>NC_139512.1:37202598-37802598 GCF_947247035.1 Vipera ursinii
AAATATAGAAAGTGAATAGAATAGAATAGAAATATAGAAAGTGAATAGAATAGAATAGAATAGAATAGAATAGAATAGAATAGAATAGAATAGAATAGAAATATAGAAAGTGAATGGAATAGAATAGAATAGAAATATAGAAAGTGAATAGAATAGAATAGAATAGAATAGAATAGAATAGAATAGAATAGAATAGAATAGAATAGAATAATAGAATAGAGCTGGAAGGGACCTTGGAGGTCTTCTAGTCCAGCCCCTTGCTCAAGCAGGAGGACCTATACCAGTGGTGGTGAACCTATGGCATGCCTGCCAGAGGTGGCACTCAGAGCCCTCTCTGTTGGCACGTGCGCCACCACCGCTGCCAGCAGCAGGTCCTTGTCGGTTGGTGGACTGGAAGAAAAGGGAGGGGGAAGCATTTTACATGCGTGCATGCGTGCACGGGGCCACGAGCAGGCACATGCTGCAAAGGGGGCGGGGCTAGTGCCTGCGTGATACTCACTAGCCCAGCCCCGTTCTCACATGGTGCGGTGCCTTGTATCTGCACCCTGCGGTGCGGCGGTTGGCGTTTTTGTGCCTTGCGGTACGGTGGCCCATTTTTTGCTCCCCCTTTTTTTTCGTGCCAGAGGCGGCACTCAGAGGCGCCTCCCTGTCCCCTCCCCCGAGGGCACCAGAATGCCGATGCTGCCTTGGCACTTTGTGATAAACAAGTGGATTTTGGCTTGCGGTTTGGGCACTCGGTCTCTAAAAGTTTCGCCACCGATACCATCTCAGACAAGTGAATGTCCAGTCTCTTCTTAAAAACCTCCAGTGATGGAGCACTCTTGATTTCTGGTGGCAAGCTGTTCCACTGGGCAGCTGAGAGAAAGGGGCGGCAGAAGCTGCATCCCCCGAAAGAAGTCTTCGCCGAGAAAATGGGCACTGAGACGCCTCATTCTCTCGCTCAGCAGAGACTTCTTTTGCGAGATCCAGCCTCTGCCGTGCTGCACCGAGAGAACAGCAAGCCGCCCCATTCTCTCGGTGGAGCACTCCACCGCCCCATTCTCTCGGCGGCTTTTCCACCCCGTTCTCTCATCTCAGCAGAGACGTCTTTCGGGGGATCCAGCCTCCAGCTGCTGCATTTCCCAGCCTCGGCTTATATTCGAGTCAATAACTTTTTCCAGTTTTTGGGGGTGAATTTGGGGGTCTCGACTTATACTCGAGTCGGCTTATACTCAAGTATATACGGTAATATAATATAATATAATATAATATAATATAATATAATATAATATAATATAATATAATATAATATAATATAATATAATATAATATAATATAATATAATATAATATAATATAATAAATATAATATAACAAACAATATCCAACCTACAGTATAGAATTACAAATATATTAATAGTCTGATTTCCAAAAACCAATGATATTTCCTTATAATACAATCATTACAGGTCTGTTTAAATAAAACTTTCATTCATTTTAACTAAGTGTGTATGAAACACTGCACCTAACTGACAGTTAATTGTACCAACTCTGTTAATTGCTAAATTTGGTTATATCCAGTGATGGGCATTAATTTTAATTTGTAAATCAGATTTAAATATTGCCAAACATCCAGACATTCCTACACTTAAACCACAAGAAAATGGTGAGGACCATGTTCAGCTTGAGTATAGGTAGAGCATGTACATGCTTCTTAAATTTTCCAGTGTAGCTGTACATGCTTCTTAAAACAATATCTTTTGGTTTTCCTTATTTTATTGACTAGTCCTAAGAAACTATATTTAAATTCATTTAAAAAGAAAGCTACACTCTACTGATGTAAAAGAGAAAGCAAGGGCAATGGCCAATAAGGTACAATTTAGAGCAGGGCAATGGGGAAAAAGTTCCAATATATCGTGCAACGTCACATGACGTCATGAGTTTGACATGTCTGATTTAGAGCTTTGCTTTCTGTATCCTCAAGAGTGGATTGGCATTTTTCTTGTTTTCCTTTTTAGTTAATTCTCAGTATCAGATTGACATTAACACATACTTACATATGTGAATGTGTAAGGCCATGGAAGGCCTCTGCTGCCCCATATCAGGGTGATGGCAAAGTCATATTTAGGTGTGTAGGGCTAAAAATCTCTGTGACTTCAGGCTTTTGAATAGGAATTCATGTCATCATTCCTCTGAAACTGCCAAACAACCTGTGCTGGCATTCAACTCTCAGTGATTCTTTTGGGAACAATTTGTTCCCAGAGGCAGGGGCCATCTGTATCCAAATTGTATGTCTAATTGCTCAACATTACAGTATGTAGATACATTTAACAGTAAAGAGGGATCTACTTTCCCTAGTATAAATATATAAATATAAACCCTGGTTTAAAAAATTAGCACCATATCTCCTCTTCTGCTGAGTGTAGAAAGTGTAGCATCGTAGGTACAAGTCTAATCTATGAATTAGAAATTCACTCAGGATTCATTCAGGTCTCTTCTCTGCCACTCTCACAAAGTTCCCTTGAATGGACATTTGTGATAAGATATCAGAAGTACTTTGACCTGTCCCTAAAATGTTTTGTAAAGAAAAAACAGTGTAAACCTGAAGAAAATTTACCTAATAATGCAGTGAATATTTCCAGTGGAAGGCCGTTCCTTAGTTGTAATTACATTTGGGCTAAATCCTTAATTCATTTTAAAGAATTAAACAGATTCTATCCTGATAACTCCAAGTAAGTAATATAAATGAATGCACCCAATATGTTTATGCTATTAATTAAAAAAACAAAGTATCATGCACAATGAGAATCTTTACTGCCTCTAGATACACATTTTTAAATAATAAACTCCACATAAAAAGATGAGATGCTTTTATAGAAAGTCCTTGACTTACAAACATTAGTCAAACTCGCGACATCATGTGACGTTGTGCAATGTATCGGAGTTTTTTCACCATTGCCAGCAATGGGGTGGGCGTGGCTTCCCGATGACTCATCTGGCCTGCGGGCTGGCAGTCTGACACCCCTGGTTTAGTGGCTATTCAGTCATGGTGGCACTGAAAAAAGTGACTTACAACCAGTCCTCACACTTATGACTGTCACAGAGTTTCCGTGATCATCTGATCACAATCCAGGGACTTATTAACTGGCTGAATTCACAATGGGGTCATTTATGATTGCTATTTGCGATCTTCCCAGCTGGATTCCAGCAAGTAAGAGCAAAGGAGAAGTTTGGTAGAGAAAGTCACAAGTTATGGGGTTATGTGTTATCTCACTTAATGGCTGTACTCCTTAATGGTGAATGTTATGGTCCCAGTTATGATAATAAGTCAAAGACTACCTATATTCAGATTCAATTTCTGAACACCTTCAGATATGTGAAATATAAATGAAGTTTCTTTCCACCGACTGGATCCAACAACATTTTACAAGACCATACAAAAATACATATCTTGAGTTTTTGTGTATATGATTGAAAAAAACTGATTCAGCTGTGTATTTTTTGCAGTTATATGGCCTTCATATCTTCCCTTTACCAGTTGACAACAACTTTTAATTTCAAAGCTCTTTCTTTCCCTCACACCACTTATAACAATTGTTCTAGAATAGTGAAACTAAAATGACTATGAATATTTCTTTGCTTTTATAACAACCTTGAGATTGGCTGTTCTGTTTCAAAGGTGGGGACAGACAACATACTTTTGAAGAGGATAAAAATTGGAACATTTTGTTTTTCTCCACACGTGCAGAAACATTTTAAATTTGGGGATCTGCCATCTCCCCCCCACCTCTCTCTCTCATTCATCTGCCTCTTTTCATATTGTTTGGGTCAGATAGTTAACAGTAAAATAGCTACAGCAAAGTATATTCCATAGCATCTTTTATCTGACAGAACTGATACCAGATAGCTCCCCAAGATTGTAAATAATTAAAGCCAGATTATTAAAAATATACAGTGTCTATTTGCCTTTTCATGTAACAGTATTTTTAAATCTGAACCATTAGAAAATATGGAATTGGTTTCAGTTATTAGATAGCTTCATGCATGTCATGGTAGGCAAGGCATTCTGGAAATCAAAGTCCACACATCCAAAGCATTAGGAAAAGCTTGCAAAGCACAGATTTTTTTCCCCAGTGCCAGTTAGGTGTGTCTTTCATAGACATTTTCCCTTCAATCCAACTGTCTCTTCCAATTCTTTTGTTTTATCATATAAAGGTAGTCCTCAAGTTACAACTATAATTGAGCCCAAAATTTATTTTGTTAAGTGAAACTTTTGTTAAGTGAGTTTTGCCCCATTTTATGACTTTTCTTGCCATTGTTGTTAAGTGAATCATTGCATTTGTTAAGTTAGCAACATAGTTGTTAAGTGAATCTGGATTCCCCATTGACTTTGCTTGCCAGAAGGGTGCAAAAGCAGATCACATGGCCCCAGGACATTGCAACAGTCATAAATATGAACCAGTTGTCAAGCATCTGAATTCTGATCACGTGACCATGGGAATGGTGCAGTGGTTGTAAGTGTGAAAAACGGTCATAAGTCACTTTTTTCAATGTTATTGTAACTTTGAATGGTCACTAAATGAACTGTTGTAAGTGGAGGACTACTTGTATCCTGATGTTAAAAGAGATCAGTTGGTTAAGTAGCTTATTAGAGAGGCTGAACCCTTATTAGACAGATTTGGATTGCTGTTTAATGAATTATTTTGATTTTTGTTATGTCTGCCACTCCCATAACAAGTATTAAATGTGATTTAAATTGTTGATTGCATTACCAAACTAATATTTTTGAAAAATTGTTCAACACGCTTAGCAGATGAAAATCAGTATCTTTTTAGCTGTCAATAGATACAATTCACTTGGTGCAGTTTAAAATAAAAAAACCATGGTACAACTGAATTAGTAATATATAATTGGAAATTGTTACAGAATGTTCCAGTATAATTCTGTGTCAACAAAAGAAGGAAGCCCATGCATTAGAGTTAAAGAAGGTATTTGGAATGTGTATCTTTGCTTTAATTGCTTGAAAGATGGGTTAAATGTTGGTTGTTAGAACTACATGTGGAGTAATACATTTAAAAAATGCGTACACTAAACCATAGGAAAATGAAAGTGGACTAAATCTTAGCTCTTGCTGGGACTGCAAGCAACTTGATTGCCTTTATTTCATCTCTATAGTCTAAAAACCAGCAGTTGCTCTAGCATATGTTAATACTATCAGAGAGTTCAAGAGGGTTTAATCTCATACATCTGCTTTTGACACTGAAAAAAATTACAGAATACAGAATAACAGAGTGAGAAGTGACCTTGGAGGTCTTCTATTCCAACACCCTGTCCAAGCAGGAAGCCCTATACCATTCCACACAAATAACCATCCAATCTCTTTTTAAAAACCTCCAGTGATGAAGCAGCACAACTTTCCAGCAAACCAGAAGGTAATTGTTTTCATTGTCAGGAAATTTCTCTTTAGTTCTAGGTTGCTTCTCTCCTTGATTAGTTTCTCTCCATTGCTTCTTCTCCTGCCCTCAGGTGTTTTGGAGAATACCTTGACCCATTTGTCTCTATAACATCCCCTCAAACATCATCAGTACTGCTATCATGTCATTGCTAGTCTTTCTCTTTGTTAGACTAGACATATCTAGTCGCTGCAACTGTTCGTTTTATGTTTCAGCCTCCAGCCCCCTAATCATTTTTGTTGCTCTTCCCTGTGCCTTTTACAGTGTCTCAATATCTTTTTTGTATCACCATGGCCAAAACTGGATGCAGTATGCCATATGTTGTGTTTCTAAAGGAGTATAAAACAGTACTAATACTTCATGTGGCCGTGATACTATCTCTTTGGCTTTCCTAGGCTGCATTTGAAAGAAAGTGGGGAAAAACCTGAAAATGTTCAATGTTTACTAAGTTTTAATCTATAAAGTATTAACCTTGCAGCATTTGCACAGTATTTTATTGAATATTGATTTGGAGAAGAGCTATGGACAATACATTCTACTGCATTCAAAAGCAGCATCACTATAATGTCCAAACCAGATGACCCATTCTGTGTCTGCATTCTGAACATTACAGTAGCAATGTAAAGTAATGTAATGAAAGCAATAAATTTCACACATGCTTTTGAAGTTCAGTAATGTAGACTGGGGTCAGATTTTTGTAATGCCCCCCTCCCCCACTGAATATTGTGCTATTTTAAGGAGGGGAGATGAGATGAGATAAATTTTTTTGTTGTTAGCTGCGAAGTCGCGTCCGACCCATCGCGACCCTATGGACAACATTCCTCCAGGCCTTCCTGTCCTCTACCATCTTCTGGAGTCCATTTAAGCTCACGCCTACTGCTTCAGTGACTCCATCCAGCCACCTCATTCTCTGTCGTCCCCTTCTTCTATTGCCCTCGATCTTTCCCAGCATTAGGCTCTTCTCCAGTGAGTCCTTCCTTCTCATTAGGTGGCCAAAGTATTTGAGTTTTAGCTTCAGGATCTGGCCTTCTAAAGAGCAGTCAGGATTGATCTCCTCTAGGACTGACCGGTTTGATCGCCTTGCAGTCCAAGGGACTCGCAGGAGTCTTCTCCAGCACCATAGTTCAAAGGCCTCAATTCTTTGGCGCTCAGCCTTTCTTATGGTCCAACTTTCACTGCCATACATTGCTACTGGGAAGACCATAGCCTTGACTATACGTACTTTTGTTGACAGGGTGATGTCTCTGTTTTTTAGTGTGCTGTCTAGATTTGCCATGGCTTTCCTCCCCAGGAGCAAGCGTCTTTTAATTTCTTGGCTACAGTCCCCATCTGCAGTGATCTTGGAACCCAGGAAAATAAAATCTGTCACTACCTCCATTTCTTCCCCATCTATTTGCCAGGAATTGAGAGGGCCAGATGCCATGATCTTGGTTTTCTTAATGTTAAGTTTCAACCCAAGTTTTGCACTCTCCTTCTTCACCCGCAACAAGAGGCTCTTTAGTTCTTCTTCACTTTCTGCCATTAGAGTGGTATCATCTGCGTATCTTAGGTTGTTGATATTTCTTCCGGCAATCTTAATTCCAACTTTTGATTCATCTAGCCCTGCCTTTCTCATGATGTGCTCTGCATATAAGTTAAATAGGCAGGGCGACAGTATACAGCCTTGCCGGACTCCTTTCCCAATTTTGAACCAATCAGTGGTTCCATGTCCAGTTCTCACTGTTGCTTCTTGACCCGCATATAGGTTTCTCAAGAGACAAATAAGATGGTCTGGTACTCCCATCTCTTTAAGAATTTGCCACAGTTTGTTATGATCCACACAATCAAAGGCTTTAGCATAGTCAATGAAGCAGAAGTAGACGTTTTTCTGGAACTCCCTAGCTTTCTCCATGATCCAGCGTATGTTGGCAATTTGATCTCTAGTTCCTCTGCCTCTTCGAAATCCTGCCTGTACTTCTGGTAGTTCTCGATCCACATACTGCTGAAGTCTAGCTTGTAGGATTTTAAGCATGACTTTACTAGCATGAGAAATGAGTGCAATGGTGCGATAGTTTGAACATTCTTTGGCACTGCCTTTCTTTGGAATTGGAATGTAAACTGATCTTTTCCAATCCTGTGGCCACTGTTGAGTTTTCCAAATTTGCTGGCAAATTGAGTGTAGCACTTTTACTGCACTGTCTTTTAAGATTTTGAATAGCTCAGCTGGAATACTGTCACCTCCACTAGCTTTGTTGTTGCTCAGCTTTTCTAAGGCCCACTTCACTTCACATTCTATGATATCTGGCTCGAGGTCAGTGACCACCTCATTGTGATTATCAGGGACATTAAGCTCATTCTTGTATAGTTCTTCTGTGTAATTTTGCCACCTCTTCTTAATCTCTTCTGCCTCTGTTAGGTCCCTGCCATTTTGGTCCTTTATCATGCCCATTTTTGCATTAAACGTTCCCTTCATCTCTCCAATTTTCTTGAAAAGATCTCTGGTCCTCCTTATTCTATTGTTTTCTTCTATTTCTTTGCACTGTTCATTTAAGAAGGCATTCTTATCTCTTCTAGCTATTCTCTGGAATTCTGCATTCAATTGGGCATATCTATGTTTTTCTCCCTTGCCTTTCGCTTCCCTCCTTTCCTTAGCTATTTGCAAAGCTTCCTCAGACAGCCATTTTGCTTTCTTGCATTTCTTTTTCTTTGGGATGGTTTTGGTTGCTACCTGTTGTACAATGTCGCGAACCTCTGTCCATAGTTCTTCAGGCACTCTGTCTATCAGATCTAATCCCTTAAATCTATTTGTCACCTCTACTGTATATTCAACAGGGATATGATTTAATTCATACCTGAGTGGCCTAGTGCTTTTCCCTACTTTCTTCAGTTTAAGCTTAAACTTTGCAAGGAGAAGCTCATAGTCTGAGCCACAGTCAGCTCCTGGTCTTGTTTTTACCGACTGTATAGAGCTTCTCCATCTTTGGCTGCAGAGCATATAGTCAATCTGATTTCTGTGTTGACCGTCTGGTGATGTCCATGTGTAGAGCCGTCTCTTGGGTTGTTGGAAAAGAGTGTTTGCTATGACCATTGTATTCTCTTGACAAAATTCTATCAGCCTGTGCCCTGCTTCATTTTGTACTCCAAGGCCAAACTTGCCTGTTACTCCAGTTATCTTTTGGCTTCCTACTTTAGCATTCCAATCCCCCATGATGATAAGGACATCATTTTTTGGTGTTAGTTCTATAAGGTGCTGTAGGGCTTCATAGAACCGGTCAATTTCATCCTCTTCAGCACTGGTGGTTGGGGCATAGACTTGGACTACTGTGATATTGAATGGTTTGCCTTGGATTCGAACTGAGATCATTCTGTCATTTTGAGGATTGTATCCCAGTATTGCTTTTCCTACTCTTTTATTGACTATGAAGGCTACTCCATTTCTTCTGAGGGATTCTTGCCCGCAGTAGTATACCTGATGGTCATCTGAATTAAATTCACCCATTCCTGTCCATTTTAGTTCGCTGATACCTAAGATGTCGATGTTCAGTCTTGTCATCTCTTGTTTGACCACGTCCAGCTTTCCTTGATTCATGGATCTTACATTCCAGGTTCCTATGGAGAAAAAATCTTTACAGCATCGGACTTTCCTTTCACCACCAGACACATCCACAGCTGAGCGTCCTTTCGGCTTTGGCCCAGTCGCTTCATTCTTTCTGGCGCTACTAGTACTAGCCCTCTGCTCTTCCCCAGTAGCATATTGGACGCCTTCCGACCTGAGGGGCTCATCTTCCAGCATCATATCGTTTTGCCTTTTGGTACTGTCCATAGGGTTTTCATGGCAAAGATACTGGAGTGGGTTGCCATTTCCTTCTCCAGTGGATCACGTTTTGTCAGAACTCTCGGCTATGACCTGTCCGTCTTGGGTGGCCCTGCACGGCATAGCTCATAGCTTCATTGAATTACACAAGCCCCTTCGCCACGACAAGGCAGTAATCCGTGAAGGGGAGATAAATTTACTTAGAAGCAAAAATAGATACGATAAGACTTCAGAAATTTAATATACTTATTTGGTTCCTTATTTGGCATAAAATACAAAGTATTACACTGCCCCAAATTAATGCTATTGCGGAAAATGCGGTTTGAGGTCATGTATGAGATATGACTATTTTTTACTAATATTTCTTATCTACTCCATCAGCAAAGCTCAGGGCTAACTGTAGTTTACAATCTGTGTAAATATAATCTGTGAAACATTTTTTTGTTGATTCTGACTTTGTAAATTCTGGGACAATGCAATTATTTTGATAAGAGATTTCAGCAACTACATTCTTATTATTTAGTTAAACAGATGCCATGTCTTACTGCAATCATCAATACACCTACTTGAAGAAGAATTTGATGTCATTATTTTTCTACTGCTATTATTGTAAATAGGACATATATCTGGAGGGTGTGCAGTATGTGGAATAGCAACGAATAGATATCCATTGGTAGTGATTTTTGATGGTGAAATCTGAAATAATACCAGTTGTAGCAGTAGTGAGGATTTTCCAAGGAAGATTGCACAGATGTAAGAATTTTACCATTTTCTCCAGGTTAAAACCCAATGAAGACTTTCAACATAGACTGCTGAAAAAACAAATTTAGAGCTGCAAAGAAATATTGAAAAGCTATTTGAAATGCTGAACTTTGTGGATATTTTTTTTAATTTAAATTCATGCTGATCTCCAGCAGATCCCTAGCAGTAAGTACAAAATATGGCAGAGAAAGCAATGAGTACTCATCTGGTCAAATGGTCTTTAAAGTATGTGTAAATCCTAAGTGAGGTTATTGTTAAAAAATGGGGGCTGAAATTAGAATTAAAACTCTAGATTGATGTTGCTGAAAGTAGAGCTGTATCAAAAGAGAATGATTCCTGGGGATATTATGGCAGACACAGAGAGACAATTCTTGCTCTACTTGCTTTTGACAGTCTGTCGCATAGGATGGAAGTTTTTTCACATTCTACATTTTGACATTCCATAAAGGCTAATTAAACAAGTCTTCCAGGTCCAAATGCTACTATCCTAGGAGCACTCATTCTTCTTACCCAAATAGTTAATATCAGATATCATGGGCATGTGGCTAGTTAATGTGATATAACACATATTGTTGGAACCTACTGAACACAGATATTACTAATTAACACATGATATCAGCAATCAGCATCCCTGCCATTTATAGAACACTTCACATCTTCACATTCCAGTTCTCATAGCTTCAAGCCTTGTAACAATCTAAAGCCTTTATAACGGAAGGATCTGTGTGTCAGATGGAAAATTAAGATGCTGGTTTTGAAGGGGGTTATAAATAACTCATAAAGACACACATTTACTGTGAGTGTATGTGCACAAAATTAATATTTTCTTTTGTGATTTTGGGGGGGTGTAAATTACTTAAGCTTTGCTATCCATCTTCAAACTGCACTAACAGATACAACAAAATAACTCATGGTATATTTTGACGTAAGTCTACAGAGTTACTTCTACCAGATAAACAGCAATACAGATTTGGAATTCAGATTGTATTGTATATGCCATAAAATCCCCTTTAGGCATAGATGACAATAGGATTGTGCGGTACTAGCTGCTGCACTGTGCAGGCGATATGAAAGTCTGATGGTCACCTCAGAAGCTTCTCTTCTAGCTTTCCTTGATAGCAACACTATCAGTTTGCTGATTTCAACCATGGTTGCCAATATTTCATACTCAAGTCTAGACTTGGCAGAGGTCCTTATAGCTGTAGCCTTGATTGGTCCTAACAGATACACCACAGAACCGCTATACCTATGTTCCTATGTCTGAGCTCTGAAAAATTGTAAAATGACAGTAGCTCTATAAGATCATGCAAAGTTTATGAGTATTAAAACAACAGCTATTCTTTGTCTGATAAATTCATTTCTGCTTCTGCCATAAGTGGTAAGAATTTTTATAGAACACATGAAATCATTCTTCTCCTTTTCCCTCTCTCTCCTTCTCTGGCTACTACACCAAGTGATGTCAGCTAGTCGATCAAAATGGCCTCCTGACAAGAAATAGGTACTTTTGGACAATAGCACATCCTAATCAAACAACTTATCTCTGAAACAGCTTGGATTTAATATTTAATATATTAGCAGCAGGGCATACTGTATAGACTCGATTCAATATATTTTGGTAAATTAAAGAACCCTTGTAACTATGCGGTAAAGGCTCTTGCTCTCCATGAGAGCTACAAACAAAACTACAAACCAATCCACTTAACATCAGTAATCCTGGACAACATAAACAAACTGGATTTGTGAGCACCTAGAAATTAACAATAGCAATAGCACTTAGATGTATATACTGCTTCACAGTGCTTTACAACCCTCTCTAAGCAGTTTACAGAGTCAGCACATTGCCATCTATCTGGGTCCTCATTTTACCGACCTTGGAAAGATGGAAGGCTGAGTCAACCTTAAGCCGGTGAGAATCGAACTTTAGCAGTCAGTAGAATTAGCCTACGATTAGCTTGCACTGCTGCATTCTAACCACCACAGATCCACAAGGTGATCACTAGAAGCCAGCATGGGTTTGTTAAAAACAGTTCATGCCAGACAAACCTAATTGCCTTCTTTGATAAAGTGACTAAAGTAGTGGATCAGAGAAATACTATGAACATAACTTTACTTGGACTTCAGTAAGCGATTTGACAAAATAGACCACAGCCTATTTCTTGGAATGATAGAACAATGTGGGATAGATAGTACCACCACCAGATGGATTTGCAGTTGGCTGACAAATTGCATTTATCTTGTTGTCCTTAATGGAACTACATCTAAATGGAAGGAAGCATGCAGTGGGTTTTCTCAAGGTTCTGTCTTGGGCCCAGTGCCCTTCAATATCTTTATAAGTGATTTAGAGGAGGAGATAGAAGGAAAGTCATTAAATTTGCAGATGACACAAAACTGGGAAAGTTTTCCAAAACTTTGGAAGATGGACTCAAGATTCAAAAGGGTCTTGATAGATTAGAGCATCGGACCCTATCTAACAAGATGCAGTTCAGTGGTGAGAAAAGCAAGGTCCTACATTTGGGCAGGAAAAAAACCAAATGCACAGATATAGCCTAGGCAGTTCCAGGTCACAGTAGTAACTGTGAGAGGATTTGGTATCCTAGTGGATCATCATTTAAGTAAGAGCCATGAGTGTGGTGCAGCTGCCAAAAAAGCCAATGCAGGCATAGACTGCATCAACAGAGGGATAGTATCAAGATCAAGGAAAGTAATAGTGCCCCTGTATACTGCACTAGGGAGACCACACTTGGAATACTGTGTTCAGTTCTGGTTGCCATGATACAAAAAGATGCTGAGACTTTAGAAAGGGTGCAAAGAAGAGCAGCAAAGATGATAAGGGGTATAGAAGCTAAGTTGTAGGATGAATGGTTAAAGGAATTAGGTAAGTGTGTAGCCTAACAAAGAGAAGGATTAAAGAGTGATATAATAGCTGTCTTCCAGTACTTGAGGGGCTGTCACAGGGAAGAACAGGTCAATTTATTCTCCAAAGCATCTGAGGGCAGGACTAGAAGCAATGGATGGAAGCTCATTAAAGAGAGATTCAATCTGGAACTAAGGAGACATTTCCTGACAGTAAGAACAATTAATCAATGGAACAGCTTGCCTCCCAGAGTTGTGGGAGCTCAATCACTGGAGGTCTTCAAGAAATGATTGGACAACCATTTGTCTGGGAGGCAATAAGGTTTTCTGTCTTGGGCAATGGGTTGGACTAGAAAACATCCAAGATGCCTTCTAGCCCTGTGATTCTATGATTCTATTTTACTCTAATCCAATGTAACCCTTCATTCATGTCCATTTGCTTTTGGTTAGAGGTTTTCATTGGCATTTATATAAATTTTTATATATAAAATATAGTATTTGTGCAGCCATTTCTTTATGAATTCATTTCTAGATCTTTGTAGGCTGAAATTTAATTATCTAAAAGTTGCTACTAAAACCATAGAATGAAGGCTGAATTTTATATAGTTTATTCTAAGTTCAAATTCCATCCTAAAAGCTCACTAATAAACTTTAGATATCATTAGAACTAATACTTTCATCTTCTGAGACAGGCAACCCCCCAAGGCAATAGTTGTGAAGTTTCTTAAATATCATGATATATCGTTCTAATTCCATTTGTACAATCCTCCATTTTTTAAAAAAGCTGTCAAGCTGTCAACAGTCATTCTAGCAATAAAATTTGAACTGTTTTGGACTATTCATATCTGGATGGAAATTGCAGCAATCAAGTGCCATCTTTGGATGTTCAGTTTCTAATCATGAAAGGAAGCACCATGTCCCTGTGCCACCTATAATTTCACTTTACTTACATTGACCTAAAAAGCTTCTTCAATTTTTAAGGTGTGCTGGATTCTCTTAATCAAAATTACACTGGCAATTCTGAGACCTGTAGTCCCCTCACATCTGGAAGGCAACAGTTTGGGAAAAGTTACCATGAGCAGGAACTATAAGTAACATTTGCCTGAACATGATCATTGATCTCAATATAGTTGTGACAACTTTGTAAACACCAGATTGCAATTATAGTATTTAGATTTTCTGGCTGAATATATGGAGGTTGAGATTTGAACTTCTCAAAATTCTGGATGAAAAAGGACCACTAGTTTAATAAATGTTGCTTTTCCTGGAATTTGAGAATTTTAACTATAAGTATCTTAATGTGTATCTAGTGATGGAATATTTTGGTGTATCTCAAACCAATGGAATTCCTCTCCTATACTGTAATTTGATTCAGGCCAATAGCCTCTTATCTCATTATAAATCTCTCTGTGAATGGCCCTGGGTGGTCAGAGAGTCTTCTGCTTTCAAACCCTTGAATCTACGGTATTCAAAAAAAGTGAGACTTTGCTCATCTTTGTTAGATAATGGCACTTTCAAACAATCAAGACTTTGTCCCCAAGATCACTTGAAAAATAATTAGCAGATTATTAAATCTACAAGATATGTATCGTGATCATCGTGATCATAATCACCAACATCATAGCTGCTGCTGAAATGTTATTTTGATGATGAAAAGAATGAAAAGAAGGAAGGAAAGAAGTGAATAGGAAATATATGTATTTAAAGTCCAGCATCTTGATTAGTGTGTGAATGTGTGTGTGTGTGTGTGTATGTACACATACACACAAGCTCAAACACATTTCCCACCTGTGCTGTGACAGATGGATGAATAGGGCCCTGGGAAAGTGTTAATTGCTCTTTTTTATGCTTGTGGTTTGGAGGTTCAAGAGACCTTCTAATTAAGGAATCTGTAGAAGAACTGGTCGTCTTACATCCCAATAAATGACAAAGGTAGTCCAATTGCTTGACAGCTTGAAGATGCATGCAGGGTAAGAAGATAAAAATGCCAGAAATGCTGGATTGTTGTCATGTGGCAAATGCAAGCTATTTCTAAATGTTTTTTTAAAATGAAGACATGCTCTGAGTTTGTAGTTTCTGCAGTTCTGTGCCAAGAGCGAGTTATAACATGCAGAATTCAGCATCCGGCTAATTTCAGTTGCCATAAAAATCCCCAGGTCTCTCTCCCAAACCTGTCTGTTGCTTGCAACATCCACTGCCTTTTATAGTTGGGCCGACAAGCCATCAGTTTAAATGAACAAAGCAGATTGTTCTCTTATCCTCCTAAGACCTACGTTTATAGTATCCACATGCTGGGGTAATTATGGCTAAATAATTTAATACTATAAAAAACTGACATATCCATTTACGCACAGTTCTGTTATATTGTTTAACTGTATTAGGGTGCTGACCTCTATTAGATGACTAATATTCTGACTAAGGATTGGTCATTTCCCCCTTTCCTTCTGGTTAGATTTTATCCATAAAGAGTTTACTCCACTCCTAAAGACTGGTTATTAGTGAGCATGGACTGGTTGGCATTATGGAAGTTCAGCACAATCATAATCACATTTGATTACCAGTTCTGAACAAGCCAGAGATCGCGCTTGTAAATGAAAATGTTCTCTCTGTTTAATAGCTCTGGGATTTGTATGTGATCATGCTGTGTGACCAACTAAAATAAAATAATAATAAAAATGAATTAGATTATTTGCTAATGCCAAGGCACATTAAATATTTTTGACAACAGACAAGATGCTTTGTAAATTGTAATTAGCCTGGAAATTATTGCACAAAGTCGGCTTCCCTATAATCCTTTAAAATCAGAAGGGTTGTAATTGGCCTTAGAGATTCAACACTGCTTTGTGCTTCATTTTCCAGAAGTTCTGGTTCTGCATATGTAATAGCTGGATCCTTTGTGGCTGCGATACAAAACTCCATCAGGGAAGGGGAAAGTGTGATGCAAGTAAAACAATTGGATTATTTCCCACACTTTCAATGCATGCTAATGGACAGAGAGCATTTATAAACTGTATTTAGACTATCATGTAGAGGAACATGGTGTATATTGAACTGGATTACATGAGGTCAAGAAGAAGAAGTTAGATGCATATTGAGAAATTGTGTGTCAGAATATTTCAGGTGTTGGTAGCTTAAAATTAATTAAATTAAACTCTATCTTGTATAGGGTTGCATTTATTTCCTGCTCAGCTTTCTAAAGGGGAAAGTGTGTGTCCTTTTTGAGAATTGATCACTGTATCATATACAGGAACATATTCTGACATTTTACAGATGATCTTCTAAAATTCTTGAAATGATATGGCAATAAATGTGCAACAACTATATTGATTAGTTCTCCTAAGGGCAATTCAGACATTCCCCATGATACATGGAAGACAAGGCACTCTAAGGTTCTGCCAGGTGGCAAGAACATTGGTGGCCAACAACCCATCATCAAACCTTTCAATGTTGTATGAATTTCCAAAGCTGTTCAGTGAGCACATGAAGCATATTTCAGCACAGGAAGCCTGAGGGAACTCAATATCCTGCTGTTCTACTCTGATTTCACATTATGTACTCCTCCTGTGTGTTGTTGTTGTTGTTAGTTGCGAAGTTGTGTCTGACCCATCATGACCCCATGGACAATGGTTCGCCAGGCCTTCCTGTCCTCTGCAATCTTCTGGAGTCCATTTAAACTCACGCCTACTGCTTCAGTGACTCCATCCAGCCACCTCATTCTCTGTTGTCCCCTTCTTCTCATTCCCTCAATCTTTCCCAGCATTAGGCTCTTCTCCAGTGAGTCCTTCCTTTTCATTAAGTGGCCAAAGTATTTGAGCTTCAACTTCAGGATCTGGCCTTCTAAAGAGCAGTCAGGGTTGATCTCCTCTAGGACTGACCGGTTTGATCTCCTTGCAGTCCAAGGGACTCGCAGGAGTCTTCTCTAGCACCATAGTTCAAAGGCCTCAATTCTTTGGCACTCAGGCTTTCTTATGGTCCAACTTTCACAGCCATACATTGCAACTGGGAAGACCATAGCCTTGACTATACACACTTTTGTTGGCAGGGTGATGTCTCTGCTTTTTAGTGCGCTGTCTAGATTTGCCATAGCTTTCCTTCCCAGGAGCAAGCATCTTTTAATTTCTTGGCTGCAGTCCACATCTGCAGTGATCTTGGAGCCCAGGAAAATAAAATCTGTCACTGCCTCCATTTCTTCCCCATCTATTTGCCAGGAATTGAGAGGGCTGGATGCCATGAACTTGGTTTTCTTAATGTTAAGAAATTTGATCTCTAGTTCCTCTGCCTCTTCGAAATCCTGCCTGTACTTCTGGTAGTTCTCAATCCACATACTGCTGGAGTCTAGCTTGCAGGATTTTAAGCATAACTTTACTAGCATGTGAAATGAGTGCAATGGTGCGATAGTTTGAACATTCTTTGGCATTGCCTTTCTTTGGAATTGGAATGTAAACTGATGTTTTCCAATTCTGTGGCCACTGTTGAGTTTTTCAAATTTGCTGGCAAATTGAGTGCAGCACTTTTACTGCATCGTCTTTTAAGATTTTGAATAGCTCAGCTGGAATACTGTCACCTCCACTAGCTTTGTTGTTGCTCTGCTTTCCTAAGGCCCACTTCATTTCACATTCTAGGATGTCTGGCTCAAGGTCAGTGACCACCTCATTGTGGTTATCAGGGACGTTAAGCTCGTTCTTGTATAGTTCTTCTGTGTAATTTTGCCCCCTCTTCTTTCTTTTTTTAATATGTTTTATTGATTTTTTAATATTTACATATAAATGTATTTGTGAAGCAATACGGTGGTTGGGTAGTCAAAATAACAAATAACAAGTTGTAAATAGTTCAGCTTGCATCAACAGGGATTCCCTCTCTGATTCCCTTAATTATCACATAGTCAAAATAGTCAATTTAATACATTTCTAGTTGTAACCTAGTCAGTTAACAAAATTTTCAATATATTTTCACTAATACATATCAATATCCTGTTTTTAAATTTTATCTAATTGCAATAGAATATTCTAGAATAGCCTGTAATGTACGAAAGAAAGCTTAATTTTTGGGTAACCCACAATTCCCTATTTCAATAAAGAATAAATCTCTTGCCTACAAAACTTACATTGTTCATTACAAAACATTGTTATGTTTTACCATTAAAATCTAGTTTTCATCTTAACAAATCACCAATTATTAGAAAGATATTTTTTATCTTAACTGTTCAACAATTATTGAAACACTATCTTTTGTATATACAATTCTAGATTCTATAATATAGTTCAAAAGTAACAACTAATATATTCTATAAGTCATCATAGCCATACATCAATTGTTAAAGTACTATCTTTTGATATATCATTCCAAATTCTATAATATAGTTCAGAATTATATTCTAAATGTTTACTTTTGTTTTCCCTTAGAGATCTAAAACCTAAATGTAAAATCAGTTGTATTTTTTAGAGATTCCCCTTAATCCATTGAAAGGTATTGTTATAGTCTATCTTTAGGAATCCCAAAAAGGAAACAAGTTCAGTTTTTTAAATCTAACTCTTGCCTTCCTTTTGTGCCAATCAGGCTTCCCTTTTGGCATCTTTAAATTCTCAAATGTATCTCCCTTTCTTCCTATACCCCTTATTTGAATGCAGGGAGAGTATCCAAATGTCAGTTTTGCAAAGAAAGTGTCCCCTTTGTAACCATTGAATTTTTGCTTTAATGATTCAGTTTTTGATCATTGATGTAATACAGTTGTCATTAAATCAGGCACATCTTTTTCTTCTTCCAATTCCATCTGGATTAGGTAGAAAGTAGTAGCTGGTGTAATGGTGTCATTTGATTAGGTGAATTTTCAATAAAGTATATTTGAAGGCCTTTAATGTCTTCACTCTTAATATTGCTTTCTTAAGTTGCTATTGCTTTTTGAGTTGTAAGTTTTGTAGTTGACATTGATGTTTGGCCTTTAAAATTCTCTGTAGGATGCATTTGTTGTTCTTTGAAATCTCCTATTTTAGTGTTAGTTTCCACTTCTTCTATTTGCTCTTGGATTATTATTTCCTCATTTAAGGTCAGAATTTGATTTGGTAGCTTTAAGTTGTCAGATTTTTCTTGCCGTTTGGCTTTAATTTGCTCTGTCATTGCCAAAATTGTGTCCAGTATCAGTTTATAATCAAGTGGTGGGATATATTCATCCATTTCATTGTTGTTTGCAGCTAAATCTTCCATGGAGGCTATTTTAATAATAGTCAGAGATTATCCACCTCCAAGAGTTGTTTTCAGTGCCAGGTGTTCCCACGCTTATCTTTAAAAGTAATGTCAAGGACAGCTCTGTTATTCAGTCAGCTCTCACAACAGGAGATAAATTTACTTGCTGTACTAGGTTTCGCCACAAGATGTCCTCAATAGCATATAAAATGCAATGTAAAAATTTTCTTTTTTTCCCCAAATTAATATAAAACTTTTGTAGCATTAGTCCAATTTTTTTTCTTTCACAGCTTAGAGAGGAAATAGGGTAGTAGATCCCCACCAAAAAATAGGAGCTTTTTAGTAAATACAGATAAAATTACTTAATTTCTTTGCTGAATTACTTGAATTTCTTTAAGGCTTTAAGATTTGTTCCCAGAGTAGATATTCACCATTTTTTCAAAAAGTGGCGAAAGAAATTTTCAGGAAAGTCCCACAGGAAAATAGTTAAGGGAGTAAGAAAGGTAAAGTCTCACCCAGGTACTCCAGGTTGCTTCTTAGTGCTAGGTAGTGCTTTTGGCTTTCAGCAGGGAGTGGCTTAATGATCGGCCATCTTTATGGCCAGTCTCTTCTTCTTCAGGCCAAAGGAGTTATCCCGGATTCAAGTGGAGGGCTGCCGCTCTTCCATGATCACAGGAAAGGCCTCCTCTCGGTAGTCGCCCCTCCAGGGCTATGTTTGACCCTTTTCAGGGTCCTCCAAAAAAGAAAGAACGAAGGGCAGGAAGCAGACTGTTCCTGAGCATCCAGAAGCGCTGCGCACATAAACCGAAAGCCCTCTTCTTAATCTTTTCTCCCTCTGTTAGGTCCCTGCCATTTTGGTCCTTTATCATGCCCATTTTTGCATGAAATGTTCCCTTCATCTCTGCAATTTTCTTGAAGAGAACTCTGGTCCTCCCTATTTTATTGTTTTCTTCTATTTCTTTGCACTGTTCATTTAAGAAGGCATTCTTATATCTTCTAGCTATTCTCTGGAATTCTGCATTCAATTGGGTGTATCTTTCTTTTTCTTCCTTGCCTTTCGCTTCCCTCCTTTCCTCAGCTATTTGCAGAGCTTCCTCAGACAGCCATTTTGCTTTCTTGCATTTCTTTTTCTTTGGGATGGTTTTAGTTGCTACTCTTGTACAATGTTGCAAACCTCTGTCCATAGTTCTTCAGGCACTCTGTCTATCAGATCTAATTCCTTAAATCTATTTGTCACCTCTACTGTATATTCGTCAGGGATATGATTTAGTTCATACCTGAGTGGCCTAGTGCTTTTCCCTACTTTCTTCAGTTTAAGCCTAAATTTTGCAATGAGAGGTTCATGGTCTGAGTCACAGTCAGCTGCTGGTCTTGTTTTTACTGACTGTATAGAGCTTTTCCATCTTTGGCTGAAGAGCACATAGTCAATCTGATTTTTGTGTTGACTGGTGATGTCCATGTGTAGAGCTGTCTCTTGGGTTGTTGGAAAAGAGTGTTTGCTATGACCATCGTATTCTCTTGACAAAATTCTATCAGCCTGTGCCCTGCTTCATTTTGTACTCCAAGGCCAAACTTACCTGTTATTCCGGTTATCTTTTGGCTTCCTACTTTAGCATTCCAATCCCCCATGATGACAAGGACATCATTTTTGGGTGTTAGTTCTATAAGGTGCTGTAGGGCTTCATAGAACTGACTCTGGAGGAAGTGGACAGAATTATGGGGAGGCTGAGCTCCACCACATGTTTATTGGACCTGTGCCCTTCCTGGCTGGTTTATGCGGCTCGGGAAGGGACACGAGGCTGGCTCCAGGCGGTGATATCTGCATCTTTGAGTGATTGTAGTTTCCCCGCCGTCTTGAAGGAGGCAGTGGTGAGACCTCTCCTCAAGAAGCCTGCCTTGGACCCAGCTGTATTAAACAACTTTTGTCCGGTCTCCAACCTTCGCTTTCTTGCGAAGGTTGTTGAGAGTGTGGTGGCGTATCAGCTCCCTTTGGTCCTGGAGGAAGCTGATTATCTAGACCCGTACCAATCGGGTTTCAGGCCCGGGTACAGCACGGAGATGGCATTGGTCGCTCTGGTGAATGATCTCTGGAGGGCCCGGGACAGGGGATGTTCCTCTGTCCTAGTCCTATTAGACCTCTCAGCGGCTTTTGATACCATCGACCATGGTATCCTGCTGCGGCGTCTCAGGGGATTGGGAGTGGGAGGCACGGTTCTTCAGTGGTTCTCCTCCTACCTCCTGGGGCGTTCGCAGTTGGTGTTTGCAGGGGGACAGAGTTCGACCTCGAGGCCTCTCGTTTGCGGAGTTCCTCAGGGGTCGGTCCTCTCGCCTCTCCTGTTCAACATCTACATGAAGCCGCTGGGTGAGATCATTCGTGGTTTTGGAGTTGGGTATCATCAGTATGCTGATGATACCCAGCTTTTTATTTTGACCCCAAACCACCCCAGTGATGCCCTCGACGTGATGTCCCATTGCCTGGAGGCGGTTCGGGTCTGGATGGGGAGAAACAGGCTTCGGCTCAAGACTGAGTGGCTGTACGTTCCGGCATCTCGGGAAACTCAGAGTATTCCATCTCTTACTATGGGGGGGTGAGTTATTACCCCCTGTAGATAGGGCCCGCAACTTGGGAGTCCTCCTAGACTCACAGCTTTCTTTAGAAGATCATATAGTAACTGTGACTAGGGGGGCCTTCGCCCAGGTTCGCCTGGTGCACCAGTTGCAGCTTTATCTAGACCGGGATGCCTTGCGTACAGTCACTCATGCGCTCGTGACCTCTCGGTTAGACTACTGCAACGCTCTCTACATGGGGCTGCCCTTGAGGACCACTTGGAGGCTCCAACTGGTGCAGAATGCAGCCGCGAGAGTCGTGTTGGGGGTCTCCCGATACTCCCATGTTACACCTCTGCTCCGTGAGGTGCATTGGCTTCCAGTTGCCTTCCGGGTGAGATTCAAGGTGCTGGTAATGACCTTTAAAGCCCTACATGGCATGGGTCCAGGGAGCACCTGCGGCCGGCATCAACTTCCCTCCGCCCAGTGCGCTCCCACAGAGAGGGCCTCCTCAGGGTGCCACCGGTCATAGAGTGCCGACTGGTGACCACCAGGGGGAGGGTGTTCTCTGTGGGTGCGCCTGGTCTGTGGAACCATTTACCGGTTGAGCTCTGGATGGCTCCCAACCTTCGCTCCTTCCGATGTGATCTAAAGACCTATTTGTTTGAACAAGCCGGCCTGGTCTGATGGGTTTGGGTTTTATCACTGTTTTTATGTAATTTATTTGTTGCATTGGGCATTGGTTTAGTCTCTTCTTAATTTTTGTATTTCTGTATTTTAGTATTTATTGCCCTGTTCATCGCCCTGAGTCCTTTGGGAGAAGGGCGGTATACAAATTAAATTAAATTAAATAAAAAATAAAAATAAACTGGTCAATTTCATCCTCTTCAACACTGGTGGTTAGGGCATAGACTAGGACTACTGTGATATTGAATGGTTTGCCTTGGATTCGAAGTGAGATCATTCTGTCATTTTGGGGATTGTATCCCAGTATTGCTTTTCCTATTCTTTTATTGACTATGAAGGCTACTCCATTTCTTCTGAGGGATTCTTGCCTGCAGTAGTATACCTGATGGTCGTCTGAGTTAAATTCACCCATTCCTGTCCATTTTAGTTCGGTGATTCCTAAGATGTCAATATTCAGTCTTGTCATCTCTTGTTTGACCATGTCCAGCTCTCCTTGATTCATGGATCTTACATTCCAGCTTTCTATGGAGAAAAAATCTTTACAGCATCGGACTTTCCTTTCACCACCAGATACATCCACACCTGAGCGTCCTTTCAGCTTTGGCCCAGTCGCTTCATTCTTTCTGGCGCTACTAGTACTAGCCCTCTGCTCTTTCCCAGTAGCATATTGGACACCTTCCAACCTGAGTGGCTCATCTTCCAGCGTCATATCATTTTGCCTTTTGGTACTGTCCATGGGGTTTTCATGGCAAAGATACTGGAGTGGGTTGCCATTCTGCTATCACCTGTCTGTCTTGGGTGGCCATTCACGGCATAGCTCATAGCTTCATTGAATTACGCAAGCCCCTTCGCCACGACAAGGCAATAATCCATGAAGGGGTAAAAAAAAAATGATTGTGCCGCCCGGGAATCGAACCCGGGTCGCAAGAATTGGAATCTTGCATTATACCACTACACCATTAATTTCTATTAATTTTGGTTGGGAAAAAAGAGAAGGGGTTCAATTATGTTTAGTGTTTCTTTGATAAAGAAAGGTCAGCTTAGCCTGGAATGAAGTCCTTAGAGAGATCATTTAGTTCAGTCAAGACTTTGTCTCAATTTGTTAAAAGAAAAGCTGGTTATTGTCAAATAAAGTGTCAAATAAATAAATAAATAAATAAATAAGTAAGTAAGTAAGTAAGTAAAGAAAGAAAGAAAGAAAGAAAGAAAGAAAGAAAGAAAGAAAGAAAGAAAGAAAGAAAGAAAAAGAAAGGGGAAAAACCCACTCCAAAGCAAGGACATCAAAATCCCCATGGCATATACCTTTTGAGAGAAAATAGCAAGGCAGATTTTGGCCTCGATGGTTACTTTTGTCAGCATTTCTTGAAATGGATCTTCTCCAGATCTGATTTATTTTCCAGCCAGACTGAAGCCTCCAGCTATGAATGCAATCCTTAATTAAGGCCTCTTCCTAGGCAACATGTTAAGTTTTACTGCTGTCCCTTCAGGACAGCCAAACATTTTACTATTACAAAATTTGGGCAGGTTCTTCATTCATTGCCAAGTGACAAGGGCTGAAAGCTGCTGAAATACTGTTGCACAAGGGTTACATAAGCTTCTTATATATCTGATGTGAACGAAACTTGCAGAGTTTGTATTCTGTGTAACAATCTGCTGTGTTGGAAATGTTCTGAGAGAAAGCAAAAACTGGATTACATAGAATCCTATTTTCATTGTTAGTTAATATTTTAAAAATATTATCTCCTTTCTAGTGAATAATTTGAATTCTAATTATTTGAATCTATGAAGAAGCAATCTATTGCCCTTCCAAAACTGGGCATTGGCCTTTGACTGGGGCATTTTGAGGTCCTTTTCCTTGTCCCACTGATCCTGGATCAATAGCATTGAATTCTGTATAATTCGACAGTTCATGCTGTTCTTCAGAGCTGCATGTGAAAACTACTCCTGCTTTGAACATGTATAGCCTGTGCTCCAATGTCCTGTAGAGGCTACAAATCTGTATGTAATGTGGCTACATTTAAAGAAATACCTATTTTCTATGAATAAATTTAAATCTCTAGGTGTTGATCTATTTCATCCTAAAATGTTAAAGCAGATTGCCAATGGTCTGGCTTAATTACCATGTATAATTTACAAAAAACCTAGAGAACTGATGACATACCTGACAACTGAAGATATGCATACCTTGTACCTATCTTCAAAAAGGAGAGAAAGGAATATCCAAAAAAATACACACTTGTCAATCTGCCCTCAATACTTTACAATCTTCTACAACAAAACATAAAGAGAGTAATCGTAAGCATCTTGAAAACAATGCAACAGTTATCACAACTTTCAAGAAAAGTCTTTTTCAATCAAGTAACTTCCTTAATAGATGGTGGGAAAGCTGTAGAAACATTATCTTGATTTCAGCAATTCATTAAAAAAAGAATTATACGATATTCTAAGCTACATTTGCATGGACTTGATGGCATAACAGGTGAATGAATATTTGGCTTGAAACATATTAAAAGAGGAATTCCTTGAGATGCATTAATCTATGATACTTTACTCTTAATATTTCTATTGGATAAAAAGGTAGAGACAAAACTTATCAGACTTGTAAATGGCAAAAATTAAATGAGAGAGCTAATTTCCTAAAAGGCAGAAATGAAGTATGAAATGATATCGGTAGTTTAGAGAGATGGACTAAAAATAACAATATGAAATTTAATGGGAGAACTGCAGAACTCTTCATTTGGAAGGAGAAACAAAGTCAGAGAAATTGGAATTGTTCAGAGAGCAGCAAAGTGGATAATTTGGCTGGTCAGATCTGAAACGTAGAAACCAATCATATAAAGAAACATTGGAAGAACTGACAGTGTTTAGCTCTGAGAAGAGAACTCAAAAGGATGCAATACCAAAGATGATCAAGACTTGTTTTCCACAATTCAGGATACAGAATACAGTTTTCAGTAATAGGAACACAGATTAGAACAATGTTAGAAAAAAGTTCTTCATAACAGCAGCCTGCCAGTGGAACCAATTATTGACAGAGATAGTGGTTTCTCTGTCTTTAAATATGTTCAGGCAGAGGCTAGATAAGTATCTGACAAAGATGCTTTTAGTTGAATCCCTGTACTGAAAAGTAGTTGGACTCAGTGGCCTGAATAGCTTCTTCCAACTCTACAATTCCATGATTCTATAATTTACATTATAGAAGAAAGACCCTCAGTTCCAAGAATTATTATTTCAAACTCTGCTTTAAAGAACAGAGGGAAGGGAGAACAGGGGCCTTTAAGTTGTCCCTCAATGCTTAACCTCTGGGTAATAGACTGAATAGACACGGAAACCTGGACAGAGTCTTTTCCATTATGGGGAAATGCACCGTATTGCTCTTTTGATCAGGAATCAGCAATCTCTTGTAATCCTGGGCACTATTACATGACTGCCTCTATATATCATATGCAAATGTAAATTTTTTTCCTACTTACTGATGAAGCATTTCCTCTTTGAGACAGATATGCTGGCTATCATATTTCCATGAAAAAGAACACTGCTAAATTTATACTTCAGATTAAAGGGCCTACATCCTATGTGCCAAAGGACATGAGGAGCAATCCTTAGAGGGCCTCTTGGAAAATGATTTAGATGCTAGTAGAGTGTGAAAAAAATACTTGCTAATTGATTGTACAGTAAAACTAATAAGTGAAATCTTAAGACTAGGGCATTGTTGAGGTTTTTCAAATAATGATGCTAATGCAGCTGAGTGCCTGCTCACTTGGACTCACATTTTTATGACCAACTCTTGTAATCTTTATTGTGGGTTTACTCAGGCAAAACTCATTATGAGTCAGTGGAAAGTGTGGACTGAATCACAGTTGGCTGAAACTGCTAAGTCAGCTAGCCTTGGGATTAATAGACTGGATGACCTACCTGTCTTTTAACCTTAATGGATAGCTGAAAATTTGGGATTAAGAGATTGGAAAAAAATGAGAAGAAAAGATAGTGATAGTAGCAAATTGATGTTTTCTTAAACTTTTAAACTTTTCCCATGAATATTGGAATTCACATGTTAAGAGACTGGATTGCCTTCATCTAAAAAATGTGTGGATGATTCACACATTCACACAGAGGTTGGGAAAAAGCATTATTTGAGATCCTAGAAACCAGTGCTAATAGATCAACTTTTCCTAATCTGCTACCTGTCCATTGTGTGGGAAATTAATTCCCAAAATTTCTTGCTGTAAAAATAAATTCAATATATCTCTATTAGTCTGGGAAAAATGCAATGGATAATAATGGACTAGATAATAATTTGTGATCTTCATATTTGTGGTTGAAGTCTATCTCCTAGATATTATTTCCATTTCACACATACAAATTGCCTTTTCCTGATGTAGTCAAACAGTGAACCAATATTGTTAGCTTGGATTTTACAATCTAAATCTGCTTTATAATATTTACCTTCTACTTTTTTGCCCTCTTATTAATGCTAATATTGAGTTGAACTGTATTATATTGCCTTTTAAGTAATTTATTATTAATAGGTTGAATTCAGACTTCATTACCTTGATTAAACATACATCGGCAAGAATTAATATGCACCTTGCATCCTAATAATTTTCATGGATTTTATGACAAATAAATCCAGATCCAACCTATATTAACTTGAAATATAATTTTATGAAGGATGGGCACATTTTTTTAAAAAAATATTATGTACTGAAGTGATTCCATTCACCTTTTTGTCAACAATCCAGGATTCATCTGAGTCAAAACAAGAGAATCCAACATAATTTTTCTGTGTTGTCCTCCTTTTTCAGAACTTTTTGAAGGTAATTTACACTATCTTTTATGAAGCGGTTTCTGCCTTGTCTTGATCATGGAAAGAGGGGCACATAACTAAGGCAGAATATCAGCAAACAGCCTGTGCCTGCAAAGATGAAGTGAGGAAGCTAAGGCTCAAAATGAACTAAGGCTTGCGACCAAAGTCAAAAATAACAAAAAAGCTTCTTTCAACATATAAGAAACAAGAAAATAGTTAAGGAAATGATTGGTCCATTAGTAGGGGAAAGTGGCAAGAAGGTGACAAGCAACAGGGAGAAAGCAGAACTATTTAACTCGTTTTTTGCATCTGTCTTTACACAAAGGCAAAAAACAGTCCAACCTACCAAAACCAGTGCCATAAAAAACAAAATAGAAACGCAAGTTAAGATAGGCAAGAAAATGATAAGTGAGCACCTGTCCAGCCTAGACGGGTTCAAATCGCCAGGACCAGATGGATTACACCCCAAGGTTTTCAAGGAACTGGCAGACGTGATCTCAGAACCACTGAACTATATTTTTCAAAGATCCTGAAGCACTGGGGAACTACAGAGGACTGGAAGAGAGCTGATGTAGTTCCCATCTTCAAAAAAGAAAAAAAAAACAGATCCAGGAAACTACAGACCTATCAGCCTGACCTCAATACCTGGGAAGATTCTGGAAAAGATAATCAAACAACGAATCAATGAACACCTAGAGGCAAACAAAGTCATCACTAAAAGCCAACATGGGTTTGTCAAAAACAGATCATGCCAGACAAATCTTATTGCATTCTTTCACAAAGTGACAAAATTAGTGGATCAGAGGAATGCTGTAGATATAATTTACTTGGACTTTAGTAAGGCATTTGATAAAGTAGATCAAAACCTACTACTTGATAAGATAGAAAAACATGGGTTAGATAGCATCACCACCAGATGGATTCGTAGCTGGCTGACAGGCCGTACTCAGCATGTGGTCCTCAATGGAACTGCATCTACATGGAAGGAAGTGTGTAGTGGGGTACCCCAGGGCTCTGTTCTGGGCCCAGTGCTCTTCAACATTTTCATCAATGATTTGGATGAGGGGATAGATGGGGAACTCATCAAATTTGCAGATGACACCAAGCTGGCAGGAATAGCCAATACTCCAGAAGATAGGCTTAAGATACAGAAGGATCTGGACAGACTCGAACACTGGGCACTATCTAACAAAATGAAATTCAGTTGTGAAAAAAGTAAGGTTCTACATTTAGGCAGGAAAAATCAAATGTACAGGTATAGTATACTGTAGGTGGTACCTTGCTCAATAGTAGTAACTGTGAAAGAGATCTCGGAGTCCTAGTGGACAATCACTTAAATATGAGCCAGCAGTGTG
Organism: Vipera ursinii; assembly: GCF_947247035.1. Lineage (NCBI taxonomy): Eukaryota > Metazoa > Chordata > Lepidosauria > Squamata > Viperidae > Vipera > Vipera ursinii. Next base: position 37,231,014 of record NC_139512.1, read on the forward strand.
CTGCAGCTGCCAAAAAAGCCAACACAATGCTAGGCTGCATTAACAGAGGGATAGAATCAAGATCACGTGAAGTACTAATACCACTTTACAATGCCTTGGTAAGGCCACACCTGGAATACTGCATCCAGTTTTGGTCACCACGATGTAAAAAAGATGTTGAGACTCTAGAAAGAGTACAGAGAAGAGCAACAAAGATGACCGGGGGACTGGAGGCTAAAACATATAAGGAATGGTTGTTGGAATTGGGTATGCCTATTCTAATGAAGAGAAGGACGGGGGTGTGTGACATGATAGTAGTGTTCCAATATCTCAGGGGCTGCCATAAAGAAGAGGGAGTCAAGCTTTTCTCCAAAGCACCTAAAGGCAGGACAAGAAGCAATGGATGGAAACTAACCAAAGAGAGAAGCAACCTGGAATTAAGGAGAAACGTCCTAACAGTGACAATTAACCAGTGGAACAGCTTGCTGTCAGAAATCATAGGTGTTCCATCACTGGAGATTTTAAAGAAGAGACTAGACGGTCACTTGTCTGAAATGGTATAGGTTTCCCTGCTCGAGCAGGGGGCTGGCCTAGAAGATCTCCAAGGTCCCTTCCAATTCTATTCTATTCTATTCTATTCTATTCTATTCTATTCTATTCTATTCTATTCTATTCTATTCTATTCTATTCTATTCTATTCTATTCTATTCTATTCTATTCTATTCTATTCTATTCTATTCTTTACTGTTGCAATATATGCAAATGAGACATGCTCTTTTATATTAAAAAAAATGGCCACTGCAAAAGAATTTGGTTCAAGGCCAAAAAATGTGCTACACGAGCCATTTGTTGACCAACAAAGATATTTTTGCCTTTGCTTTACATAAAACCTGGACTGATAAAACTTTTTGTGAAAACAATAAACAAGGAACATGAAGGTTTTTGTTATCTGAGACAGATGTTTCCAAGAATAATTGGTGCCAAGATTAAAGAAAGCATTTTAGTTGCTCCACAGATCAGATACATCATCAGTGACAAGCAGTTAAAAGATCTGTTAGTGGGGCCAGACAAAATCAAGGATCTTGTTGGGAATTTCTTGGCAAACACAGAGCTGGCTGACTAATTTCTTACAGCGTACAAGACAATGAAGTGCAACATGTCATTGAAGATTCTTTTTCTGAATTCAGACTTGGATTTCTTTCCCAAAAATCTAGGTGCAGTCAATGATGAATATGGTGAAACGTTTCACCAGGACATTATGGAAAAATGGTATCAGGGCAACTGGAATCCATCGTGCTAGTTGATTATTGTTGGAGACAGCTGTGAGATGCATCAGACAATGAGTGCAAATGAAAATTAGCAGCAAAACACTTTTGACCCTGTTGAACTCATGCAGCACATCAGAAACATTATGTGGTTAAATAAATAGTAATTAACAGTTAATATCATATTTCTCATCATTTCTACATCATACAGTCATTCTGACATTACATTTGTGTTCAACTTGAAGGAGTCTATTATAATCACTAAAGATTTTTCAAGAAGCAAAAGTTTTGAACATTTTTTTGTCCAGTTTAATCTCTGCTTTAACCATGAACAGCAAAAACATAATAGAAATTTCATTCTGAACTGTTGGAAAATACTGTATTCTTCTTTTTGGTCAACTTGTGATCAAATAAATGTCATATGGCAGGATACAAATGGGTGAAGAGGTGGAAGGGGATGAGATCAAAGCACGCTTAAGCTTAATCTAAGCTCCCTTGGAAAATATTTTTCTAGTATTCCTTCAACAAACTTACATTTTGGTAGTAATGGAAATGGACAGCAGCACCTAGAGTGGACCAGAAAAATGCATTCCATAACATGGTGGAAAGTAGATAATTCTTCTAGGTCATAATTTTCTTTTCCTGATCAAAGTGAAGAAAATTTGTGAGGAAATGGGCAAATTTCCTGCAACTTTTTTGGAAAGTGAAATTCAGATAGATTGTTGGGATTGGGGAGTGGCATTTTCTTATTTAAATGCTACATCTGCAGCATAGTAATAATAATAATAATAAACCACACAAACAACAATCTATTTGCTGTATCAGAAATTATCATAAACTTAATAGGGCAAATTTAGTTTCATTTTCTTTTAACCAATTCATTTCCCAAGATTGTTTGTCCTCCCCCCCGCCCCCTCCCCAAAAAGAAGAGGGTTTGACATAAAGTATTGGGCCATCTCTATAGTTGTTTTCTTAGCTTTGGCTATTTGTCCTAATTGCAAGATCTTTTCAGGCAAGGATTTCGTCAGGTCCTTGACAAAGCTTGTTGCTACTCTACTGGAAAAAAGGTTCAGAATATAATAATAAGACCTGCCAACCTCAGGATCTTGCAACTATGCAATAGAGATTGTGGGCAGGCGAGAACAAGCAACTTTTGCAAAGGTAGTGATTGCAAAATGTGAAAGGTTCCCTATGTGAACTCAGACTGGTGACTAATAAATAAATAGCCCTAATATACTCATGTCTGCCATTTGATACATCAGGCCTTTTTTTGCCAAAGGCTCCTATGAAAACTGAGAATCCTGTCTCTTTGCCTCATCATGAAAGGGGAAGGAGGGGGGGGAGGATGAGGACTTCTCTACAGAAACCTTCAACCTCAGGGTAACTGTGAACTGTGCATCATTAGCCTGGGGCACAATTTTCAATGTTGAGTAATGGCTTTTCTCACAATCCATCTTTTATATTAATGCCTATAATAGCACTGGGTAGTATTTCTGTGTTTAAAGTGACCTTGAAAGAAAAGCATGTGCATTTCTAGAACTTGGTGGACTATGGCTGAATCATAGTTTCCAGTAGCTACTTTTGGCTTGGCAAGTGAGCAATAATAAAGCAGACAAATCACAAAATCCCCTTTACTATACTAGCTCAAAAAGGTCTTCATTTTGTTTGAATTTTTACTCCTTGCTTATACTGTATCTATGGATTATAAAATATGTCATTATTTTATTTATTTTTATTACACAAAGTACATAGAAACCTAACCTACACATAAGGTTGAATTACAAGGTTTGGCTTAACCATGAGTTTTTATAAGCCATACTTCACCATATTTACATATGCTAAGCAGCAACCAAACCACACTATGAGATATTGAAGAAATGGCTGGTTTCACATAATAAGCTAAGCTTTCTTTGCAGTTCACATCTAAGTCCAGTAAGAATCCTCACCTCAGCCCCTACAACACACATATTCTTTTGTAAACTATTAACAGACAAAATAAAACTGGAAAAGAGCAGTTCCTCAACAATCCTGGTAAAAGGAGGAAAGTCAATCCCCCAATAATGGTGGTGGATGGAAAGGAGATAGTGGCAAGCCACATGGTCACAAAAAGGAGAAACAAAGTTCTGTGAGAAGCAACAACAGAGGAAATGTTGCAGGACTTTGTTCACCATTTTTCCTCTGGAAAAGCAGCATATATTGGCCAAGCTAGATAGCTAAGCAGAACCAATCCTGGATAGTATGTGTGAAAAAAACATAGCACATGAAGACAATAGGAAACTACTTTTGTATCATGTTATGACAACTTCAGGGGTATGTCTATGTAAGTCACTATGATTTGCCTTCCGAACTAGAGAGAGTTAAGTTGAAGTCTGTTGTCCCCCTTCTAAACTCCTATACAGTAGTTTCCAGCTACTGAGACAGGATGTTGACAGCATTGCTCACCTCAGTAGGTGACGTCACTCAAAAAACCTTCATGTTGCTGTTAAGTAGGAGTGGAGAAAATACGGAACCCTGTTGCACCCAACAATTAAGGTGCCAAGGGTGGGACCTGTCATCCTCAATCAACATCAACTTAAATCGGCTACTGAGGAAGGAAGAAAGCTAGCTCAGCACAGGGCTTATCATTCCCAACTGCTACAGCTGGTTCAGAATGAAACCATCATCAAAGTTATCAAAGGCTCCTGATAAGACAAGTAGTGCAAGGAAGAACACACTATCTCCATCCCACTCTCACCACAGGTCATCAAAAGTGTGACCAATGTTTTTTTGGTCCCATACCCAGGTCTGAAACCTGATTGAAACAGGTCCAGATAATTTGCTTCATCCAGGACCCTTTGAAGCTATTGCATGACCACTTGCTCAACAATCTTCTCTAAAAAGGAAAGATTGGATACTGGATGAAAATTGTCCAGAATGGTTAAGTCCAGTGAAGGCTTCTTAAGGAGAAGGTAACCCAACACCCCTTTAAATTCCCTCTCTCAAAGAAGAATTTAGCACTGTTGAAATCCAACCACATGTCACTTCCCTGGAAGCTTTTGCCAACCAGGAAAGGCATGGATCTAATAACCATATGACCAACTCATAGTCATAAGGACCCTGCCTGTTTCCTGGGACCAAGAGGTTCAAACTCCTCCCAGATAACATGCCAAGACTTCCCCAGTTCTTGCCACAGGTATGTAGCTGGGAATGAATCCAAGCAATTTTGCTGATAGATGCTCTGCAAACTCCTCATCATAAACCTGAGATAGTATCCCAAAGTCCTGCTTCATTGTACTCCATTACACCATCTCCTCCTTTGTAGGTACAATCCTTCATAATAGTTTACATAAATATAGTATAACCTGGATTGTGGTTTCTGAAACATCTACCAGTATCTACTCCTGCCATGATTTTACAGTTCTTCAGTTTCATCTGCACAGTCATGGACTGGGACTTGTGATCAGCTGGGAAATGTGATTAGTCAGATAAAAATAATAATGAACGTATGGTAAATAGAAGACTGAGATAAAGCATCACTACTTTTATGATTGCTATAAAAGTAGTTGCTTGTTTAATGTGATATAAGGAAAACAGAAATACATAGGATTCCCTGGGATTAGTTCCTACATTACTTTAGGCAAGTATAATTATTGGCTGACTCAACAGAACTTAATTTCCAAATTACATAAATAATTCCATTTTATTCTCCTTTGGTTATACCCTCACTTCAAGTTCTGGCACCATATTTAAGAAAGTTCTGAAGAAATCTAGAACAGGTTCAGAGAACCTTACCAGTATGGCCTTACCAAGGCATTGTAAAGTGGTGTTAACACTTCACGTTGAAATGTCTTCACAAAGACGAGAGAGACCAAAGGCAAAGGTTCACAAGTTTATTCGGTTCAGCTCCGGGGCAGCTGACTGTCAAAACAATCCCGGCTTTTATAGAGAACTGTCAAACGTTACAACCAATCAGATAACAGTGTTTTTCCCGCCGCTCAGACAGCAGCCAATCGTCATGCGGCAATCTGACAGCTCGGCGGCTGTCGGGGAATTCCTCTCAGCTGAGCGTTTGGCTCGGTTCGGAGGACCAGATTGTGAACTGCCGATTTGACAGTTCCGGGAACTGTCAAATCCGGCCCGTGTGTGTTTGGTCCCGGCAGCCCGTCTGACAGCTGTCATTGAGAATGGCGGCCGGCGGGGCAGTGCGCATGTGCTGTTACTCCCGGCAGCCATTTGACAGCTGTCAACTGTCAAAGTCTTCCCTTGCTGTTTGGAGGTTCCTGGGTTTTTGATATGAATCACACGTTATCTTGATTCTATCCCTCTGTTAATGCAGACTAGCACTGTGTTGACTTTTTTGGCAACTGCAGCACACTGCTGGCTCATATTTAAGTGATTGTCCACTAGGACTCCAAGATCCCTCTCACAGTTGCTACTATTGAGCAAGGTACTACCTATACTATACCTGTGCATTTGATTTTTCTTGCCTAAATGTAGAACCTTACTTTTTTCACAACTGAATTTCATTTTGTTAGATAGTGCCCAGTGTTCAAGTCTGTCAAGATCCTTATATATCTTAAGCCTATCTTCTGGAGTGCTGGCTATTCCTGCCAGGTTGGTGTCATCTGCAAATTTGATGAGTTCCCCATCTACCCCTCATCCAAATCATTGATGAAGATGTTGAAGAGAACTGGGCCCAGAACAGAGCCCTGGGGCACCCCACTACTCTCTTCCCTCCATGTCAGTGATGGCAAACCTTTTAGAGACCAAGTGCCCAAACTGCAACCCAAAACACACTTATGTATTGTCATGTGCTGGGTGGGCCCATTGAGTGGGTGTGGCCCATTGGGTCAGCGTGTCTGTGGTGGTAACGGTAGACTGGTTGGGACTAAAAAGTTCAATCAATCAATTCCAACTTTGCAATATCTTTTTTCCCATGAGAAGTTGAAAATGATTGATTGAACCTTTTTTTTTTGCACACGACGGCGAAGGCCTAAGCAAAAAGGTTTTATAAAACCCAGCTGAAGGCCTAGGACTGGGGCGATGGCAGGCATGCCCACAGAGAGGGTTCTGCGTGCCACCAATGGCACTCGTGCCATAGGTTCGCCACCATGGCTCCATGTAGGTGCAGTTCCATTGAGGACTACACGCTGAATACAGCCGGTCAGCCAGCTACGAATCTATCTGGTGGTGATGCTGTCTAACCCACATTTTTTAAAATCTTATCAAGTAGTGGGTTGTGATCTACTTTATCAAATGCCTTACTGAAGTCCAAATAAATTATATCCACTGCATTCCTCTGATCCACTAATTTTGTCACTTGGTGAAAGAATGTAATAAGATTTGTCTGGCATGATCTGTTTTTGACAAACCCATGTTGGCTTTCAGTGATGACTTTGTTTGCCTCTAGGTGTTCATTGATTCGTTGTTTGATTATCTTTTCCAGAATGTTCTCAGGTATTGAGGTCAGGCTGATAGGTCTGTAGTTTCCTGGATCTGTTTTTTTCCCTTTTTTGAAGATGGGAACTACATCAGCTCTTTTCCAGTCCTCTGGTAGTTCCTCAGTGCTCCAGGATCTTTGAAAAATATAGTTCAGTGGTTCTGAGGTCATGTCTGCCAGTTCCTTGAGAACCTTGGGTTGTAATCCATCTGGTCCTGGTGATTCGAACTCGTCTAGGCTGGACAGGTGCTCATTTACCATTTTCTTGCCTATCTTAACTTGTGTTTCTATTCTGTTTTTTATGGCACTGTTTTTGGTAGGTTGGACTGTTTTTTCCCTTTGTGTAAAGACAGATGCAAAAAATGAGTTAAATAGTTCTGCTTTCTCCCTGTTGCTTGTCACCTTCTTGCCTCTTTCCCCCACTAATGGAACAATCATTTCCTTAACTTTTTTCTTGTTTTTTACATGTTGAAAGAAGCTTTTTTGTTATTTTTGACTTTTGTCTCGAGCCTTAGTTAATTTTGAGCCTTAGCTTTCCTCGCTTCATCTTTGCAGGGTTGGGCTATTTGCTGATATTCTGCCTTAGTTATGTGCCCCTCTTTCCACTTCTTATACTTGTCCTTTTTATCTTTCAATTTATCAGAGAGTTCTTTATGCAGCCATGCTGGTTTCTTTTGAGAGGTGTTATTTTTCTTCTTCATTGGTATTATGCTAGACTGGGCTTTTATTATCTCACTTTTCAAAATTTCCCAAGCTTCTTGAGTTGTTTTCCCCTTGAGGATTCTCATCCATGGAATCCTTCCCAAGCTCTCTCTAAGTTTATTGAAATTAGCTCTCTTGAAGTCGAAGACAATAGTTTGACTGTATTCTATTGCTTGTGCTTGCATAATGTTGAATTCCAATATTGCATAAAACCCTCAAACTCCTAGGCCTTTGGTAGATGACCTGAGACTGCAGAAGACATATACTTCCCATAGGAGTTAGAAGGGATTTTCTTTCACGCATATGCATTAAAATATAAAATGAACTAAAATTGATTGTTTAATCCTGCTGGACCCTTGAGAAATGCCCCTAATTTGCCTCAAGAAAATTTATATTGTGAAGTATAGGATTCTTGTTCATTTAGGATCTATAATTTCAATTGTAAGAACAGAAATAATAAAGTTTATTTTCAGTAATTACATTTATACTGCTTAGTTTCAATCCTAGAAATACTTATTTTGAAACATATTCCATTAAAATCAGTGAGTAATTGTGCTTCTGATCAATAAGTGAAATCATGCCTTGCTGATAAGCCTGTATGAGCCGGTCTGCCAAGACTGGGTAAGCTGGAAGAATAGAAATGTTTTATCTCTGGCTAAATGGTAAACATACTAGGCACTTGCACAAGGCTGTAATAAGGTTCATACAAAGAGATTAAGCATTTTGTCTGACTTCTTCACAATGCATTTAACTCTGTCTTGAACAATGCAGATATTTCACAAAATCATGGTTGAAGGTATTTATTGTTTAGAGATGGAATTGTGGAAAGGTGCTTCTTGTCATGATGTGTGATATCACCTGTCTCCTCTTAAATCTATATACAGGTCACAGCTCAATCTTGTAACATCTTAGTTACCCAACCTCAGGAATCAGTGTAGGAGTGTTGGCTGTTCAACTAGGATTCAAGTTAATACTCTTGGGAATGAGATACACCATCTCTCACATACTATATATGTGAGCAGATAGAGACATATATAGACATATTTTGCTTTACTGTCTTGCACTGTTAATAAGTGGCAGTTTTGTAAATTGCTAGTAAAGAACTTAAAGGTCTAACTAGATCTTGAAGATGTATATGACTTTGAAGAATGTGATTGATGCCCACAAAGGTACAGCTTCTTAATGGAGGCCTCCTGACAGCAGTTGCCAAAGCCCATTTAACGGCTGATGCCTTGTTGTGATTCATGTTGTCATTTTTTTCATTACTGATTAAAATTAAAAATCTGCTTGCAAAATCCATTGTAAAAAATTTCCTTCATGAAAATCGACGGGTACAAATTATTTTGTCAATCGCCTGGCAATCAAAATGTGAGTTCTTCATGCACATTTCATTTTCTTCCTCCCCCTTTTTTATGTTCATACCAGGCACTCCTCATAACTAATTTTTGAAAAGATAGAAAGCAGCATTTGTAGCACTTAAAAATATATATATTAAAGACTTATCTGTATGTTTTGATTAAAAGTCCTCTTTTTTGCTCTTGTCATAAAAGTGGAAGAAATATTTCCCCCTTATTATAGAACTCATGGTATGCTGTATAATTGTCTAATGTTGTATAATGACAGCTGAATCGCAGTAATAAAAGTCTTTAATAGGAAGAAAATGTGTAGAAATGCAGCCGTCCCAGCCCCCCAAACCAGCAACAAACCAGCTCTGCCTGATATGTAGAATAAAAAACTAAATCTTGCTATAGCTATTTTCTGAAACCATCTGCAGCACATGTTCTCCCTTGTCTTCCCATTTTCATGCAGTTAAAAAAAAAACTAAAACAGAAAAGCAGCCTTTACAAAAAATGAGTGACCAACTTATCAACCAGAGGAGTGATCTGTATTTAACAGCAGCTTGATGTAAGGACATGAAAAACTGAACACATCTCTCATAATGTCTTTAAAAGCTTCAACCAGTAGCCTCCTTAGCAAACTGAGTCAGACTTGTCCCAGTTTGGACATTTAGGAAAGGAAGACCATCTACTCTATTTGTAGTGAAAGGTAAATTTTTACTAAAGCGAAGTGATTACAGAATAAGCAAAGTTGGATTGGAATATTTCCACTCAAAATTTGCCTTTTCCCCATCTCCTGGGCCCTATCCCCTTGACCAGTTCATAAGTGTCCAATAGCATTCATATTTGGTATTTTGATAACAGCTTTAAGGTTTGGCACCTCTTTGGTGTAGTTTTGCATTCCGTTCTCATGCTCATGTCCTTGGATGCCCTGATATGTTCCGGATTGGCACCTCTGATTTTTGTCATCCCATCATCCCTCTCCCCTGCATTCCTCCTCCCACATTTTATGGCAGGATGCCAGCAAAGTGAAGCAGGCCGAAGCATTTACAATGGCAGATTCTGACACTGAGTGAATCAAAAAATGGTGCACAGTAACTTCATCATCCAAATGCCACTTTTGTATGCTGATGTCTGAAGCAAGTATATAAGTCATGGCATTTCTGTGATGTTGTAACACACATTTCTTCATTTGCTTCTCTCTTGCCTGCCCTGATGATGATCATGGCTAAGGGGAGGATATCACAGCAGCTTTGCACGTAGAGCTGCTGAATCCTAATGAGCCAGCTGCTTGAGGCTGGAATGAGAGGAATTGTTTTTCATGGTTCCATTCTTACTTATTGCATTAATTTCAGTTAGTGATACTAAAAGACTTCTGCCTGACTCTTTGTGGTGCCATGGTAGTTTTCCCTTTATCCTTGCTGTTTTTTTTCTATAGGAAGCCCAAAGGTAAGCATAGAGAAATTGGGATTGAGTAACACTGCAGGTCTTTGACTGATTTATATGGGATGTAGCCCAATAAAACTAAGAGTCTGACCCATCAGATACTCTGCGCTTTATAGACCTGGGAATTGGATATATTTCTAACTCTAACTAGAGTTACAGTCTTGCTGAAGAAACAGATACATGGCATTGGTGTTTTCCTAGATTCATTTCTGTAACTTCAGTCTAAACCTCATCTAGCTGTAACTTCAACCAGAATCCATACTCCAATAGCTTTCCTGTTTAAATTGTTGCAATATGCATGTCAGTCTGCCCTTGAAGATGATGTGGAAGCTACAACTCATGCAAAACAAGATTGTTGCCTAGTCAGCCAACTAGTTATATTTTATTGATATTTTTTTTTACTTCAGACTCCTAAATATCTTGGTAGCTTGTGTATTAGGCTGTTGGCTGTTGGCAGAAAACACTAATTGCAGCTCTGCTTCAGGTAGCAAAATATCTTTGATTAAGTTACCTATTTTTTTCCTTTGGAATGGAAAGATATAATAAAAGTTAGCTGAACTACCCAATCAAGCAACTAAACAAATATGAATTTTCAACGTGAGTGGTTCATACAGATACCAACCTATACACACAATTCCTGATCACAAAGACAAATTTCATCCTGTGTTCTAGGGCTCCTTATCTTTTTTTTCTCCTTGTTCCATGCAAATTACATCTGATGAAGCATCATGGTCTTGTAGAGGCAGAGGAAGACAAAAGCTCTTCTTATAAATTTTTTGATACTCTAGATATGAATGCATTGATCTTTTGCCTTTCCATTGAGATTGTTCCTAAAGCTTTTTAAAAGAAACCAATCTAGTTTTGCTAGGTAGTTTTCCCTGGGTATCAGTGCAGCTGTATGAACAATTAAAGGAGACAAACGGTAGTAATTTGCAACATTCTTTTGCAAGATGACCCAGATGTGCAATTTTGTCACTAACCTCTATGTTTATGTATATGAACATACAGGCTTTTCAAACATTTCCAGTCTTTGCAATGGAAAGGTCAGGAGAGAGCGAATGAGCATATCTTTCTCTTTTCAACAAACTAAACTTGCCTGCAGAATTTGATGCACTGGCCTGTTCAAAGTAATCTGGGGCTTACTGCACCTTCCAAAACAATTGCAATAGATTCTTGCTGCTTCATTGATTATTGTTTGCAGTATTGGTAAAAATTAGGTTGTAATGGAAGAATGATAGGAACAAAAGAGCAATTTCAAAACACTGGATTCTCCCCCCCCACCCCAAAAAGAAGGCTTGATTTTATTTATCATTTTGTCAGAAAAACAACAGTTTGTTTGTTTGTTTACTGAATTTAGAGACTGCCCATCTCACTCACAGTGACTCTGGGCAGTGTACAATTAAATACATTAAGCCATATTATATTGCATTTCAATAAAAGAGGCAGTTGAAACTAGAATAGAACAATTAAAGTTAAAAAGGCAGGGGGAGGCTTTTCAAAGAACTAATCAACCCCAAGTTTGCTAAGGAATATTAAGTCACAGATTATTTTTGCTTTCTGAACCAAAACAGTGGGGAGGATGTAGGGCTGAGTATCAAACTCAATTTACTAATTTGTATGATTTTTGTGATAAGAGCTTCCAGAATTTTCTCATGGCACAGGAAACAGTTGCCTTGCAGTGGCTGCATCTTACTGCCATGGATGTGACATCTGTTTTCACATCTTTTCTTTTAGTTTCGCTAAAAAGAAGTCAAGACTTGGAGGCCCATTCAGAGAGAAACATAAGGTTACTTTTTAATGTATATAAACAATGAAGTTAAAGGAAAGTAGTTTGTTTTCTCTTAATTTATAACTTAAACAACTATAGAAATCTTTTCAACATAGTTCAGCTTACCTGGATGATTAGGAAAGGAGTTTTGCCATGGATTATCCTGAGTTGTTTAAAGTTTTACAAAAGTGACCTGTGAAAGCCCTGGTGTAGTATTCTCCAAAAACTGCCATTAAATTGCAATTATTATTGAGGCAGAAGAAAACCTTATATCCACATGATATGATTAAAATTAATAAGGTAATAAAATGGCAACATGGCAACCAAATTGTTGCCCAGTTTTTGTCATGCAATCCGCATGCTTTGAACATGTGTCCACAGCCACTTTCTTTTTGCTCCTCCTGCTCTTAAGATGGCCAGTTTCAAGGTTTCTGGTTCTAATCTTTAAGTTAGAACTGATGAAATGGGCCTTTGAAAAAGATATCTTGAATCCTGAATTTTCTTCTACTGCTGTCCTTCCAAACAGAGCCTGTTGTGTAGTGAGTTCTTCGCGCAGGAAAGGAGACGAGGCAAGTGAGTTCAACAAAGCTCATGGTTTATTGCTTGCAGGATCTGAACTGAGAATTGGGCTGCAGCTTGCAGCAATTTATAGCCTGGCCCCTAGGCGGCAGCCAATAGGTTTAAAGCAACCCATTGCTGCCTAGGGACAGCCAATAGCAGCACTGGAGACCTGGAGTTTGGGTTGCTGGAGGGCCATTAGCTGCTCCAGCTTACCACGTGGTGTTACAACTGAGCCCAATACATAACACCCTTCCCCTCTTAGATCAGACAACATCATAGCAATAATTGGCAAACAGTACAAGTTACATGACTTAACATCATAGCAACTTTTGTAAAACAATACAAGTTACATTATAGCATCAGTTAGCCCGAATGAATAGACTTCCATTATAGCTCCTGTGTGACCTGCATTGGTTACCGGTTGCCCTCCGAATGAGATTCAAGGTGCTGGTTCTTACCTATAAAGCCCTACATGGCTTAGGCCTGGGTTACTTGCAGGACCGTCTGCTGCCAGGAACGACTTCCCATCGCCCTGTGCGCTCACACAGAGAGGGCCTCCTCAGGGTGCCGTCCGCCAGACAATGTCGGCTGGCGACCCCCAGGGGGAGGGCCTTCTCTGTGGGGGCACCTGCCTTGTGGAATCAGCTCCTCCAGGAGCTCCGGATGGCCCCAGATCTCCAGTCCTTTCGTTGTGACCTCAAGACATACCTTTTTTAACAGGCCGACCTGGACTGATGATAAGGGTTTAAATTATGTTTTAAATGTTTTTATTGGTTTTAGTGGGGCTTTGTGATAAATAAATAAATAAATAAATAAATAAATAAATAAATAGCTAGCATACGAGACAGTTAACATCATAGCTCCAATACTGTTTCAGTACAGTGACAAGTTACAGTACAGGCTACTACTTCAAATTCAAATTTTGATTTATTTGCGGTCACAGACCAAAGTACAAGTGCAACAAAAGAAAAACATGGGGAAAGTAAAATCATAGACAATTGGACACCAGAAGCCTTGGTTGAAGGGAATTGCAATGTTCTCGCAGTACAGGCAACATTATAGTTCCTTTATTTTACAACATAATCAGTTAGATAACAAGGAGGCTTGCATGCCCTTGTGGAACGCCTTGGGGTTCCAGTCACTTTCTGGTCTACCAGCTTACCCATCGGGCCAGGTAGACCAATGTCCCTTGATGCACTTGAGTCAAAGGAATTAGATGCTCTCTGGCTGGCCTCTCCAGGTTGGCCCACCCCAGAGTCATACTGATCAGCAGAGTTGGCACAGCATTTGTTAAAGTCTGGTTGGCTTGCTCCTTCAGGGGATCCATGTTGCACTTCTGGACTCCCCTCCTCTATGCCCAGTTCCTCATTGCTTAAGAAGGAAGAGTCTTGAGAGTCCATGTATGGGCTGACTTGGCTGCAAGCTTGGGGACTTTGGGAGGGACTTATGATGCAGTCCTCACTTAGTGGCCGTTCTGGAAACCATTTTCTGAGTTGATCAATGTGGCGTCTGACAACTCGCCCTCCCTCCAACTCCACTTCGTAAGAAAGGGGACCAGATGATTTGGTAATTTTACCAGGAACCCACAGATTCCCATGTCCATAGTTTCTGGCCCATACCCAATCGCCCACTTGCAGCCCCCTTGGGGGTTTTGGTCAAGAGGCTTCTGCTGCCACTCTATCTGCAACCTGTCCTTAGTGATCAGTCGCCTCCCCCAATGAAGTTCTGCAGGACTTTTGCCTGTAGCAGTGCAGGGCGTAGAATGCTGGCAGAGTAAAAAATCTGCCAGTCTGTGATACCAGTCACCTGTGACAATGCGTTTGAGTGATTCCTTCGTGGTCCTCACCTTTTGTTCAGCTTGACCATTAGAGGATGGGTGAAAAGGGGCAGATGTTGCATGTCTGATAAGATTTGCTCTTAGGAAGGTCTGAAATTCAGCAGCAATGATCACTAAGGACAGGTTGCAGATAGAGTGGCAGCAGAAGCCTCTTGACCAAAACCCCCAAGGGGGCTGCAAGTGGGCGATTGTTTGTCTGTTATGAAAAGTCCCAACAGTGGTTTGTGGTCTGTAAAGACCGTGAAGTCCCTGCCATATAAATAGTCATGGATTTTTTTTATTCCAGCTACAATGGCTAGGGCCTCTTTGTCAATTTGAGTGTAGTTACGCTCAGCAGAGGACAGTATCCTTGAATAAAATGCAATTGGGACTTGTGTTCCATTCTTTTCTAAATGACTCAAGACTGCCCCTACCCTATAAGGAGATGCATCACATGCTAAACAGACTGGTTTAGACTCCCTAAAATGAGTTACAGTGGATTTAACTGACAATAGTGCCTTTAAGTCCTGGAAGCTTTTTTCATGAATGCAGTTCCATTTCCATGGAGCTTTCTTATCTAAGAGCCTGTGAAGAGGCTCTGCCAATGCAGCCTTGTTAGGCAGGAAGGCATGGTAGAGGTTGAGGAGGCCCAAGAATGCTTGTAGCTCTCCTTTAGATTTAGGACTAGGAGCCAATTGAATGGCCTTCACTTTGGATTCAGCAGGGTGAAACCATTAGCATCAATTCGAAATCCTAGAAATTCTGTTGAAGGGATCCCAATACTACATTTACTCTTCTTTAATTTGAAGCCTGCTTCTCGAAGCCTCTGTAAGACAGCCCTGAGCCTGCTGGCTAACACTTCTGTAGATTCTCCAGCAATAAGTACATCATCAAAATAAGGGCAAACACCCTGAATGCCTTTAAGTGTGTGTTCCATGATTCCCTGAAAAATGCCTGGAGCAACGCTAACTCCAAATTGTAAATGCTTTACTTTGAAAGCCCCCGTGAGTCATGATCGTCTGAGCCATGGCTGTGGCCTCATCAACCGGCAGTTGCTGATAGGCCTGTGCTAAATCTAATTTAGCGAAAAGAGTGCCCCCTTGCAAAGAAGCTAAAATGTGGTTCACCACTGGGACAGGGTAAGCGTGTTGTTTAAGGGCTTTGTTAATTGTACATTTATCAAAGGTAAAGGTAAAGGTTGCCCCGCACATGCGTGCTAGTCATTTCTGACTCTAGGGGCTGGTGCTCATCTCTGTTTCAAAGCCAAAGAGCCAGCGCTTGTCCGAGGACGTCTCCATGGTCATGTTGCTGGCATGACTAGATGCCAAAGGTGCACAGAACGCTGTTACCTTCCCACCGTAGTGGTCCCTATTTTTCTACTTGCATTTTTTACGTGCTGTTTAAGGGCTTTGTTAATTGTACATTTATAAAAGGTAAAGGTAAAGGTTGCCCCGCACATGCGTGCTAGTCGTTTCCGACTCTAGGGGCTGGTGCTCATCTCCGTTTCAAAGCCGAAGAGCCAGTGCTTGTCCGAGGACGTCTCTGTGGTCATGTGGCCGGCATGACTAGACACCAAAGGCGCACAGAACGCTGTTACCTTCCCACCGTAGTGGTCCCTATTTTTCTACTTGCATTTTTACGTGCTTTTGAACTGCTAGGTTGGCAGAAGCTGGGATGAGTAACAGGCGCTCACTCTGTTATGCGGCACTCGGGATTTGACCCGCCAAACTGCCGACCTTCTGATCGACAAGCATTTATAGTCTGCACATATTCTAATTTCTCTGTTGGCCTTAAATGGAGTGACTATAGGAGTTTCCCACTGCCCACCATCAACTGGTTGTAAAACGCCCTGTTCTACAAGCTTGTCTATTTCTGAGTCAATTTTATGTTTGAGGGCAAAAGGGACCCTTCGAGGCTTAACCTTAATGGGAACTACGTTGGGATCTAGCTTGAATGAGATAGGCAGGCCTGTGTACGTTCCAAGGACTGAATCAAAAACTTGTGCAAAGTCCTCGTAAACTGACGAAAGGTTTGCAGCTTGTGTCCGGTTGATACCAGTTATTTGAATGCCTAAAGCATCAAACCAATCGAGTCCTATGAGACTTGTTCTCTGGCCCCCTACTACTATGACATCCAGGTGCCCATAAAACCCTTTAAATTTTATGGCCAAGGTGGCTTCTCCCTTAACTTTGACTTGAGCGTTTTGAAAGTCAGTTAAAATTATGTTGGAGGGACTTAGCTTGGCCCATTTTCTACTGCGACTGCACATGAAATTGAAGGTGTCCTGGAAAATAATGGAGACAGCAGAGCCAGAGTCCAACTCCATTTTACAAGGAACTCTTTGTAGCTCTACCTGCAGTTTGAGTTTAGGTTTGAGGGGGCGTTGGGACCTGGTGTGGCATACACTTCTACGGCTTCTACAAAACCCCACACTAAAGGGACCCTGGGCCCCAGTACCTTTCCTGGTCGGACCTTCCGACTGATGTTTGGGTGGCTGGTCCCTCTGGCGAGCTCTGCAAACTGCTGCAATGTGGCCTGTTTTGCCGCAGGCCCTGCACGTGGCTGACCAGAATCTGCAATCAGTGCGTAGGTGGCTGCCGCCACAACCTTTACATCTAGGTAAGAGAACTGCCTTGTAAATGTTCTCTTGCTGTTTGCTGCTGTGGTGCTGTGCGTCGGGTTGCTTGTGAAGCTTGTTGACTTCAGGATCTTCTTCCTCCGAAGATTCCTCTGAGCGTTTGGCATCCTCGTGGTGGACTGTTTCATCTTGTTTCATCATTTTGGTGGGCTAGACTGTTTGGACTGCACCCACAGCAGCTTCATCTGCCATTACTTCATCTTGGGCTTCGATGAAGGTTAAATTCGGTCTGGCAAAAAGTTTTTGCTGGAGCGTTCGGTTCCGTAGGCCGCAGATGAGCTGGTCTCACAGTCGCTTCTCTACGTTGGAAAATTTACAGAGGTGTGCGGCCTGCCTCAAGGCCACCATGTATTCGGACACTATTTCGCCGGGCTGCTGCATTCGCTGTTCAAACTTGAAATGCCAAGCAATCACCGACATATTCGGCTGGAAATGCTCTCCTGGCTTTTTCTTGAGGTCCGCGTAGGAAACTTACTCCAGCGACGTTGGGGCGAAGAGGTTTTCAGCCAGGTCGAATGTAGCTGGGCTGCACACACAGAGCAGCATGGTGGCCTTCAGCCCATCTTCTGCGACTTGGTTTGCCAGGAGGTAGTTTTCTACCTGGGATAAGTAGGAAGGCCATCCATCCCTCTGGATGCTTGACATCGAATTTGCGTAGTCTTCCGACTTTCGGCATTCTGTCTGGCTGGTTCCTGCGGTTTTTGATCCTGCTTCTCCAAGGCCCAGGGACTGAATCCGCTGAGCACATGGTCGCTAGCATGGCTTGCTAGCCGACCATAGGCATGAGCTGCCTCTCCCCTAGTGAACTTCAGCTCTTTTGGAGAAGCAGGATCCCACCTTTGTCGCCAGTGTTGTGTAGTGAGTTCTTCGTGCAGGAAAGGAGATGAGGCAAGTGAGTTCAACAAAGCTCATGGTTTATTGCTTGCAGGATCTGAACTGAGAATTGGGCTGCAGCTTGCAGCAATTTATAGCTTGGCCCCTAGGCAGCAGCCAGTAGGTTTAAAGCAACCCATTGCCGCCTAGGGACAGACAATAGCAGCATTGGAGACCTGGAGTCTGGGTTGCTGGAGGGCCGTTAGCTGCTCCAGCTTACCACATGGTGTTACACCTGAGCCCAATACATAACAGAGTCCATATGCATTTTCATTCAAAAGAGAATTGGGAATTACACAAAGTGATGACACCATAGTAGAAGATAAGATACCTATTCAATAGCAAAGAAGGAAAGGAGTTTAAGACTTTTCCTTATCATAATTTGGCACACCTAAGGTGATTCTCTTACTATGTTGTGCCCTAACAATTAAGGTAAATATTTACTTGACAGAAATAAGGCAAGATTTTCCCAAAGGTGCTTTTTTCAGGAGGCAACTGGACTTTCTTCTGTTTCTCTGAAGATGTTTCGCTTCTCATCCAAGAAGCTTCTTCAGCTCTGACTAGATGGTGGGGAATGGAAGGATTTATATCCTTCTTGTGTTATAAGAAACAAAAGAAAGTCCAGTTGCCTCCTGAAAAAAGCACCTTTGCTTTTTTTTAAAAAAAATATCTCTAATATTCAGACACTACATAATCAAAGCATACCAACTTAACCTTCTTCTGAATGTTAAAATCATATGTGAAGCCACCAATCCTAGTGCTTTTTTGTCATACTAGTAAGTTAAAAAAAATCTTTATATGATTTAAACCATATTTGTTTAAGTATGCTTCTGCAATGTTGTGATTGTGGGTGCCAGGTTTCAGCAAATTCTTATATGCTGCAATATTAACCTCTGAAAAGAAAATATGTGGAGGAAGCTTGGCCTACTGAGGAGCAGGCAAGCATTAGGAGTACCAATATTAAGTCTGGCAAGATTCAATCATAAATTTCTATGGACAAATTTCAAATCATAATGTAGTATCTTGTCAGGATATTACATAATGTGCTATCCTCACTGCTGTCATTGCAACTCTCTATATAGTGCTGACCCCTAAATTATCATAAGCTCGTAGAATGGAAGTGTTTAAAAGGACTTTGGAGATTATCTACAGTACTCTAACCTTCTCCCCAGTGCAGGAATCCACTACCACAGCATTCCTGACAGATGGCATTCTGCTAAACTTAACAGCTTTACACTGTATAAAATGAAAGCTTTTGTATCTTGATCTTAGAGAGGGGATAAAAAGGCTTGCCCATCATTTTGCTGAGAAATAAAATTGAAGTTACCTTGGATCCTGAATTGTGTTTCTATTCATAAAGGAATAGATCTGTTGAAGGTTCTCATGGGGAAAGCAAGGAGTAACTTTTCATCATTCTTCTTTCTTCTACTTCTAATTTCCAGGCTATGTTTTATCCTTTTATCACAGCAACCCGCCTTCTTCTTTTCTTGGATAGACGTATTTCTATGCTCCTGATTGTTGTCAAGAAACATTATGCAACTTAGATAGATAGATTGATAGATAGATAGATAACCTTTATTGTCATTTTTTTACTGCGGGTACAATGGCACACATTAAAAATGAAATTTAGTTGCTTGCTCTCAAAGTGTACACATACATAACAGACATTTAAACATATTATATACAACATATGTATAGACCTACAGCCTTACATATAAGTAAAATATAAATATTAATTAAATATTAATCAACTTCATCTGTAAATAATAGTTAACAGCTCAGAGCTACTCCTACCACCATATTCTGTATAACCAACCTCTTGGATTGGCTTTTTTTTTTTTTAAAAAAAATCATTGTAGCTTTTCCATCTTTTTTCTTCTCTTAACATTCATGAGACAATGCAAAATATTTACTGATGGCAGTTTCCCTTCAATACAGGCATTTGATTGTTCACTGCCTATAATATGTTGTTCCCAATTGGCTTCAAGGACTGCTGGAAACCATCAGCACCACAGTCTTACATATTGAATTGTCACTACCTAAGTCTATTTTATGTTTCTTTTGCTTTTAAATTCAAGAAAACGTAGGGTAACTGAACTGAAGTACTTTTTAATGCAAAATAAAAATATTCTTGATTTTCTTTAAGACTGAATTATGATAAACAATGCACTGTTTATCTATTCATCAAAAAAGACTTTTTAAAGTTAGTTTTGTTGCTTTGGAATCATCTTTCAGTGATCAAAGCTTTACTTGATTAACAGATATATGATTTAGACAATTATACTAACTTCCTTTTGTCTTTTCTCTTTGATTTAACCTTTCTGTTCCTTTTTAAAATTTAGCTTAGGAAGGTGAAGGAGAGTGCTGTATTTTGACTGGCCCACATTTTTAAATGATAGTGTATTTTTCTAACCTTTTCATGCTGTTTTTTTTACCCAATATTGCTTACAAAATGCACCTTAGGGAACTTTTATACAAAAATGTGTACAGTAGAAAAAGTGACATACAAAAAATTGCATGATTTGTCCAAAGTATATATGAAGATAAATGTGAATATTTATGCACTTGACCATGGGATGAACTGACGTTATACCCAAATATAGATACTGATAATGCCCAAACACAAATGCTTGGCACTAAATTTGTGGGTTTAACTCTTCTACTTGGGGAATTTGATACAAGCATCACAACTGATGCAGATTTCTATGATATTTTCAGAGAGAAAGAGAGAGGAAGATATTAGTGCTTACATTTCCAAGGCAATTTTTGCCCATGCTAACCTTGGCCAAAGGGTCAAATTGACAAGAAAATATGGAATATACTGAATGCAACATGTATAGATATTAAGGGAATTAAGTAGCTTTCAAAGAAAGGATGACCCCTGAGTTCAGAGTTTCCTATGGAAAGGAAAGAAAGAAAGTAGAAAAGAAGGAAGGATGGAAGGAAGGAAAGAGAAAGAAAGAAGAAAAGAAAGAAGGAAAGAAAGAAAGAAAGAAAGAAAAAAGAAAAAGAAAGAAAGAAAGAAAGAAAGAAAGAAAGAAAGAAAGAAAGAGAAAGAAAGAACCACACACATGTATATTGTCAGAAACTAAGCAGCTCTAAATGAAAGGCTTTTATTTTAACTTTTAGCTTTTATTGAGCTTGTTACCCGAGTAATAGAATTCTCAGCAAATTTCAAACTGAAATTTCCATCTGAAGTGTTTTGGAAGGCTATTATTACCGACCTTCTAATTTCCACTGTAGCTAAGCATGTATTAATAACAAGGAGAGGTGAGGCAACCGCTGATATATCCAATGGTGCTTGACATTTAGTAGATGAATTAAAGTTTACAGTCCAATTGGTTTTTAACCAGTAATATTAGAGATCTTTGTTGTGAGCTTTTCTTTTTTTAAATGTTCCTCCCCCCCCTTCACATTATAATTAGCCATTTCTATTATTTATATTTCTGAGTCCTCATTTGTCTTGTTTTTCATGACAAAGGCACAATACACTGTACGTAAAGTGGCCAATCTACATTTTGCAAATTCACATTTGGAAATAAATACAAAACGACTGAACTAAATCTTATTCCAATCTATACCTTAATCATCATGATACCGAAAGACAAAGCTTTATCTACAGTATAGATGTAAATTGGTTTAATTGGCACTTTTTCTCAGCAGGGAAAACTGGGAATAAGATTTCTATAAGGATGGGAAAAGGTTTAGGGACCAGTGATGGATAATTAATAGTGTGTTATAAAAATTACCATTTCCCCAATTTTTTGATGGATGTGAAGGATATCAAATTAAATTTAAACTAACCCCCATAATTAAATTGAAATTACACAGCCAGGGGTATTAGAAGCTCCTTGTGTCACAATAGTGTTCAGAATTGTTTCAACTCCTAGTGCTTAAATGTGTGGTTGGACAACATCTGGCTTAATAGCCAAATGTGGCCTGTAGTCAAAGTTAGGAGAAATTTTGGAGCCCCTGGAAAGTCCTACTTACAGGTCAGTAAAATCATCTGTCTGATTGCAAATTTTCTGCTTTCCCTGATGCATGAAAATTAAATGATGAGGTCCTAGCCAGCCATCTGCAAGCAGCTCCTCAAAGGAAGGGAAAGGGATGAAAGCGTGTGGGGGTATACTGTATATGATATGTGCATGTGTGCAGAAGAGGTCATTGCATGCAAGTAGATGCCTGGACCTTGCTAGTCTTTGGCTGCAGCCCAAGAGACCATTGTCCTCAGGATTGAAAAATCTGTTTAGAAGTGCTAACAATATTTGTAAAACAGATAAAAACTGGGATAGTGGATTATATAAGAATGAACTGTTGACCTCCTAGGGCCAAATGCAGTCAAAATATACCTATAAAAACAGAAGGAAATTAACCTTGGCACAATTCCTACTATTTTTAACTGGAAAGCATTTTTCTTTTTAAAAATGCCAACAAAGGTTCATGTACAATCTAAATTTTGCCCTTTTCCAAATCTATGATTCTATGATGTAAAGTAGGAAACACATGTTGCATAAATGAACAAGGACGAAATTTCTGTTTTGAATGGACCTTTGTGGGCTTTTTATAAAGCATGTTTTTAATCATGACCTCACATTCTGTGGTTTGCCCCATTGTTATCCACCCCAGCATTAATTAATTCTACTCCCAACACTCAACTGCTGCACTTCAGTGTCTACAGGGAAGGCAAAAGGGAAAGGGAAATGATATATTTATTAGGCCAACATCATGTACATGATTTAGGCTGGGATCTGGTACCCAAATTACATCATTCATATTATTTGTGCAATGAAGATATAGCACATGAGACATCATTATGACTTCTGAACACCAAACCTGATTCATTTTCAGTTCTGTTCTTTCCAATAGTAACTACTTATATTTTAAAAACTCAGTTGAATCAGGTACTTACATGATACTAGCATTATGCCTAGCTGAACCTTGTGTCCTACTATTAGCACCTGAGGGCAGCTCTCAAGAGTGGGCAGAAGCATGATATAAGAGTGAGTCAGCCATATGGATAAAAGTAGACGTAATCACACGGGGGACATATTGGCTTTTTCCTTTTTGCTGTTATTTGATTTTATATCTTATTATTTTACACTATACTGTCAAATTACAGCATCCAACTATTTTAGCACTGGAAAATTTGACTACAAACTGTGAAGCCAACATTCCGCAGTGAGCGAGGAAGGAGATTCTCAGGCCCAAACCATCAAAGGGACTGGTGCCAGTCTATAGCCCTGTAACTGTTTTTTTCAAAGGGTTTTTACTCCTTATTACAGGGTTGCTGAGAGCTACACCTACAGATCTTCAGTGGGCACACCTTTCTACCATAGCTCTGCTTAAGATCAACAATGATTTTTTCCTTTTTTATGGCAGGACTATAACAGGGGTAATCACCAGGTTTGGGGAAAAAGAAGTCAAGATGTCAACCACAATTGTGCAATTGAAGATCCACCTGTTTTATGTGCATTGCAGAGCTTTATTATGAGCTATATTTATTCATTCATTTATTTATTTAGGTGCTCTTTAGATGGTGGTTTAAATATTTGTTTTTCTTCTGACTGTTAAATGCTTTTTAATTTGTTTTTACAACTTTTAAACCAAGTTTGATTTTTTTTAAAAATTCCCTTTGTATGTTTGTAATCCCTCTGACAGGAAGGGTTGTACTATACATTTAAAAATAAATGAAATAAAACAGTATTTCTTTGATACTTTTGATTGTATGAATTAGTGCTTTAAAACACTGTCAGTGCCTTTGAATGTCATTTAGATGGAAAAGTGTGGTCCCAATTGTACAGTGAAACATTATAACATTACCGCTTCATATTGCCCATCAGAAAAGTATGGAAGTATTTTAGACAACTTAAAGGATTGTGGACAAAGAAAAACATTTATTTATTATCTGCTGAAAATTGGGATGTCCTTGATTCATCCTCATACTTCTCTTCAAAGGAGAATAAATATATCCAGTGTTAGCCAGCAAGAGAAGAATAGCTTTATGGCAGCTGTCCAGTGAATCTTCAGATTTTGGTAAAAGGCAGCAATAATTTTTGCATGAACATGTGAGTGGAGTTATCTCTGTCCTTGGCTCCAACCCGTCCTTCACAGATACTTGAATAAGTTAATTATAAATTGCTACTTAATGACATAACTAGGCTTCCTGATTTCCCCAGAATGCAGTTTATGAAGTAAACAGGCTTCTCAAGGTTTCTTGATGCACTGAAGAAATTTAATGCCAGGGATGGACATACACTTTATCAAACTGCTTGGGAATTCTCAACATATCTGGACGATATCAGGAAAGGCAGTGCTCATATTTCACTCAGAAATGTCTGGTTTCAGTTCAGAGAGTGGCTAGCTGGCGATGGACATAAATAGATGTATTCCCATTGTATCTATTTTCAAAAAAGTATACCGTTTTTCAGCTTATCCTATAGAAGTTTAGAAATCCAAGGATGAATCTTTCTTTCTTTCTTTCTTTCTTTCTTTCTTTCTTTCTTTCTTTCTTTCTTTCTTTCTTTCTTTCTTTCTTTCTTTCTTTCTTTCTTTCTTTCTTTCTTTCTCTCCTCTTTCCCTCACTTCCTCCCTGTCCACTTCTCTCTCTCTCTCTCTCTCTCTCTCTCTCTCTCTCTCTCTCTCTCTCTCTCTCTCTCTCTCTCTCTCTCTCTTTCTCTATGCTTTTCTCTCTCTCTCTTCTCTTAAATTTCTGGATTTCACATCACCATTCCCACATGTTCAAAAGGAGGAATAAAATCTCTATGAAAGAAATAAAAAACAAAAAAGACTAGAATTACCCTCTCCAGCAGCCTACATGCAGATAAGCTAGGATCAATACCTGACAAAAGAAAAAAATCAAGCAGGAAATAATACCCTAATCAAGGAAATATAGGTACCAAGGGAAAAACGCCACACCTCAACCACAATCATTAGCACCAATGATGTTACCTAGTTGGGTAATGAAATGTCTGCAAGCAAAATAACTAAGCTTAGAAAGCACCAAGGACTCCACAATTCAACCCTGAACTACGGTATATTCCCTTCTATTACAGTCATATTTCCCTACTTCAATTTTAGTATAAGTAGGCTTTACATTTTGAGAGTAGTGAAGTGAGTTGAAAACCTGTATTTTAAAAAATGAAGGGAACAATTATTCTATTCTCATATGCACATAAAGCACTTTTATAAGTGTCAAATGGGGAATTTGTTTTCTTACAACATTCATTCAGTGTGCAGCTTATGTGCTAGGTACCACACATAGCTAAAAATCATATATGTACTGTGAAGACTTGTAACTTTAAAATAAAAGGTTTTGACTGAATGTGAAATGCCTAACATATAGCAGAATTTCCTTTAATAATAATAATAATAATAATAATAATAATAATAATAATAATAATAATAATAATAATAATAATAATAATAATAAAGTTGGAAGGGACCTTGGAGGTCATCTAGTCCAACACCCTGCTCAGGCAGGAAACCTTATACCATTTCAGGCAAATGGCTGTCCAGTCTCTTCTTAAAAACCTCCAGTGTTGGAGCATTCACCACCTCTGGAGGCAGGTTGTTCCACTGGTTAATTGTTCTAACTGTCAGGAAGTTTCTCCTTAGTTCTAGGTTGCTTCTCTCCTTGGCTAGTTTCCATCCATTGCTTCTTGTCCTGCTTTCAAGTGCTTTGGAGAATAGCTTGGCTCCCTCTTCTTTGTGGTAGCCCCTGAGATATTGGAACATTGCTATCATGTCACTCCTCACCCTTCTCTTCATTAAACTACACATACCCAATTCCAGCAACCGTTCCCTATATGTCTTAGCCTCCAGCCCCCTAATCATCTTTTTTGCTCTTCTCTGTACCCTTTTTAGAGTCTCAACATCTTTTTTACATCGTGGTGACCAAAACTGGATGCAGTATTCCAGGTGTGGCCTTACCAAAGCATTGTAAAGTGGTATTAGTACTTCACTTGATCTTGATTCTATCCCTCTGTTAATGCAGCCTAGCACTGTGTTGGCTTTTTTGGCAGCTACAGCACACTGCTGGCTCATATTGAAGTGATTGTCTACTAAGACTCCGAGATCCCTCTCGGAGTTACTACTATTGAGCAAGGTACCACCTATACTATACCTATGCATTTGATTTTCCTGCCAAAATGTAGAACCTTACTTTTTTCACAACTGAATTTCATTTTATTAGATAGTGCCCAGTGTTCGAATCTGTCCAGATCCTTCTGTATCTTAAGCCTATCTTCTGGAGTATTGGCTATTCCTGCCAGCTTGGTGTCGTCTGCAAATTTGATGAGTTCCCCATCTATCCCCTCATCCAAATCATTGGGGCCAGAACAGAGCCCTGGGGCACCCCACTACACACTTCCTTCAATGTAGATGCAGTTCCATTGAGGACCACACGCTGAGTACGGCCTGTCAGCCAGCTACGAATCCATCTGGTGGTAATGCTATCTAACCCACATTTTTCTATCTTATCAAGTAGTAGGTTGTGATCTACTTTATCAAATGCCTTACTGAAGTCCAAGTAAATTATATCTACAGCATTCCTCTGGTCCACTAGTTTTGTCACTTGGTCAAAGAATGTAATAAGATTTGTCTGGCATGATCTGTTTTTGACAAACCCATGTTGGCTTTTAGTGATAACTTTGTTCACATCAAGGTGTTCGCTGATTTGTTGTTTGATTATCTTTTCCAGAATCTTCCCAGGTATTGAGGTCAGGCTGATAGGTCTGTAGTTTCCTGGATCTATTTTTTTCCCTTTTTTGAAGATGGGAACTACATCAGCTCTCTTCCAGTCCTCTGGTAGTTCCCCAGTGCTCCAAGATCTTTGAAAAATATAGTTCAGTGGTTCTGAGATCACGTTTGCCAGTTCCTTCAGAACCTTGGGGTGTAATCCATCTGGTCCTGGTGATTTGAACTCATCTAGGCTTGACAGGTGCTCGCTTACCATTTTCTTGCCTATCTTAACTTGCTTTTCTATTCTGTTTTTTATGGCACTGGTTTGGGTAGGTTGGACTGTTTTTTCCCTTTGTGTAAAGACAGATGCAAAAAACGAATTAAATAGTTCGGCTTTCTCCCTATTGCTTGTCACCTTCTTGCCAATTTCCCCCACTAATGGACCAATCATTTTCTTAACCTTTTTCTTGTTTTTTATATGTTGAAAGAAGCATTTTTTGTTATTTTTGACTTTGGTCGCAAGCCTTAGTTCATTTTGAGCCTTAGCTTTCCTCACTTCATCTTTGAAGGCACGGGCTATTTGCTGATATTCTGACTTATTTATGTGCCCCTTTTTCCAATTCTTATACTTGTCCTTTTTATCTTTCAATTTATCAGAGAGTTCTTTATGCAGCCATGCTGGTTTCTTTTGAGAGCTGTTATTTTTCTTCTTTGTTGGTATTGTACTAGACTGGGCCTTTATTATCTCACTTTTCAAAATTTCCCAAGCTTCTTGAGTTGTTTTCCCCTTTAGGATTCTCATCCATGGAATTCTTCCCATGGTCTCTCTAAGTTTATTGAAATTAGCTCTTTTAAAGTCCAAGACTCTAGTTTGGCTGTGTTCTATTGCTTGTGCCTCCAGAATGTTGAATTCCAATATTGCATGATCACTTCCCCCCAAGGTTCCTGTGGCTTCTACAACTTCTATCATTTCATCTCTGTTTGTGAGAATTAAATCCAATATGGCTAATCCCCTAGTTCCCTTCTCTACTTTTTGGGAGAGAAAGTTGTCTGCTAGGTTTGACAGGAAGCTGTTTGATCTTCCACTTGGTGCAGAGTTTGTCTCCCAGTTGATATCAGGGTAATTAAAGTCCCCCATTACTATTGTGATGTGCTTCTTACATACCTTAGTTAGCTGACTAGCAAAAAGTTCATCTATTTCCTCTGCTTGGTTGGGTGGCCTATAGTATACACCTATGGCAATGTCATTTCCCCCCCTTTTATATTGACCCAAATGCTTTCAAGTTTACAGTTTTCGTCATTGTTGTGCTCTATTTCTGTAGAGATAAAGTTATTTCTTATATATAGAGAGAGCAACTCCTCCTCCTCTTTTGTTTAGTCTGTTTCTTTTAAATAGTTGAAATCCCTCTAGCTGTGTGTTCCATTTGTAGGTTTCGTCCCACCATGTTTACGTAATGGCAACAATATCATATCTGCCCTCATTTACCTAAATTTCTAGTTCACCCTGCTTACTGTTCATACTCTGTGCATTAGTGTATAGACATTTGAGTCCTTTATGACTGACCCTGTGTTTACTTGCTGCATAACTTGTGTGGTGCCTGGCTTCCCCTATTTTCTTAGATTGCTGGGGACAGTGATGTTCTGTATCAATTAACTCACTATCCCCATTATTTAGTTTAAATGTTCCTCCAAAAAAGCTGTGATTTTATTGCCAAGTAACTCAGTCCCTTTCTTGGATGGATGCAGACCATCTCTTTTATACATTTTTTCATTGGACCAGCTACAGACATCATGACTAATATAACCAAAGCCTTCTCCTTTACACCACTCCTTTAGCCACATATTAAATTCTGCTATATGCTGGCCTTTTCCATTTTGCTCCTTATACACTGGTAAAACCTCTGAAAAAGTAAGCCTACAGCCTACTTTTGGAATGGGATTTTTTTATTCCTGTATCTTTTCTATGTTAATTTTGTCATTTTCTGTGTTATTATAGCATAACAGAGAAAAATCTCTTCTCATCTCCTTGTTTTACACATGGCCATCTTGGGTTTTAGGAAAAGGACAAGTTTACTTCTGCACTTTCTTCTTTCTCGTTCCCTACCCTTAAATTTTTCTCCTTGCTTTTCTGTCTAGTGCCCCCACAACATTATTGGATCTCCCCATAGAGATTAAGTCTGCCAGATGGACCTCAACTAAGATTCACCTTTATTTCATCAGATATATCCATTGTTTAAAATTCTTTCTGTTTACACTCCTTATTGAGTGCTAAGGGCAACTATAGGATTTCTGTATGTCCGTATCAAAAAGTCAAGATAGGGCCATGATTCTGGCACACATATAAAAAGGAGCAGGATTTTGATCTCACGGTTCAGCTGTCATCTTGATTTTTTTAGTCCCTTTCCCCCAAGGATTTCCCTGGGTTGAGCACTCTCCATGATCACTGTGGATAGCACAACCACCTGACCATACATTTCCATCAGGATATTCCCTCTGCTGTTATTTTTAGGTTTTCATCTCTTTTACTTGTATTACCCTATTAATTTAAAGTCTACCTCTCTAAAAAAAATTATGAAAACCTGTTTTGTACTGGGCTTATTGAGGGAATACCACGTGGGTTGCTGGAGCACCTAACGGCTGTCCAGCAACCCAGACTATCAGTCTCCTGTGCTGCAATTGGCTATCCCTAGGCGGCAATGGTTGATTCAAACCTATTGGCTGCCACCTAGGGGCTAGACTATATATTGCGGCCGGTTGCAGCCATTTCTCTTGGTATAGTCACAGCACAAAATAAAGTATGAGTTACCTGTACTCTGTTCACGTCTTCATTCCTGCATCAAAGAACCTGCTATTTAACAACACCTATAACTATATGCTGAAGGGAAAGGGGGCAAGGTAAAGAGAAGGGTGCCTGGGCTGCTTTCTCCCAATTCTGAATTTTAGAAGAAAGTATCATTGCTTTTTGCCCTGTGTGCAAATTTTCTTAACCATTCCTTGGAGTAACCTTTTCTACATGACAAAGAAACAGGCTGATAAGAAAAGCACAATAGTTAGGTGATAGTAACAGATTTTTGTAGTTGGTGATGTATTTTTAGTTTTTAGAACATGTGATGGATACTTACCTAGTATCGAAATGGCAACCATAGACGTTTGTCCACTCCCCCAAAGGCTGTCAATAATAGGCATGGCTTCTCTTAAAACAATCATTTATTAGAAGATAAATGAGTTCCCAGGATGGTCTTTATCATCCCAGTGATCTTGACAGGGCCCAAAAGGTATGCCTGCAAATCCATATGATGCTAGAGGCTAATGCTTTGCTTGGCAGAAAGCTAACTAGCTTTTTTAAAAAAAGAATATTTAAAAGGCAGGATCTGGTGGGCATCACGTGATCTACAGGTAGTCCTTGACTTAAAACTGGTCATTTAACAATCATTTGGAGTTATAAAAAACTTGAAAATGTATTAAGCTCCAATAAGCAAATTTTGACCAGCCCTCTGTGGTTAAATGACCGCATTTCAGGCATTTGTCATCTAGTTCACATTTATGACTCACTGCAACATCCCCCAGTCATGTGACCATGATTTGTAATGTATTTTTATTGCTGTCCACTGTGTTTTGCTGGTTTCTGGCAAGAAATTCCTCCTTGAGAGAATGGATTCAGATTTATGACTGCGTGATTTGCTTAATAACTACGTGATTCAAACTTACAACTGCATGTTTCGCCTAACAAATGATCATAAAATCTGGTCTATCACATGGTTGCTTCGACTGACAATCAACACGACTTACAACTGAAATTTTGGTCCTAATTAAGTCAAGGATTTCCTGTTCTCCTGATTTAGCTCTTCTTCATTATACCACATTGTCCCCCATTTGGAAAGTATATGCATTTTCTTTGGAAGGGATGCAGGGAATTAATTTAGAAGGAAGAATTATTTAGCCTGTTATATTTAAAACCCTTCTTCTACTCTCAGATTAAACAGGTAAAGGAAGTCTAAGGATGCCCACTTCACTCTGCTTATCTGTTTCCCACCCTGACTTGTAAAGCAGCCTTTTAGGTTAAAAAAAAAGACTGCATTCACATATAAGATATAGCTTGCCATTTTTATTACTTACAGTACTCCTCTCAAATTCATCACTGACAAAAGCCTTAAACAGGAAGATAATATAATTTTTGACATGACAGCCAACAGGAGGCAGTCATAAATAATTTGCCAAATAATTCCAAGGGAACACTCAGGGGAAAAAATAACTTGGATTTAAGTATTGTATACTCTAAGCACAATATACACACCAAGCACTATGGAGCACATAGATGACGAGTATCCAATTTGAACCTGCTAATCCAGCTTGTGTCTGAAGTTTTATTCCCCTTCCATCAAGCTTCAATATGCATCTGATCTGAGAATATTGGATTCTTTCTTTTTCTTTGAGGAGAGAAATAAATGACTTATCTGGGGAATAAATTCCATTCTACTCTTAACATATTACTTCCCGTATATATGGTGCCAAAATAAGGCTCACTTTTTAATGTAAATCTCTGAAGATGAACCATGATAATGAGTTTCTCCTTTTTTCTCCTATGATTTCTAGGTAGGATGGAAGGCTTTCTTGGAAGAAAAACATGTATGCAGGAACAGACACAGTGTGTTTGCTCTTTAGAGGACCCACAGTCACTGACATAGATAGGTTTAGTATCTGTAATTTCATAATGAGGTAACTATAGTTGGTAAAGCACTATCCTTTTTGTTTATATTGAACTGAACCCCATAATATAGCTTTGAGTGATGTTTGTTGCCCCAAGCTTATCCTTCAATTATATTTCCTAGCATCCAATTCGGGGAATATAATAACCTGTTCTTAATTCAGTATTATTAATATGCTAGTGGCATAGAGTGCTTTTCAAGTGTGTGTTTTGTCAAAAAGAATGAGGGGAGGTGCCATTTTGTGTGACTGCAAAGGCCTCTTTCAGTGCCAGGTGAAAACTTGCCTTTTGATTCCTATACTCCCCTGAGTATTCCCAAACTGACTACCGGTATGTCTTTCTCAATGCATCTCAGTCAATGTTACAATATTTATTATTCGGTATTCTGCTTTAATTGGCCATAGGACTATAGGAGCCTCTGAAATAGGCTTTAAATATTCTAATTAAATAGCTTGAATAATCTCAGTTAAGGACACTGTACAAAATACTCATAATCAAGACAAACATTACTCAATTGATCAGGGTTACATACATACAACAACATCATAGATCCCTATAGTTGCTGCAAATTTTTCTGTTCAGTTTGAACAGAAAGGTGGCATATACATGAACCAAACCCCCCTCCCCCCAAGACATAATTCAGCAGGGACAACACATTGTACAATTCAGATGCAGAGCTTGGAAATACTTTCCTTGTTGATTTTTATGCCCGTCACACATAATTCTTACAGACTGTTATGCCAGGTGGACACTTTTAATGAGACAGAAAGAGAAAAAAATGCAGATTCTGGACAGTCAAAAAACAAGGAACCATTTTCATGAAAGCCTAGAGTTTTTAGCAAGGGATTGTTTTTTTTTAAATAGCCTCTGTTTTGGCTAAGAGGGCCGGATGGTTATTAAAAGCCAAGCAGCCAATGTGGGAAGAGAGATTTTTTGATAAACATGGTGACTTTGTTGGGTTACAGCCTGTGCAACCTGTTTAGTTTCAAGCTGTGCTACACAGAGTCATCAGAAAGGCACACCCCTAGCAAGTCTGTCTGTGTGACCAGATAACTTCAGTTTCCCCTTTAGTCTGAATGCTTGTGAATTTCTGATGCTCTGAGGGATAATAACATTTTTTAAACCTTGACAGTTCAGATGGTATTTTCTTCTTCCCTTAAATTAATGCAGAAGACAGTAAAAGCCTTTGTTTTGGTTTTGTTTTGTTTGAGAAAGAGGATATCTAAGGGCTTTTCTGCAGTGCAGTTTTAAGCAGCTGGATTCCTGTTCATAAGCTAACTAATAGTGAATCTGGCTTAAGACATTTCTTTCTGGCTTTTAGTCTCTTCCTCTGCTTTTGACACAATGATGGCTGGATGTTCTGTCTACTCCTCTGCTCCTTTATTCCATCTGGACTTAGAAAACAAGAGACCAGACAAGACCAGGTTTTATCATGTTTCTTTTTATTTAGATAGAAGGAGAAAGTGACAGAACCCTTGTCAATTCTTCCCACCCCCTTTTAAATGGTACACACTTCCATCTTGTTAGAAAAAAGCCATGGAGGACATAGCTTATTGATTGAAAAAGGGGTATTCTTGTCACAAGAGTTTGCTCACAATGAAATGAAGCCCAGATGGTGAAGTAGACAGCACCACTGTGGCACAATTTAGAAAATATTTGATACTTAGTGGAGAAAGATGGGCAGGGGATTGCCTTTCCATATCGGTAAAGGATGAAATCATATTTGCCTACCCTCAAGAAATATTCAGTGGCCTGAATTTATTCTGAGACAAACTAATCAGATGGATTGGCCATGACATTATTTAAAGGTAAAGGTTCCCCCGCACATACATGCTAGTCATTTCCAACTCTAGGGGCCGGTGCTCATCTCCGTTTCAAAGCCGAAGAGTCAGCGCTTGTCCAAGGACGTCTCTGTGGTCATGTGGCCGGCATGACTAGATGCTAAAGGCACATGGAACGCTGTTACCTTCCCACCGTAGTGGTCCCTATTTTTCTACTTGCATTTTACATGCTTTCAAACTGCTAGGTTGGCAGAAGCTGGGACGAGTAACAGGCGCTCACTCTGCTATGCGGCACTTGGGATTTGACCCGCCAAACTGCCGACCTTCTGATCGACAAGCTCAGTGTCCTAAAAAGTTTCAACTAAAAAGGTTTTTTAAAAAAATATTTGTATGCAAAAATTTAATCCCAATTCAGAATGGGTATGGATTTTCTTGTAATTCAGGAACTGATCCTATGATGAATAATTTGGGTTTATGTGTTAGTTTGAGTTATTTATAAGAAACAGAAGTAGATTATAGTGAATGTTATGCATCAGCCTATCTATATTTGTATATACAAATAGCTTAATGTAATTATCTTTATAAAATATTTTATATTATCAAGTAAATTACAGAAAAAGGAGAAAAGGATATATAAATACTGTTATGTACTGGGCTCTTGTGATACACCATGTGGGTTGCTGGAGCAGCTAATGGCTCTCCAGCAACCCAGACTGCAATTGGCTAGCTCCAGGCGGCAATGGTTGGTTCAAACCTATTGGCTGCTACCTAGGGGCTAGACTATATATTGTGGCTGGTTTCAGCCCTTACTTCAGTACAGTTCCAGCAAGAAATAAAAGTATGAGTTATCCTGTACTCAGCCTCGCATCATCATTCCTGCACCAAGAACCCACTATTTAACAGTGGCGACAAGGATGGGATCCTGCTTCGCTGATTAAGAGCTGAAGTCCACGAGGGGAAGGCAGCACATGCCGGAAGGAAGATGCATTTCCCCCCCTCTCTCAAGGCCGGCTAGCAAGCTACACTAGCGGCCTCGTGCTCAGTGATGCATTCCGTGAGCCTTGAAGCAAGATCCAAAGATTGCAGGAACCAGAGAGAAGAATGCAAAATATCGGCAAATTAAGAGTATTTGACGTGAAACACCTGGAGGAATGGCCATCGTATCTTTTGCAAGTAGAAAACTATCTCAGAGCCAATCAGATCACGGAAGAAGGACTGAAGGCCACAACGCTGCTTTGCATGTGCAGCCTAGCAACCTTTGATTTGGCCGAGAATCTTTTCGTGCCGACACCAATCGAAGCGGTCTCCTACACAGATCTAAAAAAGAAGTTAACCGGACACTTCCAGCCCAAGATGTCTGAGATGGCTTGGTGATTCAAATTTGACCAAAGAGTGCAGCTATCCGGGGAGACAGCTTTGGAGTTCATTGCGGGCCTAAGACAGGCTGCACACCTATGCAAGTTCTCAAATTTAGAAGAACGACTAAGAGAACGGCTCGTCTGTGGCCTACGAGACAGAACGCTTCAACAGAGACTATTTGCTAGACCCAATTTAACATTTTCTGAAGCACAGGATGAGGTGATGGCCGATGAAGCTGCCGGGGGTGCAGTGCAGACAGTTCAGCCCACCAAACCTTCAAAAGTCGAAGAATCGGTCCAACTTGAGGTCGCCAAATGCACCAGAGAATCGTCAGAGGAAGAAGAACCTGAAATCAACCGACTCTAAAAGCAACCCAATGCACAACACCTCAACAGCCACCAGCAAGAGGATGGTTACAAGGCAGTTCTCTTACCGAGATGTAAGAGGTGCAGCAGCAACCATCTTCACACCAATTGCAGATTTTGTTCGGCCACTTGTAGAGCTTGTGGAAGAACAGGCCACATCACGGTGATTTGCAAAGCCCGACAGAGAGACCGGCCACCCAAACACCAGTCGGAAGAACTGACTAGGAGAGGTACTGGGGCCCAGGGTCCAGTTAGTGTGGGATTCTTCAGAAGCTGTAGAAGCATATGCCGCACCGGGGCTTGACGCCCTCTCAAACCCAAACTTAAGCTCTTGGTAGAGCTACAAGGAGTTCCATGTAAGATGCAATTGGACTCTGGCTCTGCAGTCTCAATTTCTCAAGACACTTTTAACTTTGTGTGTAGGCGCAGTAAAAATTGGGCCAAACTAAGACCCTCAGATATAATCCTAATGGATTTTCAAAACGCTCACGTTAAAGTTAAGGGAGAAGCCACCTTGTTGGTAAAGCATAAAGGGTTTTTGGGATACCTGGATGTAATAGTAGTAGGGGGGCAGAGAACGAGTCTCATTGGACTCGATTGGTTTGATGCCTTAGGTATTCAGATTACTGGCATAAACTGGACACAAACTGCAGACCTCATGTCAGTGTCCAAAGAATACGTGGATGTTTTTGATTCAACCCTAGGGACATACATCGGCCCACCTATCTCTTTTAAGTTAGATCCCAATGTTGTCCCAATCAGGGTTAAACCTCACAGGGTCCCCTTTGCTTTAAAACATAAAATTGATTCCGAAATTGATAAGCTTGTAGAACAGGACGTGTTACAGCCTGTTGATGGGGGGGGAGTGGGAAACTCCTATAGTCACTCCACTTAAAGCCAACGGGGAAATTCACATTTGTGCTGACTATAAATACACATTAAATAAGGCCCTCAAGCAACACGCTTACCCGGTCCCAGTGGTCAATCATATTTTACCTTCCTTTCAAGGGGGGACTATTTCTGCTAAACTTGATTTAGATCGTGACTCGCAGAAGGGCATTCAAGGTTAAATGCTTACAGTTTGGAGTCAGCGTTGCACTGGGTATTTTCCAAGGGATTATGGAACATACACTTAAGGGTATTCAGGGCGTCTGCCCTTATTTTGATGATGTTCTTATTGCGGGGAAATCCCCTGAAGTGTTGGCCAGTAGGCTTAGGGCTGTTTTGCAGAAGCTTCGTGAATCAGGCCTCAAATTAAAAAAGAACAAGTGTAGTATTGGGGTTTCATCAACAGAATTCTTGGGTTTCCACATAGATGCTAATGGCATTCACCCCTCTGATTCTAAAGTGAAGGCCATTAAAATAGCTCCTAGGCCCAAATCAAAAGGAGAGCTTCAAGCATTTTTGGGTCTCCTAAATTTTTATCATACATTCCTACCTCATAAGGCAGCAATAGCAGAGCCCCTCCACAGGTTACTAGACAAAAAAACTCCTTGGAAATGGACTAACTTACACGAAAAAAGGTTCCAGGACTTGAAAGCATTACTGTCAGAAAAGTCCACTGTAACTCATTACATAGAGTCTAAACCTGTATGTCTTGCATGTGATGCATCTCCCTATGAGGTGGGGTAGTCTTAAACCACATAGAAAAAAATGGGAAACAGGTTCCTATAGCATTTTACTCAAGGACCTTGTCCTCTGCTGAGTGCAACTATGCCAAGATTGACAAAGAGGCTCTGGCCATAGTTGCTGGAATTAAAAAAATTCATGATTATTTATATTGCAGGGATTTAACTGTCTACACTGACCACAAATGTCTGTTGGGACTGTTCACAACAGACAAACAAACCCCCCACAAACTATCTCCAAGAATGTTGAAATGGTCTATTTTCCTGTCTGCATACAATTTTAAACTAATTCACAAACCGGGAAAGGAAATGGGCCATGCTGATGGCCTCAGCAGACTACCACTGCCACTAATGGATTCAGATCAGGCTCCTGCTGCTAGAATACTGTCCATACAGGACATACCTGAGTTTTCCCTCCATGCAGGGGACATTGCTGCTGAAACTGCCACAGATAAAATACTGAGTAGAGTGTTGTCATGGGTATACACGGGCTGGTTGGAAAAAAGTCCAGGCTCTGAATTTCAAAGCTATTTT
Organism: Vipera ursinii; assembly: GCF_947247035.1. Taxonomy (NCBI): domain Eukaryota; kingdom Metazoa; phylum Chordata; class Lepidosauria; order Squamata; family Viperidae; genus Vipera; species Vipera ursinii. The sequence continues at coordinate 37,267,869 of NC_139512.1, forward strand.
ATCAGGAGCCATGAGTTGTCTGCACATAAAGGGTGCATTTTATGGGGGAACAGAGTCATAATTCCCACTTCCCCAAGAGACAGTGTTTTACAGTCATTACATGAAGGCCATCCAGGCATTGTCAGAATGAAAGCTTTAGCTAGAAGCTACCTTTGGTGGCCTGGCCTTGATAAGGCCATTGAGGGTCAAGTCCATGGTTGTTATACATGCCAGCAATCTAGGTCTGAAATGCCACAGACTCCAGTTCACAGGTGGGAGGAAATGCACACTCCCTGGTCTAGGATTCACATAGATGACGCTGGGCCTTTTCAGGGGCAGCTCTTCCTGATAGTAGTGGATAGCCACTCAAAATGGCTGGAAGTAATTCCAGTTCCTAACATGACTACTGGTAGGACCATCCAGGTGCTGAGAAAACTCTTTGCAACACATGGGTTGCCTGATGTCTTAGTTTCTGACAATGGGGCCAAATTCACTGCTGCTGAATTTCAGGCTTTCCTTAGAGCTAATCTCATCAGACGTGCAACGTCTGCACCTTTTCATCCATCTTCTAATGGTCAAGCCAAACGCATGGTGAGGACAATGAAGGAGGCACTCAAGCACATTGTCACAGGTGAGTGGCATCACAGATTGGCATATTTCTTACTCTGCCAACATTCTACACCCTGCATGGCCACAGGTAAAATTCCTGCAGAACTACATTGGGGGAGGCGTTTGATTACTAAACTGGACAGGTTGCATCCAGACAGAGTGGCAGCAGAAGTCTCTAGACCAAAACCCCCGAGGGGGCTGCACATGGGCGATTGGGTTTGGGCCAGGAACTATGGTCAGGGGAATTTGTGGGTTCCTGGTCAAATCACCAAGGCATCCGGACCCCTATCTTATGAAGTGGGGTTGGAGGGAGGGCAAGTTGTCAGAATACACATTGATCAGCTCAGGAAAAGGTTTCCAGAATGGCCACTAAGCGAGGACTACTACATAAGTCCCTCCCAAGGTCCTCAAACCTGCGGCCAAGCCAGCCCTCACATGGACTACCAGGACTTTTCCTTCTCAGCGGAGATGGAACCAGAGGGAGAACTGGGGAGCTCGGGAGTGCAACATGGACCCCCTGATGAAGCGAGCCAACCAAACTTCAGCAACTGCTGTGCTTACTCTGCCGAACAGACTGACTCTGGGGTGGGCCAACCTGGTGAGGCCAGCCAGAGTGTTTCGAATCCCCTTGACTCTGGAGCACAAAGGGACACAAATCTACCCAGCCCACTGGGTAAGCTGGTAGACCACAAAGTGATGGGAACTCCGAGACGTTCCTCTAGGTACACAACCCTCCTTCGTACCTTAAAGATTACATTGTAAAATAAAGAGATATATATTGTTGTAAAACCTGTTGCCACTAAACTACAGAAACTAGTGCTTTGTGTAATTGCCTATTACTGCAAATGGAAGCCTGATAATTTAGACATTGTTTAATCTCATTGTATTCCACAGTGATTTTTATTATTTTTATTATTATCACTTTATTGTGTGTGTATTGATTAATAAGTCTTGACAACCGTCAAGACTAAATGTTGTTGTCATAGTCTGATCTAAGAGGGGAGGGTTGTTATGTACTGGGCTCTTGTGATACACCACGTGGGTTGCTGGAGCAGCTAACAGCTCTCCAGCAACCCAGACTAACTGTCTCCTGTCCTGCAATTGGTTAGCTCCAGGTGGCAATGGTTGGTTCAAACCTATTGGCTGCTGCCTAGGGGCTAGACTATATATTGCGGCTGGTTGCATCCCTTGCTTCAGTACAGTTCCAGCAAGAAATAAAAGTATGAGTTATCCTGTATTCAGCCTCGCGTCGTCAATCCTGCACCAAGAACCCACTATTTAACAAATACAATTAACAAAGTCATGTAAATCTGTAAGGAAAAAGCCTGTAAATTTATATCATGAAGAAAACAACTGACAAATTTTAACCCAAAAGGACTCTTCCTTTTTCCTTGTTCTTTGCTGGAAACCAAAACAATATTTCAATGTTTCTGAGTTCCTTGTTCACAAAACTGATAGGCCATTGCTGCAATTGAGGCATAGATTTATCATTGTAATGTTACATAAAGCTTCATATAAATCTGATGCAAGCCTTCCAGTTGAGAAAAATGTTTTGTATTTAATACAGGTAATGGAGCCTGGAACTGTAACTCATGATGGTCACTTATATGACCAACCCAATTTTACAATGTTTTTGAAGTAGTTGGAAAGTAGACATAGAGGTCATTAAGTGAACCCCATGTCTGTTAAGTGAGTCAGTGCATTCCTATGGGTGTTTTCAGTCTGAGGGGTTCCCACCAAAAGTCTCAAATGGTTGTGAGTACCTTTTGGAAGGGTCCATCAGAATTTTTAATGGTTTTCAAGTGAGCAGTCGTTGAGCAAGGACTATCTGTACATTGCTTGAAATTGGCCTTAAATGTTGATTCTAGGCTTGGCTGCCACTTGCAAAACATGATTTGTTAGCTAAAATAGGCCTAGTTTATACATAAGAGTAAACTATAATGTGGTGGATTGATTTTGGTTCAGTGTGATATCTGAAACCACTCCTTATGTTGTAGTATTAAGTGCGAACTGGTCACTATGCTTTGTTCAAAAAATCCTGGCTAAAATAATTCTGACTTATGATACATGAATCTAGATTAATATAAATCTATTTATGCAGCTGACCTGATATAGGAATAGTGCTGCTATCTGAAAGAAATCAATCAATTGAACCCAAGTGCTATAAACCTGTTTCAATTCAAGAGTGACTGGTAGAATAAATTTTACTGGAAAATAAAATAGGAAATAACAATTGAATCATAATTTGCTAGGGTAAAAGTTAGCAATCCTACCTTTCTTGGCAACTAAAACATTTTAGCTTAGAGACTGTCAGCTACATCCATGCAAACATTAAGAAATGAATATGAAATATAAATAAAAATTCAATAGTTTGTATATATAGTTTGCTTGATGTAAACTGCTCTTGTATGCTCAGTTTTATGGGACAAAGACTATTTCCTGTGATTGAGAACAGCAAATTACATTTGTTATACTTCTATTGGATTATTGGGAAATGTTCAGAGATGAAAGTTTAAAAATGTAATAAAAGTGGATCAATATGTGTTCAAGAATTTCATCAATCGTGTATTAACAGCACTATTTCCTCTGACCTTTCCCCCCCCTTACCTAGTCCCTTGATCACAGCAAAAATGGATATAATAGATTACACTTTATAAACATCTCTGTTGTAGAGATCATATCAGACTCTCTCACCTTTCCAATGGACCTTGGAAGAAGATGCAAGATTGCTAAACTTCCAAGATAAAAAAAGGTCTTGTCAATAGCGTGCCCACTTTCCTACTTTCAATATTTGTTTTAGTTTTCTATTTATTTTTGCAGAATTTTTAACAATGAGGAGAGTTCTTAATTTGTTACTGAGGAGCAAAATCCAAAACTGCTTATTTATTCAGTTTGAAAGATTGATTTTCATCTCATTTCTAAAACAAACTTTTGTACACCTTGCTTTAAAGACTTGTCAACCACAAATGATCTGTAAGGAGAAAGAACTCTTAATAGATGCTATTTCATCTGTTAAAAGCTACAGTTGGATAAACTCCCAATCTATGGGTGACTGTTGGGGGGGGGAGGCAGGGGAGACAAAAGGAAACAACTGATATCCCATATATCATGTGACTCCATCTAGAGGTAATTCCACAAAATTAGCATTTCTATTTTCTATGTCTTCATAGAGCAGCTTGAAATGGAGCTGTGAAAATCTTTACCACAGGTAGATATTTACTGAAATCTAAATGTACAGAGTATTGCCTTATTCTTCCTTTTGTAAGCTTATTGTTACACAGAATTACAAGACTTACTCAGTGTCTATCTTCTCTGACACAGATGATCAATGCAAATGTACAAGGCTATTTCCAATTGGTATCACATACCCTGAATGGTGGAAGCACCATCAAAGCCATTAATACCTGAGCCATACCTGTGATAAGATACACTGCTGGAATTATTAACTGGATACAAGCTGAACTGGATCGTTTGGACTGAAAAATAAGAGAGCCAATGACTATTCACTATGCACTACATCCCTGTAGTGATACTGATAGATTATACCTGCCCCATAGAAATGAAGGCAGAGGTTTACTTCAAGTTAAACAAACTGTTGAAGAAGGAAAGTGTGCATTGGCTGATTACATCAAAGGCGCTCAAGAACAAGCATTGATGCAAGTTAAAAATTGAAACTTACTGACTGCAGAAAACAAAACATGAATATGTAATAAAAACAAGAACAGAATGCCGGTAAGGGGAAAAAAACAACACGTACAATTTCTACAAAAGATTTTTGGGAAAGTGAGTAAAGATAAACCAGGCAACGGTTTTACAACTGGAACATTACAAAAAGAAACTGAAGTCTTGATTTTGGCTATTTAAGAGCACACTATTCAAACTAATGCAAACAAGACCAGAACTGAAAAAAAAATCAGCAAATTATTTATAGTTCAGATTACAAAAAAAGGCAGAAGATACAGTAGGTCATATACTCGGCTTGTGAAAGAAGATCTCACAAACTGATTATAAACAATGTCATAACTCAATCACCAAAAATATTCACTGGAAAGATCTGTAAAAACATCATATGCCAGTAATGAAAAATTGGTGGGAACATAGACTTGAAAAAGTAATTGGAAATGAATGGGTTAAAAAAATAAGGTGAGATTTCCAAATACAAACTGAAAAAGTCTTGACTCACACACGCACACACAGCAATAGGTTAAAAAGTCTTTATTGAGCTGCCTGAGCCCATGTCTACAGTCCGCAGCAGCTCTTGAATAACAAAAGCCTCCTGAGTTCCATCCTGAGCTCTAAGGAGCTGGCAAGAGGAAGTGGTCTCAATTACCTAAGCCAGGCAGAAGCCAAAACAAAGGCATTTGACAAAGCAAGAGTTCCAAAGGCTTGAATGAGTCCATGAGGCAAGGCGCTAGGTCAAGGCACGAACCAGAGGTCCAAAGATCAACACAAATTCAAAGGCAAAACATGAGAAGCAGGAATCACGGAACAAGGAATCCATACATGTTGTTCCAGCAAACCCATCTCTTTGGGCAGGATCAAATAAGTAAGGCTGGTATGGCCTCTCACAATGGAAGCTGCCTGCTTGTGAGTAACCTGGCTGATCGGCATTGTTCCTGTCACCTCTCCACCCTGTGCATTCTTGGATCAGGGGAGTGGTGGACTCCACCTCCTCTTCCTTGCTGACTGCAGACAGCTGCTCCTATTCTTCACTTGAAGCCTCCAGGCTAACTTGCTGCAGCTGCAGCTTCCTCTTCTTGGGCTCAGCCTGCTGTCCTCCTGTCATTCTGCTGTGGCTGGTCCATTAAGCTGGAGCCCTCTTTTCTCTGGTCCATGTCTTCATGGACCTCCATATTCATTTCCCCAGAGGGGGCAGGATCCAGCTCATCCTCATCCTCTGATCTCGTGTCCAGAGAGGAGGCCAGAGGAATGTTCATGGCAACAGATTTAATGATGATTGAAAATAAATAAGTGTGGATAATTTAGGTGGCGATATCAGGAGATACTAGAACACAAAGAACTGGAAAAGACTAGATAGTATCAAGATCTAAAAATCAAAACTGGAAAATTATGGTGTATAAACTGACCATGGTGGTCCTAATGATTATCAGCACAGTAATGCCATACCAAAAAATCTTAGATAACACTTAGAAATTCTGCACACCAAAAAAACTTACATAACACTTAAAAATGATAAAATCTTCACTTGTCAATTGCAAAAGGCCACACTTCTTAGATCTGCACATATACTATGTTGATACATTACAACACCTCAATACATATGGTGGCCAACACCAACTAAAGCAGGGCTTTTCAACCAGTGGTATGGGTACCACCTGTGGTACATTGGCACCTGGCAGGTAGTACACGACCATCCTAGAAAAGTGGTAGCGGGGGAGGGTAATGAGCTGAACTGAATGAGCTCAGGCAGCACCGCACAAGCCTGAGCAGGGCTGTCAGGGCTCAGCGAAAGCGCCAGGATCAGCACTTCTTTGGGGCTGTCAGGGCTCAGTGGAAGTGCCAGGATCAGCACCAGGATCCAGCTGGAGCTTGGCGCTGATCCTGGCGCTTCTGAGCCCAGAAGAAGTGCCGATCAGCTGGAATGTTGCGGCATCTCCAGGGTCTTGTGATTTACATTCAGATGCTTGGCAACTGTTTCATATTTATGATGGTCACAGTGTCCCAGGGTCATATGAAGTGACCAAAACCTGCTGCAACCACCCAGCAGAGGGGGGGAAGATAAAAAACAACACCCCCCCACCCCTGCTGCCAATCCTCAACAGAAATGCTCACAACAATAAAAACCTCGGACAGGAGGAAGAACATCGCTGCGCGGGCAGGCAGGTGTCTTGCTCGGCTGTGGCTTGAGGGGCACTTTTTTCAGTGCCATTGTAACTTTGAACAGTCACTAAGTGAACTGTTGTAAGTTGAGGACTACCTGTACTTCATCACTTTTTTCTTTCTTTTTTTTTGGTCATCAAGTTTTTGACACCTTGCTAGGTGACTGATGGTACTCGGATGTTGCCATATCCTAAAAGTGGTACAATGGGTGAAAAGGTTGAAAAGCCATGAACCAAAGAACTGGCAGCTATGATTTCAGATTGTTATGTGTATAATAATAGAAATCATCAAACAGCAACATCTGCCTATCCTACGTCTTTGGGAAGGACTCGATAGGGAGATCAAAATGCCAAATCCAATCTAAATATCTGACTGACTGTGAGACTAACCATAATATTATCTAAGAGGTTGTGCCTAGGAGAAGAAGCTATAAAAAGAGAAATCAATTGTTAAGAAATGTAAATAAATGCTTCCTGGTTGCCATGCCACCTATCTTCTCTTGCATTGAAAGCTATTGTGATTTTTGAGACAGAACGCAAGCATGTTGCAATTTTGTATTAGGTCATTTTTTGCAATGACTGTGACAATGATGCCTGCCGGTATTGTGGCCAAACAGAAAGACGAGGAAGTGGATGAAGATAAGTTCTTAGCAATGTTTCAACAAAGAGTCAGAGGAAATTCTTGGAAAAGAATTCTAAATTTCTGTGGGTAGGGACAGCAAGGCTAGAATCTGGGAGACAGGATAAGGCAAGAATTTCTACCAGTGGGAAAATGGATTGATCACAAAAACGCAGAAGAGAAGCAGTATCTCCTTCTCAAAAAATATCAAACGTTGTGCTTAAGCAGAAACATAAATACAATACTGCTCTGCTTTATTTTCATGGAAGAACCAGAAATACATTGATTTAATGCTTCCAAACAGATAACATTGTAAACAAAGTTAGATGCAGAATTGATACAAAACACCTCTAAGCAAATGCCCTAGCTACCTGAAGGGTGCATCTTTAAATTTTCTCTGAGACTGATTTATTAAGTTTAGATCCCACGTTTTGTTTAGAAACAAAAAAACAAGGATGCATACTAAGTGGTCTCTCCTAATTTTCCCCACAAAAAGCCTGTGAGACAGGTTGGGGTAAGAAAGAGGGCTAGCTTAAAAGACACTCACTCGGCTACACTGGCTGAGGATGAGCTAGGTCTGCCTGGTTCAACACCTTAACCACTAAGTTATGCATTGGGATGCCAAAACCAAGCCTTCTTTCCACCCACCACTGGGCTTTGTTGAAAGCACATCTCTGCCTGCTCTCCACGCTGCATTCACTTTCAGGGCAATTGCCTGTCTTCTGTGGCTATAAAAGCAAAATCAAGTGTTTGTTTGTTCTTTTGCTAAAGATATACTAGTAAAACATAATTGTCCTACAATATGTTATCAACAGTGCAAAATTTACCTCAGCAGATGCACTGTGAAAAATGGCAGGCTGTGCACTGCATGATGCCTTAGTGTTCATATGCCTCTGTTTGCACGCATGCGCATTTGAGATACGATACACCCTCCCCATCAGCTCAAAGAGATTAAAGAGCAGAGATGGGGGGGGGGAATAAATGCACCCATTTGACCAGACATCCTTGAGGGGTAAAAATAAGGAGAAAAACCATGGGCAGAAGTTTATAGGAAACAAGAAAAGCAAAGAAAGCTCCTTGGATCATGTACTGTATTCCAAGTATGGCTGGACAGTTAATTTGCATAATGAAAAAAGCCAACATGGAGGCCCCAATTTCTTCTTCCTGTTCCCATTTACAGAATCTGATAAGACTGGGAGATGATCCTCACTACAACTGCTCCTGGGACAACATTTTTCATTAAACCTGAAAACAGCAAGCTAATTTAGGGGCTGAAGGACAGGCTCCCCATTATAGGGCTATTTTATTTATTGCTGGTCTTATATTTTGGTAGCTTTGAACAGATTGAGGGGAATACCTGAACCTATTGGGGATGAATGAATGAAGTCCATAACAAAGGCTAGAAGGGGAGGTACATCTCCTTCATATATTATCAGAAGTTGTAGTTCTCCTTCATCCTGTGTTTTTACCTGATGTTTGCATCAGCACCAGTCAACTTTGGTTCTAAGGTAAAGGTAAAGGCTTCCCCGCACGTGTGTGCTAGTCATTTCCGACTCTAGGGGCCGGTGCTCATCTCCGTTTCAAAGCCGAAGAGCCAGCGCTTGTCCGAGGACGTCTCCGTGGTCATGTGGCCGGCATGACTAGATGCCAAAGGCACACGGAACGCTGTTACCTTCCCACCGTAGTGGTCCCTATTTTTCTACTTGCATTTTTAATGTGCTTTCGAACTGCTAGGTTAGCAGAAGCTGGGATGAGTAACAGGCGCTCACTCTGTTACGTGGCACTCGGGATTCGACCCACCAAACTGCCGATCTTCTGATTGACAAGCTCAGCATCCTAACCCACTGAGCCACCGCGTCCCTAACTTTGGTTCTACTGGCTGTCCATTTTCTACTCTATGCTTGGGATGTTCAAAAATGGTTTAAAACTGTTATAACTGACCCTTCTTGCTTATTTTTTTTAAAATTATAAACTAGCAAGAAGTGTTCTCATCACGTTTGGATTTTACTCCCTTCTATTATGCTGCAGGCTCTTTAGCTGCCCACACTTCCCTATGAATAAGCCCCATTAGAGGAGATAACTGATGAAGCTTTTCCTTGGGACTGAGGTGAAGTGCAAGTAAATGGGAAAGTTGAAGCTAATCAGTGAAATGACAGAATGAGGGGATGCTTCTATAGCTTTGGGCCACTTTGGAATTAAGATAGAACAGTAAGAAATCACTGACACTTTCTTCGTCCTTGTGATTTTGGGTTGGGGGGAAGCTTTGCTGAGAAAACTGAATGAGAATGGTCCAAACATTCTATAATGAAAATTTTATTTCTGGAATAAAATATAAAAAAAGCTTTTCTCCATTGCAAGATAGAATTTAATGCATCTGTGTGATGACAAAGGCTGAAAAACTGCTTTACAAATGTTGGGTCACCATATCATGTAGGTATCCACTCTAAATTGAAGATTACGCACATGTGGAACTGCAAAACAAATGATCAGGCTTCCTGGATATTTATAGTTATCAATGGATACATCAACCCAGGATCTACAGAAGTAAGATAAGATAACCTTTATTGTCATTTTTTTAAAAAATGTGGGCACAATGGCACACATCAAAAATGAAATTTAGTAAGTGGAATTATGTATGCTAATTTGGTTGATTTGGCTTCAGGCCTTTAACCACTCACTCTTGAGTGTTCCTCTTAGAAACAACTAAGTGTTTTAATGGTTTTGAACTCTGGCTGGAAGCCATACACCATTTACTCTGGAGTAGCCCCATTGGTATTTAGGAATGCTACTAGTTTTTCCCCCCTCTGTATCTTCCTATTTTTTAAAAAAAATTGTTTGCTACAAGTGATGTGAGAGAGAGGGAAAAAAAGCCACCTGGAAAATAAACCATCACTGCAATATTGAAATTCTTTGGGCAAGATGTTGATGGATAATTGACAATATATTTAAAAAGATTTTTAACTAGTACCATGCAGAAAAAGGTTATGTGCATTTTTAAACCCAGTTATTCTTATTCTCTCTTGAGGGAAGAGAATTTGCTTACAAAATTGATTTTGGTGGAATTCTAATGCATAGAATGTGGTACAGGGAAAAACTTGGGAGTTTTTCTTCTCTCTTTTAGCTAACGACTATCACTTGTAGCACCATTAGAAGCAGAAGAGTGAGGATCAAAGGACACCCATAGGAAACTACTGTTCCCTGTACATGTTCCTATTTCTGAGCTGTAGAACTTTCTTTTTTTTTCTCTTTTTGCCAGCTTTCCTTTTCTTCCTTTCCTCCCCTCCTTCACATTTTTTCAATCCAAGCCATTTCCAATCAAAACCATTCCAAGACACCAGGATGCCCTCTTGCAGTGCCTAGAGGCTGTGGGGTTTAGATGGGGGACAACAGGCTTTGGTTGAACCTTGCAAGACTGAATGGCTTTTGGTGCATGGAACTTTGAGATAGCAATAGCATCAGACTTATATACCACTTCATAGTGCTTTACAGCTCTCTCTAAGTGGTTTGGATGGGGTTGTACTACCTCAGGAAGATCCAGTGCATAACCTGGGGGTTGTCCTGGACTTACAACTCCTGCTTGAAGGAAAGCCATTTCACAACTTAGTGTTGTGTGTGAGTTGTTCCTTTTTCTGAATCGGGGTCCCTGTGCTCAATCACTCACCCCCTAGTCTCACAGTTGGACTATTGGACTGTCTATCCTGATATCAGGATTCAGAAGAAAAACCTTCTTTGCTGCATTGCCTGCCCTTTGGAACACCTTATCCTCCAAGGAAAGATCTGCCTCTACCCTCCTATCCTACCATAGGAGCCTAAACACCTGGCTCTGACAGTTGGCCTGGGGGCCAAATGGGGGAGTTCAGTGCTGGAGGTGGCTGCTCGATTGATGGCAGACTCCACTTCCCCCTCTTGTTCTCCACTTCTCCACCTGTCCATTCTTTTGGTTATCATATTAATGTATTCCCATTATGTTCTGTTTCATTGTTTATTTTATTGTTCTGTTATTTTACTTTTGTTCTACTTACGCTGTTTTCATTTCTTCCTTTTTAGTTGTTGTAAGCCACCTAGAATAGTCCCATGGTGAGATAGGGAACAAATAAATTTAATAAAGAAATATTCATTCATTCATTCATTCATTCATTCATTCATTCATTCATTCATTCATTCTCACTCTTCTTATCCTTGAAGATCATTCAGAAGCTACAACTGGTGCAGAATGCAGCAGTGTGGGCAGTTATTGGGACCTCTAGGGTGACCCATATTCTATAGTTGCATTGACTGACGATTTGTTTCTGGGTGCAATTCAAGGTGTTACCACCTTTACAGCCATTCATGAGTCCAAGCTATCTGAGGAACTATCTCACTCCACTGGATTGGCTCACCCCACCTGTGCCAGCAGAAAGTGCATGCCATTGGTCAAGAAATTTTGGCTGGCAGGGTCCAGGAGAAGAGCCTTTTCTGCTATGGCTTCTGCCCTTTGGAACATCATATCACCCTAGGTGAGATCCATACCCACACTTCTGACTTTCCATAAGGGCCTGATGGGGGTGCATCATGCTGGAGGTGGCTGACAAATTAAGACCAGACCTCCACCTTTCTCTGTGTGCATCCTGCTCCTTCCTCCCCTTCTTTTTCATTGTAAATTATTATGAGTATTTATTGCTTCAATGTTTTATTGGCTTTTAGTGTTTGTAAGCTACCCAGACTCGCTTGTAGGTGGTATGGGCAACAAACAAGTGAAACAAACAAACAAATAATGTAAGGTAATGTAATCAGGTGTTTCCAGATATGCTAGTATCAATTTCAGAAGTTGATGACCAACACTTCTGGAAGGTATGAGTTTGGGACAGCTATTGAATTGGATTGATCAGAATTGGTATAAGTAATCTGTAAATCTGCAGTTCATGGACTTTATAATTTTTTAAATCAATTTTTGTAACCCCTGAACTCGTCCAATCATGCCACTGAAATGTGATGGCTATAGATCTCAAATAAATCGTAGTTTCTTCCTTAAAGATCCACTCAAATCCTGAAAAAAACCCTATTTTTGTCTATACACATGCTTTGTAGGTTTGCTGCATCATCATCATCATCATCATCATCATCCTTCTCACTTTGGCCACTTGTCTCATCCCTCCTAAAAATGCAACACTTGGGAAAGCAAAGAGTAAGCAAATAAGAATGCTGTTTTAGGGGTCGCTTATTCCGTTTCATAAGAGTTAGTTGTTGCTTAAAGAATATTTGAGATCAAATCTGGTTTCATAATAGAGAACATAAGAAAAGAGAACAAGAGCTTTGAAGCTGCCCACTACTACTTAGCACCCACTGACACTATTTTTATTTAAATTATAGCATTTTTTAAATGTGCATATTAATAGATACAAAAAAGTTATGCAAAAATCATATCCCCTCTATTTTTAGTGATGCATTTCCCTCTTTTTTAACATTGTACATTTTGTAGGAATCCATGAGTTTTTCCAGACAATAGTGTATATCAGAAAAGAGATTGGGATGAAAACCTCTGCATATCATAAAGTCATGTCCATCGTTCTTAAATTTTCAAACCATCACCTCTGATCTCTTTTCAGTGAGGAATCACATTCTTTCAAGTGAACACTGCTGCAGAGTGATGTGAGAGGTCATTATCTTGAATGCCAATGGATAGGCTATATTGTCAGTGCAGTGATGTCTGGGGATTTCAACACATACTGTATACATTGTGACTAGACTTCATACCAGGATAAGGAGCTTTGATTTTTTGAAAGTGGGGGAAAGTCACTTGTTTAAGCACAAGCTTAAGGGTGGAAATGGAGCCATCAGTTATAGGACAAAAGTTGGGTAACAATTCTTAGTGATTGAATAGGAAAGACAAGTGCTGATTGGCTTTCCATTTTCTGCTAGAATTGTAGACTCCCTAGTAATAAAAAAATAATTCAGAGTTATCTAGCAGAGTTTCCAAGTGCAACAGAAGTGATGGGTGATTGAAAGGCTACTTATCTTGAAGGGTCCTGTGTCATTACCTTCTGTTTTTTTGGGGGGAGGATATTGAATAAATGGCTTTCTTATACTCCTTCCGATCAAAAACCTTTACTTTGTTCTTTGTTAAAATCTGGCCCAATTATGTTGGATACTGACATTGGATTTTGATTGTCATAATAACATTTAAGTAGATAAGAAACAAAGAGTGACAGAATTGGGTAACAATTTATAAAGCAGGATTGTATGTCTAACTCCCAATGAAAGAATATCAGGATTTCAAATCTCTTATAGAAATCTGTGTTACGGTCAGGGGAAGAGATTCCATTTCAGACTCCATGCAGATATCCATGTGCATTTTGATTCCCTATGTGGGGCTTTGCGGTTCCATGAAAAAGCACTTCCCTGTATCTGCACATGATGAAAACAGCCTTATGGAAGAATTCAATTAGATTAGCAGCGACAAGCAACTGCTTGCCCCACCATTCCTAAGCAACAGTTTATTCCTAGGGTAGTGAGAAGGACTTGAGCCAGCGGTCAGCAAGCTGACAAATCTGTCTTCTTTGCTGGGTGGCTGTCACTCAAATTGGGTGCCTGCTGATTGTTATGGCGCTCCCTGTATTAACAGCCTGCTGGGATAATTCTTTTTTATCCCTTTTTTTGGCCACCAAGAGGGTCTGCTACCACACTGCTGTTTTTCATCTTGTTAATTGAGTCATTTATTTCTTCAAAAGGTGAAACTTTATCAGGCTTTACTTGCCAAAATGTGAGAAGGCATTTTTAATGATACATCAAATGCTAGAACCATGCAGGTGCCACATTGAGGGGAGAATAATACATTTTAAAAAATGCTGAGCAGGAAAGTCAACGAAAACTGCCCAATAAGATCTAAGGAAAAAAAACTAGTGAAAAAAATCGCAAAAATCTAGGTTTATGCAAGGCCCACAATCACTTACAAATGTCTTATGTCTCTGTATACAATGAATGTTCTGTCTGTCTGTCTGGCTGGCTGGCTGGCTGTCTACCTGTATGTCTGTCTTCTGGAGTACACATTCCACAAAACCTATTGGAGATTATGAATATTGCTAAGACAATGTGTAAAATACAGTTAAGGCTGTAATATGCATATTCTGAGATATATCTCTTTATGGAAACATTATGTGCATTATCTCTCAGTGAACAATGGCTGTTTCTTATGTATTTTAATCATTTGAAATGTATGTAATTTTCAAGTTGACTTTAAGGTGATTAGTGTGATATCCAGGGATACTAACCTAAGTATAGACATCTTTCTTTGCATCAATATTTTTACCTTTTAAAAACAAAAAAACCCCAGAATACTAAAAATCCCCAACATGTGTAACAGCCCCAAAATCTCTGAATTAACCTATAAACTGTTCACTTTTCTAACTTGACCAGCTGAACTTCTACATTCCACATTCTGACTGGACAGAAAAATAATAAACTAGTGCCAAGTAACAATATAGGAAGAGTTCCCCTGGTCAGTAGCCTCAGTGGCAGAAAAAATATTAGAAAGGAGAAAGAAAAGAAAAGAAAAGAAAAGAAAAGAAAAGAAAAGAAAAGAAAAGAAAAACACAAATGCCATATGGATCAGTTCAAGAAGGCCATGGCTTCCTGAACAATCAGCATGGCTGGTGGGATGGGAGAACCAAAAGACATTTTCATGAAGAGCAAACAAGCAAAATGCTGAAGCTGGCAATACTAACAGAGCAGAGGGTGTGGGGGTGACAACCAAAGGAATACGTGACAAACATGATTCTGAAGGGGAGGGGGACCGATCTAGGAAGGACCTTGAAGCTTGAGAGGATATAGCACAAACTCAGATTTGAAAGAGATAGTCCAAGAGTACAGAGACATAGAATAAGTTAATTAATTGGATCTGAGATGTTCATAATCAATAGAGCAGGGTTTAGGTTGTTGACTGCCTCAACAGGACATGCCTTATTTATTCCAAAGAACTTTTTCTCTTGGAAGATAAACATACTGTTTTGTTTTACAACAAAGGCATTAAGAATAGAATAGAATAGAATAGAATAGAATAGAATAGAATAGAATAGAATAGAATAGAATAGAATAGAATAGAATAGAATAGAATAGAATAGAATAGAATAGAATGGAGTTGGAAGGGACCTTGGAGGCCTTCTAGTCCAGCCCCCTGCCCAAGCAGTGACTGTCCAGCCTTTTCTTAAAAAACCTCCAGTGATGGAGAGCCCACAATTTCTGAAGGCAAGCTGTTCCACTGGTTAATTATCCTCACTGTTAGGAAGTTGCTTCTTAATTCCAGGTTGCTTCTCTCTTTGGTCAGAAATAATGCAAGTTTTTTGAAGGACAAAAAAAATGAAGATTAAATGAACAGAGCTCATTTTGTCACACTGTGTTGGCCAAGTAATGGAATCCAAATTCAGGTCAGTTTCAATATTTATTTATTTGGAAAATTTATATTGCTGCCTACTCTCTCATGGTGACTCAAAGTGGCTTACATGAAATAAAAACACAACATAAAAGAAATAAAAATAATAAAATAATAACCCCCACCCGAGCAAAAACATACCTTCATACCAGCCATTTAATGGGCTCCATGCTTTTCTGGGTTCCCCAGATCTGCTGGCAGAACCACATCTTCAGGGTCTTCCAAAAGACTATCAGAGTGGGGGGCAGTCTAATTTCCAGAAGGAGGGAGCCATGGAGAAGGCCCTTCTTCTGGGTCTTGCCAGATGTACCTTCTTAGAGGACAGGACCTGCAACATTCCTTGCCTCCCCACTGTAGTGGGTCAAGTGGATGTGATCAGCAAGAGACAGTCCCTCAGATAACCTGGTCCCAAGCCATGAAGGGTTTAAAGATGACATCCAGCACCTTGATTGCACCTGGAAGCAAATTGGTAACCAATGCAGTTCCCACATGAGAGTTGACATATATGCACACTGAGATCTGCACAAAACCATGCTGGATTTTGTACCAACAGGAGCTTCCAGATGGTTTTCAAGGGCAGCCCCATGTACAATGTGTTGCAATAGTTAAGACAGGAGGTGACTAGGGCATGAGTGACCATGAGTAGGGATTGGTCCAGGAAAAGGCATAACTGGCACACAACCCACTGTTGCACAAAGGCCCTCCTCTTCGAGAAGGAGTCACGAGTCCAGAAGAACCCCCAGATTAAGCACTGGCTCTGTTTGGAGCAGTACCATCCAAAAGTGGCGATTCTCCATGGACCAAAGAACCCCAAACCCAGAGCCACTCAGTTTTGCCAAGGTTCAGTTTCAACTCATTGCTTCGCATCCAGCCCCTAACACAACCTCCAGGCACTGTGTAAGGGAGATCACGGCATTACTTAACTCACCATGGACTGAGATATACAGCTGAGTATCATCAGCGTATTGTTGATATCTCAGTCCATGTGATGGATGATCTCACCCAATGGCTTCATGTGGAGAGAGTACCGAGCCCTGCGGGACCCTGAAAAGCATGGGGGAGAGCTGGATCTCTCACCTCCTATTAACGCTGACAGAGAGCAGCCACAGAGGAAGGAGTGAACCAGGATAGCACAAAGCCTCCCATTTCTAGCCCCCAAAGCTGCTTCAGAGGGATATCATGGTTGATGGCATTGAAAGTAGATGAGAGGAAAAGTAGAGCAAGGATGGATGCACTATCCCTATCCTGCTCCTGCCAGAGATCATCAAAAAGCATGACCAAAGCCGTTTCTGTCCCATATCCGGGCCTGAATCCTGACTGGTAGGGTTCTAGATAATCTGTCTCATCCAGAAACTCTGGAGCTGTCATTTAACCACCTTCTCAACAACCTTCCCCCAAAATGGAAGACTGGAGAGAGGTCAGAAATTATTCAACAGGGGGGAATCCAGCAATGACTTAAAGTGCTAGGGCACTACCCCCTCCTGTAAGGACACATTAATCATCTCCAGAGTCCACTCACATCTCAGATGAAGCTTTCACAAGCCAGGAGGGACATGGGTCCAAAACATAGGTGCTTGAGCACATACTCCCTAGGATACTGTCCACATCGGCAGGAACAACAGGGTCAAACAGTTCCCAGATAACAGGGCAAGAACCTGCCTGAGGGGATTCCACCGGACCAGCAACCACACCGGCATTTAACTTGGAATGAAGTTGAATGATACGTGGTAACTTTGGATTATTTTCAGAAGTAATGTTGCTTTATTTAGTTATTTTAAAACCACCAACATAATAATCCCAAAATCATATACTGGTACAGAATAGGATCCATAGAGTCACGATGGGTCGGACACGACTTTGCAGCTAACAACAACAACAGAATAGGACAATGTGTAAGGCATAATAAAGCAATTTCATTATGACTTATACTTCATCTTATTCTCTTAATATATCAATACGGGCTTGTGCACACTTAAAAATGAGAATTTTTTTAGGGCCTGTACAAGATAGGTCAATTGAGCAAAGCAAATTTAGGTTCACTTGAAGGTGAGGGTAAGATGGCCGTAGCTCTTTCTTTCTTTGATTCCTTTTGAAAAGTTCAGTTATGTTGTTGGCGAAGTGGGAATATTTTTGCAATGGGAATATTTTTTTTCCCTGTGTAGACTGGAGTCCCCATAGGATAAATTATGTATCTAATACAGAATTGAGTGAAGTTGAGTGAAGTGATGGAAGTGTGAAGGGAAAAAAAATGATACCACTACCCTTTTATGTGTCCCAATATGTGTATGGAATATAAAACCCAAATAGATGATTCAAGCTGCTTCCTGAGGTAAAACATGTCACTTGCTCAGATTCTATTGAAGGCAACTTCTAAATTTTGTAGGCCTTACTTCCAATCTCCAATAGTGTAAATGTTGTTATTTTTTGGAAAGTTATTGAAATTCTGATGAGGGACCAAGCAAAACGAAATCAGTAACAGTTTAAAAATGTTTTAAATAAGTATGCATTGAGGTTGATATAAATGGTTTATGCTTGCAATTATTTAGCACCAGAAGCAGGGGGTCGGGTGAAAAAGAAGTAAAACTGGCAAATCAAAGGACCCAGATTGTTGGGGGCAATTAAGCTGACTTTGTAATAATGCCGCCTGGGGTGTGTCTGAAAGCCTTAACAAGCAGGCATATACATAGAATGAAGGCTATTGCTAAGCTTGTAAGCCGCCCTGAGTCTTCGGAGAAGGGCGGGATATAAATGTAATAAAAATAAATAAATAAATAAAATAAATAGTAAGCAGTGGCAAATGACTTAAGCAGGAAATACAGTCAGATATATTTCACTCAGTTTAATTTGACATTTAGCAGCAAAAAATTAAATCAACTTAATTAATTGTGTCAAGTGGTAGAAAGATGCTGCTGGCAAGGACAGAGTACAGAGACTGAGTTCGGTCACTGATTTGTCACACGAGTTCTTCATCTTTCAGTTACCTGAAACTCATTGTCTGAATTAAATATGTGAAAGAAGCTGATGCCTTGTAATGAAATGAGAATCAGGTTGTATGAATGGCTTTGCTTAATTTTTTGGCAAAACTTGCCTTCTCAGGCAGTGCAGAAGTGACAAATGTAAAAGAAAGAAGACATTAATTAATGCTGTGGTTAATTTTGGTCTATAACTGCAGGTAAAAATTAATATCAGCCTTAAACAACAGTGGCAGTGATCCAGCACATATGAATGTTTCTAACACAAAATGATTTCTGAGTCCTTTTTATTAATTTATCTTACATGTTATTTGTCATTTCCCCAAGATTTAGAGAAAAAAATGAACAATATAGTCTTAGGCATTCTTACCCAGAAATCCTACTGAAAACAATGAGATTTGTGTCATGGAAACTATGCCTAGAACTTAATTAAGCTTTCTTCTGAGTAGTCATTCTTTTCAGATTCTAATATGATAATATTATTGGGTTACAATTTTTTGGAAGAAAAAATATACTTGTTTTACTCTGAAAATGGCTACATACACATAAAACTCCCTGTGGTGACATGATTTTGGCCACTTGGCAACTGGTTCATATTTATGGTCATTTGCAGCATTCTGTGGTGATGTGACCACAATTTTTGGTGGGTTTTTTTTGCCAGTTTCTGGTATTTATTTCTGTTTTCTGAAGCAGAACATTCAGATTCAGTCACAGTTTTGTTTCATACAGTATTAACCTTGTGAACTCTAAAGTTTCCTCCTTCCGTTATGTATTCAAGATGGACAGTGATTAATATTTATGTTACTTATATGTAAGGATGTAGGTCTATACATATGTTGTATATAATATGTTTTAAATGTCTGTTATGTATGTGTACACTTTGAGAGCAAGCAACTAAGTTTTATTTTAATGCCGTTGTGCCCACAGGAAAAAATAACAATAAAGGTTATCTAATCTAATCTTTTCCAGAAAAAAAATATGCCCATTGAGGAAAATTAGTTTGCTCAAAAATGTCAGCATATGCTTAACAACTGCTGCAGAAAAGGTCATAAAATTGGTCACAATCAATTGGTGACTTGTTTAATGACCACCATGACTTATGACTGTAATTCTGGGTTCAATTATGGCTGTAAATCAAGGGCTACAGGTATGTATATAGGCAGGAGGTTGAACAACTAGCCTTGTGGTGGGGCTGGAATAATCTTGAACTGAACACACTCAAAACTGTAGAAATGGTAGTACATTTTAGGAGAAACCCTCCTATTCTTCCACCTCTTGCAATATTATACAACACAGTATCAACAGTAGAGACCTTCAAGTTTCTAGGTTCTATAATAGCTCAATATTTAAAATGGACATCTAACACCAAATTTTCTTCCTGCGCCAACCCAGAAAGCTCAGACAGCCCAAGACTGCTGCTGATATAGTCCTACAAAGGAATTACTGAGCCTGTCATTTGCACCTCTATAATTATCTGGTTTGGAACTGCAACCAAACAAGACAGACACAGACTTCAAAGAATAGTTAGAACTTTAGAAAAAACAATTGCTACCAGCCTGCTTTCCATTGAGGACCTGTGTGAGCCAGAAAGAGGGCTGTGAAAATATCTACAGACCCCTCACATCCTGGCCATAAACGGTTTTTTCCCCCATGCTGTCACTCTGCTAAACAACTAATTCCTAGAACACTATCAAACTACTTAGTAAAGCTGTATTAATATTATTCTTCTCATCTTTCCTATTACTACCTTTATCTTCTTATGACTACAACTTTGTTGCTTGTATCTTACAATTTATATTGTTTTATTTAGAATTCTTCTATAGTTTATGTTGTTTGCTTAGCTAGTATCCTATGATTATCACTAAGTGTGAACCTTATGATTTATGATGAATGTGTTGTATTTTATGATTTATGAAGAATGCAATTTTTATGTTGATTATGATAATGATTTATCACTATTGCTTGTATGTACACTGAGAGCTTATGCACCGGAGACAAATTCCTTGTGTGTCCAGCCACATTGGCTAATAAAGAATTCTATTCTATTCTATTCTATTCTATTCTATTCTATTCTATTCTATTCTATTCTATTCTATTCTATTCTATTCTATTCTATTCTATTCTATTCTATTCTATTCTATTCTATTCTATTCTATTCTTATTTGTATATGGATTGGATCATAAGTCAAATAAATAATGCCCTATATTTCACTGAGATAATTTCATATTTAATTTGTGCAGCATCAATACTGCTATAATTAAGCTATATCCCATTTATGGAAGTCAATCCTCCCAATTTTTTTAAAGGACTATGCAAACCCAACTTAAAAATATAGAAATATTAGGAGGCAGAGCAGATAATTTGAAGTTATTTACCATTACCTACCACTACTATAGTAAATTAATCTAGAATTCAAACTATCATTGCATTTTCCCACTGCTGTGAAAGGCATAGCATTAATATAATAGATTTTATTTTATAAATACTGTATGCTATTATATTATATGATAGGTAGGTGTATAAACTGATATAATAAATAAATGAACACATGTTTTTTAAAATGTGTCTCTTTTAAAATAAGTCAATTTGTCCATAAATTACATAGCCAGTGGAGTTATTACTTAGCTATTGGATTGACCTTGGTAATTTAGCCACAAAGCCCAATGTTCACCTGTTGTATTTCAGTTTTGTATTAAGAGCACCCAAACCCACTTACCACCTTAGAGAAGTGAAGTAAAATCAACTTTGCATGATCACCAATAATTTTATGGGAGTTAGTCTTAATGTTATTCATGTAATATTATATTGCAGATTCTGTCTTTCAGCTACTGAAATGGTCACCATGATTGATGTGTCCAACAGATTAGGCTTTCCAATATATTTGTTTCTAGAAATGACTTCATTTCTTCCTCTGAAGTTCCTTCTCTTATATAGCGCCAATAGCTAATTTTGGCATGCAAATACAACATAGCTAACATCCCAAATTACCACATAGAATTACTCTAGTATAAATAAAATTTGAGCTTTAATTTGAGAGGTGATTATTTTGAGACTGTTACTTCTAATTCTGTTTTTCCTACAATCATCTGACAAGCAGAACAACAGTTTGGAAGTCAGTAAAACAGAGATTGCAGCAATCTCTGGAAGGTGAAAATGACAAAGTATTAAAACTGCTGAAACAATATTAAAACAAGAAGTTATTTTACTATGACTGTCTAGAAATCATAATTATTTTGATGCTACAGTATATGAGTATAGAAGCTCCTTATCTTTAGTATTTTGTGGAAACAGTTGACCATATTTGTTTCACTTTAAATTCCCATGTTGTGATAGATTATGGAAATCTGACCTCAACAGCAGTTGTCCTATAATTTTGAACGTTTTTTGGAAGTGGGAGGGAAGCCAATAGATTGCGAGGATGTAGACAGGCTATATGGAAAATATTACTCAAACTTTTCTCCTCCTGGCTAATTAAAGTAGCCATAATTTGAATGGATTGCTAGTTAAATGAGATGTTTAATGTTTTCTTGCGGAAGCAATGGATATCCAGTGCTTAAAGCACTAGATTCACGGCTCACCTTGGAAGACCATGTAGGAGCTGTGACTAGGGGGGCCTTCGCCCAGGTTCGCCTGGTGCGCCAGTTGCGGCCCTATCTTAGCCGGGATGATTTGTGCACGGTCACTCATGCGCTCGTGTCCTCTCGTCTGGACTACTGCAACGCTCTCTACATGGGGCTGCCCTTGAGGACCACCCGGAAGCTCCAACTGGTACAGAATGCAGCCGCGAGAGTTGTGTTGGGAGTCTCCCGATACTCCCACGTTACACCGCTGCTCCGTGAGCTGCATTGGTTGCCAGTTGTCTTCCGGGTGAGATTCAAGGTACTGGTAACGGTGTTCAAAGTCCTCCATGGCATGGGGCCAGAGTACCTTGGGGAACATCTGCTGCCGGCATCAAGCTCCCTGCACCCTGTGCGTTCCCACAGAGAGGGCCTCCTCAGGGTGCCACCGATCAGAGAATGCTGATTGGTGGCCCCCAGGGGGAGATCCTTCTCTGTGGGCGCTCCGGAGCTGTGGAATCAGCTACCGGTAGAGCTCCGGATGGCGCCCGATCTTCGCTCCTTTCGTCGCGATCTCAAGACGTTTCTGTTTGTACAAGCCGGCCTAGCCTGATGGGGATTGGTGGGGTTTTTTATTTTTGGTGTCTTAATTTTTAACTTGGTGTTTTAGAATTCTATTCCAACTGTTTTAACATGGGCAATTATTTAATCTCTTTTTAACGTTTGTATTTAGTATTTTATTCTGCCCTGTGAACCGCCCTGAGTCCTCAGGGAGAAGGGCGGTATACAAATATTATTAAATTAAATTAAATTAAATTAAATAATCAATCTTGTATGAAAGAAACTCTTCACTGACCTGGGAATTCAGTAAATTTGTTGCCAGTCTTAAATATTGCATTCCTGAAAAAGATGACTGAAAAGTTGATAGCTGTACAGTTCCAGATGCATGTGGATGATATTGAAGCCTCTGAGGGATGAGTGTATTAATTACTCTAGGCATGAAGAAGGACTGTGAAGATAATGATTTGTATTTGCCATCCTTTTCTTGGACATTTTTGAATTGGTGGAGTATTTTGCCTTATTACACTGAGTTTGGTCCCATGCATTATATATGTCTTCTCATTTGAAAGATATGCCTGAGTCTCAGAGGAAAAAAGAGGAAGCCAGTCCTTGGAGAAAAGCATCATTTGCTACAGAAGATCTGAACAATAATTATAACAAAAACAAACATATAAAATTAACCAGCCAGCCACCTCATGTCCAAGATCCACTTCCTGGACAAGGTATTCAAGGAAATGGTGGCTGATCAGATCCAGATGCTCTTGGATTAAATGAATTTTCTAGATCAAATTCCATCAGAGTCCAGATCCACTTTCAGCACTGAGACAAAGGAGTCCGTGATGTTGTCTGAGCTTTGTTGTTCTCTTGCAGATGTTTCATTACCTGAGCTATGTTACATCATCAGTGCTACTCAACTAGTTGACTAGCATTGATGATGTAACCTAACTGGGATAATAAAACATCTGCAAGAAAACAACCAAGCTCAGACAACATCAAGGACCCTTTATTTCAACCCTGAACTACAAATATCCTCCTTTTTAGTACTGACACTGATGTGTTACCATGTGGTACAATTTGTGCCAGAAGAGAACTAGGCAGAAGGCAATTCTACTGGAGATTTTCGACTTCATACTAACTTCAGCACCATCCTGTCAGAGAGTTTGTCCAAGTTAGGTAGGTGTAGATTTGTGGGGATTAGGCTCATCCTTGGATGGTAAGGAGATAGTAATGTACAGAAGTTGTGTTGAGGATTTATATTCAACTCCTTTATGGGGATCTACAAGACTCCATTTTAATTTCCATGCTGTTTAACATCTGTATTAAGCTGTTGGCTAAGACAATTTATACATTTAGCATGCTTTTGGATCATTAGGCAGGACTGGGCCTTGAAGACACTGTTTTTCAGTCATTGGATTTCTTTCAGCCACGCTGTGTCCAAAAGGGGGAACAAGGGAGCAGGAGCATGTCAAAAATGATGACAGGAAAGGACCAATAGGACTCATAGCTACATAGGGGACAGGTTCTCCTTTTATTAATTTCTTATGCCATTCCTTCCACAATACATATTCAGAGTTTGTTGCATCTTTTACCATTCCTTATTTGGGGGAGGAATAATTTACAGTGATTGACAAGATAGGGGAAATCCTTTTGGGGAACAGGCAAAAGAAATAGCTATGTAATCCTCCTTCTCTTCCTTTCCTGATTTTCCTCCCTTGGCCTCAGGAGTATGGAGGAGAGGTATTGATTGAGTTTTCTCTTGCCCGTGAGGGGTACCATCTGAGAAGTATAGTGTGAAACTCAGAGTACTCTGTTTATACTCCTGTTGGGGGAATAAGCATATGACATGTAGGCCACTGACCTGTGCTATCCATCTTATCCCCCAGTTTCTGTCTACCACAGTTAAATGGACAAGACAGAAGAACATGAGATATATTTTCCTCAGCTTGAGATATTGAGTGTTTACTCAGTTATGTGAACCAGTCTTTCTCTCGGACAATGTTCATGCTATCATAGCATCTAATCATAAGTGAGAAACTGTAATTTGGAATGTATCCTGAATAGGAAGAGATGCCAGCTAAAAAAGACTATTAATTCTGTGTTGCTTGCTAAATGTATGTTGAAAGTTAAAATATGTATGAAGCTTTTTAAAATAACTGGTAGACACCTGATGAATATGTGAAGGCTGAGTCCTATCACATATTTTATAGCTTTTGATACTTAATGGCTACCTTTCCCATCTGTGATTGATGCTGTGCTAAGATTAGGTCAACTTTGTACCAATATGCAAGCTGTTCTCAAGTGTAATATACTTTAGAGACACTATTCTCCTAGGATACTTTTTGTATTAGGCAAATGAAAAGCTGTAAACCTGACATTGAGCCTGGAGGCTTTTTACTTATATGGTAATGATAGAGATGGCAATGAGTAGGCTTGCATTCAATAGTAGACCATAAAAACATTTTTCCCCTGTCTTCAAAATGTTGCTCTTAGTTTTCCAGTGTGGCTTCAGACCAAAAGACAACAACTGATTTTGAACTCTGCGGATAGCTTCTTGGGTTCTGTTTGGAAGATGAGCAGTGGTTAGCCTTTTGTCAAAAAGCAATTTTAAGTCAATATCTCTTCAATAATGTCTTTTTTTAATTGAGTTTAATAAAATATTAGGATGTAATTCCATTTTTTTCATGAGTTTGCCTAATGCTACTGGTAGCAGTATCTGGGCTGCAAAAGTCCAGATGATCACTACATGGCAGGGCAGCAGATTCCTTCTGGTTTTACTCTTTCCTTCCCTGCTATTTGCATTTCTGCTGTGTACTTCTGGTAATCTTAATAATGCCAGTTATTACTGTATGTTTTCTTTGTTTCACAACTATGCTGGATGTAGGCTTGTTATTGGTGGCAGTGGCAGTGGTTAACCTCTGCTAAATGTATCTACAAATATTTGTTGAACAGAAAAGCTAGGGAGATAGAGAGTCTTGCTCTCAAATTTAGCAAAGTTGAAAAAAATATTGCTGCAAATGTCATCTAATACAGCATTAGTAACATCAGTTTTTCAAAACATCAGAATTTAAGCAGTTTAGCTTCAAAATGTTCATTTATGTGGAATTATGCACGTTTTGTTCTTTCAGTAGGAAATTCTATGAATGGAAATTTAATCCATTCTATTAAAAATTAGAAACAATATAACCATAATAAGTTTATCTTAATAGTTGGATGCTGAAGGTTTGGATCTGTAAATTTCATTTCTGACTTGGGTTTTGACTGTGATTTTAAACCTCAGAGCTAATCATTTAACAAAGTCACCCAATGAACAGCTTTTATGACGTCCATGTTATACAGCCAGGCCGGACTGAGATAAAAAACAAATGGAGAAAAAAATGGAGAAAGAATGCAGTTGGTTTTAGATGTCTTTGCATTTCTCAAATAAAGTAATAATAGAGACTTTTTGGGCTCTGTGCTAACATACGGAGTTGCACTGACTGTTATTGTATCTGTTCTGTACCAGCCTACTACCGGCCCTGCAGATAAGGCAGGGACAACCCCTTTTACAAGAAGGCAAGAGGCTGGAACTAAGCCTGCCAAATTTATGAACACAAAAGCAAATAGAGCAAAACAAGACACGAACCATGAAACAGGAACTATTCAAACGGTTGCCTTCAGCAAACCAGCCCTCCCACGCATTCCCCTTTTAAACAGTTCAGGGCATGGCTTCTCTCTGCCTCCTTCCAAGGTGCCCCATTGCCTTCCTCTGTTTACTCCTGATTGACTGCCTCCTGCGTCGGGCGTCCTTGAACAGGGCCAGCTGTGGGTCATCTCCATCCACGCTGTCAGGCTCACACAGCTGGGTCTGCGTCATAACCAGGTGGGAGGGGCCTGGCTGAGGGCTCTCATCAGCAAGCTCTCCAACCCCCTCAGCAACCTCTTCAACACCCCCCTCCTCCTCCTCTGAATCATCCGACCCAAATGCCGAACACACAGGCTGACCCTGAATCACAACAGTATCCACAGATATTAGTTCTTGTTTACATGTTTATGTATTAGTAACATCTAGACTGGATCAATGAAATGCACTCTACACAGGGCTGTCTTTTAGAATAGTCTGAGAACTTTACCTGAAGCATATTGTATCGGTGGTTGAAGGCAATCAACTCTACTGGTATTCAGTTGTTTGTGAATCTAATTCAAAGTGCTGATTTTACTCTTTAAAACCTTAAATATTTAGGATCTGGCTGTGATTGATCTCTTTCATCTCTCTACATTTTAAGATCAGCAGTTGAAATCCATCTAATATATCTTTGCTAGAGTGGTTTGTCAAGTGGGATCCACCATCACTATAAATTTCTAGGAAAAACCTAAAGAATTATTTGTTCATGTTTTGTTTCCCCAAGTGAGTTTTATTGTCCTGCTCTAGATTTTAGCTATTTTCATGTTTTGATTTTTATTATATTCTAGGTAAAAAGTTTCAAATGCAACAGTTTGAAATTGTGACAATGTTAGCTGTTTTATTAACTGTATGGACTTCATTGTTCTGAACCACCTTGAAAAATACTTGACCTTGAAGATGGCCTTGAAACTAATTAAAGATAAAACAATAACCATCAGCATGCTTTAATTAGACTTCAATCAGCTTTCAAGCCTCCTTTCTCAATAGCATGCTTTTTGTATTTGATATATTCAAGATTGTTTCTAACTGTTTTGCTTTTTTCAAAATACACTTCCAGATGGAGGGATCTTAGAGTTATTTAATAATTTATCTTACCTTATATACCTTTAGCAGAACTGAAAGATGTTTTTCTAACATTTTGTAAATACTATATATATTTTTAACCTGGGCAGTCCATTTCACTGTATTTACATTTTTTAGTCTGGCACAGTTGCATGGGTCAGGTGATGATACCAAAGAGGGCATACTGACAAGTAGGATACTCAATTCTTCTGTGAATAGAGATTCTGCAATATATATTATAGTGTCCTCCTCATATCTGTGCAAAATCTTGTGGTAACCTTTTTCAACTGTATAATCATTTCATCTAATAATGATTTTTTTTGCCTTTGGTTCTTTCTTCTTCTTTAAAAATAGTAGTTATATTTTTCACTAGAGTATCCTGTTCTTCCACTCCTGTTTCTTAGGGAAGCTCCAGACACTGTTATTTAGTTGCAAAGCCTAGGCATCAGCGGGATGGCAATGGGGGGCAAGTAATGAAAATGATGAAAGTAATCCTCACAACTCATGTACCTTCATCAAACATTGGGAGGCAAGTATTCATGCCTATGTTGTAAAGGGTACCTTTGGTCTGAAAACAGTTTTTACACTTTAGGTAGCTTAAGTCAGTCTTTGGTAGCCCATTTATTGGCTACTTTAGAAAAAGCATTTTGCCTCCTTGATATTTTACTTTACCTTAATTGTAAACATCTCACATATCTATATTATCTCAGGATGATTCAATATTTATATTATGCATTTAATAATCCTATCTCAGAATTATATGTTGAGATTGGTAGTTATACAAACTGATGAGAGAGAGGGAGAGAGGGAGCGGGAGAGAGAGAGAGAGAGAAAAATACTAAAGGTGTTGTGCTGATACCATGAAATACTATTTGCTATTGAACTAATGATTTTTTAATTTTATTTTATGGCTTGGATTCTGATTTTTGTCACATAAATAGATCTATTTGATATGGTCTAAGGCCTGGAGATCTGAGA
The DNA here is from genome assembly GCF_947247035.1 of Vipera ursinii. Taxonomy (NCBI): domain Eukaryota; kingdom Metazoa; phylum Chordata; class Lepidosauria; order Squamata; family Viperidae; genus Vipera; species Vipera ursinii. Next base: position 37,296,112 of record NC_139512.1, read on the forward strand.
ACTGTTTATCTCCCATCATATTTGCCAACTCTGTATATTTGAGCAGAGTATATGTGCTCCAGGTCCCCTAGATTAAATTTATTTTTATTTATTTATTTTAATTCCATTTATATCCCGCCCTTCTCCGAAGACTCAGGGCGGCTTACAAGCTTAGCAGTACTTTCATCTTATGGGACCTAGGAAGCAGGCCTTCTCGGTCCCAGCCCATACTATCAGGAACATCAATCCTGGGCTGTCTGTCTGATTATGTTCTTAGCTGTTCTTTTTTTTTTTGTATACTAGCCTGAGTACACTAGAATTAGGTGTGCAATAAATTTAAATAAAACCGTGATCATCATCACCTATGTCCATTCACAATAAAGTTTGTGTTACTGTAGAAAATCTTGCTGGTGGAATAAGAAGGGAAGCTGTGGAAACAGGTAAATTTGTTGATGCTCTCTCCTCAAATTATAACACCCAACTCTTTTCACAGGGTGTTCTTTTTGCTCTATGTATATGTGTGTACATGTGTGGGGCAGGTGAAAGTGGAAAATAGGAAAACATGATTCTCCTGTTTCACTAGTTTAAGCATTCCTTGAGCAAACTCACAGAGATCTCCTAGTGGAAAGAGGATCAGGATCTCACCCTATGTGATAAGAGTTAAAAATGAGAGCGGGCACAATACACTGATATGCCAGCTATTTTTCACTTTGCAAAAATGTATCTCATATCATACTGATAACCTGAAATTCTACTGACATGTCTTATAATATTAATTACATTTATTTTCAAGAATGAAAGTTGCATCTCATTTCATGACTTTGTTAGTTATCCTGAGTTTTATTTCTAGACAAACATCAGAAAAATCTAAATCCGTGAATGTCCCATGTTTGTATTTCAGATTCTGAACTTTTAATTTTGATTTTTTAAATAATTCAATAATGTTTATACATAATTATCCAGTTTTTCTACTGAGATCTCACACTGGTTTAAACTTGAATATTATTTAGTTAATGTTGCAGCCATTTGCAAGGACATCTTTTGCTGACTATAGAATCATGTAATTGAAAAAATGGACAATCTCCCCCTCCAAGAATGAACAGATGGAAGGTGAATTTAGAAAGGACTGTACCTTTCTTTAAATGTCAGTTATTGTATTGGATTTCATTATGTTTATTCAGGACAGATGGCCATGTTTAGGATCTGGACTAGGCTGATAGCTATTATTGACATGATAATGTTGGGAGAAAATATCCTTTGGCTAAGATGCTTATTGGCAATTTATTATGATAAGAGCAAATAGCTCCATAATCTCACATATAAATTGCAGATAATATCTCTGTGCATTAATGATTCACCTGTGGAGATGGTTACCAGCATTAAATTCCTGGGTGTTCAGCTAACGAGTAGCTTGGCTTGGTCGCTCAACAGTGAGAAACTGGTGAAGCGGTCACAGCAGCGCCTGCACTTTCTGCGTCACATGAGAAAAGCATATCTTCCTTCCCCTGTCCTGACCACTTTCTACAGGGGGATGATTGAGAACATCCTGTCATACAGCATCACAGTCTGGTTTGGAAGCATCACTGCTTCAGACAGGAAGGCGGTGCAGAGAGTGGTGAGGATGGCTGAAAAGATCATTGGCAGTTCCCTCCCTCCCATCCAGGACATAGCACAGAAGTGTTGTTTGAACACAGTCTGTAAGATTATCTGGGACACTACTCATCCTCTTCACATCCTGTTTTCCTTGTTACCTTCTGGGAGGAGGCCTTGTGGTATCTGTAGCAGAATATCCAGATTCAACCATAGTTTCATTCCATACAGCATTAACCTTGGGAACTCTCAAGCTTCCTCCTTCCATTATATATTCAAGATGGAAAGTATTTAATATTTTATTGTTATGTATAAGTAGAGGTGTGGGTCTATACATATGTTGTATATAGTATGTTTTAGGTGTGTGTCATGTATATGTTTCACATTGAGAGCGGGCAGCTAAATTTCATTTTTGATGTGTGCCGTTGTGCCCACAGTAAAAAAATGACAATAAAGATTATCTTATCTTATGTAGCAAGCATAGTGTAAGCAAAATCTCCATACATTAGAAAACAAGAGAAAGAAGCTCTTTATGGTTTCTTTGTGGCAGCCAATCTTCTTTGGCATAGCTTTTTGGGTTAGCAATACAACTAATTGTTCTGTTTAAGCCATGTGACTTAGGCTTGCTTCTCTCTTATGTGTCACTTTTTTTCACAACCCTTTGGAAGCCTCCTAATTGTGTTAGTGGACATTATTATTGCCGACTAACTGCTTTTGGTGATTGATTCTCAAGTAACATTAGCATCCAATTAAGAGAGCAGAATCCTCAGTTGACCAACCTTATAAGCAAACAGGTTAAACTGTAGGACAGCAGTCAAACACAATGTAGTTGAACAATGGATAGATAGTTTGAACAATATGAGAAGACACAAATTTAACCCTATAGCAGAAACTAGCCAGAAAAGCTAAAATTCCTTGTCACTGAATAATATTATTCTTCATAACTGGGTGAGTTCTTCCAGTCCTTCAGGATGGCCTGAAGTGGTTGGTAAGATCAGACCAAAGTCAGAAGATATCATTAAAGCTAAATACATAGTGCATAATTTTGTCTTTTGAGGTTGCTATTCATTCTAATTCCAAATTTTAGGTAGATATGACTATTAAAAAGAACGATAAATATTCAATGGGCTGAACCACTTTTTTTTTTAGTTACCAATGGTCATTTAAAGTTATTTATCATGTAGGTACACAAAAGCTGGGGGCAGGGCAGAAAGACCCAGAATGGAAAACAGCAAATTTCCCATATTTTAAAGCTGCATGGAACAATATGAAATGAAAAACCTAGAGTCATGGAAGAGATAATTGAGTTAAACCCTTTGGCCCTTATTTATGCCTGACTTAGAAGTATAAAATAATTAAGATATTTTAAAATGCCTCTTTCATCTTTAATTTCAACTTTATCAGTGAACTCTTCTTCATGTGTCCTATTCGGTTAGTTAAATATACTGTACCTTAACTATGCACCTTAACTAAGCAAACCACAGGGGAAAGTAATTATATATTAGTCTTGCTTGAAGCTACTCCGATATAAATCTACATAGATAAGTAATTAAATTTAATAGTGGACTCTGCTTCTAATGAAGGATCTACAGCCTAGTCTATGTACGATAGAGAAATGACCATAACTGCTGATAACCACATCATCATCATCATCATCATCATCAGAAATACTTGTACGCTTGAAATTGTTTGAATCAAATATCCTTCTACAAAGGAATGTCCTCTGTTTCAGGAATGATGGAATGTGGAGTAGTCTAAACATGCCCCCTGATTGGCATGTGTGAGGATGCAGAAAGAGAGAGACAGAGAAGCAAGGGTGGGGAGGGGATGGGGAAGGACATCAAATGAAATAAAATTACAAAAGAAGCCCCCAAAAGTCATGCTTTAATATTGCATGCTCATCTTCATCAATCACTGAAGCAATACCCCCTAGATCAGTGCATTAACTTGTTTATCTTTTACGAGGGGAAAGAAAAAAAAAACTTCATAGCTTCATCATTCATTCCAGAGTGAGGGGAAAAACAAAAGCCAGCCACCGAAATTTGCATGGTGCTCAATTATACATTAGTGAACATCACTTGGCAATCTGTTCATATCAATTTAATTGGATTTTAATACTGCCTCTGATCTTGTTTTCTAATTAACAGCAGTGCCTGGCAATAAAGCAGAACCATGCACCCAGCAACACCTTTGATCTCAACCATATGGAGCTCCTCCGTGCTCTTGGAAAAAGAATCTCCTTTTCCTCCGATGCAGGCCGAGAAATACTAAGGGCCCCCAGATGGCTGCATACTACTCATGACTGCGACTTCATTGATTATTTTCTCTTCTGATTGGTCCTGATTGAAAATAAATAAAACATGCACTTGGAACTGGATGCAAATTGGTGTCACAATCTTTTGGTGATGTTGATCGTTTTTCTCAGCTCCTTCTTCGGATGACAAGCGTTTTCAGTAAACATTAATTGACTCAATGGTCTGTATTTAGGAGCAGCGCTTTTATCACCAGGACCTTGTGTTTTATGTATAGCTACTGTCCTCCAAGCGCAGAATTTTAATTACGATTGAATCAACCTACGTAATTGTTCATTCTTTATCTTTCTGATGCTATCAGCATAGAAAAACTATTTAAGCCTGATTTGAGAATTACAGTATGTGATTTATATCTCCTTTTTGATAGCTTGCTATTGACAGAGAGTTCTTTAATTTTCTTATGTTATTATTTTTCTCCCTCCCAGATCAACCTGAAGAGCCCTGTGCTTAAGAGGAACAGATGCTGTCATATCACATTTCATGTGTTCTCCCTTATTGCTAATGATTTTATCTGATTTGTATGTTGGAATGAATTGATTAGGAGCTGGAACCTGTAATGTATTGGGATTTACTTGAACTGCTTTCACGTGTCTTTTGAATGCTGCTTAAGATTGCTCAATTGGTGTGTCTGTGTAACAGTCACTGACTAGCCAGACTTGTTGTCCCCAGGAAGATCATTGGATGATTTGGGGCGGGAATGGGTTCCTTTAAACCTATTGGCCACCCTCTCGTGGCCAACCATATAAGTAGCTGCACAGACGCCTCTGTTTTAGTTCTGTTCCTGTTTGCCTCAATAAAGCAATGTTCCTGTTTGCAACCTCTCGTCTCGCTTACTCCCTCCAAAGAACTCACTACACAACACTGGCGATGAAGGTGGGATCCTGCTTCTTCAGAAGAGCTGAAAGTCACTAGGGGTGAGGCCAGCAAAGAGCCTGGCAGGGACTATGTCCCCCCCCCCTTGGTCAGCCTAGCAAGCCACACTAGCAACCATACCACCCTGCGGACCAGTCCCAATGCCTACAGAAGAAGCAGGATGAGGCAACGAGAGGCCCGAGCTGCAAAAACTTCCCTATGATGGCAAAAGTTGGAAAGCTTGAGGAATTTGATGTTACTCACCCAGAGAGATGGTCATCCTACATCTCAAGAGTAGAAAACTACCTCTGCACCAACCAAGTCACCGAAGATGGCCTGAAGGCCACAACATTCCTCTGTGTCTGCGGGTCTGCAACATTTGACATTGCGGAGAACTTAGTCGCACTGGTGCAGCTGGAGTCCATCACTTACGCGGACCTGAAGAAATGGCTCGGTGACCATTTCCAGCCCAAGCTGTCGGTAATTGTGTGGAGGCATGCCTTTGAACAACAAGTTCAACAACCGAGAGAGACGGCCACGGAATTCATTGTGGCATTGAGACAAGCTTCGCACCTGTCCCAATTTTCGGACTTGGAAGAAAGGCTTTGAGACCAATTCGTCTGTGGACTAAAGAGCAGAGAGCTACAACAGAAACTTTTTGCAAAAGAGACTCTCTCGTTTCAGGAAGCCTTAAAAGAAGTCATGGCAGACGAAGCCGCCAGTGGATCCGTGAAGGCCTTGCGGCCCGCCAAAAGCACTCCTCACGAGGAAGCTGTCCACCATGAGGAGCCGAACTTCCAAAAGACGCTGACTTCAACCATGAAATTGACAAGATCCAATGGCACCATGACAAGGAACTGAAGCCCCCTTACAAGGCAGTTCCTTTCCCTTGGTGTTTGGGCTGTGGCGGCCATCACCAACGAGCTGACTGCCAGTTCCGGACAGCCACATGTTGGGCCTGTGGCAAAACTGGCCACATTGCATCAGTCTGTAGAGGTCACCAGAATGACTGCCAATCGGATGATCTGATCAGGAGAGGTACCAGGGCCCCAGGGGCTCATAGGGTAGGGTTTTGCTCCAGCTGTTGGAGCATTTACCGTACGGGAGCTCACCACCCCCTTAAGCCCAAACGTCAGCTTCAAGTCGAGTTGCAAGGCATTCCTTGCAGGATGGAATTGGACACTGGTTCAGCTGTATCCATCATTTCCATGGAGACTTTCCAGTTTGTGTGCAACCGAGGTAGACCAAGCTTAGGCCATACAACATCATCCTGACTGACTTCCAGAATTCCAGAGTAGCTGTCAAAGGCGAGGCCACCTTGGCCGTCAAATTCAAGGGGTTTTCGGGCCCCTAGATGTGATTGTGGTGGAGGGCCAGAGAACAAGCTTAATAGGGCTTGATTGGTTTGATGCTCTGGGCATCCAAGTAACCTGGATCCACCAGACACAAGCGGCAAACATGGTGTCAGTATGCGAGGAGTTCGTGGATGTTTTTGACACTAGCCTGGGAGAGTACAAGGGCCCTCTGATAGCCTTTAAACTTTGCCATAATGCCTATTAGGATCAAACCCTGTAGAATGCCATTTGCATGGAAAAACAAAATCGATGCAGAGCTGGATGAGCTAGTCAGTCAGGGAGTACTACAGCCTGTAGATGGGGGTGAATTGGAAACTCCAATTGTCATTCCACCTAAGGCGCATGGGGAGGTCAGGATTTGCACTGATTACAAGTGCACGATAAATAGGGCACTTAAGCAGCATGTGTACCAGGTGCCAGTTGTTAGTCACTACTTGGCATCACTGCAAGGGGGTACCGTGTTTGCTAAGTTAGATTTGGCACAGGCCTATTAACAGTTACCTGTGGACAAGGCCACAGTGGCTACACAAACAATTGTGACACACAGGGGGGCTTTTAAATTCAAACGCCTTCAATTCGGGGTTAGTGTAGCCCCAGGAATTTTCCAAGGAGTTATGGAGTGTATGCTCAAGGGCATTCCAGGGGTTTGCCCCTATTTTGACAATGTGCTCATCACCAGTGAGTCCACTGAGGTGCTTGCAAGGAGGCTCAAAGCTGTTCTTCAACGGTTCTGCGAAGCGGGCCTTAAATTGAAAAGAAACAAATGTAACATTGGGGTCCCTTTCACTGAGTTCCTGGGATTCTGTATTGATGCTGAAGGCATCCACCCTGCCGAGTCCAAGCTGAAGGCCATTCAGCTGGCACCAAGCCCCAGGTCCAAAGGAGAGCTTCAGGCATTCCTGGGTCTCCTTAATTTTTACCATACATTCCTTCCTAACAAGACTGCAGTGGCAGAGCCGCCTGGCTCTTAGACAAAAACACCCCATGGAAGTGGACCGAGGTTCACAAAAACAGTTTTAGGGCAGTAAAATCACTACTGTCCTCCAATTCAGTGCTTACACACTTTAATGAAACATTGCCTGTGTGCACTGCATGTGACGCATCCCCTTATGGGGTGGGGGCAGTTCTAAGCCACTTGTCAAGTAATGGGACTCAAGTCCCCATTGCCTATTATTCAAGGACATTGTCCTCAGCTGAGCGCAAATATGCTCAGATTGACAAAGAAGCCTTGGCCATTGTGGCTGGGGTGAAGAAATTCCACGATTACTTGTATGGCAGGGAATTCATGGTCTTCACTGACCACAAGCCACTGTTGGGGTTATTTACTACAGATAGCCAGATGCCTCAAATATTGTCCCGTAGAATGTTAAGATGGTCTATTTTTATGTCAGCCTACTGCTACAGGCTGGTTCACAAATCCGGCAAAGACATGGGCCACGCAGACGGCCTTAGCAGGTTGCCACTGCCACAAGTAGAGCCAGATCCGGTTCCAGCAGCTCGCATTTTGTCAATTCAGGATTTGCCTGAATTTCCCCTCCATGCTGGGGATGTGGCTGCAGAAACTGCTGCAGACAAGATTTTAAGTAGAGTCTTATCATGGATTCACACCGGGTGGCTGGAAAATAGCCCTGGACCAAAGTTCCAGAGCTATTTCACACATAGACATGAGCTTTCAGCTCACAAAGGCTGCATATTATGGGGGAGCAGGGTTATTGTCCCCAGTTCATTAAGGCACCATGTACTTCAGTCTTTGCATGAGGGACAGGGCGTAGTCCGGATGAAGGCATTGGCATGAAGCTACCTATGGTGGCCAGGGTTAGATAAGGCTATCGAGGCCCAAGTACATGGATGTTACACATGTCAAAGTCCAGACCAGAAATGTCACATGCTCCTGTCCACAGATGGGAGGAAACTCATACACCGTGGTCAAGGATTCACATTGATTTCCCTGGGCCCTTTCAGGGACAGCTATTTTTGATAGTGGTCGACAGTCACTCTAAATGGTTGGAAGTAATTCCTATTTCAACTATGAGTACTGCTAGGACCATTCAGGTGCTTAAAAAGCTTTTTGCTACACACGGGCTACCAGACGTCGTAGTCTCGGACAACGGGGGCCAGTTCACAGTTGCAGAGTTTCAAGCCTTCTTGAGGACTAACCTCATAAGGCATGCAAAATTGGCTCCCTTTCACCCCTCAACTAATGGGCAGGCCAAATGCATGGTGCGCACAACAAAGGAGTCACTCAAGCACATAGTGACTGGAGATTGGCTCCATAGGCTGGCTGATTTCTTGCTTTGCCAGCACACTATGCCTTGTACAGCAATGGGCAAGAGCCCAGCAGAGCTTTGCTGGGGGAGAGGGCTCATCACAAAACTGGACAGGTTGCATCCTGACCGGGTGGCAGCAGACACTGCATGCCCAAAGGCTCCAAGGGGGTTGCAAGTGGGTGATGGGTTGTGGGCCCGGAACTATGGGCATGGGAACTTGTGGGTGCCAGGTAAAATTGTCAAAATCTCAGGCCCTCTTTCATATGAGGTGGGTCTGGATGGGGGGGCAAGTCGTTCGCCAGCATATTGATCAGCTACAGAAATGTTTTGCAGAATGGCCACAAAGCGAGGACCTCATGACGGGTCCGCTCCTAGAGCCAGAAACCGGCAACATAACAGAGCAGTTCACACACTCTGAGGACTCATGCAGTCAGTACAATGGGGAGGTGGTCGTAGACAGACACAGTCCGGGAGTGCAACATGGATCTCCTGATGGGGAAAGTCAACCCAAACAAGGCAGCAACTGTGCTAACTCTGCTTCTTCACTGGACCTTGATTTGGGCTGACCTGGAATGGCCAGCCAAAGGGACTCGAGTCAATCCAACTCTTGTGAACTCATGAGTCCTGGTCTACCCAGCCCGGTGGGCAGGCTGGTAGACCAGGAGATGCCTGGATTCCCCAGGTGGTCTGCAAGGTCACGCAGACAAGTACCATATCTACAAGACTTTATTCTTAAATAATATTAATAATGTGTGTGTACATTCTAGTGGGGGAGGGGTGTAATGTATTGGGATTTACTTGAACTGCTTTCATGTGTCTTTTGAATGTTGCTTAAGGTTGCTCAATTGGTATGTCTGTGTAATGGTCACTGAGTAGCCAGACTTGTTGCCTCCAAGAAGATCATTGGATGATTTGGGGCGGGAATGGGTTCCTTTAAACCTATTGGCCGCCGCCTAGTGGCCAACCATATAAGCAGTTGCGCAGAAGCCTCTGTTTCAGTTCTGTTCCTGTTTGCCTCAATAAAGCAATGTTCCTGTTTGCAACCTCTCATCTCGCTTACTCCCTCCAAAGAACTCACTACACAACAGAACTGTAAATCCCAGAATTCCTCAGCTACCATTCTAGTTAGTAATTCTGAGATTTAAATTCTTAACATATCTTGAGTGCATCTGGTTGAGAAAGCTGCATTAGGAGACTTACATCTATTTTAGAATAGAATAGAATAGAATAGAATAGAATAGAATAGAATAGAATAGAATAGAATAGAATAGAATAGAATAGAATAGAATAGAATAGAATAGAATAGAATAGAATAGAATAGAATAGAGCTGGAAGGGTCCTTGGAGGTCTTCTAGTCCAGTCCCGTGCTCAAGCAGGAGACCCTATATCATTTCAGATAACTGGATGCAGTATTCCAGGTGTGGTCTTACTAAGGTTTTATAAAGTGGTTCTAATGCTTCACATTATTTTGATTCTATGCCTTGTTTTAATTATGTTTACAATTTTAACTCTATTCTTTAATTTATTTTAATTTATTTCAATTTTTAATTTTAATTTACTGTACAGAGACCTTTAAGTTTTGTTGTTGTTAGCCGCCCTGAGTCCCTCGGGAGATAGGGCGGGATATAAGTCCCATTAATAAAATAAATAAATAAATAAATACAACCAAGGACTGCTGGCTCATGTTTAAGTGATTGTCCACTAAGACTCCAAGGTCCCTCTCACAGTTACTGTTTTTGAGCCAGGTTTTTCCTGCCTAGCTGTAAAACCTTGCTTTTCTCCACATTAAATTTTATGTTGTTGGATAGGCCCCATTCTTCAAGTCTGTGAAGATCTTTTTGGCTCCTGAGCATGTCTTTTGGGGTGTTGGCTGTTCCTGCCATCTTAGTGTCATCTGCAAATTTGATGAGTTCTCTTTCTATTCCCTCATCTAAATTATTTATGAAGATATTGAAGAGTACTGGGCCTAAAACTGAACCTTGTGGTACCCCACCGCTTACTTCCCTCTATGTAGTATCTAAGGACTACTCGTTGTGTATAATTTGTCAGTCAGTTACAAATCCATCTGGTGGTGATGCTGACTATCCCACATTTTTCTAGCTTACCAAGAAGTAGGTTGTGGTCTAAATCTAAGTATACTATGTCCACAGAATTTTGCTGGTCTACCAATTTAGTCACTTTGTCAAAGAATGAAATAAGATTGGTTTGACAATTTTGGTCTGTTTTTAACAAACCCGTGCTGGCTTTTTGTTACAACTTTATTTTTTTCTAGATGTTCTCAGATTCGCAAAATAATAATAATAATAATAATAATAATAATAATAATAATAATAATAATAATAATAATAATAATAATAATAATAATAATAATAAAGTTGGAAGGGACCTTGGAGGTCATCTAGTTCAACCCCCTGCTCAGGCAGGAAACCCTATACCATTTCAGACAAATGGCTGTCCAGTCTCTTCTTAAAAACTTCCAGTGTTGGAGCATTCACCACTTCTGGAGGCAGGTTGTTCCACTGGTTAATTGTTCTAACTGTCAGGAAGTTTCTCCTTAGTTCTAGGTTGCTTCTCTCCTTGATTAGTTTCTATCCGTTGCTTCTTGTCCTGCCTTCAGGGGCTTTGGAGAATAGCTTGACTCCCTCTTCTTTGTGGCAGCCCCTAAGATATTGGAACACTGCTATCATGTCACCCCTCACCCTTCTCTTCATTAAACTACACATACCCAATTCCAGCAACCGTTCCCTATATGTCTTAGCCTCCAGTCCCCCAATCATCTTTGTTGCTCTTCTCTGTACCCTTTCTAGAGTCACGACATATTTTTTGCATCATGGTGACAAAAACTAATATATATAAGATGAATAAATCTGAAGTCAGAAAAGTTAAAATCTCATCATATCTATAAGTTAGATAAAATAAATCTTGAGGGACGGGAGCTCTTTTCTACAGAAAAACCATATCATCAATCTGCTCAAAATAATTTAAAAGTAAATATGTTTAATGAAAAATGTATTTTTACAACATTTATCTTTCCTCAAAAAGTCAGATTAGGGGGTCAACCTATTCTCCAAAGGACCTCAGGGCAGGACAAGAAGTAACAGAAGTAACAGGTGGAAGATCATTAAAGAGAGAGCCAATTTAGAACTAAGGAGATATTTCTGACAGTGTGAATAATTAATCAGTGGAATGGCTTGCCTCCAGAAATTGTGGGTGCTTTATCACCAGAGGTTTTCAAGAAGAGATTGAACAACTATTCATCTGGAATAGTATAAAGTCTCCTGGCTTGAGCAGAGGATTGGACTAGAAGATCTCCAAGATCCTTCCAACCTTTTTATTCTGTGTTAGAAAAGGAAAAAAAGATATAAAAAGTGTCTTCTGATCTTTTCAACATTTGTTAGTACTATTATGAATTACCACTTTCTCTAAAATTATAGCATGGCTCTTTTCTTTCTATAATCTATCCTATTTCATCAATTTTCCCCTGAGGTAAGTAATCTGATATTTTAAGATTGACCAATGAAGAATATTTCCTTAGAAAAAATATTCTTAGAAATTGAAAACAATTCACACAACAAGGAAAACCTCATATTTACAAATTTCCATTGATGTACTATATCAGCACCTACCAGAAGTATTTGAGACTTACTCTAATTAATAGAGGAATCAGATAAATTTCTAAACTCTTGCACAGTATCAGTCAATTTTGATATAGAAAATACATAATTATCAACTACTAACTACTTGTGTTCAACTCTAGCTACTGTTTTGTCTCAAATGCCTTCCATTTGTCTAACAATGGGCCAATGATTTCAATATCTAATTATAAATTCATAATAGGTTCCACAAGACATTTTTTATAAATGAAAATCATCTTAGCAGATGTACTATAGAGTACCACATTTTTATCCAATTCATTAATGAGGAAGAAATCAAGATTTAGATTAAAAACTTTCTATAAACCTTTACTATATCAAAGGCCTTTTTCACTTCAATGCAACCATCACTTTTGATTTCAATTTTGTGTTTATTAAGCCAGAATGTTAACTAGTACTATTATTGGATATTGGCCAGCTTTTTATAAAATCAGATTGTGCAGGATGGAAAATGAAAATTAGTATCATCTGTAATCTGCATATTATGGTTATTATTAATACTTTTGCATCAATATTTAACAAGGAAATGGCAGGATAGTTTATAGGATATTTCCAGGTTTCAAAATGTTAGTTATATAAGCTTTCCTGAAGGAGGTTAAAAATGCATAATTAAAATAATGGTACAAAGAAAATATAAGCCTTATTCCACCTCATGGGATGACATGCATATCAGGAGTTTTTCCTGCTTTGAAGGATTTAATGGTATCAATAAGAAATAAATGGGAAGTTTGAGCATGCATAATCTTAGAATTATATTAAAATCAAGCAATTTCTTCCTTAGTTATATTTATTTTTTTAAATGTTAATTTACTGAAACTGAATCCATCACCTTGTATCCAATGGATGTCTGGAATACAAAACACCTCAGAAGATTGGGTGAGATTGATACCACAATTCCTTTGTACAATATCAGTTCTAAATGACTTCCTGGTTTATTGAAGAGCATAGGAAGAAGAAGCAATTGAATGTATTCCTAGAATGAAGATGACAACAAACTAGAAGGAAGTAAGACTGAGCATTTATAAGAGTCAATTTTTGAGGCTACACAGTGTTGATAAGTGTAATTAAGCATCATTTTTTTCCTCCAGGTTTATTAGGTCTGTGGAATCTCACAGTAAACTTGTTCAGAGTTACTCAGACCCTTTTGGAGGACAGGACAAGGGCCTACAATCTGATCTGATGGTTTTGTATGTGTCTTAGAAGATAAATCACACTGCCTCCAGGCTAGATGTCAGAGTCTAGTGTGATGAGTGAGGTTCAGTTTTATTATTCTTTTGTGTCTATTTATTTAATACAGGCTACCCAATTTTAAATGAGCCTGGATAGGTTACAGTTTTTTAAAAGCAGGAAAAATAATAATTAGAACAAAGAGATTATAAATGTACCCAAGGAAGTGGATAGGGTTCTTTGTGGCATGAGTTCGGTATCTGTGGCCTGGATCCATGCCCTCCATGGCCACTATGTTGTGAATTGTGGATCAGGAAAATTGTCAATACTTACTTGAGGGAGGGAATAATGCCACCTGATTTAAAATACCATAGGTAGTTATGTGCCTCCTTTTAAAGGTCTCCCTGGGCTTCCAGCACTGTCGATCATTTCCAACTTTTTGCCCTCTCTTCAATCTTCCTTTTTTGGAGAAAGTGGTGGGAAAAGTGTTGGCAGCTCAGCTTCAAAGAATCTTAGAGTATTAGAGGCAACAATGAATCCTGCAAATTTCATGCTGGTATAATTTTCTGCCAACTCAAGGATGGGTGGAGACCATTTCAGCAGTAGGGAAAAGTCTCTAGTATACAATATATTTTGGACCAGGTGGAAACATAAAAGAGAGATTTAGTAGCAGATATGAGATAGCTCCCTGTCTAGATTGGAAACATCTAGAGGTCTCACAGGTCTCAGATACGATTGGCTGTATTTCTTCAAAAGAAAGATATAACTGGAATTATAAACTGTATGCACATATATATTATATAATGAAGGCTTTGACCTTGATATATCAGCCTATAAACATGTTATTTTGCTTTCTGCTAGTATGTCCACCCTACTGATTGTAGCCTTTAAAAACATATATGTTCTATTATTCTCCTGATGCAAATAAAGAGATTACAGATGTGTAACAACATTAACCTGCTTGTTATGAGGTAATAAAACTTTCCTCCAATCTTGGGAACTGAATGAAGAGATCTCTATTCTTCAGGCATGTTTAGGGAATTCTAGCAACAGGAGCTCTGTTCTCTATATTAAATACCTGTTTAACAGATCTGTCCTATGGATTCAGTATGTGTTTAACAGTCACAACAATTCATAAGACGATCCATGCTAGAGTAGTCCATCTGGTCTCACAATGCATTCAGGAAGTTCACAAGCAAGGAGAGAAGGGCAATCACTTTCTTCCATCTTGTGCCCAGCAGCTGGTAGTTAAGATTTATTGACTGAGTATGCAGTCATCAAGACTAACAGCCATTGGAAGTAGTTCTATGCTTTAGTCACTGTTAAATAATAAAGGAAATAAAACAAACCCAAATCACAGGATACTGTAATGAGTTCAGGTGGAAATAAGCAACATATATTTTGAGAATATTATTTTGTGTTTCTAGAGCTGAAATGTTGAAACCAATCCAATCATTTTGGAATGGTGCACATTTTAACTGGTTTTCATTTCAAAGGGGAACCAAGATGCAAATATAGGCATATGACTTATGAGGTGTGAAATTACCTTTCAATAGGGCTTGACAAGAATGTAAAACTATTGCTGTTGTGGTTTTCAGCTGCAGACAATTCCCTTCCAGGTGAACTAGTAATCCACTCAAGTGAGCGAAAAGCAGAATTCAACTAGAAAGAGGTTGAGTTCTAGGACAGCAATAAAAACTCAGTAGAGGGAAAAACAGGTAACCAGTCAAAAACAAACCTGGGACATATAAAGAAAAGCACGGGTCCAGAAACAAGAGTTGTGCACAGTAGATCTTCTGCTTAGATTGAGTAAGCTCTGATGCTGGTCTTTAATGATCGATCAGCTGATTTGATACTCAGGAATGTTAAGTGTAAAACCTAAATAACATTATTGGAGTGAAATAGTTGGTCTGCCTATTGTGGAGAGAAAACTATATATTGATGCCAAGCAGTTAAAAGACACCATCTTTTGTTTGAGAATTCCCTATCCTAATGAATATCATTTACTTGAATTCCTGTTCTGCCACACTTTATGTGCTGTGTCTAGTTATATATTAATATACATTAATATATATTAGTTGGTTGATGCCTGGGAAAGGGCGGCCACGAGGCACTCAACTGTGTTATACCCTTGCAACCCCTGACCCAGTGCAGATCCCATTGGGCTCCATGGTTTTCTGTGGAGCTCCGGGAGATGAAGCGTCGGAGACAGGGTTGGAGAGCGGTTGGAGGTCCAGCCGTTCCGAATCTGACCAATTGCAGTTAAGAACCTTCATAAGGTCTTATCTTGCTGGACCTGTACCTATCGGGTTTCAGGCCTGGGTACAGCACGGAGACGGCATTGGTCACACTGGTGAATGATCTCTGGCGGGCTCGGGACAGGGGTTGCTCCTCTGTCCTAGTTCTATTAGATCTCTCAGCGGCTTTTGATACCATCGACCATGGTATCCTATTGCGGCGTCTCAGGGGGTTGGGAGTGGGAGGCACTGTCTTGCAGTGGTTCTCCTCCTATCTCCTGGGCCGCTCGCAATTGGTGTTGATGGTAGGGCACAGGTCTGCCTCGAGGCTGCCTGCAATTAGTGCAGGTTCGCATCCCACCAGGCTCAAGGTTGACTCAGCCTTCCATCCTTCCGAGGTAGGTAAAATGAGGACCCAGATTGTTGGGGGCAATTAAGCTGACTTTGTAATAATGCCGCTTGGGGTGTGTGTGAAAGCCCTAATAAGCAGGCATATACATAGAATGAAGGCTACTGCTAAGCTTGTAAGCCGCCCTGAGTCTTCGGAGAAGGGCGGGATATAAATGGAATTAAAATAAAATAAAATAAAAAAATCTATATGAAGCTGCTGGGCGAGATCATTCGTGGTTTCGGGGTGGGGTATCATCAGTACGCTGATGATACCCAACTTTTTTTCTCCACCCCAAACCAACCCAGTGATGCCCTCGCCGTGATGTCCCGTTGCCTGGAGGCGGTCCGGGTCTGAATGGGGAGAAACAGGCTTTGTCTCAATCCTGCCAAGACTGAGTGGCTGTGCATACTGGCATCTCGGACTAACCAGTCTATTCCATCTTTAATGATGGGGGTGAGGTGTTACCCCCCGTCGATAGGGCTTGCAACTTGGGTGTCCTCCTGGATTCGTGGCTCAGTTTTAATTTAATTTATTGAGATTTTTTAATTTATTGAGATTTTTATACCGCCCTTCTCCCAAAGGGACTCAGGGCGGTTCACAGGGCATAAATATAAACACCAATACAAACATTAAAAAATAATTAAATTAATGCCCAAGTTAAAACCAGAATAATAAAACAAACCTATAAAAAACCCAAGTACCCCCATCAGGCCAGGCCCGCTAGTTCAAATAAATGGGTCTTCAACCCGCGACGGAAGGATCGGAGGTCTGATGCCATCCGGAGCTCGACCGGCAGTTGATTCCATAACGCCGGAGCACCCACAGAGAAGGCCCTCCCCCTGGGGGCCACCAGTCGACATTCCTTGACAGGAGGCACCCTGAGGAGGCCCTCTCTGTGGGCACGCACAGGGCGGAGGGGAGTCGACGCCGGCAGCAGGTGGTCCTCGAGGTATCGCGGACCATATTTGAAGACCATATAGGAGCCGTGACCAGGGGGGCCTTTGCCCAGGTTCGCCTGGTATGCCAGTTGCGGCCCTACCTGGACCGAGATGCCCTACACACAGTCACTCATGCACTCGTGACCTCCCGATTGGACTACTGCAACGCTCTCTACATGGGGCTGCCCTTGAGGACCACTCAGAGGCTTCAGCTGGTGCAGAATGCAGCCGTGCGGGTTGTGATGGGGGTTTCCCAATACTCCCATGTAACACCTCTACTCTGCGAGCTGCATTGGCTTCCGGTTGCCCTCTGGGTGAGATTCAAGGTGCTGGTGATGACCTATAACGCCCTAAATGGCTTGAGTCCGGGATATTTGAGGGAACACCTGCTGCCGGCATCAAGTTCCCTTCGTCCTGTGCGCTCCCACAGGGAGGGCCTTCTCAGGATACCGCCGGTAAAAGATTGCCGGCAGACAATACCCAGGGGGAGGGCCTTCTCTGTGGGTGCACCGGTCCTTTGGAAACAGCTGCCTGTAGAGCTTAGGACTGCCCCTGACCTTCGCACATTCTGCCGGGGCCTGAAGACCTGGCTATTCAATTTTAATATAAAGAATCATTAGAATGATTGCTCATCAACAATAAGCATCTGGTTGGCAAACAAAGCAGGTGTTTGTTTCTCCACTTTCTTCTTTATGATATTGATGTATTATTATATTTCTGTGAAAATTAAAGCAGCATTTTGTGTATTTATATAAATGCTGATACAATTGCATGTAAAAGTTTAGGCACCTCATTCAATTGAAGAGAAGCTAACACATTCTCTGCATAGCACAGTAAAATACCACATCCTTCTATAAAATTGAAATCATGCTTACTATTTATGTATGCTAATTTACAGATTCAAAATAAGAAAACAGTGGGCTTTATTAACAACTTTGCAGTTTTTTTAAAAAAAAGTAGCAGAGAATCAACTGGAAAAGTGTCCACAGTTATACACTTGACATATTCATTGTTTCCTTATTTTGAAACAGTAAACAATTGCACATAAATAGTAAGCAGAATTTGCAGAAAGATGATGTCTTTAACTTTGTAGTGTAGTAGACTGTATCTCCTTCTGTTCACTTGGAGATTCACTAGAATATGCAATTGGACCAGCATTGCCTACCCTATGCATAGTACTGTAGCATAGGCAAAAATGTTGCCATCTATCAATAGTTGGTAGTATATAATATTCCAACCAACTACATCACGGGTGTCAAACTTGCGACATCATGTGATGTGTCGTGACGTATCGCAACTTTTTCCCCATTGCTAGCAATGGGGTGGGTGCGGTTTTAGTGTGATGCATCTGGCCCGTGGGCTGGCAGTTTGACACCCCTGAACATGAAAGTTTTGTTGGTGGAAAGTTGTATATTTGTACATGTGATATATGTGAATGCCTTCTGATAGGGAAGAGTTTTTAAGGGGTAGGGTTGGTTAATGAAATGGTTCTGTTACCAGGCATGGTTCTGTCAAAGGCCTTCAGCAGCCATTCCCAGACTGAATGATGCTACAGGGCTGGATAAAGTTAACTTTTTATGTGAAGCTCTGACAGAAATCTTGCCAGACCTCAGCAAACCCACTATGATGACAGATCTAATTTGATAATGAAAATCATGTGTTGTTCTTTAAGGTCTCTTGAGTAAAAGAATGTTTAACACCCTTGAATTATTTGAATGGGAAAGCTTAATGGAAAGCAGAATATGGAGGATTATTTGGAGACAATAACTTTTATTTGCTTGCATTTATATGCAGTCATAAAATAAACAGGCTGCATCCACTTTCCAGAAGCAGGCACCGGTTCCATCCACTCACCCATTCTATTGAAAGTAGGAACTGGTGATTGCTATCCACCCAGGAAAGGGTAAATAGAGACAAATGAAGTTCTTAATTTGTTAATAATCTTCCCAATCTGATCTTCTTCTTCCTTCACTTCAAGCAGTAAGAGGATAAGTGCAAATGATAGCCCATTGTATGAATTATTTCTTGCAAGCTGAATGCTTTAAAAAGGAATATAAAAACCTGCTATGTGTGAGGCAATCCTTAGAGACCTTAGTAAGAGTAGCCGATTTCTCAAACTCCCTGAAAACAGGAGTGATGGTCTGTAAATGTTGCATGTGTAGAAGGACAATTTATTATTAGACTGAGTAATATGAAAAGAATATATTATTTAAACAGAAAAAGGAAGGTCATCAGTTTAATTTTAACAAATATATTTTAATAGAATTGTTGTCAAGCAATAACATTAGATAACGTCAGAAACTTGACAATTATATTATTAGATTTTAAAGACCAGTGAAAGCATCTTTTCCCTTATGGATTTAATTTTTAGGCAATATGAAATATACTGGGATTTGGGAATGGTAAATCTATCTATCCAATTCAATGAAGCTATGAGCTATGCCGTGCAGGGCCACCCAAGATGGAAAGGTCATAGCAGAGAGTTCTGACAAAACGTGATCCACTGGAGAAGGAAATGGCAACCCACTCCAGTATCTTTGCCATGAAAACCC
Source organism: Vipera ursinii (assembly GCF_947247035.1). Lineage (NCBI taxonomy): Eukaryota > Metazoa > Chordata > Lepidosauria > Squamata > Viperidae > Vipera > Vipera ursinii. Next base: position 37,315,405 of record NC_139512.1, read on the forward strand.
TATGGACAGTACCAAAAGGCAAAATGATATGACGCTGGAAGATGAGCCCCTCAGGTCAGAAGGTGTCCAATATGCTACTGGGGAAGAGCAGAGGGCTAGTACTAGTAGCGCCAGAAAGAATGAAGCGACTGAGCCAAAGCCGAAAGGACGTTCAGCTGTGCATGTGTCTGGTGGTGAAAGGAAAGTCTGATGCTGTAAAGATTTTTTCTCCATAGGAACCTGGAATGTAAGACCCATAAATCCATGAATCAAGGAAAGCTGGACGTGGTCAAACAAGAGATGACAAGACTGAACATCGACATCTTAGGTATCAGCGAACTAAAATGGACAGGAATGGGTGAATTTAATTCAGATGACCATCAGGTATACTACTGCATGCAAGAATCCCTCAGAGGAAATGGAGTAGCCTTCATAGTCAATAAAAGAGCAGGAAAAGCAATACTGGGATACAATCCTCAAAATGACAGAATGATCTCAGTTCAAATCCAAGGCAAACCATTCAATATCACAGTAGTCCAAGTCTATGCCCCCACCACCAGTGCTGAAGAGGATTAAATTGACCAGTTCTATGAAGCCCTACAGCACCTTATAGAACTAACACCAAATAATGATGTCCTTATCATCATGGGGGATTGGAATGCTAATGTAGGAAGCCAAAAGATAACCGGAATAACAGGCAAGTTTGGCCTTGGAGTACAAAATGAAGCAGGGCACAGGCCAATAGAATTTTGTCAAGAGAATACGATGGTCATAGCAAACACTCTTTTCCAACAACCCAAGAGACGGCTCTACACATGGACATCACCAGACGGTCAACACAGAAATCAGATTGACTATGTGCTCTGCAGCCAAAGACGGAGGAGCTCTATACAGTCAGTAAAAACAAGACCAGGAGCTGACTGTGGCTCAGACCATGAGCTTCTCATTGCAAAGTTTAGGCTTAAATTAAAGAAAGTAGAGAAAAGCACTAGGCCACTCAGGTATGAATTGAATCATGTCCCTGTTGAATATACAGTAGAGGTGACAAATAGATTTAAGGAATTAGATCTGATAGACAGAGTGCCTGAAGAACTATGGACAGAGGTTTGCAACATTGTAGAACAGGTAGCAACCAAAACCATCCCAAAGAAAAAGAAATGCAAGAAAGCAAAATGGCTGTCTGAGGAAGCTTTGCAAATAGCTGAGGAAAGGAGGGAAGCGAAAGGCAAGGGAGAAAAAGAAAGATACACCAAATTGAATGCAGAATTCCAGGGAATAGCTAGAAGAGATAAGAATGCCTTCTTAAATGAACAGTGCAAAGAAATAGAAGAAAACAATAGAATAGGAAGGACCAGAGATCTTTTCAAGAAAATTGGTGAGATGAAGGCAACGTTTCATGCAAAAATGGGCATGATAAAGGACCAAAATGGCAGGGACCTAACAGAGGCAGAAGAGATTAAGAAGAAGTGGCAAAATTACATAGAAGAACACAAGAATGAGCTTAACGTCCCTGATAATCACAATGAGGTGGTCACTGACCTCGAGCCAGACATCCTAGAATGTGAAGTGAAGTGGGCCTTAAAAAAGCTAAGCAACAACAAAGCTAGTGGAGGTAACAATATTCCAGCTGAGCTATTCAAAATCTTAAAAGACAATGCAGTAAAAGTGCTACACTCAATTTGCCAGCAAATTTGGAAAACTCAACAGTGGCCACAGGATTGGAAAAGATCAGTTTACATTCCAATTCCAAAGAAAGGCAGTGCCAAAGAATGTTCAATCTATCGCACCATTGCACTCATTTCTCATGCTAGTAAAGTTATGCTTAAAATCCTACAAGCTAGACTCCAGCAGTATGTGGATAGAGAACTACCAGAAGTACAGGCAGGATTTTGAAGAGGCAGAGGAACTAGAGATCAAATTGCCAACATACATTGGATCATGGAGAAAGCTAGAGAGTTCCAGAAAAACATCTACTTCTGCTTCATTGACTATGCTAAAGCCTTTGATTGTGTGGATCATAACAAACTATGGCAAGTTTTTAAAGAGATGGGCGTACCAGACCATCTTATTTGTCTCTTGAGAAACCTATATGTGGGCCAAGAAGCAACAGTGAGAACTGGACACGGAACCACTGATTGGTTCAAAATTGGGAAAGGAGTCTGGCAAGGCTGGATACTGTCGCCCTGCCTATTTAACTTATATGCAGAGCACATCATGAGAAAGGGAGGGTTAGAGGAATCAAAAGTTGGAATTAAGATTGCTGGAAGAAATATCAACAACCTAAGATATGCAGATGATACCACTCTAATATATATATATATATGTTTTCTGAGGTTTTCGCGGGTGTTCGTATGTGGATCTTTGGTTATTCGGGTTTTTCCCCGCGTAGAACTAAAGGTGTAGGGGCGACGTTTCGACGGAATCCCATCCGTCATCATCAGGCTAGTGGCTTCTGCTTCCTTCTTCTGGGAGAAGCATGTGGCTGTTTGTTCCTCTTTTTTTAAACTGCCAGAGGGGGTGTGTTCTGTGGGTGGAGGTGTGCTCTGATTGGGTGGGGGAGTAAGTGTGTTCTGATTGGGTGGGAGTGTGTTTTGAATGGTGGGTGTGTTCTGATTGGGTGGGGGTGTGTTTTCAGTGGATGGGCTGGTCTCAGCTGCCAGCCTTAGACCTGAGCTGGTGAGTTGTGCTGCTTTTGTTCGGCTTCGTGTTTGTGGTGGTGCCATGTTTTTATAGTGGGTGTGGTTTGGAGGGGTTTGGAGGGGTTTAAAGTGGCTGATGTTGCAGCTGTAGTTAGGTTTCTGTTTTGTGGTTGTGCCTCGTTATCATTGTGGGTTCGGATTTGCTTTTTGAATGGTTGTGTGGTGGTGATGTCATGTGGTGTTATCATGAGTTTGGGTCTATCATTCTTGGTGGTTGGGACTCGTCTGTCAATCAAGGCGGGTTTCCAAATGGTTGGTAGGCGAGAGGTATCATCTCGTTTGTTTATGCTGTGGGGGCGTTTTTCTATCTATGATAGACCCAAACTCATGATAACACCACATTTCAATTTGCCAATGGATTTGAAAAGGAAACATTGAGGAAACTTGTAATATAATGTGGATCAAAGGATTCTCTCCCCCCAATTTCTATAAAAACATTTTAAAGGTGTCTGCTTCACCTAGGATCTTCTTCACTATAAAAGGTAAACTTGATTCAATGCTGTAAGTTCAAATATATATTCAAATATAAATTCAAATACACACACACACACACACACACACACACACACACACACACACACACGTTTTGGGAAAAGGTTCGACTGAAATCAAAGCTAATTTGTGAATACATTGGACTAAACTGTCAGCTTGGCCTTCTTCAGAGAAGGAAATATCCACCAACCTTCTGTCTTATTTAACACCTTTAATTAATATTTGTTCAGCTGCATTCAATGCCATTGTTTATCACCTTATCTATCAACATTACATTCAAGGCCCCCTTATTTTCTTCTGTAGTCAAGCTGGTAGAATCACACTTGGTTGAATCTTCACCCTGAAATGCATGAACTAGGCATTTTTTTCCTGGAGAAATATCATCATCCACAGATACAGATCTGTAGTAGCAATTCCAATTAAATGTCATAAATGAATAATTTCTTCCCCAAAGTAAAGAGTCAAATTTAATAGGACACTTATTGTGTGTTAATTAAGTATTATTATAGCCATAGAGTAGAGAGACTGAAATTTAATATCTATATAAGAGATACAGAGATAAAACTAAGTGATACATATTTTGTGCCTACTTGTACAATTTCAGTAAATATTGATATTAATTTTACACACTCCATTTGAATTTGCAGACCAATAAAACTACTGATTTGAGCTTTAATCATGCAGTTATGAGGCCTGAATCTGTTCAGCAACCCCAAGCTAGTAGTGAAGTGGTCAGTGTGTAAAATGATGACAGTGGCAACATGGGTCTCTTGGTGCTTGGCCCAATATGAATTAACTTAAATTTATAAATATTCTGCCATGCTGCTGTTTATGTTAAAAGCCATTTTTAGAATGATTATCTAGGCTGTGCAACTGAATCTGTATTGACTTCATTTTTGGACTATTAGACTATTCATGCCACTGCTGGATTCCTGCTGACTCTGGAAAAGAAAGAAAGAAAGAAAATGGTATTACCTTCTGGCATCAAAGCTAAAACATTTTTCACTGCAGACTTGGATCTTGTGGCTAGAGATCTCAATATTGATCTCTCTCTATTTTCCCCATTTTCCAAGTGTTCCAATAACTGTACTACTGGAATTTGCATTTTATTGGAATAATCTTTATAAAGTTTGTTTACAAATATATGAGAAGCAAGTAGGCAGCAAGGCAGTTTGCTCATCTATCCAGTGGTGGGATTCAGCCGGTTCGCACCACTTCGGCAGAACCAGTAGCTAATTTTTTGTTGCCCAGGCCCAGAATGGGCTTCCGGAAGCAGCATCAACACAGAGAACCGGTTGTTCACATATTTGAATCCAACCACTGCATCTATCTCTCCTAGAGATCATCTTGTGCATAAGCAAACCAGAAGCCCTAGCACAGGCAGGCCATAAAAAAAAACGTTCTTCCTTGTGCAGAAGAACGTTTCATTAATGGCTCAGCATGTATAGCCTTCTATGTAACTCTTTTATGGCAGTGGAGGTGGGGACTGCAAAAACAGACACTTAATATTTAAAGGTGCAGGGATATAATCAGAGGCTGAAGATTTTGTTAGAGAATGGAGAAGCCATTTCAGTCAGTCCTTAAAATGAAGTAATCTCCAAAGCCTTAACTTAGGGTTAAGGCATAGTCTAATTGAAGTATAACATAAGTGGGAAGTGCAGTGGTGCAATGGCCTAAGGACGCTGGATCTGCTGACCAGAAATGGTTGACACTCTGGTGATTTGAACCCTGGTAGCACTATGGGATGGGGTGAGCTCCCATCACTTGCCTCTAGATCATCCCCTGCCCACCCAGAAATCTGAAAGCATTATTGAAAGTAGATAAATGGCTACCACTTATCTAGCGAGTTACCTGGTTGGAATGTCTAGCCACATGCAGAGAATGGGAGCTGATGCTGGACCTGCCTGGACATGAGGCGATATTTGCAGAAGAGGTCCCAGAAGATGTCATCAAGCCAAATGCTACTGGCCAGGTGGTGCATGCCAGTTCACCCCCATTGCACAGGGAAGAGCTATGTGTTAAATTCAGATGTTTGTTAAATTTGAATTACATAATTTACATAATTATGGGACTATGCAATTATATAAACCCTAATACTCAGTAGATACTAGATTGCACAATGTAAAAGCAAATGGTATCTATATGAGATTATATTTAATCCCTATAATAACCTTAAGTGAAAAATACAGTTTTCATTAATACTCTATTAATTATTGTTGCTAAAGGCAGTAATTGATTACTCTGTGTCTTAGCTCATGAATTAATGATAACTAAATATTTGCTTCAGTACTTCTAATTGCCTGTATATAATACTTGTTTCTTCTTGATATCTCCAATGTCCAGTTTGTATTTCCTGTTTTATGCAAGCAGCCGTAGATGTTTACATCATCCATAAAGCAATAGAATGTGCTATTTCTTTTTCCATTAGATAGAAGATGGACCTTAAATCATAGGTCCCCTTTGATAGCCCTGATATATTTCAGTTTCCCATTCCTTTGAGGAATAAAGTGCTCCCATCACTTCCTATTCTCTCTGGGATAAGCAACCTTGAAATTTGTAGCTTCTTTAGCTATGAGTCAAGTTTTGTGGGCTTCCATATTTGAAGCAGCGTCCAGCCTACCTTGCCTGATCACAAAAAGCTAAGCAAGGTTAGATCTATTTACTCTTGGTTGGGAAACCACTAGAAAAGTTAGATTGGGAAATGAAAAGTCCCAAAGTGTTTCCCAGTTTTCCTTTTTGGACCTAGATGCCCTATGCACAGTTACTCATGCCCTCGTCACCTCTCACCTGGACTACTGCAGGCGGGTGTGATTCAAGGTGCTGGTAATAACCTTTAAAGCCCTGCATGGCTTAGACCCGGGGTACTTGCGAGACCACCTGCTACCATTGTCAGCATCCCATCGCCCGGTTCTCTCCCACAGAGTCGGCCTCCTCAGGGTGCCGTCGGCCAGGCAATGCTGGCTGGTGACCCCCAGGGGGAGAGCCTTCTCTGTGGGCGCACCTACCCTCTGGAACGAATTACCCCTGGAGCTGCGGATGACCCCTGACCTTGGGACACTGTGACCGTCATAAATATGAATCAGTTGCCAAGCATCTGAATGTAAATCACAAGACCCTGGAGATGCTGCAACATTCCAGCTGATTCCAGCTGGAGACTGGCACTGATCCTGGCACTTCTGCTGAGCCCTGACAGCCCTGCAGCTCCAGCTATCTTTTGCTCAGGTTTGTGTGGTGCTGCCACTGGTTCAGCTCATTCCCCTCCCCTGTTACCACTTTTCTAGGATGGTTGTGTACCACCTGCCAGGTGCCAATGTACCACAGGTGGTACCTGTACCACTGGTTGAAAAGCCCTGTACTATACTACACTTCCTACTTCCTATGATCTGAAAACAGTACATTGACTGACAATATAAAACTGCACTTATTTCACTGTACATAAAACTATGCCAAGGAAACAAAGCAGCAGATAAAAAATGTAAAAGCAATAACAATAATTTAATGTTTAAGTTTGTAAGTGCAGAAAAGTAAAGGTAGACAGTTGTTTACAAATCTCTCCAAAACACTGAGCAAGATGCAGCAAACAGATCAATAAAGCATTGTCCCCATTCATTTCCCCTAGAGATCCTTGACTTATGAACTTCCTAACATTGTACCCTTAATGGAAGACCTGACTTTTAGCATTGTCACAGCCACAGTATGCACATGTAATCTGGTGAGTGTGTGTGTGTCTGTGTGTGTGTGTGTGTGTGTGTGTGTGTGTGTGTGTCTGTGTCTCTCTCTCTCTCTGTGTGTGTGTGTGTAGAGGGGTTGATGGACGTGGTGGGGGGCACAGGTTGCAGTTAATGTGTTGATAATCATCATCATCATCATCATCATCATCATCATCATCATCATCATCATCATCATCCCTTATGACCTCAAAATAGGCTTAGGCAGGAAAGAAGCTGTAGAGGAAAAAATATGAGTAGCAGAGTTATTCTGGTTCCATACCTGAAGCATTGTGGGTTAATGATGTGCAACCACAGGGCTGTAGTTCCATGATAAAACATATACCTTGTATCAGATTTGGGCCTGGAAAGACTCTTGCTTGCCAGTGTCTTAATCCAGTGTTCTTAATCCTTGGCCAATGGTCAGGCAGTACAAAGTCATTTCCTATGTTCTTAAAACTGACTTATCAAATTTATACCATTGTTTTTGGGCACTGCCACTATATGCAGGGTTTCCAGAACAATGTGACCACTGGGTTGACTTTTATCATACATAACTCCTGCTTTTAATACAGGGTCACTTTTACCTTGAGTGCTTATTGCTGTGATTGGAATCAGAGCACCTTAGTCAATCTACTGGGGGAAAAGTAGCAAAAATGCATCTGTTTTTATTCTATATTATTCCCATATATCTCAACATACTGTAGCCCTTTCACATCTTTCTTAGCAAAAGCTGAGGAGAGTAGAAACTGGCCTATCTCCATGCTGGATGAGATATCAGCAGTTCAAGCACATGCCTTTTGGTAATGTTCAGGTTAAAAATAGTGATGGGATTCTACTGTCTGCTGCAGAGGACAACCCATTTGTTCTATACAGCCTTAAAGGTTTCTTTCTAGCATACTAACTTACATTGTAGAAAGGTCAGGTACAAATACCGTGAATAAGTATATAAATAAAATAGGTCTCATTAACTACCTGGAAAGAGCCTAACTGGGGCTACATTAAACTCTGATCTTCTGTTTCATAACTTCAGTTATGAAATCAATTTCCAATTCGCTGGCTCATTCAAGAGTTCTTTTACATTTCTTTTGAACTTGTTTTTGATAGGAGTCCCAAACTTAGTATGAAGGGTGCTGTTTGCTGTCTTTTGCTTTATAAATTTGCTTCTTCTTCAGTACCCTGTTCTTCCTGATAGAAAAAAGTCAATGGGATAAATTATGCCATCAAGCCTTCTTTTATGTTTCAACATATTCAATTCAGTTCAGTTCAATTCAGTTCAATTCAATTCAATTCAATTCAATTCAATTCAATTCAATTCAATTTTATTCAATTCACTTCAATGGAAGTTAAAGCAGATTGCTGCCCATTGGAGAAACAACTTTTAATGAAATACAATTGATTGATGGCCAATCGCTGACCATCCCGTAGATAGGGCTCGCAACTTGGGAGTCCTCCTAGATTCACAGCTTTCTTTGGAAGACCACATAATAGCTGTGACTAGGGGGGCCTTCGCCCAGGTTCGCCTGGTGCGCCAGTTGTGGCCCTATCTAGACCTGGATGCCCTGCGTACGGTCACTCATGCGCTCGTGACCTCTCATTTAGACTACTGCAATGCTCTCTACATGGGGCTGCCCTTGAGGACCACTCGGAGGCTCCAACTGGTACAGAATGCAGCCGCGAGAGTTGTGTTGGGAGTCTCCCGATACTCCCATGTTACACCTCTGCTCCGTGAGCTGCATTGGCTCCCAGTTGTCTTCCGGGTGAGATTCAAGGTTCTGGTAATGGTTTTCAAAGCCCTACATGGCATGGGTCCAGAGTACCTTAGGGATCACCTGCTGCCGGCGTCAACTTCCCTCCGATCTGTGCGCTCCCACAGAGAGGGCCTCCTCAGGGTGCCACCGGTCAGAGAATGTCGTCTGGTGGCCCCCAGGGGGAGGTCCTTCTCTGTGGGCGCCCTGGATTTATGGAATCATTTGCTGGTTGAGCTCCGGATGGCGCCCAACCTTCGCTCCTTCCGACGCGATCTGAAGACTTATTTGTTCGAACAAGCCAGCCTGGCCTGATGGGGGATGGGTTTAGGTTTTATTGCTATTTTAAATGTATTTTAATCTACTGTTTTAACTTGGGCATCTTGTTTAATTCTTTTTTAGTTTTTGTGTTCCTGTATTTTTATATGTTTGCCCTGTTCACCACCCTAAGTCCTTCGGGAGAAGGGCGGTATACAAATAAAATTATTATTATTATTATTATCCATACACCAATCAATCAATAGGAAGGCATCACATAAATACTCGTACAGTAGACCAAAGCACATATTCCAGTAGAGAGAGGTTTCCTGAGGATGGGTTCCAGCATGAGTCTGAAAGTTCAGAAAAGTAAACCTCTAGTCCCAGTGACTGATCCAATTTGGATCTTGAAATACAGACACCATGCAGACACAGTGCAGAATTAGAGGAGGGAAATGCCAAGGTCCTAATTTCCACCTGTCTTCTCCTGACATTGCATACATCATATACTAAACCTGTAACAATCAAAGGCTACTGTCTTTGGGTCTGTCCATGCTAACTCCCCACAATACTATTTCAAGTTAGATAATATAAATTCTTGGCTGTTGTTTATATTCCCCCCCCCTTCTCCCTGCTTTTCCCACCCCTTAGTGTCCCTTTTTTGCCAGATGATTATTTTGATGTTTGCTGATGTTTAATAAACTACCATCAATCTACATTTTTCACTAGCTGAACTAAGTGGCACATGTGCTTGCTCTGGTGTGATACAAGGCTTGACTGGGAGTGTACTGGGGGCAAACGGGAAATTATAACAAGAAAAACACTTGAACTGCATATGTAACCAATGAGAATTTGGCCCAAATTTTCTTCTCATTTCAACTTTCCAAAGCAATCTTGTTTCTATCAATTTGCATGGGAATGGTGGGAGAGAAGGCAGAAGGTTTCGATTTGCTTTTCATGTTTACTTTATAAACTCTCTCATCCTAAGCCAGATGATTGGTCCATGTGGCTAGGATTTATTTATTTATTTATTTATTTATTTATTTGTTTGTTTGTTTGTTTGTTTGTTTGTTTGTTTATTTATTTATTGCTTGCCCCATTCTGGGTGGTGGAGAAATAAGGAACAATTAAAACAATTAATTACAAGAAAGTAAAATAGCTACTCTGAAATTCATTCTGAACCAAAGATCTATTGAATAAGAATGGTGCTACGTGTCTTCCAAATATCACATATGTACCTCCAGAGCTTGCATGTTCACTGTGAAGGCCACACAGGATGGAATTTGTAGTACCAGCAACATGGACTTTGCAGTATTACTGTACTTGCTAACAACAGTGTGGGAGCTATTGGCAAAAAACCCGTCAATAACTTATCTTTGGGGCATGAACCAATAGCTGTCAAAAGCTACAGGGAGGACCCTTCCCAGGTCTGTTGGAAATTGGAGATTGAAACTGGAGCTTATGCTATGTAAAACATGTACTGTACAACTGAGCTTCGGCCTTTAACATTTGTTGACTCTCAGCTTAATTATGGGAACAGAACTACAATGGAAGCAATATAATAACTAAGGCCAGGTTCAGATGCCATGTAAGCCAGAGTTAGCATCAATATACTGTATGTTGGTGAATTTCTGCTCAGTTGCTCCTTTTTGGTTCTTCCTGGAAGCTAAACCAGTTAAAGCAGAAATTCTTAATATTTGGTACCAGTGGTAATAGTTAACATTTAAAAAACATGCTTTGGGTGGTCAAAGAAAGTGGTTGGCTACTAGGACAGAGGCTTTCCTACTCACAAAATGTCCCCTATGCATGTGGCCAGTCACAAAGCAATAGTTGATACTTTGGATCCCAGAACCAAAGAAACTATAGATTTGACTTTTGTGGTTTGTTGAACATGATATCTGAAATGGGACCTTGGCTTGTTATTGTTCTAAAAAGCTGATGTTAGGCAAAGAATAAACTCTGGGACAGATTTTGGATATCTCACTAAATAAACTATGAAATAAGCTTCTGTGATTTGATTTGATTTGTTTTGCCTTTCCTACTGGCATGAACAGCTTAAAAGGAACAACTGAATATTTCTTTAGTGGAATTTTAAAGAATTTTGGTTTAGCATGATATCCATCTGTGGCAAGTAAGAGGCTTTCACTGGCCTGAGTCTGCAACCCCAAAGCGTAAGATCTCAACTGACAGCCATGCACTGCACTTTTTCACCATAAGAGATTTCAGTGTCATGATCTGTTGTCTTGCTGAACATTCATGGAAAGCAGATGGCCTCTCATTGGTTACATGTCTGAGGAGGATCAAGAGTGAAAGTTATTCCTTTCAAACTTGACTATGTGGGACTGGCGCACATTTAATTGGTTCCAGATCCAAGGCACAAGGCAGTAAAAGAGAAAACAATTTGAGAATTGGGAGTGGGGGGTGGATAGTTACTGCTTCTCAGGCCATATTCTCTTTGGAGACCTGCCATGGTGAACATGGAGGACATATAGATCTAAAGTTCCATAATTTATGGAGGAAAGTTGAAATCCCAAACAGATCAAAAGTCTAGCGGTGCGGCTGTTGTCAAGTGTGCAAAAATTTAACTGATTGCATTTGTGAGAGATCTGTAGGATAGATCTGAAGGGAGAGTTTGTCCTTTTGTGATGCTGGTTTTCATCCCGTAATTTTTGAGTGAGTTCTTTGTGCCTTGTTTACTGTATAGTATGATTAGATTTTAATTTAACAAGAAAGGAATGTATCTTTCATGTGGCATGTCTCGTGGGGCCTGAGTTTTAGCATGAAGAAGGGGGAATAGGTCTGGAGCTTTTAAAGATGTAGTGGAGAGTCTCAGTATATTGCTCATCTCAGAATTACTGTTTGTAAATAGGCCTGGCCAGTCTTGAGCAACATGATTTCAATAATTTTCCCTGTGTAAATAAACTATGCCTTCTGACTGTACTTGTTACAGGAATTCTCCCTGGCTTTAGATTTGACCACAGTCTCCCAGAGGCCTGCAACCAATCTAAGTGGTGAATGTAAAAAAGACACAGCTTCTCTCTCTTTTGATAACCCATTTGGAATTCATCAGGACAGCAATCAATTATAAAATCATGAGCAGTGTGGAGAGAATGAAAACAAGAGAAACTAGAAGCTTGCAGTTGAGTTGGCGAGTTAATTCAAATCAATATATGAAATTAAGCTTCCCACCACCACCCCTATGCCTTGCTGCACATTTTGAATTTTCAGGTCACATTATGCATCAGAAGCCATTGTGCTCAGGCTTGCCTTGATATTCTTAAAGACGTAAAAGCTTTGTCAAATTATGAACCTGAGAGTTTCTGAAGTTTGACGTCTGTTCTCCAGAGCTTTCCAAAAATAGCTGCCAAACTGTACTTTTAAATGTAACGGGAAGGGAAATGCTTAAATTCATAAGAAGCAGATACATTAATTGAATCTGAATTACATTTAAATCAAACCAAATTTATTTTGATCTATTTTTTATTAAAGAGTTTTACAAAAACAAAGTTTTACAATATATCCCCAAATCCCTCCCACCCCAAACCCGCCCACTTCCCCCCCCCACTTCCCAGAGCTAAATACAGGATTATAGTTACAATAATCATATTCTAAATAAAAATTATGCATAATATACAATTAACCAAATTCATAATGTGCTTTAACTCCCCTTTAACATAACTACAAACAAAGTACCAATAACAATATCCCGCTAAAATCTACTCATAAGCTAAATGGAACTTTTTAGTCCCATATTTGTTCTGAATATAATTTATCCATCTCCTCCAAACTGAAATATATCTTTCCTGTGAATGATCTTTGAAATAAGCAGAAATCTTAGACATTTCTGCAAGATTCGAAACTTTAAACACCCATTCTTCTATAGTAGGCAAACTATCCTTCTTCCAATATTGTCCCACCAGTAACCGTGCTGCTGTTATCATATTCAACATCACATTAGTTTCTTTAACATCACAATCTACAACCATACCCAATAAAAACAATTGCGGAGAAAACTTTATCTTTCTCTTAAAAATCTTTTGAATGTTCCACCAAATTTTGATCCAAAAAGCTTTTATATTTCTACAAGTCCACCACATGTGAAAATAGGTAGCTTCTAAACTACCACATCTCCAACATTTAGACTGTAAATTAGGATACATGTTGGACAACTTCTTGGGATCCAGATGCCATCTATAAAACATTTTATAAAAAATTTCTCTTAAGTTTTGAGCCTGAGTAAATTTAACATTTCTGACCCAAATTATCTCCCAGGTGTCCAACGAAATTGGTTCCTGAATATTTTGTGCCCACTTTATCATACAGTCTTTAACCAGTTCTGTTTCCGAATCCAATTCAATTAAAGCATTATATATCCTCTTTATATGTGCACAATTTAAATCTCTAATTTGTTTTACTAAATTTTGATCTGTAATTGTGAGGCCAACCTTTTGATCTGACTTCCACCTAGCTTTCAATTGGGTATATTGAAACCAAGAGTAATTTATGTTTTCTTGTCTTAACTCCTCTAATGATTTAAGTTGATCTTAACCCCAACATTTTTCAAAGTGCAGACACCAACACAAGTCTCAAATGTCATGTGTGGACCTTGCCCCTCTCTGAGAAAGGTATATATCCCTGACTGAGGCCTTTCATATCTACATATCACTGTCTTCATCTGTATTTCTTTCTTCTGCAGTCAATATCAGGGTTTGGCTTCTCTCCATAGAATGTTTCCTCAGAACCTTATTTTGAAATCTGCTTCATTCCCCTTTTTAGTCACTGTCACCTAAACATGCATACCTTTCTTACCTAAAACTTCTAGAGACTTTTGCAAACAGTGTTTTCAGCAGCAGGTCCAGCTGCTTCTAGGGGTTTCATCTTATCATCTTCATCTTCCTTACTTCCTTTTCCTCAGCATAATTCCCATTTATTTCAAGAGTGATTTTTCATTCAACCACCTGCATTTCATTCAACTGGGCATCCTATTTGTCTGTAATAGTAAATAGTAAATACTAAATAGTAAAGTTATCTTTCTGATTTACTCAATTGCTCCTGGTTGGCTCAAGTGCTTGCATTAAACTTGTTTTTCAGATTAATCAAAGTCTTTCCTTTTGCTCCCTAATAAAGTTGCTTTTATTTTTTTCTACCTTCACACCATTCCAAATGGTTGGAAAGGGTTTGATGCTACTAGCAATAATAGGACTAGATTTTGACTAAGGAAATTGCCCAGATGAAAAAAAGAGGAATTTCTATTTGGTTCTTCTTTCTTTTATCTGGGCAATTCCTTTTTTGTATCTTTATATTTCCCTTGCTGTGAAGATATATGTAACTTAATTCCTGTTACTTATATCTTCGTAACAAAGCTTTCTCTGTTTGCCTGTCCTGTTATTGTCTGTAAATTAAGGACAACCCAAAGGAAAAAGGACTTTTTAATGTAATGCACTTATGTAAAATATATATATTTATTTTTTTTAAAAAAATAGCCAAAAGTTATTGAGACAATAGAGACAGACTAGATGGAACATCATCAGTTCCAGTACATTTAGTTATTAATATTGATTGCCATAATAAAGTTACATCACTCCCAAGGTAATAATTTGCATTTTCCCCTTTTTATAAATACCTACACAGTATAATCCTATTTAATACGGAATAACAGAGTTGGAAGGGACCTTGAAAGTCTTCTAGTCCAAGACCTGCAAGACCCCTCAAGCAGGAGACTCTATAGAACTATAGTTTTCATACTGAGAATAAATACTGAATAAGAAATGGCTGATAAATGGAAATTGACATATTAGAAATGTAAGTCTTTCAAATTATTGATGATGACATCAATCTAATATAAGATGTTGTTGTTGTTGTTTTCAGCTGCAAAGTCGTGTCCGAACCATCGCGACCCTATCGACAACGTTCCTCCAGGCCTTCCTGTCCTCTACCATCTTCTGGAGTCCATTTAAGCTCACGCCTACTGCTTCAGTGACTCCATCCAGCCACCTCATTCTCTGTCGTCCCCTTCTTCTATTGCCCTCAATCTTTCCCAGCATTAGGCTCTTCTCCAGTGAGTCCTTCCTTCTCATTAGGTGGCCAAAGTATTTGAGTTTTAGCTTCAGGATCTGGCCTTCTAAAGAGCAGTCAGGGTTGATCTCCTCTAGGACTGACCAGTTTGATCACCTTGCAGTCAAGAGACTCGCAGGAGTCTTCTCCAGCACCATAGTTCAAAGGCCTCAATTCTTTGGCGCTCAGCCTTTTTTATGGTCCAACTTTCACTGCCGTACATTGCAACTGGGAAGACCATAGCCTTGACTATACGCACTTTTGTTGACAGGGTAATATCTCTGCTTTTTAGCGTGCTGTCTAGATTTGTCATTGCTTTCCTCCCAAGGAGCAAGTGTCTTTTAATTTCTTGGCTACAGTCCCCATCTGCAGTGATTTTGGAGCCCAGGAAAATAAAATCTGTCACTACCTCCATTTCTTCCCCATCTATTTGCCAGGAATTGAGAGGGCCAGATGCCATGATCTTGGTTTTCTTAATGTTAAGTTTCAACCCAAGTTTTACACTCTCCTTCTTCACCCGCAACAAGAGACTCTTTAGTTCCTCTTCACTTTCTGCCATTACAGTGGTATCATCTGCATATCTTAGATTGTTGATATTTCTTCCGGCAATCTTAATTCCAACTTTTGATTCATCTAGCCCTGCCTCACTGTTGCTTCTTGGCCCACATATAGGTTTCTCAAGAGACAAATAAGATGGTCTGGTACGCCCATCTCTTTAAGAACTTGCCACAGTTTGTTATGATCCACACAATCAAAGGCTTTAGCATAGTCAATGAAGCAGAAGTAGATGTTTTTCTGGAACTCTCTAGCTTTCTCCATGATCCAGCGTATGTTGGCAATTTGATCTCTAGTTCCTCTGGCTCTTCAAAATCCTGCCTCTACTTCTGGTAGTTCTCGATCCACATACTGCTGGAATCTAGCTTGTAGGATTTTAAGCATAACTTTACTAGCATGAGAAATGAGTGCAATGGTGTGATAGTTTGAACATTCTTTGGCACTGCCTTTCTTTGGAATTGGAATGTAAACTGATCATTTCCAATCCTGTGGCCACTGTTGAGTTTTCCAAATTTGCTGGCAAATTGAGTGTAGCACTTTTACTGCATCGTCTTTTAAGATTTTGAATAGCTCAGCTGGGATACTGTCACCTCCACTAGCTTTGTTGTTGCTCAGCTTTTCTAAGGCCCACTTCACTTCACATTCTAGGATGTCTGGCTCGAGATCAGTGATCACTTCATTGTGATTATCAGGGACGTTAAGCTCATTCTTGTATAGTTCTTCTGTGTAATTTTGCCACCTCTTTTTAATCTTTTCTGCCTCTGTTAGGTCTCTGCCATTTTGGTCCTTTATCATGCCCATTTTTGCATTAAACATTCCCTTCAACTCTCCAATTTTCTTGAAAAGATCTCTGGTCCTCCTTATTCTATTGTTTTCTTCTATTTCTTTGCACTGTTCATTTAAGAAGGCATCTCTTCTAGCTATTCTCTGGAATTCTGCATTCAATTGGGCGTATCTTTCTTTTTCTCCCTTGCCTTTCGCTTCCCTCCTTTCCTCAGCTATTTGCAAAGCTTCCTCAGACAGCCATTTTGCTTTCTTGCATTTCTTTTTCTTTGGGATGGTTTTGGTTGCTACCTGTTCTACAATGTTGCAAACCTCTGTCCATAGTTCTTCAGGCACTCTGTGTATCAGATCTAATTCCTTAAATCTATTTGTCACCTCTACTGTATATTCAACAGGGACATGATTCAATTCATACCTGAGTGGCCTAGTGCTTTTCCCTACTTTCTTCAGTTTAAGTCAAAACTTTGCAATGAGAAGCTCATGGTCTGAGCCACAGTCAGCTCCTGGTCTTGTTTTTATTAACTGTATAGAGCTTCTCCATCTTTGGGTGCAGAGCATATAGTCAATCTGATTTCTGTGTTAACCGTCTGGTGATGTCCATGTGTGGAGCCATCTCTTGGGTTGTTGGAAAAGAGTGTTTGCTATGACCATCGTATTCTCTTGACAAAATTCTATCAGCCTGTGCCCTGCTTCATTTTATACTCCAAGGCCAAACTTGCCTGTTATTCCGGTTATCTTTTGGCTTCCTACTTTAGCATTCCAATCCCCCATGATGATAAGGACATCATTTTTGGGTGTTAGTTCTATAAGGTGCTATAGGGCTTCATAGAACTGGTTAATTTCATCCTTTTCAGCACTGGTGGTTGGGGCATAGACTTGGACTACTGTGATATTGAATGGTTTGCCTTGGATTCGAACTGAGATCATTCTGTCATTTTGAGGATTGCATCCCAGTATTGCTTTTCCTATTCTTTTATTGACTATGAAGGCTACTCCATTTCTTCTGAGGGATTCTTGCCCACAGTAGTATACCTGATGGTCATCTGAATTAAATTCACCCATTCCTGTCCATTTTAGTTCGCTGATTCCTAAGATGTCGATGTTCAGTCTTGTCATCTCTTGTTTGACCACGTCCAGCTTTCCTTGATTCATGGATTCATGAATCTTACATTCCAGGTTCCTATGGAGAAAAAATCTTTACAGCATCGGACTTTCCTTTCACCACCAGACACATCCACAGCTGAGCGTCCTTTCGGCTTTGGCCCAGTCGCTTCATTCTTTCTGGCGCTACTAGTACTAGCCCTCTGCTCTTCCCCAATAGCATATTGGACGCCTTCTGACCTGAGGGGCTCATCTTCCAGCATCATATCATTTTGCCTTTTGGTACTGTCCATGGGGTTTTCATGGCAAAGATACTGGAGTGGGTTGCCATTTCCTTCTCCAGTGGATCACATTTTGTCAGAACTCTCTGCTATGACCTTTCCATCTTGGGTGGCCCGGCATGGCATAGCTCATAGCTTCATTGAATTATGCAAGCCCCTTCGCCACGACAAGGCAGGAATCCATGAAGGGGAATATAAGATAGGTATTTATATTTATGATCTGTAACCTATTACTTATCATTTATATTATACACTATGAGCTTGTGCACTGGAGAAAAATTCCTTGTGTATCCCATTACACTTGGCCAATATTCTATTCTGTTCTACCCTACCCTACCCTACCCTACCCTACCCTTATTCTATTCTATTCTATTCTATTCTATTCTATTCTATTCTATTCTATTCTATTCTATTCTATTCTATTCTATTCGCAATTCACTGTTTTGATTAATTTTACAGTTTTTCTAAAACAAATTCGTGAAAACCTTTTTTTAATTATTCAGTATCTTTGGGACAAAATCCATGGCTAAGACAATGCATTAGACTTGATTCCTAAATCCCAAAGGAAGGTACAGTAAATTGGATATCTAACAAATTATAAACCAAAGTGCACTCCTGAGGTGGCCCTCACCAACCTATTTGCAGATAAGAATATATAAGTGATTCTTGACCTTGGCATGAAGTCCACAAGTCTTAAAGTTACTGAACTTGAGAAAAACTGCTTTAAATTATACTTCTTTAAAATATGTTTTTTTTAAAAAAAAACACAGTCTTTAGGTTTGATGATTTGGGCTGGGATATAATGAAATTTGTGGCACTGACAACTATACAATAAAGAATACTTGTGAGAAATAAAAATTTAAGCATGTAGACTAGATTGAGAAGTTGAAAAAAGATTCTGGAAGAAGGCAATGGCAAAACACTTCTGAATTGCTGCCAAGAAAACTACTGGGATATGTCCATGGCATCAGCTGAATTGAGCTTGGACTTAAAGAAGACTATATTTTAATATAATGATTTCCGTATATTGTTGTGTTTGTGATGATAGTAGAAGAATGGGAGAAAAAATAAAGCCCAGATTTGAGGATTCCCATTACCCTTAATTCTGGCAATGTTTTTAATTTTCCAAGGACAAATTCTAATTCTGGAAGAAAAATTTATAGTAGAAAACATATCAAGTAAGAAAAATCCTGAAAAATGTGATTTAAACCTGTCTCTTCAATAAATATTACAAATTCAACATTTACCTTCAAATCAATATCTTTACCAGGATACATTTCAAAGAATTGAATTTGACTTATAACAGCTTTTATGTGAGGAAAAAAAATCTTTGTTAAATAGTAAATTAATGAATTATAAATAAAAAGTTGCCATTGGCAGACAAATGACTCATTCTACTTTTTATTAGTATATAAAATCATTTGCATTTTCCATTTAATATAGCTTTTAATCTCATTATCAGAATCATAAAAGGGATTGAAGTAATGGATTCTTTTTAAAATGCAATGTATTTCAAACAAGATACAGTAGATGGGCTTTTCTTTTCTTTATATTTGCAGGTATGTGTATGAATGTGTTTATGCATTCTGCAGTTCTATGTAATATTTCTTCAAAATCTTTTTTTAAAGATATATAAAACAAAATAATTGCAATGAAAAGTTCTAGATGTCTAAAGCTGAACAGAAAAGTAATTCACATTAATTCAAAACAGAATCTCTTTATTGGATTATAGGCTGATTGTGTTTACAGATACATTGCCAGAAGGTTTTTTAATTTTGGGGCAATTTCATTGTTCGTAGATAGATATATCTCTCTATAGATACATAACTACAAAATTATGTGGTTATGTGTTTTAAATGAGATACAGCTCCTTCCTCCTTAATGTAATATATATGCTTCCATTTTTACGGTCCTGTGCAAAAGCTATGCAGGTTTGTAAGTATATTTATTCAAAATATCATCATAAATGAAAGAGGTAAACAACATTACATTTATATACTATGTGTAGGTTTCCATTCATGGCAACTTAGTAACTGCAGCATCTGTGAGGAATGGATAGCAACTCTTTGATCCTCTGAATTCCTAGGTTTCCATTATGCTCTTAAAACAGCAGTGTGTTTTGCTTAATAAGCACTGTTAACTTTTCCCTGCTCAGCATCTTGTTAAAAATGTTTTCATCATCTTGAATGAAACAATTTAACCCCAGGCTTAAATTTTAATGCCTTAACTGAATGATGGTTTGGTACAAAATTCTGGGCATGCTTAACCCAAAAGGAGTTGTATTGAATTTAGTAAACTTAAACTTTAAACTTAATCCTAGGTTTTTATGGATAATACAGTATCCTGGTTTTCAGGTGCACTTATAATTGAGCTGCAGTCCAGTGATATTGTCACAGAGTTAAGAAATGAGCACTTAATATAGGGCAGCACCAATAACTTCACTATCTATAATAGACACGTGGACATTGATGGTGGTGTTTTTCAGCTTTTTCAGAGAACCACTTTCTCTCCTCCTCTATCTTCCACTGCCCTACTTTTACAACCACAGTGGAATTTAATTATTATTACAGCAGGAATGACTGATAAAACAACTCACCAGATGAAATGTTTACTAGTTTAGTAATAGAGAAGTAGCTGTTTCTTACTATTACCCAATAGTAATAGTTCTTTTAGACCAATGTTGTATGATTTACTAATAAGAGTTCCATGATGATCTCAAACAGTGCCCTTGCATGCATTTTGCTAAGACCTGACCCAAGAATTCCTTGCCAGGTAGTATATCTTTGGGAAAATGGGTGTATTATCCATAGGTGTATTTAAAATATGTCTTACTGGAAAGGTTATATTGTAGGCAATGACACTTAAAAAAGGCATATATTAAGGAGAGAACAATTTTTTTTGTTTTAGTTTTTTTTTAATAATTGAAAATTTGATAGAAAAAAAATAGCTGGCAAAAACATGCAAAACAACAAAGATTGATTTCTGCACTCTGTGAAATTCTCACTCTGATCGGTTCCAAGTTGGCCATGGCCACAAAGTGAAAGGGCAAGGTATCAAGCTTGTACCTGTGGTCCAACCATGTTATATCAGGATCAGTTTGTTGTAGCAGAATGATTAGAAAGTGCCCCAAAGATTCGTTTAATAGATTAATTGTGGATGTGTTAAATAACAAGGAAATTGTCTTTGGACTAGTGATCATGGACATGTAATGTTTTAAATCAGACATGTCAAACTTGTGATGTATCAGAACTTTTCCCACATTGCCGTCAATGGGGCGGAAGTGGTTTCCTCGCAACGCTTCTGGCCCGCGGGCCGGCACTTTGACACCCCTGTTTTAAATATTTAAATGGGCCACATACAGAACTTTATATGGAGTTACAATACTTAGATAATTATGACAGAGTTCTCTGAAACTACTTCTTGTCAAAGTTAACAAAATATATTTTGAGAATAATGGAATAAAATATTTGAACATCAGACTAGTTCAAATCTATAGTTTACACTTGATTCAGCCATTAATTTAAGAATTAAAATATTGGAGGAAAATTCAGATGGGAAGAATTTTGGAAGCATCCTTTAGCTATTATGCAGTGCAAAACTCCATTTCACCTTGTTTTCAGATTCTAATCAGGCAAACACAATTGGCAGATGTCTTTCTCATTTCAGTATTCTGATTTGACTTTCTAGTTTTCTTGGGGCTTTGTTAATAGCTAGTGCATTTAAAACTTTGTTTTATTTTCAAATGTATTAGTTGCTCTTCCACAGAAAGATATTGCCCAAGGCAGCATATCAACAATATAGAATGGAAACAGAAAAAAAAAACAATGCTAAGAAGCATAGCAGGCACAGCAAGAAGTAAACTAGAGTGCAATATCTAAAACTAACTTCAGTTGCCTCTTAAATGCCTCCAAGGAAGGCTTTAGCTGGGCTTCTCTGGAGAGTAAGTTCTACCCAGAAAACTCAAGGCTGTATTCTTCTTAGTCTTATACCAAGTTGTTATTTAGTAATGAGGGCGCCTGTGCTGATTCCAATCTTTCCTCTATCCGTTATCTTCACAAGTGCTTGTCCTCAACTTCTAAAAATTCTGGATATTGTAGCAGATTCACCTGTAGTCAGATTCACCACATTGGGGAAGGTGATACAAGTAAAAATCTGTGCAGAAATATGAGAGAATTTATTGCTGCAGAGGTAATAAGCAACACCTAAGACATGTTAATCTTCTGCAAATGAATCACAGTCAGTGCCATATGGTCTCAGTTACTCATAGAAGTGGAAGTTACATAGCTACCACATTTTGCACCTTGCAGTTTGCAACCTTTCACTCCCTTTGATTGATTGTCAGCTTCAGTAGGACTCTGAATGGGGTGACACGCTTTCCTTGAAAGAAGAGGGCTACTACCAGATAATCTGGAGAACTTTGGCCATGGGTTCCTTTGTCCAACTATTGATGATATACTACTTATGACCCATCTTGGGAGAAGAGGTCCTAGTCACAATAACTCACACTTTTCACTTTTGATATAGATTACAGTAATGTTCTCTATATGCAGAAGCTTCTTAACTCTATTGGGAAGCTGCAGAAATTACAAATCTTATTTGAAGAAGAATTAAGAACACAGATTACTCTGGTTGGTGGAATGATGATGTGAAAAAGACTAATAGTAGTTGAAAAAAATGCATGTAATAGAATGCTGAAAAAATGTGGATGAGAAAAAGATACTGTAGCACATGTATGGAAAGAACAAGATAGTTGCAAATATAATATAGTCAAAGAGAACAAGGAATTTTAAAAAGGGAGGGAAAATATTGGTTTTGGTGGAATTTACAAAAATGAAAGTGGGCGAAGACCCCTGAACAGGGCATCTCCAGAGAGTGAATTGAATTAAACATAAGAGTGATAAAATGATTGGGATAAAACTGGGTTGTGTGAGAGTTGGACAGAGAATTTAGGGACTTGAATGAAAATTATAGTGATATAAGAGCCGAGGTGGCACAGTGGTTAGACTGCAGCGTTGCAGGCTAACTCACTGCTCACTCCAGTAGTTCGATTCTGAGCAGCTCAAAGTTGACTCAGCCTTCCATCCTTCCGAAGTTGGTAAAAATGATGATTGTTGGAGGCAATATTCTGACTCTGTAAACCACTTAGAAAGGGTTGTAAAGAACTGTGAAGTGGTATATATATGTCTAAGGGCTATTGCTATATGTTGAAGAATGGAGGACAAACAAATAGCAAGTACACATAGGTGTAACTAAAGACATGTTAATATAGGGAGATGGTCAGTGGTGGGATTCAAATATGTGAACAACTGGTTCTCTGTGTGGATGCCACTTCTGGAAGTCCATTCTGGGTGTGGGCAACAAAAAATTAACTACTGGTTCTGCTGAAGTGGTGTGAACTGGCTGAATCCCACCACTGGATATGGTTAGCTAATGCAGTAGCTGTGGGAGTTACTACATGTTTGCATTCAGCCTGTGACTGAAATTGGAAGAATGCCATTATTGTTTCCCTATGCAAAAAGAAATGTAGTTAGGTCAATGCAAAAGGATTATGAAGTGGCAATGCACAACATTTGATTACTGTGTCTGGTCCCTGTCTCCATATTATGAAAAGATTGCACGTCTTTCCATATCACTGAGAATGGGGTACATAAATTTTTAAAAAAATGTTTGTAAAGAATTGAGAGAATTGCAAACAGGATTGGATTAAGTTCAGATTAGTTTTGAAAATGCACAATAGACTCTATAAGGCGATATGTGTGTTTGTGTGTCTATGTACATAAACACTCTTTGTGTGTATAAACCTTCAATTACTATTGAAAGGGAAGATAAGGGAAATAGATAGGGTCTCATCTAACTTGAATATTTCCCTTTAAAGTTATGCAGCTGATTTTGAAAAAGATACTATGATATTTCCTATCACACTATATTTATGCATTAATGGATTTTTTCCCTCATGAAATGTCTATCTCTCTTCTGCAGGGTAACCTTTGCCCATGACACTTGTTTGATACTGAGGGCCTTTCCACAGCAATCAATTGTGATGTCATGCATGGAAAGATTATGAGGTCAAAAAGCATTGAAGGCGGAATTAAAAGAAAGAAATGGGAAACGGTCAATGAAAAGCGCAAATATTTAAAAGTCAGGTATTCAAAAGGAATACAAAATAGCTCAAAAGACATAGCATAGCTCAAAAAACATTCAGTCTGAGTGGCGGGTATTTTTAAAAAGTGAAAGTTTTAAATCCATTTGAAATTTATCCATTTATGTGAAGGGAGGGAGGAATCCTAAATCAGACCAAGGTCATTCAGATACTCAGTTCAATTTGCATCATCAATGGGCAGGCTACCATTTTTTGGAACTTAAATGGTCATGACAGAGTTAAGGTTTGTTACAAACAGGTAGAGAGACTAATAGAGGGAAACTGTCCAAAGATCTTAAACTGTAAAACGTTAGAATTGGGGGAAGATACTACTACATAAGAAATTCTATAAAAAGGAGATAGAAGGGAGACATTAAGAGAAGATAAAATGATCAGATTGTTCGGAATTTATGAAGAAGAAGATTAGGATATGTAACCTCCCAACAAGGAAGCAGTATGCCTTAGAAATAGAGAGGCAGAAATGAAACTCGGAAAAATTAAGAAAGGAACAAAAATCAAGCTATAGAGCTGAATGAGAGAGAAAAAACTGTTGTGGATATAGCTGAGGAAAAATTCTACAACAAAGCAACAGCAGCAACAACAATGATGACAACAACACACCAGGTTTACACCACAGAGAGCTGTGAAAGTGACCCATATAAACAATGGCAGGAAATAAAAGAGGGAAAAGATTATATCCTTAAAAGAAGCATTCTAAAATGGTAAGCAACCAAACGGGGGGGGGGGGAATCTCTCAGGTCAAGCTGAATGGTCCGTCTTGTGGCAAATCTCTCCAAGTTAAGAAATGGGATTGCTCCAGCTCCTAAGGCTACCTGAGGTAATCACAGGCAGGTCCCACCTCTGCTACTGGATTTTTTTTTACCTTTTGGCAGTTAGTGAATTTGGGCTCTCCCAGCACACCAGAAAATATCTCCCATTTCTCAGGCAGTGTGAGATGAAGAGGAGCAGCAGGTCTTTGGGACAGCTGCTCTTACTGAAAAGACTCATTTGCCCATGGAAAGAAGAAGGGAGGAAGGGAATCTTCTGTCAGTTCCCACAGAACAGCACAACAAGTAGCAAAGAACCACTCTCTTCTACTTCCCCTTTCTACTTTTCTACTCCATCTAATGGCAGGAGCAGCAGGGAGAGGAGGAGGAGGAGGAGGAGGAGAAGCATACAATGAAATTGACATGTAAACTGACATGGGTTTTTGAGATGCCAATTCTGACGGAAGTTTTTATAAGTGAAATTAAACAACCAGAATAATAAATTTTAACAACCGCTGCCTAATCACATACTTTCAATTCAATGGACAAACCTATCAACAAATCAAAGGTGCACGTACGGCAGGGGTGTCAAACTCAATTTCATTGAGGGCCGCATCAGCATTGCGGTTGCCCTCAAGGGGCCGGGTGGGTATGGCCAGGGTGGGCGTGGCCTACTGGGTGGGCGTGGCTAGAGTGCGTATGGCCTATTGGGTGGGCGTGGCCAGCTCTACATCGTTCGCATCAAGGGTGCCTATGGGGGCCTGGGCAGGAGGGGGACAGATCTGAGGGTCTCTGGCAGGAGGAGGGTCTCTGGGCCAGGGCCAAGGCAGTGGGGGCCGTTCCCTCACTGTTTCCAAGGTGGCTTCACGGGCCACATGAAACCACTTTGTGGGCCGCATCCGGCCCCCGGGCCTTGTGTTTGACATGTCTGACGTACGGGATCACCACTTTCAGGTTTCATAGTGGAGGTCATAATGCAACATCTGGAATCAATACAACGCCCACAGATACAACCCAAAATATGGATCAGATATGTAAACCACACCCTCATCATAATAAACCAGAGAACACCCACAAAACCATCAGCAAAATATTCAAATGAATCCATTTCACAAAGAAAGGACAACAACAACTCACTAGTCTTCTTGATATCCTTATCAGTAGAAATTACAATGCCAAACTAGAATCACAAGTGTACCAAAAAACCACTCACACCAATCTAGTGCTCAACTACCAAAGTAATAACCCAACCTCCCACAAGAGGTTGGGTTATTCAGACAAGCACAAACACACAACATTGAACAGCAGAAAAAAGAAACAGATCGTCTATATATCTTCCAATTAAATGG
Organism: Vipera ursinii; assembly: GCF_947247035.1. Lineage (NCBI taxonomy): Eukaryota > Metazoa > Chordata > Lepidosauria > Squamata > Viperidae > Vipera > Vipera ursinii. The sequence continues at coordinate 37,341,317 of NC_139512.1, forward strand.
ATATCCACACAATTTCATTAAAATGTGCCTGACCACTCAATCTAATAGAGTACAACTAACACAAGTCGTAAAAGGATAATACTGCCATACATCAAGAAGATCTCAGAAACCACCAACAGACTATTACAACCACATGGCTCCTGCAAAGGACACAAACCAACTTAAGACCTCAAAAACATTCTAAGTAAATCAAGAACCAGCCCCAGAAGTGAAAACAAGTCATCTGCAACAGACAGTGTAAAGACTGCAACAGCCACTATGTAGGACAAACAGGCAGAAAACCAGCAGAACACATCCATGAACACCAAATAGCAGTCAGAAAACATGATGAAATCTCTTTAATTTCACAACATATGGGCAGATTTAACCACAGTTTTAACTGGGAAACTGTGACCATCTTAGACCAAGCTAAATCCAAAAACTGTAGAAAATTCATGGAACTGGAACTCTGCCAAATTGGCCATCAATAGACACACAGATATAAAAACATCTACATAATGTACAAAAAAGACAATCAACAAACCCAAAAGAGAACAAAAGAGAACCAAAACACCTTCCCACCAACAATTAATACCCAGATGAGCATTAGATTAACAGATTATTCTCATTCATCTTCAAAACACCAACACTTTTGAGAGCTGAAGCAGCTGCAGCCAAGCAAGGCACTACCATATGGGGGGGGGGAAAGAAAAGAGGACACTACACATTCTCTTCACGGCCTGTTTTCCTTGCTACCTTCTGGGAGGAGGTTTCATGATTTCCAAAGCAGAACATCTAGATTGAGTCATAGTTTTGTTTCACATAGCATCAACCTTGTGAACTTTCAACTTTCCTTTTTGCACTCTGTATTCAAAATGGACAGTGATTAATACGTATATGTGTATAGATGTGTATGTATATTTGTGTGTATGTGTATAATGTCTGTGTGTATGTATGTATATAGCATGTGTATATGTGTGTTATGTATGTGTATGGGTAGATATATTCTTTCTTTTGAGAGCAGGCAACAGAATTTCATTTTTAATGTGGGCCAGTGTGTGCACAGTGTGCGCACAGTAAAATAATGACAATAAAGGTTATCTTATCTATCTTAGATTAACAGATTAACATCAGACCAGCAATCAAGAAGTAAACAATATCCCAATCAAAGAACTGCCAAATGAGATAACAATAAACAGACCAACCAAAGAACCACCAAGACCGCTTCCACCAACACTGACAGGGCAAACCACTAGAATATAAACTGAGAGAAAACCCCACTCCCTACTACCACTGATGATGTTGCCTAGTTTGGGTAATGTTTCCACTCCTGGTGACCCAAGTCATTCTATGGCTGCCCTCTCATGCTGCCCAAATCTGCAGGGGCCTGGATTGGTGACTATAGGCTTCGATTGGATCCTGGCAAGACCGCATGGCTTTGGGTACATCGGGTCCCAAGATCTGGGACTTTGTCATCCTTGACTCTGGATGGAGTGACACTACTAACCCAAGCAGATTTGGTCCATAACTTGGGGGGGGGGGGTTCTCCTAGATTCACAACTTCTGCTCAAAGAGCAGGTGGCTGTCATGGCTCGGAGAATCTTTGTACAATTTTGGGTTATGCACCAGTTTCCTGGATCAGGATTCCCTGTACTCAGTCATTCACCTTTCAAACATTCCATGGCATGAATCCAGGCTACTCCCCATTTCAATCCTGAGCTACAAATATTCTCTTTTATCAAAAATAAAATTGTTATGCAAATTATGTGGTAGAGTGGTGAAAGTTCTATAGATCATAAAAACATGAATAAAATTAAATCACATTTAGTTTCTGGATGACTCTATGTTGTTTTCAGTAGAATCGAATGGGCCATGGTATTTTTAAAGTGGTCATCAAGGATATCCTTGATATCCTTATCTTTTGCATATTTTGAAACCTACAGATCACATTCTTGTCTACAATAATGAGAACACACAATTAAAGTCACCTCATGGTAAGATGGGGGGCAAATGAATTAAATGAATAAATAAACAACTATAATTTTTTTCTTAGTTCTTGAACCTAACTATAATTCAGCTGGGATCCAAATAGACCAGGCTCCTGAATCTTCCAAGGAACAGTACTCTTTCTGATGTAATCATCTGTTTCTTTAGATCTCCTCATTGAAATGTTGGGTGTTAAAGAAAACAAAAGACAGGGGATATGTGGATTTGATGGCAGAGTGTTTAATACAGTTATGCATTTCTTTATTCAGCCCCATACTGTTAGGGAAATATCCCAGTTGGCATGCTGTCCAGTTCAGGATCTTGAGAATATTAATTGTAACTAAAAGGTAAAGTCTAAGAATACTTTGATAAAAGTTAGATTCCTAGCAATTAATTCAGCAGTTAATCCAGAGAAATAGCACAGCTGATTAACTCATGGCAGATGTTAAGCAGAGAAATTTACTTGCATTTTTCCTATCAGTTCTGTTTCAATATAATTGGTCGTGCTGGTGAATGATCTCTGGCGGGCTCGGGACAGGGGTTGTTCCTCTGTCCTAGTCCTATTAGACTTCTCAGCAGCTTTTGATACCATCGACCATGGTATCTTACTGCGGCATCTCCAGGGGATGGGAGTGGGAGGCACCGTTTTATGGTGGTTCTCCTCCTACCTCCTGGGATGTTCGCAGTCGGTGTTGGCAGGAGGGCAGAAGTCAGCCTCGAGGCCTCTCATTTGTGGAGTTCCTCAGGGGTCGGTCCTCTCGCCTCTCCTGTTCAACATCTATATGAAGCCGCTGGGTGAGATCATTCGTGGTTTTGGGGTTGGGTATCATCAATATGTTAACAATGGGGGGTGAGATATTACCCCCCGTAGATAGGGCTCACAACTTGGGTGTCCTCCTAGACTCACAGCTCTCTTTGGAAGATCATATAGGAGCTGTGACTAGGGGGGCCTTCGCCCAGGTTCACCTGGTGCGCCAGTTGTGGCCCTATCTGGACTGAGATGCCTTGCGCACAGTCACTCATGCACTCGTGACCTCCCATTTGGACTACTGCAATGCTCTCTACATGGGGCTGCCCTTGAGGACTACTCGGAGGCTTCAGCTGGTGCAGAATGCAGCCGCGTGAGTGGTAGTGGGGGTTTCCCGATACTCCCATGTAACACTGCATTGGCTTCCGGTTGCCCTCCGGGTAAGATTCAAGGTGCTGGTAATGACCTATAAAGCCCTAAATGGCATGGGTCCGGGTTACTTACGGGAGCACCTGCTGCCGGCATCAACTTCCCTTCGTCCAATGCGCTCCCACAGAGAGGGCCTCCTTAGGGTGCCGTCAGTCAAAGAGTGTTGACTGGTGGCCCCCAGGGGGAGGGCGTTCTCTGTGGGCACGCCAGACCTTTGGAACCATTTACCGGTTGAGCTCCAGATGGCTCCTGACCTTCGCTCCTTCCGACGTGACCTAAAAACATACTTATTTGAACAAGCCGGCCTGGTCTGATGGGTTGGGTATTTTAAATATTATTGTATTAATTTATTGGATGTGGGCTGCAGTATTTAATTTCTTTTTAACTTTTGTATATTGTATTTTTTATTGTATTGCCCTGTACACCGCCCTGAGTCCTTCGAGAGAAATAAAATAAAATAAAATAAAAATAAATAAATAAATAATGAAACAAAATTTACTTCTGAAATTTCTTGCAAAGGAGATAAAAAAGTTGGTGACATTTTCATGGGTGGAGTGGGAAGTTTTTACACTTCTTTAATTAGCAGTTGCTCAAGGCATGTGTACGAACATCCTGTCTTACATAATAGAATCTTCTTCCCAGCAATTTTCAATTCTGCTTTCCCATGCTTCCATTCAGTCTCAAGGGAAATCAATGAATGACCTCCTTCCATTCCCAAAAGAAGACATTCTGAGGGTCTTCCTACTCTCACTACCTGTTGGGGAATTTCTTCTTCACCTGGAGAAATTCTGAGAATTCATTTATCCATCAATGTAGATGAGATTCTCATTTAGATGAGAATATCATAGGACCATTTGTCTACCTCTAGTTGCATATTCATTTTCCTGAAGACCCAAGGAAAAGTTAGAAGTTGAGACAAACTTATTTCACATTATCACATTTGATTAATTACAGGACCAAATATGAGGCTAATAGTGCCAAACCCATTTTCCCAAGTCACTGCCTATATTCTGAGTTGGATGCAACAATACAGTATATTGTCATAATGGTTGATACTTTAAGCAGTTGCCTAAGTTATCTCTATCAGTCTTTTCAACTTGCAGAAATACTATCTGGCTTTACTATGCTTTGGGTAATGGTGGAAGCCCTAACTTTCTGACAAGAGTAGAAACTTTATAAGTCTACCTTTGTTTACACAATAAGTAGATAATAATCTCCCTTATTCCCATCACTGGTGCTGCTTCTCACCATAAATGAAAGAAGACAGAGCCTTCAACAGTCCCTTATTGCTAAAGCCATTGCCAACCATTCAGAACAGCCGGAATGAGATGTCCAGCTGTGATAAAGGGATCTTCCAGGGCAACTCCCATGTAAATGTCCCGATAAAACTAGAAAGTAAAGATACCTGATAGGAGGGAGTGGTGCTGAAAGGTCCCATTTTGAACAAATGTAGTAATTTTAAGCTACCGCCCTCAAGGTAATTGGCAGAAGAAGGTTATACTTAATGTGCCAAGAATGTAATTTTGCTAGACCAGAAACAGATAACCTTACTTCCCTGTTACACAACTCTCACAGGCAGTCAGTAATGGAAAAGCACTGTCATCCTGTAGCGGATTATTAATATTGTCCCACCATCCCCCAATGCCAAATAATACATAGTAATATTTATCTGTCATATGCATAATATGTGTGTTCAATTATGTGTGCATACTTTCATAGAACTGCCTGTTTTTTTGTGTGCAAACTTTTCACGTTTCCAGACTCATTTGGATGAAACAAATTGCATTGTACTGGTTTTTGATCTCACCAATAATCAAAGCAATATTAAATAAGCATGTTAAAGATATAGATGCAGAACATTATTGGCAGTTTATTCTTGCGGTGACAGGAAAACCCTTTTCAATTTTAAAATATAATGGCTCCTGGAATTTAAAGGGAGAACTTTTGTCTCTGTTCAATATATCTTGGTAACTGCAACCAATAAGAGTAATCTAGGATAGCTTAAAATATATATCGGAATAATGGACATGAAAACACACATTTTTGGCATGTCTTCTTGACATGTGGGTTAAATAAGATTCAAAAAAGATTGAAGGAGTGTAGAACTATAAGTTATGATTGACCAAACATTAAGTGTTGCGCAAGGGTGTGGAGATACAGTACATGCACATAAACCATGAGCAAAAGTGAGAATGTGTGAGAAAAGGGATTTCGCCATTGCTGAACCACATTTCTGCTGAGGCTCAAATTTATTACATGTGCTGTTTCAGCTATATCTGCCTGTGAAATGTTAAGAGAGGATGAACATGAAGGGACAGGAAAGGCCCTGATAAAGCAGTAATGAAGATGGATTAATTAGTAGGAGACCCAGAATAGGTGAGGCTGTACAAATCTAAGAGAGGTTTCCAAAACAAGCATAATTTGCATGCAAATTTCAAGTTGGAAGATAATAGCAGGGAGAGTGATCCTCACACTGGAAATGAAACAAATGAAGGAGATTTTCTGATAAAGGAGAAAAGAACACAATAATTCATCTTTGAAGTCTCTGCCAGTCAGTGTTGATAACACTGGAATGAAATGGACAAGTGCTGAGCTACCAGAGAAGGAAAATTGACCATCCTTTCCTCGAAGATCACTCTAGGCTTCAGCCCAGACCATTAATTTTTCTGCCTGGCTTTTCAATGGCTCTTTTCTTAGAGAAAAGCAAGATTCTCAGCCTACTTGGTATTTTGCACCTGATGACTGCCTGTACAGTATGCATCTTCCCATTGGTCAGTTTCCCTGTCAATTTGTCTGTCCAGGTTTCCATCTGCATTCTAATCCAATTTCTGGGGTTTCCCCACATATTTTGACAAGCTGGAGGTATCTCATACCCTTTTTTTAGCTAGTATTTTTTTAATATCCAGCAGATTTGAGACAAAATTTGCAATTCCTCACAGAATCTGTAGACACGATGAAATTATAGTCTTTTTCAAAATAATTTTTGTGGCTAATTTTATTTTATTAAATTGAATAAGAACCAGTTAAAAAACACAGGAGATATTTCTGGAATATAAAGACTGATACACTGGTCTGGATTCTGGACTGTTACCTGTTCTCTACGGATAAAAAAGGGGGGAAAAAACCCCACCCTTGGCAATATATATAAGGAAGGATTGTTCAGATAGTATATGTGTGTGTGTGTATATATATGTTCGTATGTGGATCTTTGGTTATTCGGGTTTTTCCCCGCGTAGAACTAAAGGTGTAGGGGCGACGTTTCGATGGAATCCCATCCGTCATCATCAGGCTGGTGGCTTCTACTTCCTTCTTCTGGGAGAAGCATGTGGCTGTTTGTTCCTCTTTTTTAAACTGCCAGAGGGGGTGTGTTCTGTGGGTGGAGGTGTGCTCTGATTGGGTGGGGGAGTAAGTGTGTTCTGATTGGGTGGGAGTGTGTTTTGAATGGTGGGTGTGTTCTGATTGGGTGGGGGTATGTTTTGAGTGGATGGGCTGGTCTCAGCTGCCAGCCTTAGACCTGAGCTGGTGAGTTGTGCTGCTTTTGTTCGGCTGAACTCAGCAGCTCAGGTCTAAGGCTGGCAGCTGAGACCAGCCCATCCACTCAAAACACACCCCCACCCAATCAGAACACACCCACCATTCAAAACACACTCCCACCCAATCAGAACACACTTACTCCCCCACCCAATCAGAGCACACCTCCACCCACAGAACACACCCCCTCTGGCAGTTAAAAAAGAGGAACAAACAGCCACATGCTTCTCCCAGAAGAAGATGATTATCTTTGTACAACCCCTTATTCATTTATAATTAAGTGAATTTAACTTGCAAACTTATTTCCACTGTGTGCTGAAGTCAAAGTTATTGCAGAATTACAAGACTGCGTGAGAGCAACCATTCTGAATTTTGCAGGCATCACTGCTCTTGAGGAGCCAACATTCCTCAAGTGATGTTATAGTGTTGTGTTTTGTGTGCATTGATTCTGTCTGATACTCTAGAGAAGAGAAAAAATATAAAAACTGGTTTAAAGATTGGCAGCTCTGCACCCTGTTCAATTTGATTATGTCATTGGAAGATAGTTAAGCATAATTTAACAAGCACAATTTATTCTATCAAAGATTGCTATTGTGTATGAGAGACAACATTAAGTACAAATGGCTGTTTGGCTGAGCCTTCTTTGTTTACTTGTCGGTACTACTTTGGAGGAGGAAGTGATTATAATTTCTTATGAGAATAGGGGAAATACACAAGACAGTATCATATATATTCTACATGAGCTGAGAAAACTCTTTTGGCATCTGATAGATCATGGGTGTCAAACTCACTGCGTCACATGATGTGTCATGACGTATTGCAACTTAATAATAATAATAATAAAGTTGGAAAGGACATTGGAGGTCATCTAGTTTAACCCCCTGCTCAGGCAGGAAACCCTATATCATTTCAGACAAATGGCTGTTCAGTCTCTTCTTAAAAACTTCCAGTGTTGGAGCATTCACCACTTCTCGAGGCAGGTTGTTCCACTGGTTAATTGTTCTAACTGTCAGGATGTTTCTCCTTAGTTCTAGGTTGTTTCTCTCCTTGATTAGGTTCCATCCGTTGCTTCTTGTCCTGCCTTCAGGTGCTTTGGAAAATAGCTTGACCCCCTGAGATATTGGATCACTGCTATCATGTCACCCCTCATCCTTCTTTTCATTAAATTACACATACCCAATTCCGGCAACCGTTCCTTATATGTTTTAGATTCCAGTCTCCTAATCATCTTTGTTGCTCTTCTCTGTACTCTTTCAAGAGTCTAAACATCCTGGTGGGCATGGCCTCTGAATGATGCAACCGGCCCATGAGCCAGCAGTTTGACATTCCTTTTTTTAAAAAATATATATATATATATTATTATTTTTTTACAATAAAAATCTTTAGTGCTTCGTGAAGAGTGTGGATTGTCTGGATTCACAAATCATTTGCCCCCTTATACTTTTTTTAAAAAAAATAAATATGGTCCAAGGCTGAAAGTTAGGTTTCTGGCAGTTATCTCAGAACTGATTAATCTAGACCAGACATGTCAAACACAAGGCCCGGGGGCTGGATCCAGCCCACAAAGTGGTTTCATGCGGCCCGCGAAGCCATACTGGAAACAGTGAGAGAACGGCCCCCACTGCTTTGGCCCTGGCCCAGAGATCCTCCTCCTGCCAGAGACCCTCAGATCTGTCCCACTCCTGCCCAGGCCCCCATAGGCACCCTTGATGTGAACGATGTAGAGCTGGCCATGCCCACCCAGTAGGCCATACGCACTCTAGCCACACCCACCCAATAGGCCATGCCCACCCTGGCCATACCCACCCAGCCCCTGAGGGCAACCACAATGCTGATGTGGCCCTCAATGAAACTGAGTTTGACACCCCTGATCTAGACAATGGCCATAGCTGGTTAACTCATGGCAGATGATTTTTAAATATAGCACAGATAAAAAAAATAAAAAGCAAGAAGATCCAGAATGTTCTTGGATTCCATATAGAATACAGAATAACAGAGTTGGAAGGGACCTTGGAAATCTTCTAGTCCAACCCGCCCTGCTCAGGCAGGATACCCTATAACATTTAAGACAAATGGCTGTCCGTTCTTTTCTTAAAAACTTCCAGTGTTGGAGCATTTACCACTTCTGGAGGCAGGTTGTTCCACTGATTAATTGTTCTAACTGTCAGAAAATTTCTCCTTAGTTCTAGGTTGCTTCTCTCCTTGACTAGTTTCCATCCATTGCTTCTTGTCCTGCCTTCAGGTGCTTTGGAGAATAGCTTGATTCTCTCTTCTTTGCAGCAACTCCTGAGATATTGGAACACTGCTATCATGTCACCCCTCACCCTTCTCTTCATTTAAACTAGACATAGCCAATTCCAGCAACCGTTCCTTGTATGTTTTAGCCTCCGATCCCCTAATCATCTTGTTGCTCTTCTCTGTACTCTTTCTAGAGTCTCAACATCTTTTTTACATTTTGGCGACCAAAACTGGATGCAGCATTCCAAGTGTGGTTTTACCAAGGCATTATAAACTGGTATAGGTCCCATTGTGTTCTTAGAAGGTGGCTGCAACCCATCTTTGGTCTACAGTTATGCTCACCAGCCCAGGAAAAAAAAATACAGAGGTGTAAACGAGGGATTGTAAATTTGGAAGCTTGGAGGCAAAGGGTGTTCTAGGGCATATGCACTGAGAGCAGCCTCATCAATTTGCTTTCTTGTAACTAGTCTTTCGTGATTGGCTCCATTGCTATTTTCTTTGAGTAGCCACAGTGTGCTTTGAAAATGTCAGATGCAATCACTGGCTTTAAAATATTAAGGGTCTTTGGTCAGGACTGTTTTGAATGGAAAAAGCTTTCATTTGGGGGAATGTGCCACGGTTCCAGCTATAGACAGGGAACAGATGTTTTGTTTGCCCATAAATGTATAACTGCATGTGATAAAAATGAAACTTGTTTGGGAATACAACCACAGTGGCCACATTTGCACATCACTTTAGGCCAGTAATCCTTGCCTAATAAACCACATTTAGGTCCCTAGGAGACAGAAAGCAATAGCAGTGAATATCATTTTCTCCATGGACATAATAAGAGTGTACTACTGTATCCTAGTTATTGCATAAAACAAACCTACTTTGGACTACTTTGGAGAAGAATTGTTTGTATAAAACTGTTAGATTTCCAATGGGAAGACTCACAATCCTTAATTGTGAAAAACATGTGAAACACCATGCATTCATGGTGAAAACTTTTTGCTTAATGAATGGAATTATTAATATGATTTATTATTAATATTAATATGATTTATAAAATTGTGCATGAAGAAATGGTATAGCCATTTGCTCTAGCCTAAGAATATAACCTGTAATTGCCTTCATGTAGCCCTGTTGGATACTAAACAACCTAACCAGGCCAGTTACAAATCTAGGATCTACACTCATAGAATGTGGCAAACTCGGCCAGTTTTAACCTTTGTTTTTTCATGGTTAGCATGTTTGTCTGAACCTAGCCTATTCAATTAGTTGTTCATAAAGTAGTATATATAAAGCTAGAAACAGACTAATTGAATAATTGATTGGGGAAAGAAATGGAAATTATCTAAATGAAAAAAAATACAACTATTTATACTAAAAGTTGATATTTATCTAATATTGATGAAATTTATCTAATGTTAATGTATCTGGTATTGAGTAATATTTTTTCTTTATGTTCTATTGTCATCTAATAATATGTATATTTAATTGAAAAAAGATTGTGTGGGAGTGGGTGAGGACAGAAGGACACACACACTGTGTAGCCTCTTCTACCTTCCTGAAGTTTCATGTTAAGCCTGAATGTCTGAAGAGAGATAGTAAGTATTCTTGATTAAAACCTGGTTAGAATCCTCAGTGTAATAAGGATTCCTGCCTAACCAAATTTCTAGTTGCATGAAGTGTGACTATAATAGCTTTAATTCAGCATAGGAAAGTTTAAAGTGTGCTGAGAGAGCAAGACTGTCACACAGGCTTTTGTACTTATTTTGCACTTTGACATTTGAAATAGGCTCCTGATTCCATAAATTAACTTAAATAAGAGGAAAGGAATCATTACAATGTCTGAAACTTTTGTCCCTCCTGCCATGGCTTTGGATTAATACTAGATCAAATAAGTATAAAAAGAAAATCAGATACAATATGAACTGCTATGATTGCCAGTAAATATGGTTGATGGCAATTGCTTATAGAAGAAATATAATGAGTACCTGCCTTGTGCCAGGTTGTGCATTTGGATAGAAATACACAACTAGAAATGGTTAGTAGAACAGGTTTCAAAGTGTGAGAAAATGCTTATTGACTTCTTATATTCATATTGGCTTTCATCCTCATTATTGCAGGAGGATTAGCTCTGTTTCTCATAATGCCAGGCCATGGGTCACATGAAAAAACCTGCCACAATTTGCATGAGGATTCACACAGCAGGTCAGTACAAATGAGAATAGAGTGCTGGAAAAGATGGGTCTCTGCAAGATATTGCAAGGTAGGGCATTATTTGCATGTTCTGGTGCCAGGGATATGATAGATTGCTTATATAATTATCCAACTCATCAGCATGATCACTTTTCCACTCTTGGTACATTCTGAGATGTAGTTGTAGCTTTGCATACATTGATAGCGTAGGAGCATGAATCCACGGAGGTTTGATTCTAGCTTAAGCACTTTTATCAGAGAGTGAATCTATCAGAGGCTAGAAGTGAACAGCAAGCGGAAAGTAAATTTTGAAGGCCAATGGTGGGAAAGATTCCCTCCCCCCTCCCCCCTCACAAACATACAACAAGAAAGCAAGCAAACTACAAACCTCTTCCTGACTGTAAAAAAGAGGAAGAAAAGAAGCAATGAATTCATCTCCCCTCCCATCTCCCAGCATGCATGCACTTCCTAATTTTCCTCTAAATTAGAACAATTAACCAGTGGAACAACTTGCCTTCAGAAGTTGTGGGTGCTTCTTCACTGGAGGTTTTCAAAGAAGAGAGGGGGGGGGTTGGACTAGAAGACCTCCAAGGTTCCTTCCAGCTCTATTCTGAATTTAAATTTAGAATCAATAATGTTGTGGCTTCTGGATACTCTCCTAAGAGAGCTCCAAAACCACATAGTGGGAGAAGGGCTTCACAAGAGTTAACCAGTATCTATTCTAGGTTTTCTCCAGCCTTGTAAATAATAATGAGCTAGATGGACTAATGTTTGGACAGAGTCTGCCAACTTCCTGTGATCTCATATTTTCAGGGGGCTCTCAAAACCCATAGTTTCAGCTGCCAAGAAGACTACAACAGCAGTGCCTGTCACAACCATTGTTGTAATAATGCCTACTTAATATAATTACACTATTTCATAGGCTTATCTAATGCACACCTAGATCATGGGGTCTCCCATACCAATTGCTATTCAGTACCTTCTAGCTAAGGATGGTTTATAGAAGACTCTTACTGCTTCTAATTCTTCTTCTACATGAGCAGTTTGGGATTAAATACATATAATTCAATGAAATGCTACTTAATATTTGTTCTTAAATAAACATGTCACTGAAAAGTTTCCCTTCAGGTCCTTAAATATATTTTGTGCAAAACACTGAAACAGTCAAAATTAATGACAGCTGGCCTTAATAAAATATCCCCAGCCGCTTTTGTTACCAATAAATATTTAAATATCAATTTTCCATAGGCTCTGGAAAGTTAGAAACAAATCATTTAGATATGCTAAGATAGCTTTCTTGTGCTTGCCACTTTTCTATTGCTCTTTCAATCAGTGTATAAGTATTAAAAATAAAATGGCTGTAATCACTGTGGAAATAGGTCCCCCCCATAAGACCATTCTAATAAACTAGCTATAATCCTCTTTCTCATTGTTATTTCAATCTTCTAAGATGGAACAGAAAGAGATGACACAAAGGATTATAACTCATCAGTAAGAAAGCATAGAAAGACTATTCTTTCTACAGTGAGGCTTATGAAACATGCAAGACTTTCCAATCTGAAAACCACCACAAAATCTGGCACTATTTTGTGTGTGTACTGTATATGTCTGTGTGTATTTCTGTATATACTTGCATGTGTCCTATTAACCATATAATAAAAAACATATTAATTAGAATAAAAAATAATTTGTATTTTTTTTACAAAAGGGGTTAATATACATACGGTGAGAAATAATTTATAGGACAAATTCTCCATCAGATCAGTTCAAAAAAGAAAGGTGGGGAAAAAACCCTCTTGGCTCTTGACACTAAAGGCTTAACATCAAATACGGCCAGAAATCCATTTTCACAGTTTTATTGCCCATTCTGGACGCTTCATTTCAAAGGAAAAGAATTTGAATTCAGACACATAAAATTCCCTTTGTTCTCTTGCCCTCTAGCCTTTGGTGCCAATGTGGACAGTTCTGTAGGGAGAGTCAGAGATTAAAAAAAACAGGAAAAACAAAAAAAGAAGCAGCTTAGATACCTGCCTTCAAATCATACCCCTTTGGCTTTGCTAATTAAATCAGGCTTGCAATAAACTTGACAAAGCACTGTCAATTATAATAATTTACATTAGCAAACTGAGCAAAAGAGGCTCTAAACACTCATGTAAAAAAGGCACACACAACTCTCATACGGCTTTGGAATTAATCTATCTATTCTAAAGTACAGCACTTTGAATTGCTGGGGAGGGGTCATGATCTAGTTGGACAGCTTGATTAGGTGCTTTTTAAAATCACAGGCACTTTGAAGATGTGTTTTTGTTGGTTTCCTGTTAGTTCTACCTGGCCTTTCCCCTCCATAAGTTATTATTCCTGGTATAGAAGGCAACTTGATTATCAATGATTCATGACTGATACACACATGCATATAAATTGCCTGGGGCCTGCTCACCTGGGAACTCATAAGCGAGCCTCTGCATGTTCAGAACAGGAGTCTCTAGGAGATTTTACTGACAATTGGTTCTGACCTCTGCATCAGCCACCTGCACCTACAGAGTTTATCTACTCAGGTATAGAAGCAGGAACAAAATGGAAGCCTAAGCAGTTTCCTTTGGACCTTTTCTTAACTGAGCAACCCCAGGATGTGTTGAGACTGCCATTCCTAAGATTCCCAGTAAGCAGGGCTGTCCATAGTCCTATCATGTCTGGAAGGCATCCAGATGACAAAAAGGCAATCCAGTGCTGACAGAAAGTGCCCTATGTTTGAGCATGCCTAGAAGAATGGCCTCAGTCTTTGAATGGACTTTGAGTAATAATAATAATAAAGTTGAAAGGGACCTTGGAGGTCATCTACTTCAACATCCTGCTGAGGCAGGAAACGCTATAACATTTCAGACAAATGGCTGCCCATTCTTTTCTTAAAAACTTCCAGTGTTGGAGCATTTACCACTTCTGGAGGCAGGTTTTTCCACTGATTAATTGTTCTAACTGTCAGGAAATTTCTCCTTAGTTCTAGGTTGCTTCTCTCTTTGGTTAGTTTCCATCCATTGTTTCTTGTCTTGCCTTCATGTGCTTTGGAGAGTAGCTTGACTCCCTCTTCTTTGTGGCAACTCCTGAGATATTGGAACACTGCTATCATGTCACCCCTCATCCTTCTCTTCATTAAACTAGACATACCCAATTCCAGCAACCATTGCTTATATGTTTTAGCCTCCAGTCCCCTAATCATCTTGTTGCTCTTCTCTGTACTCTTTCTAGAGTCTCAACATATTTTTTACATTGTGGTGACCAAAATTGGATGAAATATTCCAAGTGTGGCCTTACCAAGGCATTGTAAAATAATAATAATAATAATAATAATAATAATAATAATAATAATAATAATAATAATAATAATAATAATAATAGTAGTAGAAGTAGTAGTAGTAGTTGTCAGGGGCCTTGGAGGTCATCTAGTCCAACCCCCTGCTCAGGCAGGAAACCCTATACCATTTCAGACAAAAAAGGTAGTATTAACACTTCATGTGATCTTGATTCTATCCCTCTGTTAATGCAGCCTAGCACTGTATTGGCTTTTTTGGCAGCTGCAGCACCCTGCTGGCTCATATTGAAGTGATTGTCCACTAGGACTCCAAGATACCTGTCATAGTTACTACTACTGAGCAGAATACCACCTGTACTATACCTGTGCATTTGTTTTTTCTTGCCTAAATGCAGAAAAACCAAATGAGTGAGATAGAAGAGCTGTAACAATGCTGCAAAGATTGATATGTTTTTGCACTGACAATATAAGAGGCAGCCTTTTGCTTTAACTGTTTGGCTTTGAATCACTAAAGTGCAGGAGGAATTCAAACTGGATGTTTTGAGAAGATAAGAGCATGCTTCAGAAGGGAAGTGAAACTTCATGTGTTAAACTAATTGGTGAATGTGATTCATGATGTGTAATTAAGGGAGGGAGATTCTGTATGATTTGATGTGTTAAGGGGAGGAGAATTCAGATTCTGGCATCCACCCATGATTGCCGATGCTCCATTTTCATTATTATAGAGTATTTTGTAATAAACAATCATGCAGTGTACTTTGATCTGTCTCATTAATCGGAACCATGACAAGCTGCTTGTCACACAGAGCAGTGTTTCCCAAACTCAGCATCTATAGGACATGTGAACTTTAACTTCCAGAATTTCCTAACTAGCGTGCTGGGGGATTCTGGTAGATGTCTACCCACCCACTCACTGACAGAGAGGATTCAGATATCACGGGACACTTGTCCTCATGTTATAGTCCATAAATAATGCTTGATAATTCAATATTTTTTTAATAGTGGTAATCATACCTATTATAATTGCTAGTGCTGAGATATAGTAAACTATAATGTAAGAATTGAGAATGAAGTATTGGATATAATTCATTGCTACCCAGGCAGAGTCCAATCCTGGTTTAGATAGCTTTACAGGTAGTGAGACATGTGCTGTTTGTACCACTTCCAATCTATGCATTTGCCAAGCCAGTTTAGGAAGAGAATATGTCAGTATTGTCTTCTAGTTTGATTCACTAAGGCAGACATGTCAAACTCGCGATGTCACGTGACGTCGCACGACGTATCAGAACTTTTTCCCCATTGCTGGCAATGGGGTGGGCGTGGTTTCTTTGTGATGCATCCGGCCCGTGGGCCGGCAGTTTGACACCCCTGCACTAAGGCTTCTCTTACATTCTTGTAGTGGGTTATAGAATGCAACTAGAATGGATTGATAACTGGGCAGATAATATAAAATGGGGGAAAGAAAACAGCATAATTTTAGTGTTTCAGGAGAAAATTCTTTAAAAATCCAATGATATGTACCCCAGGATAAGAATAAATATTAATATGCACCCACTGTCAATCACATGAATAAAAGGCTTTTTCATTTAATAGGTGTTTTCCCTTTCTGTCTTCTGTTATCATATTGCATAACCTACTGACTCAATATTTACATTTTGTTTTGCTAGACTACCTATGACTCTTGCCTTTGTAAAGATTTCCATGGAGTTCCTTTCCACTCTGAAAACAAAACAAAACAATGCAATGTTCTAAAAGTTATTATGTAATCTCTTTATCCTATCTATAGTTACTGTAGGTATTTTTGTTAGAGATACTGTAGAATCTGAGCAACTGATTAATAAAGTTCTTGAGAGAATATGCAAACAAACAAAAAAATTGTGATAAGAAAAACATAATAATGGTCTGATTACATATTATGTTAATCAAGTAATCTGCAGTTTATCCTCTTTTTTGTATTCTTTCCAGTCTAGTGAGATGTTGGAAAGAAAGTACATAGAAGGGTTGTTATTCTTCTGTCTTCCTGGCTATCCATCAGAAAGGTAATTTTCTGAGAAATGAACAGAGGGAAGCCAAATTTGTTGTATGTGAATGGGGGAAGTTGAGAGGAAGGGAAGGGAGGATGACGCTGAAAGATGAGGTGAATTAGGCTGGGGTCTGCAAAGAAAAAAATCCCAAGGTAAAAAAAATGTGTTTTCCCCAAAAATCCTTATTAAAAAAAGAGATGTGCAGCAGCTTGATATGTTGCTATCTAACCTTAATCAGAACAGAGCTGGAATGATAGCAATTAAAGTCGTTTAATACTTTAAAAGAAGAAAAAATAGTTCAGACCTGGTTTCAATATGGGCAGTTACAAGCTAGATGGAAAGAAGACCAGAAAATTGGCATTTTGACAACTGATGAAAATTTGGTAAAACAAATCAGAGATCAAAGTCAAGTGCTTATAAGAAGGATATATAATGCATTGATAGAAATAGATTCAGAAATGGAACTTGTTAAAGATTGTATGATAAAATGGGCCCAGAATTTTCAGGAGCCAACAACGATGGATATTTGGGAAAAAATTTGGGTCAGAAATGTAAAATTCACACAGGCACAAAATTTAAGAGAGAATTTTTACAAAATGTTTTATAGATGGAATTTAGATCCTAAAAAATTAGCATGTATGTATCCAAATTATCAGCCTAAATGTTGGAGGTGTGGTTGTGATGATGCAACGTATTATCATATATGGTGGACTTGCAAAAAAGTGAAAGCTTTTTGGATTAAAATTTGGTGGAATATGCAGAAGATATTTAAGAAAAAGATAAGGTTTTCTCCACAGTTATTTCTGTTGGGTATTATTACAGATTGTACCATTATAGAAACTAAATTGATTTTGAATTTAATAACGGCAGTGAGACTTTTGGTTTCGCAATACTGGAAGAAGGAGGAACTGCCTACTATAGAAGAGTGGACTTTAAAAGTTTCAAACCTGGCAGAAATGGCAAAAATCTCAGCATATTTGAAAGAACAGTCGCAACAGAGATATATTTTGGAATGGAGAAGATGGATCGATTATATTCAGAATAAATACAGGACTAAAAAGTTTCATTTAGCATATGAATAAGTATTAGTATTATAAGATGTATTATTATTTAGTTATTATTATTTAGTTGTTATGTTTAAGGGGAGTTAAAGTGCGATAGAATTTAAAGTGTTTTTTTAGTTAGCATATTTTAGCTTAAGTTTGTAAAAGTTAATACCCTGTATTCAGCTCTGGGAAGTCGGGGGGGTGGGGAGGGGGAGGGAGGGGAAGTGGGAGGGGAGGGTGAGGGTGGGAGTTTATGTTTTTAAAATGTATTTTAAAACTTTTCAATAAAAAAAAGAACAGAGCTGGAATGGACCTTTGAGGTCTTTTAGTCCAACCCCCCTCCTCATACATAACACAGGTGGCTGTCCAGTCTTTTCTTAAAAACCTCCAGTGATGAAGCAACTACAACTTCTGAAGGCAAGCAGTTCCACCAGTTAATTGTTCTCACTGTTAGGAAGTTTCTCATCAATTCCAGGTTGCTTCTCTCCTTGATTAGTTTCCATTGTTTCTTATCTTACCTTCCGTCTTTTGGAAAATAAGTTGACCCCCTTTTTGCACTAGCCTCTCAAATACTGGAATACTGCTATCATGTCACCCCTAGTCCTTCTTTTCTCTAGAGTAGCCATACCCAATTCCATTCTGCATAGTTTTTTTTTCTCTCCAGGCCTTTAATCATCTTAGTTGTTCTCTTTTGCACTTTTTCCTAAAGTTTCAACATCTTTTTTTAAATGTGGTGACCAAAACTGAATGCAGTATTCCAGGTGTGGTCTTAATAAGGATTTATAAAAAAAGGTAAAGGTTCCCCCGCACATGCGTGCTAGTCGTTTCCAACTCTAGGGGCCGGTGCTCATCTCCATTTCAAAGCCGAAGAGCCAGTGCTTGTCCGAGGACGTCTCCATGGTCATGTGGCCGGCATGACTAGATGCCAAAGGCGCACGGAACGCCGTTACCTTCCCACCGGAGTGGTCCCTATTTTTCTACTTGCATTTTTTACGTGCTTTTGAACTGCTAGGTTGGCAGAAGCTGGGACGGGTAACAGGCACTCACTCTGCTACGCGGCACTCGGGATTCGACCTGCCAAACTGCCGACCTTCTGATCGACAAGCTCAGCGTCCTTCATGTGATTTTTATTCCATGCCTCTGGTTCTACAACCAAGGATTGTATTAGTTTTTTGGGCTGCTGCCACACCCTGGCTCATATTTAAGTGATTGTGCAATAAGACGCAAAGGTCCCCAAGTTACTGTTTTTGAGCCAGGTTTCACCTAACTGTTTTTTCTGCCTAGGTGTAAAACCTTGTTCTTCTCCACATTAAATATCAAGTTGTTGGTTAGGGCCCATTGTTCAAGTCTGTAAAGATCTTTTTTGATCCTGAGCTTGTCTTCTGGGGTGTTGGCTATTCCTCCCTCCCTGCTAGTCATATGAGAAAGCACATTCAGCCTGTCGTATGTTTTCCAGTGTTCCCATATACACAAACTCACACAGATGCCACAGAAGGGCACTGCAGAATGTGCTTACGTTCATACAGATGCAATATGTTTATTACACAAAAAAAAATGAAGATGCCTCCTATGGGCACCACAGGTAAAGAGGTTTGTTTGTTTATTTATTTATTTGATTTGTGTAGTCACCCATCTCAAACAAGTGACAAAGAGTTCCTGAAGAACTGCTTTGCATGTCTTCCTCACCTTATATCTTCTATGCAAATAAGTGATTCTCTAATCTCTAATTGCCACGTAAGATTAAGTTACATGGACTGGTCCGTTTTCCTGCCCACTTCTGGTACTTAGCTTTCCAACTTTTTTTTATTATTAAATGAATGCAGACAAAATATTCCTGGATTGTTTCTGGGCAGGATACAGTGACCTATGTAAAATGTATGAGTTTTTTGAGACATGTTTTCTTTTTTTTTAAAGAGTAAAAGTGCTCTACGTGTCACAGGGTTGCTTTTTCCATTGGCAGTTCTGATTGTGTTACCATACAACATTCTTATTCCAGGAAGTGCTGTATCAAAGAAACAAACTCTGTGAAAAACATGGATTATGAATGCCCAAGACCCACTTTTATTGTTATAAACAAAAAGGACAAGTCAAGAGCTTCAACCAACTGATACATGTTTTTTACCTATAGAAATTTCCCTTCATGCCAACTTGTTGAGCTGAAGGGAGTTAAACTGCTGGTATTTGAGGATAAACAGATTCTAGATTGGCCCAAAATTGAGCTCATTATGATGAAAGAATTTGAATGAACATTTATGAGCTGTGCATGAGATCAGAGATTTATCACTAATCTGGTTAACTTTTGCTTTTTTTTTCTTCTCACAAGGAATTTCTTTCATAGAACAAATGCTATATCTGTAAATATTCTCTCTTCCAAAAGTGAGAGCTGCACTGGGGTTCCTTTTGAGAGTCATATGAGTTAAATGAGTGGGACTGATGGGTGGGGTTTGCAATACAGAGATACGTTCATGCACATTAGCACACATTCTCTCTGCCATCGGCGATCTCTCTCTTTCTTTTATACACAACCACATATTTTTCTTATGATACAAACACAACTGAAGATTGCGGGGAAAGGCTTTAAACTTTTTTTATCTCCTCCCCTTCCCTCCAGTGATGCACCTGGAGAACAGGCTGAGGAAGCACATATATTACTTGGGCCATCTTCTCCATTGTAGCGAGTGTTTTTTATTTAATTGCAACAGATATGGTTACTACATTAGCAGTTACACATTGATTGGGATTTGCATTTTTCTTTGCAAAGCCATGTAAAGTTCATTTCCTTTCTTGATGCTATGTTCTCTAGCAGTAGCTGTTTGATTTTCAGATTAAAATTAGGCATGCAACCCAACCTATTTTCTTGCTGAGAGCTAGACAGATACCTTTAAAAATTGCATAAATTAATCAGGACAATAAAATCTCTCTGGTTCATCCCAGTGATCAACACACAACATTGAAACTTGAATAAGGAAGGGAATCATCCCTGAATGAATAACAGGCATGGCTAGGATTGTCCTAGATGGAAGGATGTACTCTCTTGCATTATCCTTTTTTCTTCCTACCCAAGTTTAGCTTTTGGGAGACTTTAAAACAAAGAATATACTAGGGTAGAAGCTTGCAGACCTCAAGGATAAAACACGCAGAAACAAACTAAGCGAGGGCTTTTCAACCTTTTCACCCATTGTACCACTTTTAGGATATGGCAACATCCAAGTACCACCAGTCACCTAGCAAGGTGCCAAAAAAAAGAGGAAAAAAGTGATGAAGTACAGGTAGTCCTTGACTTACAACAGTTCACTTAGTGACTGTTCAAAGTTATAATGGCACTGAAAAAAGTGTCCCCCAAGCCACAGCCGAGCAAGACACCTGCTTGCCCACCTAGCGGCGCTCTTCCTCCTGTCTGAGGTTTTCATTGTTGTGTGCATTTCTGTTGAGGATTGGCAGCGGGGGTGGGGTGGGGCTGTGTTTGGTTTTTATTCCCCCCATCTGCTGGGCGGTTGCAGGAGGTTTTGATCACTTCACATGACCCTGGGACACTGACCGTCATGAATATGAATCAGTTGCCAAGCATCTGAATGTAAATCACAAGACCCTGGAAATGCTGCAACATTCCAGCTGATTGGTGCTTCTTCTGGGCTCAGAAGCACCAGGATCAGCGCCGAGCTCCAGCTGGAGCCTGGCACTCATCCTGGCACTTCCACTGAACCCTGACAGCCCCAAAGAAGCGCTGATCCTGGTGCTTCCACTGAGCCCTGACAGCCCTGCAGATCCAGCCATCTCTCACTCAGGCTTGTGCAGTGCTGCCACCGGCTCAGCTCATTCCCCTCTCCTGCTACCACTTTTCTAGGATGGTTGCATACCACCTGCCAGGTGCCAATGTACCACAGGTGGTACCCATACTACTGGTTGAAAAGCCCTGAACTAAGCAATGTGGTATATGCAGTACAATGCAGTGAGATAGGTACAGATCTGTACATTGGGGAAACAAAACAACCACTTCATAAACGCATGGCACAACATAGGAGAACAAGCCTATCAGGACAAGATTCAGCAGTCATCTGCAAAGGCCACTCTTTCAAAGCCAGTAAAGTCCACATTTTGGACAGAGAGGACGGTAGGTTTGAAAGAGGGGTCAAAGAGACCATCTATGTCAAAATTGAAAAGCCCTCTCTCAATTGATGGGGAGGGATATGTTATCATCTATCTCCAGTATATAACACAGTCCTTTCAGCAGTTCTAAGATGGCTCCACATTTGCACCACTCAGGTGACTTTGAGGACACAGATAAACTTCCAAATGGCCTCAAAGGCTCTCTAAAAGAATGCAAATGACCAGCTGGCTGCAAGGAATATAAATTCTTCCATTCCTCACTACCCAGTCAGAGCTGAAGAAGCTTCTTGGATGAGAAGTCTTCAAAGAAAGACAAGAAAGTCCAGTTGCCTCATGAAAAAGCACCTTTGGGACAACCATGATCTGGATGACTGAGAATCTTCACAGACTTTTGGGAGAGCTGGTTTGAAAAGTCAAATATGGTCTGGAGTAATATGAGTAAGACAAAATATTGGCCAAACCCCCTATTTTCTCATTAGTAACAATAAAATGTATTACAAGTAGCCCTTGACTTATGACCACAACTGAGCCCAAAATTTTGGTTAATAAATGAGACATTTATTAAATGAATTTTGCCCCATTTTATGACATTTCTTGCTACATTTGTTAAGTGAATCATGGCAGTTGTTAAGGTAGGAACATGACTGTTAAGTGAATCTGGCTTCCCCATTGACTTTGCTTGTCAGAAGGTTGCAAAAGCTGATCATGTGACCCCAGGATACTGCAACCATCATAAATACGAATCATTTACCAAGTGGCTGAATTTTGATCGAGTTGACAATGGGGATGCTGCAATAGTGTTAAGCATAAAAAACGGTCATAAGTCACTTCTTCCAGTGCCATTGTAACATTTAATAATCACTGAATGAACTGTTGTAAATTGAGGACTACCTGTATTTTATATTAAATGACTACTAAAGCATATTTATCATTAGTCAAGTGACCAATGTATAATGTTTCTGACTATATTGGAAATCCCATTCTTTGGCTTATAGTTACTTAGAATGATTCTTGCAGTTATTAATCGGCACATGATGTGACTTGAATGGAAATACACCCTCCAGCTGTATTTGATTTATAACTGGTTGCTTAGCCATTCAAAGTTCAAAGTTGCGATGGATCTCTCAAAAGCTGCTTACTATCCAATTTTACAGTTATGACTCATTCCCCCCCCACATGGAGCCCTGGACAACTTTATCACCTTTACAGCATTTTGCAGCATCCTGTGATCATAGGACAGCAATTTTTGATGTTTTTTTTTTGCTGGATTCTGGCATTTGCTTCTGGTTTCCAGCAAAAAAAAAGCCCACTGGATAAAATGGACACACTGAATGACCATGGCTTTTGCTTAATGACTACAGTGTTCACCTGACTGCAGCTTTTGCTTAAGGACCAACTGCAAAAAATATCATAAAATCAAGTCTGGGTACATGGTGTTCTGCTTAATGACCACCAGAACATACAACAATAATTCTGGACACAATCATGATAGTAAGTTATGGACTATCTTTAGTAGTGTTCTTTCCCATTGTGGTGGAAGCAACAAGGATGGATTTGAAATTGTCCACCCATGCTTTATTAATAGTTGAGGATATCATCCAGATTGCAATATACTTCTAGCAAAGGAAAATAGCCATTATTTGTGGGAGGATTTTTATAGCTTTCTTTTCTGATCAAAAATAGCATATGTTGCTTTCAAACAATGTTCTTTATCATGAACATTGTTTGGAAGTTGTAACACTTCAGCTGAGCATATCATATGAGCTTGTTCACAGCATGAGTAGGCAATGTGATCTAATGGATTAGGACTAGGGAAACTCAGATTCTGGTCCATAAAAATCCAGTGAATGATTTGGGGTCACAGTGAAGTAGGTTCAAAAGGACTCTTGTGGTGGAGGAATATTGTAGTGGGAATGCAAACATAATTGTAATTTGGTTTGCAAGACTCAATGATGTCACTGAGGAGAAGAGATAAAGAGTATTCAGGATTGCCATTTTTGGCAAATGCTGTATTTCTGCCAAAACATCTGGTCACAGTCTTTATAATGTCCACAATTCATCAGTTGATGACTCATGGTTGAACATTTGAATTGTTCCCACCAAAAACAATTATGTCAGAATGAACATCAGGAGACAGAGGAGTGGCAGTGGCCATTCCAAACAAACTGTTCTCCTCATCTGATGTTATGGTGTTAGAGAAATAAATATGTATTCTTTGTAATGCCCAGCAGCATGAAGCAGCTGCTGTGCATACGTGTGCTAAAATTGGCATTAGGCTGACATATTTCAAACGCAATTAGGACATGACTCATTCATATTTCCATCAGTTAACCTCATTGACATCAGTGACACTGCAGAAGAACAAAATCCTTATCATGTGTTTAGCACATGGTCAAAAATATGTGTGTCCCCTGCCATCTTCTCTCATCTGCTCCTCATTAGGGCTTGAAAAGGAGAGGGAAGGAGAGAAAAGTGTAAACGAAGATGAGAGTATGTGTTTAAAAATCAGTCAGCTAGTGCTTGTTGGTGAAAATCTTTTCATCTTCTTAAGATTCTTTTCATTCCTTTGCCTTTCACTTTCTTTGTTATTTATCGAGAAATCAAAATAATTTGAAATTGTGTGTGATAGTTATAGTACTTGGCTGGATGTTTGATACTGATGGTCATGCTTGATGAGTCCATGTACTGAAGCTAACTGCATCAGTTTATCACTTTCTGGATCCCTCTTGGCTAGTACCAGAAATCTTCAGTAAATAGAAAAGAGATCTGGTCATTTAGCATGCAATTTAGCTTTAAAGCACATTATTTTACTCTGCTGTAGTGGACACGGTTACTGAATTTTAGAAGATAGTTCAGTGTTTTTAAGCAAGGCTGCTTTGGTCTCTTGGAATGCAGTAAGACCAGTGTGTTGAAGCTGAGAAAGAGTGTTATCGTTGCCACTCCTCAGAATTTTCCTCCTGTTACTGACAGATGCTTCTGGAGGAGAGACAAGAGAGACAGTGGGAACTTTCTCAGCTGATGAGAAGACCTCATTTTCTCAGAACTTTGGGCATACAAAGGGTTCCACACAAGCAGACTCTGAAGATCCTGTTTCTGGCTGCTGTACAGATTGTGCGTTCAATGCAAATAACAGCAACAGCAAAAACATGCTTGTACATGATTTGGACTGTGAGAAGGCATGGTTCTGGCTCAGGCCAAGGCAGCTATACATTTACTTTGCTGCTAACATTCGTACTCACATACAGGTGCCCACAGCAACCATCATAGTTAAAACAAACTTGCAAGTTCTTGTAATTCCTCTTCAACTGCAGTAAGCTCTCCATTGGAAGTGAGGGTTAGATTGATTTCTCTATGGGTATGGGGGGACTTTGGTGATATGTTTGATATCCTTTCTTTATCTTTTATTAGATTTTTTAAAAATGCAATGAAAGTATAAAAAAGTGAAAAGGAAGATAAGAAAAAATAAGGGAAGGAAAAGAGGAAGGTAGAAAGAAAATAAAGAATTATGGCTTTTGCTCTTCTATGTTTCTTTCTAGTCACTCTAATCTTACTCTTTTTCTTCCCTCTCCCCCCTTACTTTGTACTTTCCTTTCCCCTCCCTTTTAACTTGTTTTAGTCCTCAAATTCATCAATCATCAAATTCAATCTTTTCTTTCTTCAGCAAACAATCCATGTACATCTCCAGTCTTTCAAAAAAGGTCTTCACTGTTTTTCCCTGACAAAGTAGTCAGCTTTTCCATTTTTGTAAACTCTGTTAATTTCAGAAACCAATCTTTTATAGTCCAATCCTGCTTAGGTTATCATATACCGCACAGGTCCCAACCTCTGAGCAGTGGCCAACTAGTGGGCTGTGAGCTGTTTGCAATCAGGTTGTGGAAATGGTGGGCAAGCGCGCACATGCATCCCCACGTGCACAAGTAGTGCCTGCCACTCGTGCAAATGGAGTTGCGCATACACTTACCAGCCACTCATGCGAAACCATCTTCTCTTCCCTCCCCTCCCACCATCCACAAAACTGGAAAAGTACACAATTTTAATTTTAATTTCCCATATTTTTTTTCTAGTTCAGTCTCCATAAAACAAAACAGAAACAATTCTGCTTTCATTGTAATGCTAATCCACAATGTCTTTTGCATCACTGTATGGATTTGCACCCCAAATTTCTTTGTCTTTTTACAAATTTACCATGCATGATATAAGGACCCGTTTTCATACTTCAACACAGGTTTGATATTCCTTTATATATTTTTGATAGTTGATGGAGTAATATTTTGTACCTTTTTTCAAATGGCATATATTTTGATTAGGGATGTGCAAAAAATTTGTTTGTAAGCAAACCAGTAATAATTGAAACTGTTGTTTCTTCCAGTTTCATTCTTCTCCAAATTTTGTTATACAGTTAAAATGCAAAGCTTTGATTGGAATCTATGTAAAATATCTTTTAAAAGAAGATATTTACAACAGGTGTACATCAAGAAAAAATGTTCAAAAGAAATGCAGAATTTACCTTGTCTATTGGAATTGCAAACTGAAATGAAAATGATTGATAGACTTATGAATGAATAAGACTGGAGTAAACTGCATTGATCCGATTTATTCAGCTATAATTTTGATAAGGTGATATTTATTATAAGCTACTTTGGATATTCTGGAAAAGCAGTATATAAGTAACTAACCAAAGCAAAGCAAAGCAAAACAAAGCAAGCCATATCAAACCTACTCCAAATATAATTCCATAATGGAATTTTGGTTGTGAGCATTTGCTTTTCCCACTGCATATAGGAAGTAACACAAATATTTTCAGGGGAAAAAAAAAGAACTGTTAAATTGGTTGCAACAAAAACTTCAGCTAACTTTCATTCTATGTCAGACAATAGGCTATTCACCAAGATCCTAGATTAAGTGGAAGACTTGGGTTCTCAATGGAAAATAAGTTTTTTGGCACTGATCTAACTTCTCTTCTTCACTTTAGAGACTTAAACCTTCCCTGAACAATGTGAGTAAGACATGGAAGAATACTTGGAGAGAAGACAAGATGAAAAATTTTATGTTGGGGAAATGATAGGCTATCAAGATGAAAGGGAAGAAAGAGATAAAAATTGCTCTTTGCCATTTCCTTTTAAAAGAACTTTCCTTCCCACTACAGGAAACAAATTCTACATACTTTGGTATGATGGAAGGCTGGACCTTCAGCATTCTCCGTCCCTGCCAAATCTCCCAATATATACCGTTTGGAAACTGTCGAAATTTGTCATATCCTTGAGAACATCCTGAATCCCTTACTGTACATGCTGTTTGAGGATCATTCATCTAACCTTAGATTAGTTACCTCAGTATCAACAGCCCCTTTGGATTATTGAGACAATTTCTTGCCTCATTGCTCATTGTTAACTATGCCACAAGACATTTAGCTTCTACTTTTAGGGGGAGGGGTGTGAACAGTTTTTTAATGGTTAGTCATATTGACTTGATTAGATGAGTACTCTCTCTCTCTGTTTCTCTCTATCAAAAAGTGGGGTGAGGAGCTTGTTGGAATATTTTAAAATATTCCTCCTAATTTATTGTAAGAAATTTCTCTTAGTACATCCTATAAAAAGGCTGTTTTCATGATCAGCGGACTAATGGAAGATTGTTTGGGTGAGGAACAGAGGACAAGTTTGTGGTTCTTTAGCCTGCCATGCATATTCAGTTGAAACTGTAAACAGCATTATTCATACCATTAATAATAATGCAGTTTCAGAAAATGAGGAGGGACCCAGGAACTGAAAAAGGAAGAATTAACATGTTCACACAGTGGAAGGGAAGAAAAAAAGGATTCCCTGCTTTGTTTTTTTTTCCTTTTATCATTTTGGTCCAATGCCTTCAGGGAAGACTTTGAAGTATATTCCTCACTGTATATAAATTAATCTTAGTATTCCTTTACTTTTATTTTTCCAGGTTTTCTACATTGGCAGTTGGCAGTTTTATGCATTTAGCTATGAATAAGTGCTGGGAATGAGTAGGAAAATGACTGCAGGAGAAGTTGAAGCGAACTACAGATACTGGTGACCACCCAGCTGTGTAAAGGCAGGATAGAACTAAATTATTGGGTAGAAATCATAGAGAATATGATTTCGGTGGAACATTAAGGGACCTAATGGTAAAAGGAGTTCAGTGGTGCTATAGACTATAGACTGCCTCAGGACACAATGGGCTTTTAAGCAAAGACTGAAAAGTCTAGTTGCAGAAATTCCTGCCTTGAGCAAGTGGTAGAATTACTGTATATAATCTCTAAGATCTGTCTAAATTTCCGTGGTTCAAGCAACATCAAGTGAGTTATATCATCCCAAGGTCTCTGCTTGCCATCTGTATTAAATATAAGTTTCAAGTCATTTTGAAAAAGTCACCTAGGTTTATTTTTACACCAGACACCTTTTCTATTATTTTGTAACTTCATATAGTTTTAAGTGATGAGCTACAAGTGAAACTGCTGTTGGAATGAATTGGGAAATATTGGTGGCTGCTGTTAATTTTACTATTGGATTTTGTTTGGTTGTGGTGAAAGTGCCTTGAGTATTGTGGGTTAGTATAATATAAGGTAACATTGTTGTAAATAAATAAACAATAAGTAACGAAGAACTTGAATTGTATTCTTTATGTGTACAAAGGGGATACTTCAAAAAGAGAAGCATTGAAGTTCCTAGTAATGGAGAAGTAATGGAGAAGCACAGGTGTTTTAAAAATGAAAACTAGCATGTTACATGGATGGAGTTAGTAAAGCACCAGAGCAATATGCTTATCAAAGGATTTGCTAATAGTAAGCTTAGGCTCTGAAGAATATGGGAGTGAACATTCCCAAGGTTCTGTCCATTGCAATAAATGAAGTCAATTAATCCCCTGAGAGAATTATATTTCCAAGAACCCATCCTATTCCAGCAGGCTGCTAGACAGAACATGATATATGTATGTGTATGTCTCTGTGTGTGCATGTGATGTGTGTATGTATATATGTATGTGTATGTACTGTATGTGTAAATGTATGCATGTGTGTATTCATGTCTGTATAATCTTATATGCTACTCTAACAAGCAGAAGGAAATTCTCCTTTGCTTTAAATTCTTCTCCTGTACTCTCACTGGTGCCTACCTAGTGGGGGGCAGGGGGTGGGTGGGGTGGGGAAGGGAGTTAGGTTATTTGCCCATTCAACATAAATCCAACAATCATTCTCCACAGACCAAAACAGAATTAAGCACATCAAAAGACAGCTATGTAAGAATGGCATTGCATACTTGCAGAGATGTTTACAGGAAGGAGGTGTTATAAAAAAATCAAGATGGCAGCCATAATTATGTAACAGAATCTCTACAGCTTGATTTTTTTTACTCATATTTCATGGTGGTCTCTGTTTTATGTTTTCTTTTTTTCTTTTTTCTTTGCACTCCTAGGAGATTCTACAAACTTTAGGTTATAAACTTTTCCTAGGGATTTCAGATCATTAGCTATGAGCAACTTCTTCATATGTACTCTGTTCAAATGTTGTTGCTGTTGTACAAATCCTTCAGGAGAGATATTTGAGAATGTGTGGAGGTAAATCTGGTTTAATGATTTGAGAGCGCCATGCAACACTAGGCATGGAGCGCGTGGCCCATACACACAGCCTTAAATTAACATTGCACAATCAAGTGAGTCTTGAGAGAAAAAAGTTATTTCATTATTTGAAAAAAGTGAATCATGATATGTTTGCAAGAAACTCTTATTAAACAGATTGACAAAAGGTATTTTAACAAATAACACCTTGGGCCTGGAATTTATTTCTGCTAATTCAAATTAAAAAATAATGGGGTAGTTTTGTACATAAAGCCCCAATTAGTCCTCATTTATTATTTACTGATGATCAAGGAAGGTATGTAATTCTGCAAATTGAATTACAGAGAATAAAATCTATTTGGTGGGATTATATACCCCATACCAAGAAAAAGTCAAGTTTTTAAAACATCTGTCAGAACACTTACTCTCCTATTCTTTTCAGTATTAGTGTGTAATTGGACACTACAATGGGGTTGTAACCCCACAATTGGACAGATCAGCTGATAAAGGAATTAAAGAAACACAAGGGAAACTGCCTCAAACTGTTTTCAAGTTGACACTTTAGGTTTGATCATTGTTTGGAGGTGTAAAAATGGACTAACAAAAGACTTTACCTTCTTTTCAGAGAGACACAAAACCTTTTCTAGAACTGATATGATTTGGATTACAAAAAAATCTACTTCACAAAGCAATTAAAATTATTCTTCCAAAAACTTTTTCTGAACATAATCCAGTGTCTTAAATTTGGTACTCAGTCTTTTAAATGGAGATTAAATGACTCTGTTTTGCAGTGACCATAGATTGATAAAGAATGTAAAAAAAGGTACTTCAAGACTATTTTAACAATAATTTAGGTAAGGGAACCAATCTGACAACAGTTTGGGATGCTTGTAAGGCTGTGAAATGAGGACATTTTATACAATACAATACAATACAACGCAACACAATACAATACAATACAATACAATACAACAATTAAGAGGAAGGTGGATGAAAAATTACAAAAGGTGTTACAAGAAATTAAACTGAAGAGGGAACTCCAGAATTCACCAGAAGATTCTAACATACTTAATCAACTAAAATTATTGCAACAACAAATTTCTGTGTTGACTGTTTCAGATATTGAAAAGAAACTTAAATATACAAAACAACACTTTTTTGAGTATCTAAAAGCTTTTGACAGTCGATGTACTACAGAGAATGAAAATCAGGTTGACAAATTGTTTACATATTTTTTAAAACAATATGTGTGGCTTATGTTCATCATATCTAGGCCAATGATTTTAGACAGAAATCCACAATAAGCAAAACTTTAAATCACATGTGAGAATAGATTAGCATATATTTATCAACTGTGTTGGTGTTTTTTTTCTAGGCTGCATTAATTTTCAGGGCAATTTGCATTCCTCTCATAGAGCTTTTCAATAAACAACTAACTCTGATCTATAATACAGTCAGTTTGAACAAGGAAGGTTTCAAAAGGTTTATCCATATAGCTAAACTGAGTCTCAGTCATCTTTGTGCACAAAACACCCACGTAGGCTATTTGTCTTGGACTTGAGTGTTTGGCAGGAAGCCTGACTTAAGCCTTCAGAATGAGAGCTTAGTGAAAAATGCTGGCATTCACTCTGAGTTTAATGTCCACAGCTGACCCCACCCATTGTACTTAGCTGCAAGGTTTTTGGCAAGCATGCACAAACCACAAGACAAGTTTTATCATCTGGTAAACCTGTCATTGGAAAAAAAGTGTGTGTGTGTGGGGAAAGTTTTCAGTAAAATATTTCAACAATTATAGCACACTTTAATTAGGTGCATAGCACATAATTATGGCTGTTTTATAATGTATAGGGTTTCAAACAAGCAAACATCACTTTCTGGATGGATTTAGCACTGCTGCCTTTTAGAACAACAATTTAATGCAGCTTAATATTCTACCTGTGTATCTGCATGTGCTTCAGATCCAAAGGTTTGCAGTACAGAATAGATTACTATAGCTATCTACTAGGAATCATTTTTTAGACTTTCTATATTTAGGCTTTTGAGCTTGTGTTGTTTAGATCTGACTAGAAATTATTGTTCTTTAATAATCCCATGCTGAACTGATACTTGATGCTTTATTTAATAACTATGGTATTCTGGAAAAGGATTTCTCAGTTTTATGGAATAACAAACCTGCTTTCAGTTTATTACTTATAAAACTTCTGATGGAAAATAGAATGAATTGGAAATCCTTCCATAAAGATTTATGTGATCTGTTTTTATCAACATTATTGCGTTCTTTCTAAAAAGACTAATCACCTTGTGATATGCCCAGTGTTTCTTTCCATGAGTATTTCTACATCTCTGTAGTGCATATCAGTGACTGAGATTCCACTGTGTTATTGGCAGAAAGTTATTGGTGTAAAACTGTGACAGAAAATTGATAAGCCACCAAGCAATGAACTATACTGTTTTTTAAATTATATTTCTAAGAACATTGCTGTGAATTAGTTTATCAGTTTATTTGCAGGTTGAGTAAAGCAGCCAAACATAATTTACCATAACTTTTGGCACATGAAACAAATATGCCTTCTCACTAGTCCTGGACAGTCACTTGTCTGAAATGGTATAGGGTCTAAGTGATATTGCTATTGCTACTTTAATAACTGGGCTGCCCTTCATAAAAGAGGCACATAGAGAAAAAGAGAATGACAATTTGGTCAAGAAAAGAGGTTGAGACTTAGAACTATTCTTTCTATTTATGCCATAAAGCTTTGGTGTTAGCTAGCAGTTGTTAAAAGGTGTTTCAGAATTATTCTCATGCTGAATATTTGAAATAGACAATTGCTAAGCTTTGTCATAAGGAGTGCAGTGAAAAGCTGGGAATATGTTTAAATGTAAAGAAAATGAATGAATGAACCTTTATTGTCAACGTTCAACCATGTATACATTGAGATTGGCTGAGCCTCCCTTCATGCCCCCACCCCCAACTTACAGTGACACAAACCCTCCATCTTATTACACCATGTGAGCTAATTGCACAACACACCGGCCTCGCAAGTCAATCATGCATAAAGTTTATAAAATTATATCCCGTTCAAAAGCCTATGGATAAAAGCTGTTCTTCAGCCTGTTGGTATGGCTGGCTATACTCCTATATCTCCTACCCGATGGTAGGAGAGTAAAGAGATACCATCCAGGGTGTGGGTCATCCCTGAGAATTTTCCTCACTCTTCCAAGACAGCGAGCCCTGGCGATGTCATCCAGTGGTGTCAGGGGACAGCCCACAATGTCTTGTACTGTGCTCACCACCCTCTGTAATGCTTTCCTATCCGCGGCTGTCAGACCAGCATACCAAACCACAATACAGTATGAGAGGACACTCTCTATAGTAGACTGATAAAAGAGGGTCATTAGCCATTGTTCTACCCTGTTCTTCCATAAGACCCTGAGAAAGTGAAGTCTCTGTTGGGCCTTTCTGGCCACCTGAGTTGTATTAACTTTCCAGGTAAGATCTTCACAGAGGTAGACTCCCAGAAATTTAAAGGAGGAAACTCTCTCCACACAGTCCTCCCCGATGTAAAGTGGGGCAGGTTCCTCCTTTTTCCTCCGGAAGTCTAGCACCATCTCTTTTGTCTTGCCAATATTCAGGTGCAAATTGTTGTTACAACACCATATGGATAGTTTTTGTACCTCCACCCTGTATGCTGTCTCATCCCCACCTGTAATAAGACCCACCATGGTAGTATCATCTGCGAACTTAATTATCGCAGTAGTTGGGTTGGATGATACACAGTCATATGTGTACAAAGACTACAGATAGGGGCTAAGCACACAGCCCTGTGGCAAGTCGGTGCAAAGCTTCAGGAGGGTGGACAAAGCAAACCCGACCCTCACTGTTTGTAACTGGTCCCTGAGAAAGTCTTGAATCCAATCACAGATGGAGGGGGAAAATTTCAAGTCAGTCAGCTTCTCGATGACAGTGCTTGGCAAAATGGTGTTGAAAGCCGAGCTATAATCAAATCAAACTAATCATGGCAACCAGTCTTAGAAGTGACAATGAAGCTATTGCTGTGTTGGGTATCTTCTGCCTTTTAGGATTAACTATCAACAGTAAAGGTTCCAGCAGTTAAGAAATATTCTGCAGACTACAGCTTGGGAGAATAGCAATGAAGGCCTTAGAAAAGATATTAAAATGCCAAGATGTGCCTATATCTACAAAGATCAGAATCATGTCAGTAATGGTTTTCCCTGTGATTATGTTTGAAAGTGAAAGTTGGACTTCAAAGAAGCAGAATAGAAAGAGTATCGATGCTTTTGAACTTTCGTGTTGGAAGTTGGAAAGGATTCTTGAGAAGAATATGGATAGACAAGAAAACAAACATAGATTATTGAACAAATCTCATTAGCTGTGTCTTCCTCTAGACAATGTATGGCAGCCCTTTTGTAACTCAAATTGAAATCAGTGGATCACAATATTCATGTCTTACTTAAGTCATGATTCAGTTTGTACTAAGCACTCAGCTGGATGCTATCCATCTGGGATTAATGCTGCCCTCTGTGTTCCCTTAGTGATATAGGGCATCCATGGGCTTGGGAAATGAAGCTTACTAAGTATCATTACAATCCTGCTTTAGCAGGAATGCAGGGAAGCAGTTTTGTAGTTTTCTTTGGAGCTGTGTGCAAGTTTCTCATTGGCAGAAACTCATATCATCTCCTATTATATTTTCTCTCTCTGACTAGGTAGCAAGGTGCTCCTATGCCTTGGTTGATTTCATTCCATTATTTGGATTTGCCATGCCTCCTGCATGGTGGTTTAATTTCCCCCCTTGTTTCAAAAGAAATTGCAGTGAGGGGAAAAACAAGGAAGGGGACACAGCACCAACTAGCTGCAATTTTCAATGCTCATTCTTTCCCAGCTAAAGGAAGGGAAAGTGAGGACACTTTTTGGATACTGTAAAAATTCTGTTGAGGACTAGGCTGATGAAGCCAGCAACCTATGGAAGCAGCCTGGTTTATAAAGGTAATCAGGACTCAATCCTTTGTCTCTGACCTTGGATTAAATAATAAGTTAATGTTATGATATAAAGCCACTGCTTTTTGGTTTGGAAGGACATTTGTTATTCTGGGATAGAGTATCTTAAATTTTATAACTTAATAATGTTAAAAAGATTTTTTAATATTAGGTCAAATTCTTTAACAGAGGATACCACCTCTTTTTGAACTGTTCAGCAGCTGCATCTTTTCTCAGGCTCATTCAGCTGCTTTGGCTGGATGAAGGCAGCTAGGAGAACTTTGAAAGCAGCTGCCTGTGCCTGGAACAGACTCAGTTGCTTTAACAAATCAAAAAGAGGTGCTCTGTACGTGCTCTTGGGTGTCCCAAAGCACCTCCTTCACTGGATTTACACAGATCTAATTATTACCGTGCACATCCTAGGGGGCCCAGTTGAACTAGTTGTTCTGGAAGGCTAAAAAAACATCCTTAGAAATCTTTGCCAGATTCTACTTAACCGTCATTTTCATTCCTATATAACAAATATTTGCTGCTAGGCTAAAAGTGTCTCTAAAAATGTATACCAGAAATGTCTACTTTTAATATCCAGGTTAAGAAGCCACGAAAATGAAATATGTACTGAAAAGTCGGTTGGGAGAGAAGAGGCCTTCAGCTATTGTAAGCTTGCCAACTGAGTACTTTAAATTTTGATTCTAAGCTTTCTCCCATAATTGTCACCTATATGTTGAAGGATACCATTTAGGTGTGGGTTTTGCTTGATTGTGAAGAGCACTTAAGAAGACACTTTTTATCCATGCAGATTTGAGTTATTGCTTTTCCAGCTGGAATCAGTTGGCTGGAAGAATCAGCAGAAAGTTTTTCATTGAGTTAAGTGACTCTTTGATGATTTCACTGAAAACAATAGTTTTAATTAGTGGGTTCCAACCTGAAGTCCTTTCTTTACAAAATAAGCTAAAAGTATTTTTTACATGTGTAAACTTTCAGAGAAATACAAACTTATAAACTATTTTTATTAAATTTTTTCACCTATAGAAAGATTTTTTAATATACTTTTTTTCTAATTTAAAATCCTATTTCTATTATATAATAGAGAATGACTCACAAAACATCTAGCACTCCTTTAAGGTTTGCATTGTTTTAATTCTAACCTAATTTTTGCTTGCTTCTAATAAAGTTTGGGTTTATTGGTTGTGCCTGTGCTGGTCTGGGAGGCTCTACCCATGATCACTCATGCTCTCCTGTGCTCTGTTGGGACTACTGTAATGCAGTCTACATGGGCTTGCCCTTGAAGAGCATTTGAAAGCTTCAATTGGTATGGAATACATGAGCAATGATAATAATTCTGGATAGTGAAATGGGAGCCATATAACTTTAATAAATAAATAGTAAATAAATGGCACTGGATTTTTGACAGGTGTATGACATATTCCCTGAGCTGCACTGATGACATGCATTTCCAATTGCAATTCAAGTTACTAGTTATCAACTTTGAAGCTTTTCATGGCTTGGGACCAGGTTGTCTGAGGTACCATCTCTTCCCAGTTGATTCTCTCCATCTCATCTGGTCAGGCAAGATGACTGTTTTTGGGATTTTCTTCGCCAAGGAATGCCGGTTGGTGAGTCCTAGAAGACATACCTTTTCTGCTGTAGAACCTCTCCTACAGACTCCTGTAGGATGTTCCCAATGTCCTGGCCTTTTGTAAGGGCTAAACACTTGGCCCTATGCCTGTGTCTGACACTCTGAGCATTTCTTGGTTGTACTAGTGATAATAGTGGGATATTATGTTTTCTCAGCTGCTGTATATTTCGGTTTTTCTATTGTTTTGCAATTTTTTTTACTTTATTTTAATTTTGTTCACTACCCAGAATCTCTAATCAATATGGGAAGTCATACAAATTGATTGATCGAATAAATAAATTCATTTTCTCTGAAAGGAGAAATGGTGTTTCTTTATTTCAAACACATATATCCTGAGTATTAGAAGATGTTGCTCCAAATTATAAAATATAACAAAATAAATCCATACTTTTAAATTAGAATAAATAAAAATATTTAAATTTAAAACATATTTTTTTAAAAAATGCTTTCCATATGTGGACTAGATCACTACTCAAATATGTAGCAAACCATGCCAGCTATGGATGTTTTCTTTTTCTTTTCAAGCATCTCAGTAAAATTGAGGGGCTTTACTTCAGGGTAGCCATTTATCTGGCCTATGAAAAAGAGGAAATGTATCCTCAAAATGGAGGTGTTGGTTTGCATCAAAATTGCATGTAGTGACATAGGTGCAGAGGTGCAATTGTAGAACACAGTTCTACATATAGAAACATAATAAACTTCCACAAAATGAGAAACATTATGAGTAGGTTTTAAGCAAAGGGTGTACAAATTCAAAGCAAGTTCTTACAGTTCTGCCTTTTTAAAGGCTTTATTTTTTTAAAAAAAATTATCCTGCCATAGCTCTAAACATGCACAAGTATTGCCCATAAATTAAGTCATAAATTATGACTCCATTCTAACCTTCTGAAAGCAAAGCTCAGAGTTTTATTCACAAGTGCCAAAGCAAATACAAAATAACACCTGGGCCCAGTGGCAGAATTCAAACATGCGAACAACCGGTTCTCTGTGTGGATACCGCTTCCGGAAATCCATTCTGGGCCTGGGAAACAAAAAATTAGCTACGAGTTCTGCCGAAATGGTGAGAACTGTCTGAATCCCATCACTGCCTGGGCCCCTCTATGTATTTAAAATATATTTAATAGCTCAGTAGTACAATATATATGCCTATTAATATGTTAAGTAATATGTAATATATATGATTTTAAAGCCACCATATATCTAATATATATGACCATAAAGCCACCAAAATCAAACAAAATGTTTTGCATTTTGCCAATTTTTCTGTGAATGTTTGGCGGCGGCGGAGCAGGGCAGGGGGCAATGTAAAAGAGCTTACTTGACCTGATCTAAAAGTGACTTATTCTCAGGTATGGTGGTTTTGTCTGTATTTTCTCTTGGATGAAGGAACAGATTCAGATAGGAACAGAAAGATATTTAAAAGTTGCTCAGAAAGGGAAATATTTATCCTTGATAAATGAATTAAATGTTTCTCCATTTTATTTCAGGGAAAAAAAACCCAACACCTCTCTTTTTTATTGGGGGTTTGAAAAACATTGATGCCCAATGATTTCATATTGTTTATTTTGCCTTTTCTCCAGAAAGTAAAACATGGCATCCATGCTCTCTTCCCACAGCAATCTTTGAGCCAGATTATGCTAAGAAAGAGAGAAACAAGCCAGAAATTACAGATGAGATAAAAGTCTTTGAGGAGATTTGAATCTGATTTTTCTTTAGTTAAAAGTCTGACAGTTGTGCCATTATAAAATTCTAGTTTCATGATTCTCCTAAAAAAAGCTTCTATATAGCATTTAGCTGCTGTGTAAGGGCTGGTGTTACTTTCCACAGCTCTTCATAGCAAGAACATCATTTTAATTACAAATGTTCTGCAACATAGACCCATTTTATTGCAACTTTATTTCTTCTTCCTAGCCAAATTTTCTAGTGAGAGAAACTAAAAAGATGGTGCTAGGCAGCTTTTAATGGAAATGTTAAAAATACAGGCAAAGGCATAATTTAGAAGATTTATATTACCCATATATGTTAATTTTCAACTGTGCTGTATAATAATTTAATAATTTGACTAGATGATAAAATATAGAGCTTTAATATTCCTCTCTGTATTGTGTGGGAATTATGGAAATGGAAAAATTAGGTACATATATTTTATGCCCTCCACCCAGATGTGAAACATACACAGTTCCTGATTATTTATTTATTGAATTCTTATCCCACCCTTTCTGCGTGCCGAGTAAGTGTAATACAACATCTCCCTTCTTCTAGGGTGCAGACATTTTATCCTTTATTCAGGCAGGCTAGGCTGAGAGGACCAGAATCACTCAAAATCACCGTGGAAAGGAGTTGAACTTTGCACTTGTGATATAAGTGCAGTCTTCCCCAATCCCAGTGGTTTTCTTAGCTTGGAATAATGAGTTATATTTTAACTCTTTCAGAGGGCAGCAGCTTGCTTAAAGTTATTTGATTCCACTACATCATAGAACTCTGTTTCTCAAAGGTGGATTCTTTGTGCAACACTGGAAATTTATGAGAAAAGAGTGACTAAAGCACAGAATCAATGCAGCCAATGCACTTCAACAACATTTCTTGAAATTGTGATATAACATTTTCTACCTGTAATCGAATTTACATTTCTTCCATTTAGACAGCACACAATTATATCCTTACATTCCATGTATGTATCTCTAATCCAAGCATCTCCTGCAAAACTAACGTATTTCTTCTAGCATCAGTGAAACTGCAGTCAGATATTAGAAGCAGCTATTTTGGATCAGCCTATAGAGAATCATATAATGAACTCTCATAGGCTTTCCCAACTGATGAACTGAACTGTTTTTTATCCACCACTGAGTTGTCAAAAAACTATCCTGTTTTTTTTTTCTTTTGTGCAGGGGAGGGTCATTGCCTAAAGCTACTAGATGCAAAAAACTGAATTATTACTTAATAACAGCAAGTGATTTAGAAAATTCTAACTTTCAACTAAGGCTTGAGACAAAAGTCAAAAATAACAAAAAAAGCTTCTTTCAACATATAAAAAACAAGAAAAAAGTTAAGGAAATGATTGGTCCATTAGTGGGGGAAAATAGCAAGAAGGTGACAAGCAACAGGGAGAGAGCAGAACTATTTAACTCATTTTTTGCATCTGTCTTTACAGAAAGGGAAAAAACAGTCCAACCTAC
The DNA here is from genome assembly GCF_947247035.1 of Vipera ursinii. NCBI lineage: Eukaryota > Metazoa > Chordata > Lepidosauria > Squamata > Viperidae > Vipera > Vipera ursinii. Next base: position 37,380,270 of record NC_139512.1, read on the forward strand.
CAAAACCAGTGCCATAAAAAACAGAATAGAAACACAAGTTAAGATAGGCAAGAAAATGGTAAGTGAGCACCTGTCCAGCCTAGACGAGTTCAAATCACCAGGACCAGATGGATTACAACCCAAAGTTCTCAAGGGACTGGCAGACGTGATCTCAGAACCACTGAACTATATTTTTCAAGGATCCTGGAGCACTGGGGAACTACCAGAGGACTGGAAGAGAGCTGATGTAGTTCCCATCTTCAAAAAAGGGAAAAAAACAGATCCAGGAAACTACAGACCTATCAGCCTGACCTCAATACCTGGGAAGATTCTGGAAAAGATAATCAAACAACAAATCAGCGAACACCTTGATGCAAACAAAGTCATCACTAAAAGTCAACATGGGTTTGTCAAAAACAGATCATGCCAGACAAATCTTATTGCATTCTTTGACCAAGTGACAAAATTAGTGGACCAGAGGAATGCTGTAGATATAATTTACTTGGACTTCAGTAAGGCATTTGATAAAGTAGATCACAACCTACTACTTGATAAGATAGAAAAATGTGGGTTAGATAGCATCACCACCAGATGGATTCATAGCTGGCTGACAGGCCATTCTCAGCATGTGGTCCTCAATGGAACTGCATCTACATGGAAGGAAGTGTGTAGTGGGGTGCCCCAGGGCTCTGTTCTGGGCCCAGTGCTCTTCAACATCTTCATTAACGATTTGGATGAGGGGATAGATGGGGAACTCATCAAATTTGCAGACGACATCAAGCTGGCAGGAATAGCCAATACTCCAGAAGATAGGCTTAAAATACAGGAGGATCTGGACAGACTCGAACACTGGGCGCTATCTAACAAAATGAATTTCAATGGTGAAAAAAGTAAGTTCTACATTTAGGAAAGAGAAACCAAATGCACAGGTATGGTATAGGTGGTACCTTGCTCAATAGTAGTAACTGTGAGAGGGATCTAGGAGTCCTAGTAGGCAATCACTTAAATATGAGCCAGCAGTGTGCTGCAGCTGCCAAAAAAGCCAACACAGTGCTAGGCTGCATTAACAGAGGGATAGAATCAAGATCACGTGAAGTACTAATACCACTTTACAATGCCTTGGTAAGGCCACACCTGGAATACGGCATCCAGTTTTGGTCACCATGATGTAAAAAAGATGTTGAGACTCTAGAAAGGGTACAGAGAAGAGCAACAAAGATGATTGGGGGACTGGAGGCTAAAACATATAGGGAACGGTTGCTGGGATTGGGTATGTGTAGTTTAACAAAGAGAAGGGTGAGGGGTGACATGATAGCAGTGTTCCAATATCTCAGGGGCTGCCACAAAGAAGAGGGAGTCAAGCTATTCTCCAAAGCACCTGAAAGCAGGACAAGAAACAATGGATTGAAACTAGTCAAGGAGTGAAGCAACCTAGAACTAAGGAAAAACTTCGTGACAGTTAGAACAATTAACCAGTGGAACAACCTGCCTCCAGAAGTGGTGAATGCTCCAACACTGGAAGTTTTTAAGAAGAGACTGGACAGCCATTTGCCTGAAATGGTATAGGGTTTCCTGCCTGAGCAGGGGGTTGACCTCCAAGGTCCCTTCCAACATTATTATTATTATTATTATTATTATTATTATTATTATTATTATTATTATTATTATTATTATTATTATTATTATTATTATTATTATTCTGCTATCTAGTTGCCATTTGGAATTTTATGCCCTAAATCTCGTAGTCCTTCTATAGCTAATCCCTATCTTGCTTCTATCATCTATGTTTCAAGTCACAGTAGTCATCTGACTTGCCTCCAAGTTAATGGGAGACAATGGCTTGGAGGAGCACCCTTAGGCAGTGTTGCGGTAAGAGGGAAGTACTAATTTAATACCAATACAGCTAAGGTTGACTTAAAGCTGTATCATTCTTAGGCTAAGAAAGAACTGTTGGTAGCATCTTGGGTCATGGCAGAAGAAAAAAACATGTTCACAGACATATTTGTGTTGTTGCAAGATACACACAAGTAGGGAAAGACTCTGAATATAAAAGGAGCTAATTGTAAATTATAACATAATGTATTTTCCTCCTAATAATGGTTTATTTATTTGTTTCTTCTAGTTTATATGTCACTCCTGAGTAGCTAATAACAAATCCATACTGAAAAAAGTAGACAAAATAATTAAGTGCAGTCTTATAATATCTCATGCCCCTAATTCAATGTACCAGTATAAGCTTTATCCATCCTCTAAAGTGTTTTTTAAAGAGCCATGTTTCACAGGTCTTTGAATGCATAATGAGAGAATCATTTAGCTGTCTGGGGATGGGATATTCCACTGGGGAGGGGAATGTCTGAGAAAATTCAACTAGGAGATCTCTGCAAATGACATCATCTCAGTAGAGGGAATTCTCCTCTATAATATAGTATAGGTTCTCCTACTTGAGCAAGGTCCTTCCAGCTCTATTCTATTCTGTTCTGTTCTGTTCTAATTATTGGACTCAACTAAAACAGGCTGTAATGTGGGGTTTTAAAGGTGATGGCCAACACTTTGAATTGAAGCTAACTGGCAGGCAATGAAGCTCCCAGCATAGTGGGCAAGGAATGCCCATAATTATTCAAACCAGCACTTGCTAAATCAACTGAAGCTTCAAGATGGTTGTCAACAGAGAAAGCAATGCCTCTTGTACCAGAAATAGACATACAGTAACTATAGTGCAAAGGCCCATCTGATCATTGCCTTCATCTGCTTTTGAAACAAAGTTGGGAGTTCAGCAGAACTTCAGACTGCAAGCCAGATGTTTCTGGGAGATTGCAGTCTCCTCCCAGTCCTAAGATGAACTACTTCCAGAATAAACTGGTTTTCAAATATGTAACTATTCCATTTGATATAACACCCCCACCCCATTTTGGTCCCAATTGTTTCCAGGCATTTGATGCTGGGCATATTTTGAGATGTTAAGGTATCATCCATATATTGAATACCTTACCCTGTACTAGTGGATTACTTCTCACAGCAGCTTCATATAGATATTGAATATTGATAATCTAGTAACAACTCAGCTGCCAGTTTTCTGGCCAACTTTCCATAAAAAGGATTGGTTGACTTTAAACAATGCTGCTGGATTCTGTTTATAGATACAATAAGAGTGGAGAAGTCAGCTCACATTGCCAGCCACACCACCATCGTGTAAATTTGAACTTTTACCTATGTTGAGTTACAACAATCTTTTATTTTATGCCAACAGCAGTCCAGGTACTTTTGCAACTTGTAGAGCTTGGTTTATAAAGGATCTCTCATGGATTTGGAAGCAGGTAAAGGGCATTCAGGAACAATTCTCCAAGAATCACCATCAACCAAGTACTTAACAGAGCTGGTTTCAAGGCTTCAGAAAAATCCCCAAGTACTTTTTGGCAACCTACAAGATCCCTTACGGCGACAGCGCATTGAATCCATTGTTCCTGCTGAGATATTTGGTGAAAATTAACTCCATGGAAGTCAGAAAAGTAATCTGATGGGAAATATATTATCTATTTAATCAGAGACTGTACCTGCTTACTTAAAGGCTAAACAGATTGACACTATTGCAACTTTTCATTAGCCACATTACACAGAAATTATGTATAAAGATTCTTGGCTATAGAAGGTGTCTTTGGCCAATCTGAAGGTCTGACACAGTTCAGAGAGGTGTCACAAATCTCTTTGAAATGGACTCATTACTTGTTAATGTAAGGTATGAATCATCATCATCATCATCATCATCAACAACAACAACATCTACTTGGTACTACTAAACCAGGTAGCACTTTCAGATAAAGGGAAACATCTTTTTATTATTTAACATTTAAAATGAGTGAAAATACAGAATAGCACAGTTTTAAATGAATGTAAGAAATGTGGATGTCTTAATGTTTTCACCTCCAAATTTAGCAAGGCAAATATCTCATAAGAAAATACACACAAAGCTGCTCATATTAGCAAAAATGTCATTAAATTGTGTTACATTAGGGAAAACTGATGATAAAAACTATGTTTTATATGAAAGATCAGTATGACATTTCATGTAAAGTGTAAAATAAAACTGATATCGGAGAAATAAAATTAGAAAAATGTTGATTTGAAACAACCCTACACATTTGATTGATTGAATGAAAGAATGAATAAATAAAATATGAAACAATGAGAAACCAAAATAGCTTGATTAACTTCTCTGGTCTTGCATCCATATTTTCACTTGCAACCAAACTTTAAGAAGTAAAGAAGTGATATTGTGTACATATGACTGTGAATCAGTTATCCAGAGTATTGTCCATAGAATCCGTAGTAGCACACACAAGATTGTACTTTGTATCTATTTCAGATTGTCAAAATATTTGTGAGTGGTGAAAAAAATCACTGCCAGAATATCCATCAAGTGAACAGACTAACTGCATTTTTAGAAAAAAGTAAAAATGATTTTATAAATTATATTTGAGGTGAGCCAAATTCACAGCATATTTCTAACTTGTCTCCAGCAGGTAAACTAAATGGTAACGTTAGAATTGGACTATCCAGTAAAAATACCCACTTTGTCAAAGATTTCCCCCTAGCAGGAACAGAGACAATATGTTATGTAACATGGCGATTAAGTGCACCAAATATTATGGACCATCCATAGATCAGTGGTGAAAAAGACTGCAGCTCATTAAAGGCAATCTCTCTCTCTCTCTCTCTCTCTCTCTCTCTCTCTCTCTCTCTCTCTCTCTCTCTCTCTCTCTCTCTCTCTCTGTGTGTGTGTGTGTGTGTGTGTGTGTGACTTTATATAAGCCATGATGTCTTAGTTTCTTTTTCCCATTTGCAAGGCTTAAAAACAATTAAATAAGCTTCACCTAAAGATCTATTGAATGATTACTATAAAAGGCTTATAAAGGGTACAGAACACATTTTAAAAGTCTTATATAAATAGTACTACTTTGTGTGGTTAGAACAACTTATTCATAGGGCAGTGAAGGAAGAAGTGATGAAAATATTTCATCCAAAATAAGTTTTTTTCTCATTTTTAATTTTTGAAATTGTTATTTTATAAAAGTAACACTATAAGAGAGGAAGAGAGATGAAGAGAGAGAAGAAGCAAGGAAAGATAATTCAAGTAATTTGAAGCACACATAAAAATATATATATTTCAAAATGTAATGTATAAAACAGGTATGTTTCATACCTGAAATGGTAATCACAAATATTTTAAAATAATTATAATTTTGATCAAGATTTATAATTATATGACTTCTGTAGGTCTCTATCAAAACAAATTTTAAAGAAATTCTAATCCCGATATTTCTTACACCAATCCAACCCCCTAAATGCTTCTTCTGCTTTCCAGTGGTATAAAATATGTTTAAACTGCTGTTAATAAAACATTCAATTCTTACCTTAAGGCTTTTTGAAATTTAAAGTCTGCTTACAGTGGAATTCTACATAATTGTAAAGAAGCAAGTTTTACTACATGAAGTGTGGCTAATTGCCAGATAAACTGTATAGAATTGTGCAGTTATCCTTCATTTGTTGGTTGGGGAAAAGGTCTTGATAATATGTTCTACAAATATTGGATCAGAGCAACCGAACAGGTCTCTTCTGGTTAGCTCAAAGTTAAGATGATTCTCATTTATGAAAAGAATGGAAATGGCATAAAGTATTCTGCTTTTTGTAATCAGAAAGCCATATTCTCAATTAAATTAAATTACTTATAGTAATAGGAATGAGGATGTGTTTCAAGAATATGGGTATGTATGTATGTATGTATGTATGTATGTATGTATGTATGTTAGTGTAGATAGATAGACTGAAAATTTCCTCTATCAGAAAAAAATTGTGTTACTGTTTGAATACATTTAATACTGTAATTTGTATCATCTCAGTTGATAGATCTCAGATGATGTTTGAGCTTGATAATCCATTTTTTGGATACATATTGGAAGCTGAGTTGGCATGCCTATCTCAGCCTTATATCCAGCCTGCAGTAGGGATTCCGAGAATTATAGTTTCAACACTTCTGAAGGACACCTAATTTGAGAAAAAATATCTAGTAATGATCTTCTAGGTTATGGAAAAGGTGGATACCTCTCTACCTTTGTTTTGCAGTTTGAATATTGTCTAGACATGTCTTACCTTATTTTTGAATACTTTCCCCATAAAACCTAACTGGTGTAGATTCATGAAGCCTCCTATATGGGCACATCTGATTATTTGGAAAATCTGCTTGTAGCTCATGTGCTTGTTCACTTGACTCTTACCGGCTTGTGATAAAATAGCCACATCATAGCTAAGAGCTTTTTCTCAGTATCAGTTCTATAGAACCAATGTCTAAAGAATTGTATCTGATTTAATGAAATATTAAAACTCTCAAAGTTTTTTTTTCTATGGGCCTTTGTGAAGCTGGTTTAAGCATTATTTATGCAGATATGTATTGGTAGTTAGATATAGATTCTCATTGTTCATACACTGAAAGGACACGTTTGTTTGATATAGCTTCTAATAGTATTTTTAAATGTTATGGGCCATACAGGTTGCTGATACTGTACATTTTAATTGTGATCTGAAACTGTACTGCAGTGTGTCACTGTATCAGTTTCTTAATGTTGTACTTTATTATTTTGCACTGTATCTAGTGACAGGCAAATGAAAAAATTACTACCACAAGTCTTCACCTACTACCAAGAAGCTGGTCTTGATTTTAAAATAGAGAACTATGGGAACTTGTGGAAGCTTTGAAGGGGTTCCTCAAATGTACAGATGTTTCTCCTAAAATAATATTCCATATGGAAAAGATTTTCTGAAGACAACTTGAAAACCATTGAACTAGACAGATATTTCTATGCAAAACTCAACATCTGCCTTATAGACAATTTTCCTTCCTCATTGACTTTGAAATATTAGTCCCATCATCATAATAGATTATAAAAATGTTGGCAAGCCTGGCATAAGTGGGTGACATATTTGATGAGAGCTCATTTCTTTTTGATATTACTGATCTGATACCAATGAATACCATAAGTAAATTAGTATTACTCAGAACACCTCAGAGCAATAGTTCATTAAGCCATGGTAGCTTAAGTCAGATTCTTAATCAGTAGCTGCTGGACATTCACTGGTCAACTGGCACAGCTGTTATCTTTATCCTTTTCATCTGGAAGGCCTTCCCACACTACTAGTAGTAATAAATAGAAGAGAGAAGATCTGGGTATATGAAAAGTCTACCAGCCTGAAAAAACCCTATGTCTGTCATGTTAAGTTACCATTTAATGCATTCCTAGGGCTTTCTGTTTCCAACAGTCCAGAAGAGTACATTCCTAGTGCCAAATCTGCTTCATTTCAGAGGTGAAGAAACATTAGAAAGCTTCAAGGCAAACACTTTGAACTGACCTTGTGTATTTTATGCGAGTGTAAAATTCAGCATGGGTTGTTCTACCATTATGTGAAGTAAAACAGCCCAAGATGGGTGCCAAGCTCCCACTTTCTGTATTCCTAACATGTCATCTGTGACAATCAAGAACCACTGTGATACTAGGAATGTGGTGTTGAATAAATACCATGGATCCAAGTTTACTCTGTCATGGAAGTTTGAGAGGTAGCTTTTGGACAGACACTCTTTATTTCAATCTGTGTCATAGGTTTGTTATTAAGGGGGAAATTGAGGAGACTTGAGCTTCTGACACTTTGAACTCCTGATGGAAAAATAGCATATAAATTTAACCAAGAAGCAGGTAGCTCTCTAGACACTTTTCTGAGATATGCTTGTCTCCTGATCACTAATTTTATTGTGGCATTTTGAGAGCTTCCTCAGAATGATACATTATAAGAATATTATAGTTTCTGCTTACAGAAAGTAGCTGTGGTTAACTTAAATTGGATTATTCTGAAAATTCCCTCTAGGCAATGGAGGGTGAATGGTGATGCTACCATGGGACATTGGCTAAATTGATAGTGATAGTATGATGGAAAAAGCAGATTCTATCCTCCATAGAATAAGTTACTTTGGAATATGTGTGAAATTAGCCAAAGAAATGTGCTCTGGCTAAAGTGCTGGACTTCTATTGTAGCATTTTCTTTCAGGCAATTAGCAAAGGTAGGAGCTGTGATTAAGTGACTGAAGCCCTTTCCTAGGTTGGTCATGGTGGCCATCTCATCCACTCTGGCAGGCACTTCTATTCTCTCAGTCACTTGGGCAGTAAAATGGATCAGATTTCTGTTTCACAGTTTCATTTTTTATCAGCAGGATCTAAGCAAGCCAGGGTCCACCTGAAACTTTCCAGTAACATCTCTCTACAGCAGGGGTGTCAAACTCAATTTCACTGAGGGCCGCATCAGCATTGCGGTTGCCCTCAAGGGGCCGGGTGGGTATGGCCGGGGTGGGCGTGGCCTACTGGGTGGGCGTGGCTAGAGTGCATATGGCCTACTGGGTGGGCGTGGCCAGCTCTACATCGTTCACATCAAGGGTGCCTATGGGGGCCTGGGCAGGAGTGGGACAGATCTGAGGGTCTCTGGCAGAAGGAGGGTCTCTGGGCCAGGGCCAGGGCCATGGCAGCAGGGGCCGTTCCCTCACTGTTTCCAGGATGGCTTCACGGGCCACATGAAACCACTCTACGGGCCGGATCCAGCCCCCGGGCCTTGTGTTTGACATGTCTGCTCTACAGCAAGGCTCACTATTCTAGTGCTCATGACCTGTTAAGCTATTCATTTTCATGACTGAGAAGAACTTATCTTTATAGCATGATTTTTTTCCTATTATTTTTCCCATAGATAGGAAAAGAGATGATACTTATTTTCAAATATTCATAAATCTTTTGGAAATGGAAGACTTCATATCATTATTATTTTAAATTTGTAATAGAAAAAAATATCCTGAGTTTTAATATTTGGGAGATATAAATGTGACAAATGTGGCCTTGCTATGAATTCTGGTTTTCATAAAAGGCTACTTAAAGACAAGGTAGTTTTAGATCTAGGAAATATGTAAAAATGACTCTTTGTTAATAGGATGAGCTCTTTACATCTGGATTAGGGTTAATTGACAGGAACCAGTCACCTTTTATTCTCACAGATTCCACCAGAGAAACACCTTGTGCTGATCTGAAAAGGACAGAATTAGGTGCTCCATTTTTACTATTGATCTTAATAACCTACTTGTCAACGCTGCTGACATTGAATGTTCTTGCTTTGACAATATATGAAGATGCAGCCATTTTCTCTTTAACCTGTGTGTTACTGTTAGAGTTAGAATTAGATGATGCTGGGGGGAGGAAGAATGTGTATGGGGATTAGTTAGACATAATAACATAGCAGTAGAGCATTTTTCAAGGCTGTTTGAAATAAGAGATGATAAGAATGGTGGGTTGGAGAACTGGTATAAAGATCTGCCTTTCAAACTAATTGGAAAATTCGATTTATGACTGTTAATTATAGGAGGGAATTGTGCTTTGATTCTATATGCTTAGGGGAGGGGAATTCAGATTTCAGCTTCGACCATGTATGTGCCGATGCTATGCTACTTGAATAAAGATTCTTAAGGTAAACAATGCCTTCAAGTTCTTTAAAGAGTTCATCTGTTGGAACCCTGACATTACTATTATAAATACCTATTTTGTGACATCAGTAAAAATAAAAATAATGGCAACTTCTAACAATAAAAAATTGTTATTTTGTAATTGAAATATTTCAATGTGCATCTCAAAAAGACACCATAGTGGTATAGTACTTATCCACATTTAAATATCTGTCCAGAAAGACTGATTGTTTTTCTTCATTTTATCAGTTCTAATTAATTGAGTACACTCCACCTTTGAGGTTCTTATAACCAGTTGTTAGACCTTTTTTCCCATCTGTGATTCATTCTTCCTTTTACATATAAGAATGAAAGAAAGTGGAATCTTTAAACTTCCCACATGGGGACAGATATGAGATATTATGTTGTTTTAGACTGGATTTAGGCAAACCAAGGAAAGGCATATTCATTGAAAGTACTCTTATATTCTTAATTTAGTCAGGTGGTAGAACAACATATACTGCAATTTCATTTGTTTCTTAGTATTAAAATTTTATGCACTTAATTTGCTGCTTATACAAACTGAATCACTTTTGTTATTCATTTGTTTAACTTGCATCCATTTACTTGCAAACTCTATTGCTTTCCTTTCATTCTGTCTTTACCCAGTGATCCTGAAATTTAATTTTTCCTTTTCCTCCATATTTTGAACAAATATCCTATTCCAGAGTTGCTGCTTGCAATTCAAGGGAACCTTTGACAAGTTTTTTTCTGGTATAGCTTATTATTTGTACTAAAAAAACAACCCCATAAAACAAACAATCTCCCACCCCTCAAAAACCCCAAACGAAACACAAACATAGCATGCACACTGATTGCATTCGCTCAATTAATGCCACTTTTATTTCCCATAAATACAAGGCTTAGGGTTAATTAAGACATTACACTGGCTCTAAGGTTATGTTTTTGTAGGAGTGGGCCTGAGATTCAGAGTTGTGAGTGTGCTTCCTAACATGAACAGAAGATCTTTATGAACTAATATTACACACACCATGTTCATCTTTATAGTGTACATTTAATCCTTAGACATCAAAGCAAAGACATCAAACTTCTATGGGGAATAGGAAAACCCCCTGTGCTTTCCAGAATATCACCACCACCACCATCACCACCATCATCATCATCACCCTGATTTATAGGGTCGTGCAGATTTCCAAACTCCCTTGTCCAAGTTTGTTGAATTACATGAAATTACATTTCAAGTAATTTGACAAACATGATTTTTGCAAAGGATCCTTATTGTATTCACATTGGTCTGTATAACTGAAAGAAAAAAAAGGCTATAATGAGTACAGAATGATTATGAAACAAAGCTGATTTTTTTATCCATTTTAATTCTTAGATCATTTGCAACTACATTCATATTGATTTGAAATCATTTTAGGGTTATACATGGTAACAAAAAATAGAATTTTTAGGGTAGCTCATCTATAAATAAAACTTCTGAAGTCTAAATCGTTCTCTTTAAAATATTTAAAATGATATTTTATTTAGTGACATCTATCTTGATTTCTTTACACAGTACTGCATTCATATAAAATGAATATACAGCCTCCATACCACAAAATAAACAAACCTCTTGGATGTATTTTTTTTAAAAATCCACACATTTGAATGTCTTTGTTGATAATCGACCTTGTGAATAAAATTAAATAGTTTGTGAAAATGTCTTCCAGCACATTTTTTTAACCTCCCTCTTCCCTGAATGCATGGAAACACATAGCAAGGTTGTTTACGTTTCTTTTACAGTGTCTGGAATTATGCAGTAGATTGGTGCACATGAGTGTTCTCTTTGGGTATAGTTGTCATTTGCGCTCAGTGGGTTGCACACAATTCTGTCATGATTTGCCCTTCATGTTGTCCAATTCTCTCTCCTTTCCTTGATGACCTGCATATTAAACTTCAGTACTGCAAGACTCCAGATTTTGGTGGTGCCTTCCATTTGTCAGATTCATTATAGCCACTCAATTGCTCTTCTTTATCATGTCTGCTCTCACTGAACAGCACTTGGCATCCCCTGAACTAATAGATACCTTTCGGAACAGAGGTCTTCAAGGTGGGTGTTGTTGTTTTTTTTCTGAAAAGAAGCACATTCAGTATCATTTTAGAGAAGGGAATTAATTTGAATATAAAGCTTGTTTTCTTGGCCCCTGAAAACTGGAACTGCAATAGACTTAATAGTTTAAAAAAGAATGAAAAAAGCCCTTTAAATGCAAAAATAATGCATATGACCAGAAGTGAACAACCTTAGGTCTCGGGGCATCATGTATCTTCTCCATAATTAGGTGCAGCCCAAAGGTCTTCTAAAATTTGCAAGTAAGTTGCAGTTTTAAATTTTAAATTACTATTTGCGTGAGGAATAATCCTATTTAGAATACCTAGAACAGTGATGGCGAACCTTTTAGAGACCGAGTGCCCAAACTGCAACCCAAAACCCACTTATATATTGTCGGGTGCCGGGTGGGTGTGGCCCATTGGGTGGTTGTGCCCCATGGGTGGGTGTGGCTGTGGGGGTAATGGCACACTGGGTGGGACTAAAAAGTTCAATCAATCAATTCCAACTTTGTGAGTTCTTTTTTTCCCCACGAGAAGTTGAAATTAATTGATTGATTGAACCTTTTTTTTTTGCAGATGGCAGCGGAGGCCTAAAGTGAAAAGGCTTTATAAAACTGAAAGACTGAAAGGCTTTATAAAGCTGAAAGACTAGGAAAGGGGCGACGGTGCACGTGCCCACAGAGAGGGCTCTGCGTGCCACCCGTGGTACGTGTGCCATAGGTTTGCCACCATGAACCTAGAATCACAGAATGTATTTATTAAACCTATATGGCTGCGTAACACAGGTACATGATTCAGAGAAGCTAGACTCACAAACTCACAGGATTGGAAGGGTTTTAGATGACATCAAATCCCCTCTCCTGGTCTATAAGAATCCTCTAGAGCAGGGGTAGGCAACCTCGGCTCTTTTATGACTCATGGACTTCAACTCCCAGAATTCCTGAGTCAGCTGACTCAGGAATTCTGGGAGTTGAAGTCCATGAGTCATAAAAGAGCTGAGGTTGCCTACCCCTGCTCTAGAGCATCTCTGTTGGTGTCCATGCAGCTTCTGTAGGAAAAGTCTAGTGAAGAACTGACAACACGTGGCAGATTATTTCACTGGCTGGCAACTTGTACACTAAAGACATTCTTCTACCTGAAGCTTCTTCCTTGTACTTTTAAACCACTAGTACTGTTCTTGCCTGCTGAGGTAACAGAAAATAAATCCACTCTCTTTTTTTCTGTGTAACCATACTTCATATATATGCAAAGAGTGCTACTGTATTGCATTTTTTTCTATTCTGTAAGCTACACTCATCTAGATGCTGTAACAGCTATTTCCATGACTTCATTTCTTGGTAGCCTTCTCTGTCCTTTTTGAACAATAGTGTTCAGAACTCAGGACAATATTTCAAGTCAGGTCTGACCATGGCAGTGTCAAACAATGTGATAAGAACTCTGAGTTTCTATTAATGTACCCCAAGTTAGCATTTGCCTTTTAGTGGACACATTGCACTACACTCAGTTTTCTATCACATGTACTACTGCAAAACCTGGTTGCCCCCATCTTATGTTTTGTGCCTTACATTTTTCTTACATAGATACAGAAACAGATATTTCTCCTCAATAAATTCTATCATTTCAGCCACTGTTTACATGTTTAAATATTTTCTTAAAAATATCATCTATCTATCCCAGCTGAAAAGTTGATAAGCATCTTTTCTGCTTCTTCATTGAAAGCATGGCTAAAAATGATGAATAGCACTGTGGATCTCAACTCCAAGCTGTAAGGAAGTTTAGCAAGTTTTCTTTGAGTGCAGGCTTTTAAACAATTGTGAATCTTTCTTATACTTTGTCATTTTAATCAGGAGATTATAATGAGAGACCTTGCTGAAGACGTCTTGGAGTCCAGATACACTAATGTCTATGACATACCCTGATCTAAGCTAGCAATGATTTCAAAGAAACTAATTAGTTTATTCTGCCATAATTTGCTTGCACCAACCCATGCTGGCTTCTGTATGCCTATTCAAGAGCTCACAAATATATTGTGTAATAATCTGTTCAAGACTTTGCCCAGTATAGTATAAAGCACAGGAAATCAGAAGTCCAGGCAGTGCAAATGAATATAGGTTTATTGTATGCTAATGCTCTCTCCAATAATCTGAACTACTAATGGTCAAAGCAAATTGTCATGGACTTAAGCGGGTTGGACTTAGAGCTTAGAAGGAACTTGAGACTGATGATACATTTGACCCCTTCCTTGGACTCAGGACACCAAATGGACAAGTGCATCTCCTTTCTCTTTTTGAAAATGGAAGTAACTTTGACCCCCTTCTGTCTTCTGAAATTCTCCAATCCTCCAGAAATTCTAAAATTCCAAGAATGAGTTTGCATTCTGTGTTAATCATTACTAGTTCTTTCAGTATTCTAGGATGTAATCAATCTGGTTGTGGAGACTTGAACTCAGTCCAGCTTGTTTAAAAACAATAGTAAAAGCAAGTCCTCCAGAAAACAAAAGGTACCGTATATCCCACAGACCACCAAAAGTGTTTGCAAAATTCTAATCTTGACTCTGACACACAAGGAAAATTATAAAATACATGTTTGAATAGTAATATGAATTATATTAAACTTAATTTGAATAGAGTGAAGTGAAGGTTGTAGGTCCAACCACTAGTTTTTGAAGTGTGTTTCCAAGACTTTCCCATCAAATCCCAAAGGTTCCCCTCAGACTATAAGCAACTCTTTACTTAATCTAATTCTACACTTTAAAACCATCCATCATCAATCTATTAATATTGGCCAAGAAACATACTTTCAGTTATAGGATACATATGTACAACAACATAGTTCTTGTTGGTAGAACTAATAATCTAATTGAGAAATTGGCAGGAATTTCTGCTCATTTGATCACTCTTTCAAGTAATCCCTCTCTTTCAGTGGCCACTCACCTAGGCATAAAATATGAACATAAGTTATTAGAATTAGAGAATTAGCACACAAATGTGTTTGTTTTCCTGTTCCCATCTTAACCCTATTGACAGGGTATCATCAATCATAAGCCTGGAAAATATGTTCTTCACATTTATGTGGTATTTTGAAAACTTTAGACATAGCATTTTACCCTGGGACACTGTGATATGACACATGAAATATTGTAGTTATTTCACGGTATTAGTAAATGAATTAATGATTGTTTTTATCTTGGTGGATTTACCAGATTTACCAGATCTAAGATTCTAAGAATTAATTTTTAATTCCATCCATTTTACTTTGACATTTGTCTTCTGTTTTACATATTGTGATTTGCTGTTACATTTTCATGTTTGCTTCCAGGGCTTAAAAACAGCCTCAGAATTTCTAAAACAGAATTTAGATACTTTCATTTGACGGATTTGTATTTCCCATAATTACACTGGTTATTTAGTTTCCATCTTTACACTTTAGAAAATCTTTCTTCTCACTCTATAATCTAATGCATTTGGTGTCAGATTGTCTTTCTGGAATGACATTTCAGTGTCATTGTTATGCCATCCACTAGCAACATTGACTTGGCATTTTGGTATTTTGCTATTTTGTTTGACCTTTCCTGAGAGGAAAAATATTGGAAATTTTCATATGGGAGAAATGAGTATTGTTTTTAGGATGATGATAAGGAATTTTCCATGAATGACATTGCCAAATCATAGGTGGTTCAGTCCAGTGGTGGGATTCAGCCGATTCACACCACTTTGGCAGAATTGGTAGCTAATTTTTTGTTGCCCAAGCCCAGAATAGACTTCCGGAAGCAGCATCCACACAGAGAACCAGTTGTTCACATATTTGAATCCCACCACTGGTTTCAAGCTGGGAGGCTGTGAGTTCTAGTTCGCCTTAGGCACAAAACCAGTTGGATGACCTTGGGCCAGTCACTCTCTCTCAGTCTTAGGAAGGAGGCAAGTTAAGTGCTTACTTTCTCCTTTTGTGCCTTGGAAAGCAACACAACTTACATAATCTGTATTGTTTCAAGCAGTGCTTTTTTTGTAAAATAAAAAGGTGCCGGAACTCACAGACGTCATACAACCCGCCTTGCCTACCCTACAAGGTTCCATCCAAAAAAGGTGCCGGAACTCCGTTCTGAGCATTCTATGAGAAAAAAAAGCCCTGGTTTCAAGCAAGGTTTCCTCTACTATTTGTCTATTGTAAAACATTATTACTCTCTTCTATTTTGAAGGTGGCTGTTCCTTGTTCATGTGCATGGTGTGGAAAAATGTGTTAGTGCTGCCTTCTGTAGACATATTTTATTTGATCCAGGACAAGGAGTTCCGGGAATCAGTTCAGTTCTAGAGGAAGATATGATATATTCTCTAAACAAATCATATTCCTAAATCTAGGTTTGATAAATTAATAGGCATGCATTAATGTTATTATAATGTTAATGATACCCAATTATATATTTCCATCCCAGGCCAGCCAAGTGAGACTGTCAAGGTTCTGGCCCAGTACCTGGAGCTGTGTGGGTTTGAATGGGAAGGAAACATTTTAACTCCATCCTCCCAAGACTGGCTATGGGTATTTGAGTCACGTAAATCTGGGGAGATTCCATCCCTCCTTCAAGGTTGCCATGAAATTTAGGGTTTCTCCTGGACTTGCACCTTGTGCTAGAAGAGCAGGTGTCAACTGTGCCCCAAAAGGTTATTGCACAACTCCATCTGGTGCACCAATTGCATCCTTTCCTAGACTGAGGTGAGGTGGGGATGCTTTCAGACAGTCACTCATGCCCTAGTCCCTTGCAACTTAACTGTTGCAATACAAACTACTTATGGCTCCCTTAACAACATCTGTAACCTCAACTGGTCTGGAATGTTATAGCATGAACAATAATGGACATGCCTTGGTATGCCCATATAATACCTCTGATTTGGAAGCTTTGCTGGATGACAGTTTGCTTCCAAGTTTGATTCAAGGTGCTGGTTGTTACCTATAAAACCATACACTTGAGGGACCACCTGTTTTCTACAGCATCTGCCTAGCCAATTTGATCTTGTAGGGCTGGCATGCTTTGGATTCTTTCAATTAATGCCACTACCATTAATTTAACCACAAAGAATATAGTTATACAATTGAAGTGGTTTCCAGTGTGTTTTGAGGAAAATTGTTTAATGAAAGGTTTTGGAGACAAATTTAATTTAACTTATGGAAGGATGTACCTGAGAAAGGGGAGAAAGAAGCAGAAATATGAAAAGAATTCGATACAGTGAAATGGTAATCTCTTGAAAAGTATAATAGGAGAAATAAAAGCCACTAATAAATTATATTTATGGTAGCCATTTACTCCTCCCCCCCAAAAGAATCAGAAAAGCACACTTATTTCTGTAACGTATGCTGGTCTTAAATTTTATGGAGGAGTGCACATTTAAAATGTTTATAATTTAAATAAAAAAACATGTCTTGTCTAATAGGATTGACTGACCCATGTTTGCAAAGTGTCTATGGCTTTGGTTCTCTGTGTCTTTGGTCCTTCATCTTTAAAACAGATCTGAACAGAGAGATCTTCAAATAGAAGACTACTGTCTAATAACATAGATCTTTCTGTTCTTCAGAACTTTGCCCCTTGTGGGAACAAATGCCCTGGAGCTCAGTGTATCTTAACTTTGCCTCCCACAGACCTTTATTTTAGATCAGTGTTGTTGACAAGAACTTTTCAAAGTTCTGCCTTCCCATCTGAAGTGAGTCTGGCCCCCTTATCATTGATCCAGACCAGATTGGTTTTATTAAAAACAGAAGTTCCTCCCATGACATGTGGCGGTTCCCCCCCTTATAACAGTATTTCCCTGTAAATACTATGAAGCAATGTTAGCCCTCAGTCTGTACACAGAAAGTGCAGGCAAGCTTGTAGAATTAAAGGAAGAGCTATTTGTAGCATACTGGATTGAAGTCTGCTCTGTGCTTACTTTGTTTTACTCATCAAGATGGAAAAAACAGACTCAATTGTGACCAGATGATTCAATGGTCAACATAAGGAAGCAACTGATTGAAAGATAGAAAAGGTTTGGTTAGAGAAGAAAAGGCTTTTAAACCAGGAAAAAAGAGCATCCAGCTTACATGTACGTGGTGCCATGTAGTGATCAGAAAGTCTATTTCTGTGTGTGCATGTGTGTACACATGTTTCTTTAATTTATTTAAATATTTTAGGCACAGGCCTCCTTCTAGATGGATTACAAGAATAAAATAGATTAAAGTCATCATTTTAAAGAAAGCAATGAAAGCTTGATTTCAAAGACATGGGCCAAAAATATATCCAAGCAATGTGGACAGAAAACCCATAAAATATTTCAGGACTATCAAAACCAGCAGCATGGAGCTAAATCCAAAATCTAATCATGTTTGAGGCCCGCTTTGGGATCTTTCTTTAGCAGCCAACTGCAATCCAATTGGCAAAGAATTGAAAGACCCCATCTATATTCTGCCATTTTCTTTTAAGATTATAAATGTGGAGTTTCTACAAGTCATCATCATCCATGAACAGACTATTTAAAAATCACTTGGTGTGCATAAGTTAGGCTTGTGACAAAATGATCTCACCAGTCTTTCTCTGCTTCAAAATAGTAGAAAGGCTGTCTTTCTATCATATTGAAACAGTGCACACATTGGAACTCAGAGCAAATGGAGACAAAACCGTACCTTGTTTCCTCATTCTCATTCCTTGAAATGGTATTGGAGAAAAAGTTAGCTGCCAGAGACCTCTCCAACAGTTACCTCTTTAATTTTATTTATTTATTTATTTAGATTTATATACCACCCTTTCCCGAAGGACTCAGGGTGGTTTACAGGATATTTAAAAGAAAATCAATACAAAAGTTAAAACAAATTTTAAAAGATTAAATGAAAACCTGAGAAAAAATAAAAACCCAGTTAAAATTAAAAATTAAAAAATTCTCAGCCTGGGCCAGAGAGCTCGAAGAGCCAGGTCTTCAGGTCCCGGCAGAATGAACGGAGGTCGGGGGCAGTCTTAAGCTCTGCGGGCAGCTGGTTCCAAAGGGCAGGCGCACCCACTGAGAAGGCCCTACCCCTGGGTGTTACCCGCTGGCAATCTTTAACCGGCGGCACCCTGAGAAGACCCTCCCTGTGGGAGCGCACTGGACGAAGGGAGCTTGATGCTGGCAGCAGGTGTTCCCTCAAATATCCTGGACCCTCGCCATTTAGGGCTTTATAGGTCATCACCAGCACCTTGAATCTCACCCGAAGGGCAATTTTATTGGTGAAATGAAATAATTGAGATCTAGAAGATACTTGCATGTGTTAGTAGATTCTTCATTTCTTCACCAACAGTTGGGCAAACAAAAACATGCACTTTTCAGTTTGATAGCTGCTTTTGCAAACTCTTGGATGGTTCAAGACTATTTCAAAGAGGAAAGGTATTTGTTTTCCCCATCTTTTGCTCATTAACTTCGGCAAACGAGATTGCAGTCATCTTTTCATGCTAGAACAATAGAAGCATAGGAAGCCTGACACTTGAAGGATAAGTATGGGAAGGATTTGTTTTCTTCTCATTAATAGTAAAAATATTTAAACAAGAAGATAAACACTAGCACAAACTAATAGAAAGTAAGGAAGAAAATAAGGAAAGGAAAGATTTCAGTTATACATCTTCCCCTGCAATCTAGTACATATTCCACAGTACATACCCAGTCCAGAGTCCATGTTTGCTATTTAGAATTAAAGTGAGGGGTCTTGGGTGCTATCTGAGCTAGGTTGCTTTCTTGCAGATGTATTATTACCCAAACTCAGTTACATCAGCTGATGATATTACCTAGCTCAGAGATCACCCAGGACTCCGCATTTTAACCCTGAGCTACAAATATTCTCTAAGGATAGAATTAAGGGTCCCTGCTTCCATAGAATTTGCTTTCCTGTGTCCTTAAGAATCTTCCCTTTGAATTTGGGAAATAAATCCTAGAATTTAAACCAATCCTGTATATCATCAGAGATACTACCAGGAAACAAAGGGAAAAAAAAACAGTCCAACTTATCAAAAACAGTACCGTAAAAAAACAGATTAGAAACACAAGTTAAGATAGGCAAGAAAATGGTAAGTGAGCACCTGTCCACCCTAGATGAGTTCAAATCACCAGGACCAGATGGATTACACCCCAAGGTTCTGAAGGAACTGGCAGATGTGATCTCAGAACCACTGAACTACATCTTTCGAAGATCCTGGAACACAGGGGAACTACCAGAGGACTGGAAAAGAGCTGATGTAGTTCCCATCTTCAAAAAAGGGTAAAAAAATGGATCCAGGAAACTACAGACCTATCAGCCTGACCTCAATACTTGGGAAGATCTTGGAAAAGATAATCAAGCAATGAATCAGTGAGCACCTAGAGGCAAACAAAGTCATTACCAAAAGCCAACATGGGTTTATCAGATTTGCCAGACAAATCTTATTGCATTCTTTGACCAGGTGACAAAATTAGTAGACCAGAGAAATGCTGTGGATATAATTTACTTGGACTTCAGTAAGGCATTTGATAAAGTAGACCACAACCTACTACTACTTGATAAGATAGAAAAATAGACAGCATCACCACCAGGTGGATTTGTAGCTGGCTGACCAGCCGTACTCAACATTTGGTCCTCAATAGAACTGCATCTACATGGAGGGAAGTGTGTAGTGGGCTGCCCCAGGGCTCTGTTCTACATTTAGGAAAGAAAAACCAAATGCACAGGTATAGTATAGGTGGTACCTTGCTCAATAGTAGTAACTGTGAGAGGGATCTTGGAGTCCTAGTGGTCAATCAGTTGAATATGAGCCAGCAGTGTGCTGCAGCTGCCAAAAAAGCCAACACAGTGCTACCCTGCATTAACAGAGGGATAGAATCAAGATCATGTGAAGTATTAATACCACTTTACAATGCCTTGGTAAGGCCACATTTGGAATACTGCATCCAGTCTTGGTCACCACAATGTAAAAAAGATGTTGAGACTCTAGAAAGAGTACAGAGAAGAGCAACATAGATGATTAGGGGACTGGAGGCTAAATCATATAAGGAACAGTTGCCGGAATTGGGTATGTCTAGTTTAATGAAGAGAAGGACGAGGGGTGACATGAAAGAAGTGTTCCAATATCTCATGGGCTGCCACAAAGAAGAGGGAATTAACCTATTCTCCAAAGCACTTGAAGGCAGGACTAGAAGCAACGGATGGAAACTAACCAAGGAGAGAAGCAACCTAGAACTAAGGAGAAATTTCCCGACAGTTAGAACAATTAATCAGTGGAACAACCTGCCTTCAGAAACTGTAAATGCTCCAACCCTGGAAGTTTTTAAGAAGAGAATGGACAGCCATTTGTCTGAAATGGTATAGGGATTCCTGCCTGAGCAGAGGGTTGGATTAGATGACCTCCAAGGTCCCTTCCAACTTTATTATTATTATTATTAAACATCATCGCACAGTCAACAAGATGTTCAGACTGGACTTGGCATTTTTGTCTACCTATCGAGTCCTTACCAAGGACCTGGGATAGGCAGATGTGGATGTTTGATGGTATTATAGATATCATCGGAAGATGGAAGCAGTTCCTAGTAAGGCTGCCTTTTGTAATTGACTAATAGCGAATTTGTCAATTCCAATGGTGTTCAAGTGGTGCTCCAGTTGTTTTGGGATTGCACCCAAGGCACCTATTGCTATTGGTACTACCCTTGCTTGCCTTTGCCACAGTCTTTCTATTTCTATTTGTAGGTCTTTGTATTGTGTAATCTTCTCCAGTTCTTTCTCTACTATTCTGCTATCGCCAGACACTGCCATGTCCACTATCCAGACTTTTTTTGTCTTTCTTATCGACAATTGTTAAGTCCGGGGTGTTATGTTGTTATGTTCTCTATTTTATGATCCCACCAGTTCTTGCTTACAGGCAAATGATATTTCTTGCAGATCTTCCAATGTACCATTGTGCTACTTTGTCATGCCGCTGCTTGTAGTCAGTCTGTGTGATCTTCTTACAGCAGCTTACTAGGTGGTCCACTGTTTCTTCAGCTTCTTTGCATAGGCGGCACTTACTGTCTGTTGCTGTCTTCTCAATTTTGACTTTGTATGCATTTGTCCTTAAGGCTTGGTCTTGTGCAGCCAGAATTAGTCCCTCGGTCTCTTTCTTCAACTTTCCTGCTCTTAGCCATTGCCAGGTCTTGTTATTAACTGCTTTCCCAGCTATTATTTTTTTTAAATGTACTGGCCATGTAGTGCTTTGTCTTCCGATGCCTCTATTCTATTCTTCATTTGGTCTTTCTTGTAGGCCAGTTTGGTCTCTCCAGTAGTCAGTAAGCTTTCCTGATATACTAATTTCAGTGCATCTTCATCATTGTCTTTCAATTATTCTTCCAAAGCCATTTTTTTTCTTCAACCATCTGATGTACTTGCAGCATTCCACGTCCACCTATTTGTCTTAGTAGATAAAGTCTGTCAATGTCATTGTGTGGATGAAGGGCATGATTCATTGTCATTATTTTTCTGGTCTTCCTATCCATTGCTTTTAGTTCTGCTTGAGTCCAGTCCACTATTCTAGCTGTGTATCTAATGACTGCAATTGCCCAGGTGTTGATTGCAATATCTTGGCTACATATACGGACAGTGTGCCACAGTGATTCTATTTCAGATTATGTTTTTCCATACAGCTTCAGATAATCCATGTAGAGGAGGTGGGATAATCTGGCAGATATTTTTGATGTTTGATAGCCATTTCCTGAGTTATTCAGTATTGTTGACAGAGAAAACAGTGCAATAACAAATAGTAGTGGTGATAATGAATCTCCTTGAAAGATTCCTCTTTTGATATTAACCTCTCCAAGTCTTTCACCATTGACCTGCAACTGTGTCTTCCATTGTACCATCGATCTTTGCACAAATTTTCTGATATTTCTACTGACTCCTGTTGTTGTTGTTGTTGTTGTTGTTGTTATTATTATTATTATTATTATTATTATTATTATTATTATTATTATTATTATTATTATTATTATTATATTAGTACTAATAAAATGTGGGCCAGGTAGAAAGGGGGAAAATTTTCAGTACTATAATTTGATCACTAAATTGGATTCTGGTATTTCTTGCCTAGGAATTTAGGTTGAGGAGGATGAATATTGCAGTTGGAAGGAGTGAGCATGACTTTTTTTTTTCTGAAGACAAAGCTTAATGAAAGAGACTCTCCATTTAGATGCAGTGTAGTATATCTGACTGCAACACAGAGAAAACATTGTTAAACATGTACTGCATACTGTGTTAAGAATATTTTTAACCATTCAAAATTCATTTCAATATCTGCAGAAATACCTTTCATATGAAAATTCACATAAATTCTATACTCCCTTTTTGTACAATATCTTTAAGGATTAAATTAAACAATCATTTCATGTACAACAGTGTGTTTTTTGTAAAAAAAATCCTTCACACTGATAGCTTTGTGGTTTTAGTTTTTATGGTTTTACAAAAATAATAATCTGATCATAAAAGCAGCACATTTCTCTTTTCCTCGTCATCTAGTCTCATTTCAATATAGGAATATATTTTTCAACATTTACATGTAGTATTTTTGACCAAAATTACTACTAGATTTTCTATTGCTAAGCAAGGTTCCTTAATTATTAACTTACACCATTCATCAGCTGAAATATTTCTGCCTTGATCTAAGTTACCTCTTATTTCATTTTGCTATGTTCAATTCATAATATTCATCTTGAAAAGCAGACCTGCAAAGTATCCTCACTATTTTGTCCCTATTTGCATTCTCCTAGTAAAATAACTAATTGTCATTAGTATTAATACAGGTAGTCTTCAACTTACAACAGTTCATTTCGTGACCGTTTAAAGTTACAACATCACTGAAAAAAGAAACTTATGACCTTTTTCTCAAAGTTACAACCTTTGCAGCATCTTCTTCAGCACCTCTTAGATGGGTACTAGCTGGACATAAGGATTTATTACTGTTTTTAATATGTAGTTTGAGGGATATAAAATGTATCTTATTTCTCTCCTCTGGATGAAACTATGAGCAATACTCAGCATTGAAGATATAACCTTTGTAGATTCCAACCTTTTTCTAATATGCCTTTAATGTCTCTGTTGTCCAATGTTCTCCCTGGTTGGCTTCAAACAGATTTAAATGTATTGTTCTTGATTTTATCATTATTATTAATTTTATTATAACATTCCCCAAGGTTATTCTTTTAGGGTATTTTATTATTTGCTTGCAATTTTTGGCCAACATCTCCTGTTTTTTGTTCCCAACAATTGAACAAGACCTGTATTTTATTGAAGGCCGATTTCTTATTTCTGATAATTACTCTGACTCTGTTAACCATAAAATTATATTTTGGTCTTGAGGAGCAAGCATGGTTCATTAGCTGATTATGATGCTAGAGAGAAAAAAAGATAAACATTGTTCCTTTAATTTTTCCAGTGGATTTTCATACAGTATATGACATTCAGATTTTTGGGGAAAACCATGTCCCCAAGTTTATTCTGTGTTGTGAGGAACTTTTCTTGTAAAAAATAGCTGTCAGGGTTCTCAGATCACCAGAGAGGAATTATTGTGTCTAACATCTGCTCTGAAGTATGGAATGGAACAACTTGCAATGGCTAGTAACACTGAAGCCAAACGTGAGATCAATCTAAAATTCATCTTGAAAGATGCAAAGCAGGGTGTCTAATTTTTATCAAAATTTCATCAAATCAAATACATATCAGTTTGCCTGAGATGTGAGCTAATATAATATCTGGATTAAAAAGGATTAAATTTTCACTAATATCTTTCATACTATTTCACTAACAGTCTGGTATTTTGTGTATGACTCATGAATTGACAAAGTAAAAACAAGTAGTTTTTGCTATTATAATGTCAATGAATTAAAGATGTCATCATGCATTATAAATGAATAATAATAATAATAATAATAATAATAATAATAATAATAATAATAATAATAATAATAATAATAATAATAGTAATAACCACCTGTGGCTGGGCCTGGACAGTCCCTATGGTTATGGGATTACTAGTCTTCTGATTGGTAGTGGCTTAGCCACCGTGAACCAACCCCAGGCACCTCCCATCACCAATGATGAGAAGAAATAAAAAAAACTCCATACCAGATCGGTATGGGTCAACAAGGACCACATCAGATGCTATGGCTCCTGGACATGTGTAAAAAAATGGGCCACAGGGCTCCGTTGCTACTGCTGGGGAACCGGAGCATACAACTATAAAGCGACTGGAACAAAAGCGCAAAACCTGGACAACCAAAAAAAAAGAGAAATCATCCAATGCAACTACCAAGCAGAACCAACAACCAGGGGATTTCAAAAAAGAATGATGCAACTGTGGAAGGAAAAGCATCCAGAAAGTGATGTAACCGAACAACGATTAATGGATCAAAGATTGGAGCCTTGGTGGAGCAGTGGGCTAATGCCTCCTTAAGTAACACCAGCTGCCTGCAATTAGTGTAGGTTCGCATCCCACCAGGCTCAAGGTTGACTCAGCCTTCCATCCTTCCGAGGTAGGTAAAATGAGGACCCAGATTGTTGGGGGCAATTAAGCTGACTTTGTAATAATGCCGCTTGGGGTGTGTGTGAAAGCCCTAATAAGCAGGCATATACATAGAATGAAGGCTACTGCTAAGCTTGTAAGCCGCCCTGAGTCTTCGGA
The DNA here is from genome assembly GCF_947247035.1 of Vipera ursinii. Taxonomy (NCBI): domain Eukaryota; kingdom Metazoa; phylum Chordata; class Lepidosauria; order Squamata; family Viperidae; genus Vipera; species Vipera ursinii. The sequence goes on from NC_139512.1 coordinate 37,405,541, forward strand.
GAAGGGCGGGATATAAATGGAATTAAAAAAAAAAGATGTTTCATCATCCGTAATAAAGTTTTTACAGATGTGGAAATTCAACATCTAGGAACATTGGCTAAAAAGAAAACAACAAGCAATGATGAAGAACAGGCTGAAGAAATTGTTCCAATACCTGAACAAACTGACCAACAAACTGGCCAACCAGTGGAAGAAGCCACCACACAGGATGAAGATTCCCCTGTGCAACAACTCGTAAGTGTAGAGCTAAGTAATCTAGCAAAAATGCTGAAAGAAAAGATTGAAAAACCACATCAAAGAAAACACAGAAAGAAAAAGACTGCCTGCCATCTGAGAACTGCATAGCAAATGAGTGAAAGATCTACTAAATGCTGTGAACAACATTTTGACTTCGATCCCATCCAGCACACTGTACGAAACAAACCAACTAATGTACAGTACAGCCGCTGTTATAATTGCAGAATTGGGTTATAAAATGCCAAAAAAGATACCCACTGGAGCACCAAAGTGGAAAATTCAACTTGAAAATAAAACAAAAAAACTACGAGGAGATGTCAGCAAATTGAAATACTTGAAAGAAGAAAAACTAAAGAATGAAAAGGTGAAAAATAGTTTAGACAAAAAATATAACTTGGAGGAAACAACAATAACAGAATTCATGGAAAACCTAAAACAGCATGTAATAGCAACAGCAAAGAAAATTGAAAGATATGAAGGACGAATAAAACAATATCGTGAAATCGTCCAGTTCAGAAGAAACCAGCACCTCTTCTATCGGTCACTTGATGAAAATAAAGTCCAAACTACTGTTCTACCATGTAAAGAAAAAACCTTAAACTTTTGGAAAGAACTGTGAGAAAACCCAGTGGAACATAATAAAACTGCCTCCTGGATCAAAGATGTCCAAAAACAAGCAGCACAAAACAAAATGGAGAATATTGTAATAACCACTGATATGGTTGCAAAACAAGTAAAGAAGGTCAAGAACTGGAGTGCACCTGGCCTGGACGAGCTGCATGGATACTGGTTGAAACACCTCACCAGCCTCCATCACCGCATGGCCACTCAGTTTGATGAAATGCTTCAAAATTCCACAAGTAAAGAATGGTTAATAGCTGGTCGAACATACTTGATAATGAAAGACCCTGAAAAGAGCACAGAACCAAGCAACTATTGCCCAATTACTTGTCTGCCAACAACGTTCAACCTTTTTACAAGAATACTGGCAAATTCAGTATTCAATCATCTGATGGAAAACAATTTGCATCCAGAAGAAGAAAAAGGAAATTATAAAAAATCAAGAAGAACAAAAGATCAGCTTCTCATTGACAAAATGGTACTTAAAATGCAAAATGACGAAAAACAAATTTAAATATGGCGTGGATTGATTACAAGAAAGCATTTGACTCATTACCCCACAATTGAATTAATGCATGTCTGGAAAACTTTGGAATCAGCAAAAACATCTGTACATTTTTGAAAGCAATATACAAAAATGGAAAACATTTCTAACAGCAAATGGGGAGAACATTGGTGAAATCAACATCAGACGAGGAATCTTCCAAGGGGACTCACTTTCACCACTATTGTTCAACATCACATTAATTCCATTGACAATAATATTAAGAAACACAAAACTGGGATACCACATCTCAAGCCAGCATGGCAAGATAAACCATCTACTATACATGGATAACTTAAAACTGTATGCGAAAAGCCACACTGAACTTGAATCAATACTCAACACAGTTTAACTGTTTAGCAGTGACATCAGAATGGACTTTGGACTTGGAAAATGTGCTATATTATCCATGCAATGAGGAAAAGTGGGAAAAATAGAAGGAATAGAACTGGAAAATGGAAGTATTATGAAAACACTAGCAAAGGATGACAGTTACAAATACCTAGGCATATTGGAAGCAGATAACATCTTGAATGGAAAAGTCAAAGAGTCAACACAAAAGGAATACATCAGAAGAGTTCACAAAATACTAAAATCAAATCTGAATGGTGGAGATATAATTAAATCCATTAATACATGGGCAGTCCCAGTGATATGCTACCCAGCTGGAATTATCAACTGGACATTGGCCGAATTGGAACACCTAGACCGGAAAACGCGTAAACCTTTGAACATGCACCATGCTCTACATCCACGAAGTGACATCAACAGATTGTAGCTGCCAAGAAGAATAAGGGGCAGAGGGCTACTGCAAATCCACCAAACTGTAGAAGAAGAAAAATGAAGTTTGAATGACTATGTGAATCAAAGTACAGAAAAATTGCTGCAGGCTGTGAAAACAGAGAGCATTATCAAAATAACAGAAACAAAGGCAGAATATAAGGAAAAATGGCTGGATGACAGATTAAATAGATGGAAAACCAAAGCTTTGCATGGACAGCATTTGAAAAACATTGAAAGAAAATGTGATAACAACTTGACATGGGCATGGCTTAAAATGGGAACCATCAAGAAAGAAACAGAAGGCTTAATACTGGCTGCTCAAGAACAAGCACTACAAACTATTGCCATGAAAGCGAAGATATAAAAAACTACTGACAATCCAAATTGCCGACTTTGCAACAACAAAGCTGAAACTGTTTCACATTTAATATGTGAGTGCAGCAAAATCACGCAAACTGATTACAAAGCTAGACATGACTGAGTTGCTAAACTAATCCACTGGGCATTGTGTAAAAATACGACTTGCCTGTGTCCAAAAAGTGATGGGAACTTAGGGTGGAAAAATTTGTCAAGAATGAGAGGGTGAAGACCTTGTGGGACTTCTGAATACAGACAGATCGCCGTTTGGAACACAACACGCCAGATATCACAGTTGTAGAAAACCGAAGCGTACAGCTGATTGATATCACTGTACCAGGAGATGCCAGAGTCGAAGAAAAAGAACTGGAAAAAATTGCAAAATACCGCAATCTGGCCATTGAAACTGCGCGATTATGGATGAAATGCATAAGTAACAGTGATACCCATTGTCATCGGGGCACTGGAACTATGTTCAAAAACTTTACAAAACACATCAAGAAATTGCAACTTCCTGCAATAACTCCAGCAAAGCTACAAAAAACTGAGATACCTGGTTGATACCTAGGATGCTGGCAGCAGCCCATGTCAACCATTAGTGCCAGTCAATTTGAGTGTTCAGTTGACTGAGTTTCATGTTTTATGAATAAAAATATAACAACAACAACAACAACAACAACAACAACAACAACAACAACAACAATAATAATAATAATAATAATAATAATAATAATAATAATAATAATAATAATAAAGTTGGAAGGGACCTTGGAGGTCATCTAATCCAACCCCATGCTCAGGCAGGAATCCCATACCATTTCAGACAAATGGCTGTCCATTCTTTTCTTAAAAACTTCCAGTGTTTGAGTATTCAAAGCTTCTGGAGGGAGGTTGTTCCACTGATTAATTGTTCTAAGTGTCAGGAATTTTCTCCTTAGTTCTAGGTTGCTTCTCTCCTTGGTTAGTTTCCATCCATTACTTCTTGTCCTGCCTTCAGGTGCTTTGGAGAATAGGTTGGTTCCCTCTTCTTTGTGGCAACTCCTGAGATATTGGAACACTGCTATCATACTTTGTAAAAAGTAGCAATAGTAGCCTTTTGCTTACTACATGGAAAAAAAATTATATCTATGGCAGGGGTGTCAAACTGCCGGCCTGCGGGCCAGTTTCATCATACCAAAGCCGTGCCCACCTCATTGCCAGCAATGCAAAAAGAGTCATGATACTTTGCGACACGTGACATGACGTGGGGAGTTTGACATCCGTGATCTATGGTTTGAGAAGGGAATAATTTCTGTCCTAATCTCCATTTTCTCTTCCTCTCATGTATTTTCAAGATGGTGGATTCTTTTTAACTTAAAGCATCCCATTCTTTTCTTTTCTTTTGTTATGTGATGAGTGGAGACATGCACTACAAACTTTTCATTTCAACCATCTTTATAGCTGTATTCGGTAACCAAGCTTGATTATTAAATTTGAACATTATTCTGCATCAATCCACTTCTGTGCTATGTTCTCAGGCCAAGTTGTCTATGCACAAACCACAAACCAGATGTGAAGCTTAACTTTTTCAGGACTTAATTTTGCCACTTGGTTTGGATCACAGGGAAGTTTTCAGACAGCTGTCTTTGATGCCTTATGTTTGTGTTCATAAAAATTATATGGAAAGTTATAAAAGAGTGATAAGACTTTCCAGTCTTACCACCAAATGGGAAAGCTATCTACACAAAGAATTTATAACCATCTTGTAGCAATTTTGAAAATTTAAAATCATTTTAGTTGATTGTACATTAGCAATGTTGAAAAGAATGTAAATATATCTAATTGTCTATAGGGTTCATGAAGAGTAGGCATATTTCCTGCATTTTAGACTCTTATAAATACAGGGATTGATATTAGAATATTTTATCATAATATTTCTGAGTAAAGGGAATACCTGCTAAACATCATGTTGTAGCTTTTCTACTGATCTACTGACACACAATTGGAAGAAGGTTTTTCTGTTACTTTCTTTACTGAAAGGATAAAGTACTGCAAGAATTATACAGGCATCAGTACAAATCACAGACATACTTAAACAATCAATGACCATGGGGCAACCACTGGCAGTGTGCCTACTTTAGGAGTTGCTCTGATGAATGGTAACTCATCCATCTTTGTGAGATACAACTATTTTCTATACTTCTCTTTAGCTGCTCAGTGTTGTCTTTCAGCATTAGCATATTATTCAGTCTATTTAAGTTATTTGACTTGAGCATTTCTTCTCAAAAAAGGATTTGAGATGGTTTAGCCTTGAACGTAAACTACAATCTAAAAAACATTGTTGATGTTTGATTTGTTGCTATACTCTGTTTTGTGATATTTAAATAGAAAAATTGCAATCCTTTGATCCAATGTGACTTTTTTTCTCCAGACATTGCTCACAAAACAATGTTGAAACTTTCAATAACCTTTCAGTCAATCCATTGTAGTGGATGGAACAGTGTTGATGTTATAACTCTTACTACATTTTTCCCAGAAATGTCAAAAAGAAACAGGAACCAAGACACCACATCTAACAGTCTTTAGAAAAACAGCATTACTGAATAGAAAAAGAGGGACTTTACAAGGGAGATACAAGAGTTATTGGTTTAAACACCTCTCAGCTACTTTTCTGGGGAACATTTAAAATAACCCTCTTGAGGTCTTCACATTGAACAAAAAAGGAACAACTGTCTCTGTCTTAGCTGAAAATTCATATTGCTTTACAAAGGAATTATACAAAGAACATTTTGAAATATCTTGTAATAGGAAAAATGATTTTTTTTGAATGCCCTTCCTGATTCTTTTTTGTTTTATTGTTTTTTTTCAAATCTGGAATAATAATCCTGAGAAATTGTCAGTGTTTAGCTACCCAAATAGTATGGAAGGCTTCCCCCTTCACAAGCCTGTTTATGTAAAAAAGGAAAGATTTTTAAGAGGGAGAAATGAAGGAATTAGGAAAGTTGATGTGCTTTTATGAACTTTCTGATGACCCAGATATAGGATTATAGTTCTTACTGTATTTACCTAAAAGGGCAACTTCTCTTCGCTATGGATATTTATTAATAAAGCAGGCCAAACCACAGTAAATAAACACTAGCTAATTTAACCAATTCATGCAGAACAATTCATTGACCAGGCCTCGATCAGTACAGGCATAACATTTTCATACAAAATTTTACAAATTTTTGGATAGCAAGCCTTCATTATTGTGTAGAACACAGAATTTTCCAGATTCTTTGATGATGTCAAACTGTAAGATGCATACAAACGTTTGCAGTTTGTACTAAGATCCCTATTTCATATAACATTCAACATAGGGCTTGCTTTATTCCAGATGTATTGGATTAGATTCTTAGAATAATTGGGCATTATGAGACTTGAGCTATAGCCTATCATGGCTTGGCAATATAAGTTTAAGGAAAGTTGCCATATGAACTGACATCCTACTTTTTCTCTGCCTCTTAGAGAGGACGTTCAGAGACCTTCCCATATAATTTGTTTTGTCTACTGCTAGCTGTTGCAATGCCATAGAGTGGAAGATTGAACTAGATTATGGCTTTTAAACACTGAACTCTGTACTGTTCTTCCAGGGGGCTTCACCGTAACTCTGGAGCTCCTTTCTTCTTTGCCACTAAAATGCAGTGGTGGTGCAGTAGTCACCAGATTGTAAAGCTCTGTGATATTTATACTAAATATAAATATTATACTGAGATTGAGGACTTAAACATTTGGGTGAAATCATGCCACTTCCTAGAGCTGCATAGAATTGGACTGAAGGGGTAGTTAGTTTCAAGAAGATGCCTGGACTTGAAAAAGTGAAGCATTTCACCTTGATGCATCCACTCACAGGGACTGAGATACTTTGCTTTTCAAGCAGAAATACACACACATGCCCAGAAGGCCATCAAAGGCTCTTGAACAAATTGCTTTGCTATTTCTCTGTCATGCTTAGTCTTTCGTAAGTATTGGGTATCTCAAGCATTGTCAAGAAACTTCAGTCGAACACTTTTACTAAGACATCAGTTGAAGTAAGGCATCTCTTTGAAGCTTCATACAGTTGTGACTAAAGAGTATGGTTAGGGAAAATGCCCCCAAAGCTGACTGTTGAATCTTTTATATTTGATATCTTATGATTGATATTAGTGATAGCATCACTTTTGTAATGTTCTTGTAGTAAAAAAAGGGACACCTTCCTCCTTCATTCCTTATTGTCTAAATATGTCAAAAATAAATAAATAAATTTCCTTTTTTATAAAAGGAAATCATTTATAAAACAAATGATTTGCCAAGAAGAAATATATAACAAGGCCTGGGTTTAATAAAACAACCCATCTATTTAGTAAATTGTATTACAATTATCTAGTAATATTAAACTATTTTCCCAGAAAGTATAATTGGAGCACCCTCTGCTATCCATAATATTATTTCATGCACTTAATAATAGCTAAGCAAAGGAAATAATAAGGAAATTTACCAAAATAAAACATATATGTATTCACATTTCTCTTCAACTGCAAGCTCTCTTTGGATCCATTTAGGTTTCTAGTAACTTCTGCTAAGGCACGAAAAGGGTTATAAAGAATATGTGATATACTGTATAACCCATGAGCCAGTGACCAGTATTGTAAGGGCATATCGGCGCTACAGTCTTAAGCTGCTCCTATCTTGTATTAATGCTGGCTTGAGTCTAAACTGTTTTTTGTTTTAAAAAAACTGTCATTACCAAGACACTTTTGCAGCAGCTTTCAAAAACTGGAAACTCTTTCTCATCAGGCCATGGACAATTTCCTTCTACTATATTCTCAAATGACTGGAAAAATGATCAAATAGTACACCAGGTGACTTATTAAAAAGAACAAAGTACTACAGGAAAAAAAAAGCTCAGCTCAGGAAAAGAAAAATAGTATTTTTTTAAAAAAATAGGCTCATTTTCCATGTAAGGCAAATGTTATAACCATTACAGCAGTAGGAAAAAAAATCAATTGCTGTGAGGGAGGTATAGAAGGCAATCTGCATAACATAATGTGAACTAAACAGATATAAGGAAATACTAGCTTGTCTGGAGGTCATATTTTTTGTAGGTGCATCTTAAGTACAGGTCAGTGTACAATATCACCCAGCTGAAAAACCAGCTTTCATTACTTCATGCATGTGAGCTAGGTGAATGCAATGCAAAACAGTGAATGCTCTAATCAAGTGGGAGAAAAACTAATAAGAACATCACCAGGCTGATTACGGGTCAATGTCACCCATTCTTGGCCTTCCAGGATGCTTGCTTATCAATACTGAAGAGGTCATAAATTCTGACCTGAGTGAACAAAATGCCAATAGCTCTATGAATGAAAAATAAAGTTCAAACGGAAGGAAAAAACTTATATCATCATTTAAGGTAGGTGTGTTTGTGTGTGTGTGTGTGTGTGTGTGTGTGAGAGAGAGAGAGAGAGAGAGAGAGAGAGAGAGAGAGAGAGAATAACTGTACTAAGAAAGAGAAATACTGTAGATATTCACACCAAGACAATTTAAAACTGGCATTTTTCTTTTCCAGGTTTACATGACTGTCCATTGAGTGAATATGAATGACCCTTTGGTCGATACATGGAATGGGCCAATAGAAAGTCAGAAAATTAGTTCTGAAATAAATGAGATATTGTTTTTAACATCTGATCATCCAAGTGAACTCTGAATATCCATAGAAAAAAATGTAATCACCCATGCTCATTTCAAGGGAATGTTAATCTTTTGTGTTTCATGGAATCCAGATAGGATGAAGAACAGGAAGGATGCGCGAGCTGTAGGATACCACTCCAAAACTTCACTATATATTCCCCATTTGGAATAACCAGATAAAAATAGCACTATTAATAACTGGGTACCTAGTGAAATCCATGACTGAGCTAATCAAGGTAATCTCAGATATGGTAGTGGAAACTCCAGAATTCTTGATTCGGAGAAGTTTTTCTTTCTTTCTTTCTTTCTTTCTTTCTTTCTTTCTTTCTTTCTTTCTTTCTTTCTTTCTTTCTTTCTTTCTTTCTTTCTTTCTTTCTTTCTTTCTTTCTTTCTTTCTTCTTAACTGCCCATCTCTCTCATAGAGAGGCTCTAGGCAGTGTACAATTTAAGCAATACAATAATTCATACATTGTAGGTCTTATCCTCAGTTTGGTTTTGTATAGGAGAAGAACAAAAGTCTATGGGCATTTCTCCTATCTCCTTTGATTAGAACTTCATACTACACTACTGTGTATTAGCATAGTTGTTTTAAAGAAACTTACCTTCTATTTAATACTAATATCTTTTTACCCTAAGAGATATTGAATGCTGAAGTTAGGCCTTTTTGAGCAAGGGACAGCTATGTAAGAACAGCAACAACCACTATGTAGGACAAATAGGCAGAAGACTGACAGAACGCAGCCATGAACACCAACTGGCAGTCAAAAGGCATGATGAGAATTCTTTAATTTCACAACATATAGATATAATTAACTATATTTTCAATTGGGAAAATGTGACAATCCTACACCAGGCCAAATCCAAAAATGCCAGGGAATTTCTAGAAGCCTGGAACTCTTAGAAATCAGTCATCAATAGACACATAGACATTAATAACATCTATAGACTATGCAAAAGAGACAATCAACCAGCCCAAAAGAGAAAAGGACTCCAGCACCTCTCCAGCAGTAATCAGCACTCAGATCAGCATAGATAAACTCCAAGGTCAACTTCAGACCAACATTCAAGTAAACAATACCCCAATCAAGAAACTGCCAAAGACCACCCCCACCAATGCAGACAGGCAAGACACCAGAACATAAACCAACAGCAAACAGCATTCCTTACTAGCACTGATGATGTTACCTAGTTAGCGTAATGAAGCGTCTTTAAGAAAAAAAGCAAGCTTTCCCGCATACCTATGTGGGAAAAATAGGAAAATTTATTTGGTTTTGTTTTCTTGAACTGTCAAACAAAAAAGCAGTAGTTTGTGATTCCTTTTTCTATGTTTACAATTTCTTCAGATTATCTGGAAATAATGGGAAAACTGGAGTGAGTAGAGAGCTGTAGGGCTAAGGACATTCATTTCTGTTTGGCAAGGAACGTAGGTTGTTTAAATGAAGTAGACAGATGAATGACAAATGGCTACTCTTTAAATCTGCATTTACAGAACTAGGAATGAAGGAAGCAAAGTTGGAATGCATTATGATTGTTGTTAGTCATTAAAGCAAAGAAGCTTCCTGAAAGGATGATGACACTGAGATAATCAAGAGATAATTCTCAGATTTATAGCAGATTTAAAAAGAACATTGAGAATGCTAATATTTTTGAAAGATAATTATGATTTATGATCTATCTTCATTTCTTCTACTGCATAGTATCTTTAAAACCATTCACATATACTTGTAATAGAACTGTCTTATCAATTAAACAGAATAGTCACATTATTTTCATGGTCTTTATTTTTATTGATGTAGCAATAAATTACATTTCATTTTCCTTCCAAATCCAGAAAGAGAATGTCATAGAAATGATGAGGTAGTATGCAATCCCGATAACATTGCTAGTTATTTGAATATGATGGACTTCTGTAGATGATGCCAAATCATGGTGAATATGCTCTCATGTCAAATATGCTCTCATGTCAATAGTGCCAATTTTAAATGGATTAGAAGGGGTTTCATCTGCTAGTTCGCTTTGGCTACCTTTTTCTATTTAGATCAAGTCCATGTTTTCTATTTAGATCAAGTCCATGTTATTCATATTGTGGTCCTATGCTCATATTGGAGCCTTGGTGGAGCAGTGGGCTAATACCTCCTTAAGTAACACCAGCTGCCTGTAATTAGTGCAGGTTCGTATCCCACCAGGCTCAAGGTTGACTCAGCCTTCCATCCTTCCGAGGTAGGTAAAATGAGGACCCAGATTGTTGGGGGCAATTAAGCTGACTTTGTAATAATGCCGCTTGGGGTGTGTGTGAAAGCCCTAATAAGCAGGCATATACATAGAATGAAGGCTACTGCTAAGCTTGTAAGCCACCCTGAGTCTTCGGAGAAGGGCGGGATATAAATGGAATTAAAAAAATAAAAAAAATATTGCTCAATGTAAGAAAATTCTTTAAAGGTTCAGCTTAAAGTCCTCTTCTTCAACTACAAACAACCTCCCTCAGAATAAAATCTGGCTTGGCATGCAACAAGTTGAAGAAAGTATTTCAGATACTTAGAAGATGTAACTTTGTCAACACTACCTGTTCAGGTCTGATTGCCTGTTTATTCATTTGATTTATAGGGTCTCAAATCCAAAGGTTCTGGATGGTGTAAAAAGTTAATACAACATCCAATACAATATCAAACTACATATATACATAACAATACATTGCAAGCACACACACCAACCTTCCAAACTCTACCACTCAGGATTTTAAAATCCAGGTTGTTAAAGATTTCCAAAGGATGACAAGGTAGGGTTAGATGATCCTCTGGGGAATGATAGTCCTCAGGGCAGATGCAGGCCCATCTTATGGCAATGGTAAATAAAGAGCAATTGACAATGCCATGACATCGTAGGAAACTATAATCACCCATCAGTCTATAGACTGTTTCCCTTGATCTGTAGGTTCTCATTACTGACAATAACATGTGCTAGTGTAATCAAGCATATACTTGGTATTCCTCTGCCTGGGATGAAGCTGTAGGAACTAATGTATTCTGAGTCAGACCAACTGCTGCTCATGTAGGGGGGGAAAAGAGAGAGAGAGAGGGAGAGAGAGACTTGCTTGAGTAACCGTAATAATTGGAAAATTATTTTGATAGCCTGAAACAATCTAATATATTACAGAATTTTATTAAAATAATATCAAATCAAATTAACTGCTATTCCATAATGAATTAGGTAACAAGGTAGGCAGATATTAATCGGCCTTGGCTTCCAGGCAGGGGAGTCTGGAATTTATTAGCTATTGCAGGTTGTAAGAAGACAAAGTCAGGAATCAGCATCACAGACAGCGAAGGAAGCCCCTGAGACAAGCTGGCTTCCGTTTTTCTTTCATGCCCTCTCGCTTTTCCTTCCCTTCTAAGTTCTACTTTATCATCCATCATTAAACATTTATATTCTTTTATGTCAGGCCTTATGCATTTCTTTTAATAAACTAATTGCTTTGCAATTTAATAATTTTACAATTTAATAGCTGTAAACATTTTGCAGAAGATTAGTTCAATGAGTGAGATTCCAATATTGAGGGCAACAGTACTTCACTGCCCACTTATGACTAATCCCTAGGAATATTTTTTTTTCCTTCTGGCTTGTTTGATTAGCTAGAAAAAAAATCATTGCCCAGTTAAAGGATTATTTAATATTTAGATGCCTGTCGTTTTAAAAAGTGCCCACTTAAAGCCATGTTCCAATGGGTTAGGGAGTCTGGGAAGGTGCCATCTACTACATCATAATGTTTTGGCTTGCTCTTGCAGAACCTGAGTCTCAGGGCCACATATTGTGCCCGAGAACTTGGAAAGAATCGCAGGAGTCTAACATTGCATGGTCAATATAATGGAAAGGGAAAATTATTAAATATAAGGGAAATAACTATTGGCTGAATTTAATTTATTTTAATTGGATTTAAATGTAAGTGATATATAGTTCTTGTCTAGCCTCATGTGTAGACCCAGCCTATATTTTAGAAAGAAGTTACCAATACACCACTGAAAGGTCAAGAGGGACCCACAGCTCTGAAAAATGGCATACCTTGCCCAATGTCATCTCCAGTAGCTGGAAGGGAACAAATGTGACTAAGGGAAAATTCTGTTGTTTGGTATTTTCTTTTCTTTTTTTTAGTAAATGAAACAAAAACAATGTTGGCATTTTGAACTGAAAAAGCATGGACTTTAAATAGCAACTTCAAGAAATGTTGGCCATATTGTTCTGGAGTTGTAGGCTCGATACATTTAGAAAGTGGCAGGTTGGAGAGATTTGGCCTAGTTAGAAAGATTTCCTAATAAAGAGGTTTGCTATGATCCTTCCCACTGAAAGGATCAGTGTTAGATTATACTGTTTGTTGGGTTTTAGGATATATGTCAGAGTTAAAAATCATACAAAGGAATTATATACTGTATAGCATAATAAATATTGATTTGAGTTTTTTTTACACTCTGAATTTCAAAATACCTATGAAAAGCACAAATATACAATAAATAAAACAGCATTAGACTATAGAATTAGACTGTAATTCTTCCTGTTGAAGACTAGAGATACCAGCAAAGCTCTATTAAACCACAGACCAATTAAGGATAATGGTGGAATAGTTCTGAGAGTATGACAGTGTTTTTAACATACTTTTTCTCAGTTCTGTGACAAAAATGTCCATTTATTTTGGTAAAAAAATGAACAATTTTAAACAGACAAACATTCGGACTAAACATACAAAGCTATAATAATAATGTTTTCTTCAACATTTTGTTTTTAACTTATCTCCTTTGTAAGTAGCAAGAGCCTTGTATGATATTAAGCAGCACAATTGTAATAATTCCTTTCATGTCTACTGGACTGAAGCAGTAAGAATTTGATGCAAATGCAATGACCAACCTTCCTTATGCTTTGTATGTGTTTTTAAAGCTCTTCTCTAAAAGTAAATGGCATAACTAATAATGATATTGATAACCTGGAGATAAAATGCTCTCCAAATAGTTTTGTCAGAGATGCATTTTTCACCAATACTATGTGAGATGTCAGAATTATTACAGGAAGAGGTATATTTAAGTAAAATTCTTACAGATCAAATATCCACTATTCCATGATTTAAAAAATGCCTCTCCAGCCATATCTTTACCAAATTAATCTCACAATTTTTGTGGAAATTAAAATTACCTTTTCTCAATAGTGTGTATGTGTGATATAGTATAAAGTATAGATGTAGAGAGTAAAACTTGGAATTAAGACTTTTTAAATCACTTACTTCAAAACTATGAAGTACAATGGTGCAATTTACCTAGAATCAATAGGTCAAAAATGTAAATATAATACTGGAAATGGATCAGTCCATTGTGGAATGCCAATCAATTTATTTTATAATATAGGTAATACAAATAGTTGAACTTGTTTTTTTCAATCAATTAAGCTTATAATAACAAGGTCGTAAATTAGAACTGTATTATAGAAGGGGAACTCAAAATATTGATCTTCTTTTAAGTATTCAGAGAAATTTTGATTACAGGTCATTGTAAAAGCTCTTTGAAAATAACTGACAATCATTTTCTTTTTTGTATCATGTGGCCATTATAATATGAATATTTTCATTCAACTGCAAGCACATTACATAGAATTTATCACACTAAAGATAATGTTTATTAATGGAGGAAGTTCATCAGTTCCGTAAGTGCCGCTGATGATAAGGAATAAGATATTATCATAAGATGTATGTGTGAATTATGATTCTCTTTCCCCAGTTTAGTGGGAGGGGGATCCTTCAAGTCAGCCTTGGTTCCTGGCTATTGCCTGGACCAGTCCCTACAGTTTTCTTGGTAATATCTTTGAAGAGGTTTGCCACTGACTTCTTCCTAGGACTGAGGATTTGGCCTAAAGATTTACCCTGCTGGCTTTGTACCTAAGTGGGACTAGAACTTGTTACAACTCATGGTCCTAAGCCTTGGGTCTTAACTACTGCAGCACACTGGCTATCAAATTATCTTAAAGTTAAATATTTGATGAAAGTACATGCATTTGATTTACCACTTAACTTTGGAAAAGAATAGAGAGTGGTTTAATGACGGCTTCAGCATAAAAACATTTTTTAAATTAATCATTTTCTTTTAAAGAAAAAAAAGAAGAAATGCTACAAACATTTTTGATGCAGATAAAATATCAATAAGTGACAAAGAAATTAGCAAAGCTGTACAGTCAGTTGCCAAAGAATTGAGGCCTTTGAACTATGGTGCTGGAGAAGACTCCTAAGAGTCCCTTGGACTGCAAGGCGATCAAACCGGTCAGTCCTAGAGGAGATAAACCCTGACTGCTCTTTAGAAGGCCAGAGCCTGAAGCTAAAACTCAAATACTTTGGCCACCTAATGAGAAGGAAGGACTCACTGGAGAAGAGCCTAATGCTGGGAAAGATTGAGGGCAAGAGAAGAAGGGGATGACAGAGAATGAGGTGGCTGGATGGAGTCACTGAAGCAGTAGGCATGAGCTTAAATGGACTCCAGAAGATGGTAGAGGACAGGAAGGCCTGGAGGAACGTTGTCCATAGGGTCGCGATGGGTTGGACATGACTTTGCAGCTAACAACAAAGTACAGTCAGTAGTCAGTGTATTACTGATGGAAAATTAATCATAAAGACAAAATAAATTACTTTTGACAATGAAAAGAATTTTAAGTATATTTTAATCTCTGAGCTGCTTGTTTTTTAAAAATACCAAAACAAACAAACAAAAAACAAAGGAAAAGAAAGGAAAAAGAAAAACTACTAAAAATATTATAGATATTTCTAAGAAATATTTTAGCTCATCTCTATTGCAGTGAACTACCCATTCAATTGATGTTTCCTTTCTCAGCTCATATTTCTTACAGCAGGTTTCTTATTCAAGAATTCACTGACTTTAAGGCAATAAGTGACAACAAGCATTTCGTCCAACAAATATCAGAATTGATATTAGTTTAGGCTGCTTTGCTTGCTAAAGTTAATGAGTGCAGGAGAGCAAGGAAGAGCAGAAGTGTTTTGCAAAGTGAAGCCAAGTTGTTTTAACTTTTTTTGGCTCTTTAAATTAATCAAGTGAGAACGATTGTTTTAAAGGATGGAAGAGTTCATCGTGGCTCCAGAAAAACATCAAGTACAAGAGCCTCGATTATGGCAGAAGACATACAAACAGCCCACGCATTAAGCTTGAAATCTGTGCTCACACCTGCCCCAACTCATTTTCCCCCATTGCGTTTATTGAGATGACACAATGTCAGTAGAATTTTACAAACTTTATGACAAAATTGTGACAGATCTGCAATGGCAGAATGACTTATGGAAATGTTCGAGTGGCTTCTCAATCAAGTCTTTGGATGGTTTATGATGCCATTGTCCTGTAGGTCACAAGTCAAACGCTATTGAGGAGACATCACTTGGGGCTCATCCAAAGCTTTACCATCTGCTGGAAGTGGGAGAAGGAGGAGGGTGGGTAAATTTTAAAATAAGAGTCCCAGTGCCTTCAGATATAGGCTCTTGAGAGTTGAAATGCATTTTCAATTCTTCCTAGAATTTTTCTTTAAAGAACTTTTAAACTATACAAATTTTCTTATTCTGGCAATATGTGGCCTCAGTTTCCCCTCTGTAAAAAGGAACTACAGTGGCCTTACTGATGTTAGAAAATACAGAAAGTGAGAGAGGGTACAAAACCTCTCATGTACTAAATGCCCTGTATTTGCAGTAGCTCTGAAAAAGAAACGAAACGAAAGAAGGTCATCCTGAATTATTATCTTAGTAATAGTATCACAAATTTCAGGAAGCAAGTATCTACCATACTTCAGATGATTTTCTTGCTGTTGGGTCTTTATTACTTGAAAACTTATAAAATGTTAAAATAGATGAAGTCCTCTATGGCTACACTATTGATACCATTTTGCTTTGAATTGACAATAGCAATAGAGCTTGAGAAAAAAAAAGAAGAAAAGGTTATCAATTATAAGACTGAGCTCCATCATTGGCTCAGAATAATTGTGCTACTGGATATATCACAACAGCATTTTAAAATACGATGTATAAGGTCATGTTTGAACCAGAAAAGCTGGAGAAGCTTATCTGATATTCATTTCATAGCTGATGAAATCCAATTCTTTTTTTGTAAAACAAAAAGGTGCAGGAACTCACACATGTCATACAACCTGCCTTGCCTACCCTACAAGGTTCCATCCAAAAAAGTTGCCGGAACTCCATTCTGAGCGTTCTATGACAAAAAAAGCCCTGAAGAAATCATAAAATCGAATCACATGGTTCTCATTTTGAATTGATAACACTCAGTCTCTATCTATCTATCTATCTATCTATCTATCTATCTATCTATCTATCTATCTATCATCTATCTATCTATCTATCTATCTATCTATCTATCTATCTATCTATCTATCTATCTATCTATCTATCTGACATATTGAATATAGCATATGCTGGTAAACAAGAGAAGAGAAAATTCATACCCACAACCTTGCAAATAATAGCATACAACACAGCAGTCTAATTACAATATTTTCTCCACCTCTGAAAGAACAAGGAGGATTATAGAAACTGCACAGATACAAATGTGCATAATTGCTTGTGTTTCCTCATATGTCTATTTTTTAAAACATCACCTTGTAGGATGTTTGATACTACTGCTTTAGTAATTGGAACTATCGAATATGAAGGATATTCTACCCAGTATACTTTCTTGCATAACAAATATGTATAACAATTCAGTGAAAAAGTGAAAAAGTGTTGTGAATATTTGGCAATGCATTAGGAGAGTATATAGAATTTAAAATGTGTTTTTGACAAATTTTCAGGTTCATTTACGGGAAAAGCTAATGGCCAATGTAATATAAGGATGTCCAGGTTGTTTTACCAGAGAAAGAGATGGGATAAGCTTTATTAAATTTATCTCCTACTTTACTTCTAGGAGTTCAAAGTGTCATACAAAGGTATACAGCTACTTATTCAATGTCAGCAATGTTTTAGTATTATATATTTATTTGGAAGCTGAACCTCTGTTCTAAATCTAGATTTTGGATTTAAATATAAGTCAGTTGGCCAATCCTGACTCCAAAGTCAATAATTATTAAAATAAAATAAAAAAAATTGTAAATAAGAACTTTCTACCCTAATTTTTATTTTTGTCAAGGTCATTATAGGTCAATATATTGCCTTATTTTTTCTTTTAAAAGTTATAACAATATCAGCATTACTAAAACTAATCTTCCGAGTGAGATTCAAGGTTTTGGTAATGGTTTTCAAGGCCCTACATGGCATGGGTCCGGAGTACCTCGGGGATCACCTGCTGCCGGCGTCAACTTCCCTCTGCCCTGTGCGCTCCCACAGAGAGGGCCTCCTCAGGGTGCCACCGGTCAGAGAATGTCGTCTGGTGGCCCCCAGGGGGAGGGCCTTCTCTGTGGGCACCCCGGACTTATGGAATCAGTTGCCGGTTGAGCTCCGGACAGCGCCTGACCTTCGCTCCTTCCGACGCGATCTGAAGACCTATTTATTTGAACAAGCTGGCCTGGCCTGATGGGGGATGTGTTGGGGTTTTTTATTGTGGTTTTTTACATTATTATTTATTGTTTTAGCTTGGGCTTTGTATTTAATTCTCTTTTTAACTTTTGTACTTTGTATTTTATATGTGCCCTGTTCACGGCCCTGATTCCTTCGGGAG
Source organism: Vipera ursinii (assembly GCF_947247035.1). Lineage (NCBI taxonomy): Eukaryota > Metazoa > Chordata > Lepidosauria > Squamata > Viperidae > Vipera > Vipera ursinii. Next base: position 37,423,460 of record NC_139512.1, read on the forward strand.
AAGGGCAGTATACAAATATAATACAAATATAATAAACTAAAACTAAAGTGTAAAAACAGCACAAACTTTCCTTTTCCTTTTCTCCATTCTCTGTCATATATAAGAAAAATAAAAATAGAGAATTACTTTTAGTGTTGAGAAAAGTTTGATCAATCTGATTTAATCATTCTTGGTATAGCGTCAAGGCAAAACATTACTTCATATTTGATATACAGGTGCAGACTCATTATTTCCTGAGTTATGCCTTCTCAAATTTGCTCTAACAAGAACCATGTTCAGGATCAGGATCATGTGTATGATACCCTTTTAATGCTTCTTTTGGGTATTAACAATGCTAATACATGGACTAGTTTTATTGTCTATACATTCTCTATTCTTTCTTCAGATCATATCAATATTTCTTCACATTCTGAGAGAAAAGTATAATGGCGTAGTGCAAAAATATAAAGCAAGTTTCTTTCTTTCTTTTTTTTTAAATCTAAACACATGCTTTTTGATTTAACAACTTTGGATGTAACTTCCACAACATATTTTACCCTGTATGATTTTTTTCAGGAAATAGTAAAAATAAAATTGAAGCCAAAACCCAAACAATAACAAAATAGCTAATTACTGTTTCAACACTTGTGTGCGTAATGGACATGTGTCTGTAATCTACTGCTTTTCCCCTTTCCACTAGCAGTTGTGTGATTGTTCCATCACAGTTTCATGTTGTAATAGGGATACAGTCTTCCATATTTTTCTGTATATCTCTCACTCATTTCAACATATGCTCACTAGGTGTTGATTTAATTCACATGTATGAATTAGTCATAGATCCATTGCTTGTTTTAAAATGTTACTTTAGAAGCTGCTCAATGATTCTAAATAGGAGCACAATGCTATTGTAGTGGGATTAGTTTACTCATTCAGGTAACAGCGAACAAGGATTAAATACTAATCAAATTACTTGTATACATGTGTGATTTTTTCTTTGGTCACTTATCTATTATACCAAAAATGTTTATTTCAAGAGAAAAAAAGCTTAGAATTTGTTAGTCTTCCTAAAGATAAGCTAAAAATTGAAGTTGTCCAGAGACTCAACATGATATCACTAAGACTAATTATTTTTTGTAACTCAAGAACAGTAGCCATTGCAAATAGTTGACAGTCTCTGGCCATTAAGACTGAATACTGAACTGTCATCTTCTAATTAACCAGTGGAACAACCTGCCTCCAGAAGCAGTGGTCCAACACCGGAGGTTTTTAAGAAGAGACTGGACAGCCTGAAATGGTATAGGGTTTCCTGCCTGAGCAGTGGGTTGGATTAGATGACCTCCAGGGTACCTTCCAACTTTATTATTATTATTAATCATCATCGCACAGTCAGCCAGATGTTCAGACTCCATTTGCATTTTTGTCTACCTATCGAGTCCTTACCATGGACCTGGGATAGGCAGATGTGGATATTTGATGGTCTTATAGATATTGTCGCAGGATAGAAGCAGTTCCTAGTAAGGCCGCCTTTTGCAATTGACTAAAGGAAAATTTGTCAATGCCAATGGTGTTAAAGTGGTGTTCCAGTTGTTTTGGGATTGTTGTTGTTGTTGTTGTTGTTGTTGTTATTATTATTATTATTATTATTATTATTATTAAGTTACAATCCTATATTTTTCCACATTTCCATCTGGGTAACAGTAATCTGTCCTTTCTTTTCCTACAATCACCTATAAATGACAATTGTATGTTTGTAGTCTCCATATCTTGAAAAAACTCTAGCTCAGGGGTCCCCAACCCCCAGTCTGTGGACCAGTACTGGGCAGCGGCATGCCAGCAACCGGGCTGCATAAACAAGCAAAGCCCATCCGTGGGATGCAGGCAGCACACAAAACAACACACTCTCCAGTCCGTGGAAAAACCTTTTTCCATGGAACTGGACTGGTCCTTGGTGCCCAAAAGGTTGGGGATCTCTGCTCTAGCTAACTGACAAAATTTCTATTTCTCTCTATTTCACTCTCTATTTCTCTCTCTCTCTCTCTCTCTCTCTCTCTCTCTCTCTCTCTCTCTCTCTCTCTCTCTCTCTCTCTCTCACACACACACACACACACACACACACACACTGACATGCATACATACATACACATTTAACACATTATTATCACTGCAACCCCATGAGGTATATCATTATTTTGGCAATAGGAACTGAGACTGTAAGTTTCTGGCTTACCAATTATTTCATAGCAATAGTTGTTCAACACCTCATGCCATGATTGTAGACTTTCCATATTCTAAGGCTGTGATCCAGTTTCTGTTTTAACTCTGGAAAACATGGGATCTCACTTGAATGGATTTCTTAAAGCAGATCTTAAAAGTCACTTACCATCACCTTAAATTGATTGTATTTGATTCTTAGTTACTGATTTCCTGAGTCTCTTATATTTACATATCACACAATTATGCAGTGTTGTTTAAATTCTTTTCATTCCTACAAACACCTATAAAAGAATGTCTCATTCAAATACTATCTTTACATATGTTCAAGCAATAAGACATGCAGAGACAATTCATAACATATTTTATTACTGTAAAAATAAGAATCCTATTACATATGTAGGATTTTATCGTGAGATAGGAACTGTAGGAATTGTGCTTAATAACTTTGTGTTCTTTGCTTCGCATGAGAAGGAATGAGAATGGAATGAAAGGGACGAGCTGAAATGTAACTGGATTTACATACGAACGTTATGTTTTCATTTCATTTCAGTCCAAGCTTAAAGCTTAATATTAAAAGCATTAGCACAGTCTTTTCCATTCTCAGGCATATGAGCAAATTGCCAATATATGGAATGACAATGTACAAGTATTTTTTTAAAAAAAGAAAACATAATTTCTAGTGATGATACAGTTCTTACAGAGTCATCATTCTTTTTTCCCCCCTGTGTTCTTCAAATGACACCTATAATATTGCATATCGTTCTGGCACCATATTTTAGAAAGAAAATATGACATACTAGAGCATGTCTAGAGGAAAGAAACAAGTTGATAAACAGACTGGAAGAAAAGACTTATAAAGGACAGCTGGAGTTACTAGATATGTTTAGTCAATAGTAATAGTTTATTTGATTTATATGGCTGCTAGTCTCACATACATGACTCTAAATTTTCAAAAAGCTGTTGGAAGATTTGATAGCTGCCTTCAAATATCTGAAATGCTATCATGCAGAGGGTTGACTTGTCTTCTGTTTCTAAGAAAGACAAGAATCAGTAGATTTAATTTCAAGGAATTAGATTTCAACTGGACATAAAAAAATTCCTAAGAGCAAGAACTGTTCAGCAGTGGAATGGACTGTTTAGGAAGTGTGGTGTCTCCATTACTGAAGTGTTTAAGCAGAAACTAGAATAGTCATCTACAGGTAGTTCTCACTTACTAATTGTCTTGTTTAGTAACTATTTAAAGTTGTATCAGTGTAGAAAAAACCCCCTAGCTTTGCAACCAATCCTCACTTTTACAAATTTTGCAGCATCCCATGGTCACAAGATCGCCATTTGTGTGCTTCACATCCAGTGTGCATTTATGATGGTCACAACGTTCTGAGGTCACATGATTGCCATTTGTGTGCTTCCCACCTTGCTTGTGACAAGCAGAATTAATGGAAAACACAGAAGTAAAATTGTATGATGTAAAGATGTCATGTTTTGCTTAATAACAAATTGGATGTGATTCCATAAGTCTGTTTGGGTCAGATGGTTTTCTGCTTCGTGAACATTTAATGATGGATCTGCTGTTCCCCATTGTGGTTGCTAAGCAAGGACTCTCTATCTCAGGTATGCTGTAGTAGACAATTCTACTGAGCATGGATTATAGTAGATCTCCAAGATATGGCCACTGCATTCTGCACAATTACTATGAATTACAGTAATCTAAAGATGATGTTGCTATGTGTGAATAACACTTATTAGGCTGTCTCTACTAACTAATTAGTTAGCATTTCACTGTGGCAATAGATGCTCCTGGCCATAGAGGAAATTGGCCTTTCAATGTTAACAATTTTAGGAGTGTTCTACAAATTATATATATTTTATATCATTCCAAAACATAGAGGTTCTTAACTTCTGCAAGATTTATTAATTTTTATGCTACCCATCTCCCCTGTCAGATCATCTATTCATCATCAATTCACATTTTCAGATGACGCAAACAGTCATTTTTCATCATTATTGACATTTTAGAGAGGTTCTAGGATCTACATCCAAATATTGGTGGTGAAGGGGTTACAGGTGATTCTGAGACCTTAGCGTGGGCATTTTGGTATGATCACACAGACTTTTCTTTTTGCCATTCTCTGCATAAGGTTGCTAGAGCTTTGGAATAGCATATGTCTTTAGCATGGAGTTTATCTTTCCCATATTTTGTGGTATTACTCTGCTCTTGTAATTTTGCTTTTTTTTGAGAAAAATTTGTCAAATTTTATTTAATATATAAAATACAAAGAAAAATAGAAATAGGAGATTAAGGGAAGAAAAAGGAGAGGAGAAAAGAGGGTGTGAGGTACAAGGGGAAAAATGGTATTGACTTCAGACTCTATTTAGCACAGTACAAGATAAAAACACTCCAGCCTCAACTTTTTGTTTTTTACACATTAATATATAACTAGCCATTTCTATAATGACAAATCTATCTTATCAACAAAGCCAAAGTCAAAGTTTTATTTTTTTTTCATCACAAGGACAAAATCCAGAAGTGGTATCCAAATGAAAAAACAAACAAACTCAAATATATGCTCCACTTTGAATAGCATGATCAATTTAACAATTCCTGTTTTATCTTCCTTGCTGTGGAAATAGTATGTATTTCTGTTTGCGCCTAATAATCTTTGTGAACTATTACCATTTTTATTGTGGTATTACTCTGCTCTTGTAATTTTGCTTTTAAAACGGTTAGCAATTGCTAAAATGCTTTGACCTGAAAAGAGAGTCCAAATTTCCAAAATACAGGCATGTATACTTTCATAAGAATTATAATTAACAAGATTATGGCTCCTGGGCACAAGATTTATCTTTTTTGGTCTTTTTTTAATTATAAATGACATTCTCAAACCACAAATATTATTAATCTGCTCAGTCAATGAAACAGGCTGTGTTATCCCTCCCTTCCCACTCCAAAGATCTTTATAAACAAAATGCCATATTGCATTTATGTGAAGGCCTCTTCTCTTAAGATTGCATAGAAAACAATGCCTCTTTTCCAACATTAAAAGCTCCTATCAGCGTACTCATTTCCCTGACATGGCAAAAACCCACAAATACCTCCCAGAATAAAAGATTTCTCTGTGCCAAAGAGGGATTGTTAAAGAGAACAGCTCTGGTTTACCTGGTCTCCCACGACAACAGACTTGATGGCAGCCAAAGAGATCCGAATGCAGTCAAGCGTGACAGCTGACATCAAAGCAGGAAAGCCACACCTTGATCCAGAGTTTGCTCTACCTGCCAGGGCAAACCTATTAACATGACCACCCTGAGAATTCAAAGGAGCAAACACACACATGCACACACATAGCCCTACCTACCCCTCCGATTTCAAAACAATTTCTTAAAACTCCAGTCTAGACAGACTTTTCTTCAGAAATCATCAATACTGACCTAATTATTCAGATCATGGGCTTTAGCATTACTCCTTCCAAAGACTCAAGAAGAATAGTTAATTTCGTTTAATGGAATAATTGTATGTCATAATTATGTTTTGTGCGTGTGTATATGTGTGTGTTTAATTTTGACAATAAGGCTTTAGCCAAGTTGCCATCCCTCTTTGTAAATCTGCTAATAAATAGGCTGCTACGAGAGTGTGTTGGTTCCTCCATTGTTCTCTCTCTAGGCTATTTGGACTAGCTTAGGCTGATGGGGTGTGTACAAGTGTGTATATTTCTCTAATGACTGTTTTTCTCTGTAATTGTCTGGTGGAGAAAAAAAGCTTTTCTTTTCATCCACTAATTCATTTCCCATGAATGGCGAGGGGAATAGAGTAGGGAGAAGGAAAACAACATAACCAGAGGATTTTCAAATAAATGGCAAAATCCCTAACCAAAGTTGATTTCTGTAGGTCTTCAAACAGACAGGAGAAATCAGAAAATAGCATGAGTATTACAAACATAGCATAGACAATGAATTATTAGAAAATGGCTGAACATTGTTTTTTGCAGGATCTCCTTCATTCTTAACTTGATATAGATATTCATATATCCAACAACATAACTTCCTTATGTTGTTGTGGTTGTGTTGTTAGTTGTGAAGTCCTGTCCAACCCATCATGACCCCATGGACAACGTTCCTTCAGGCCTTCCTGTCCTCTACCATCTTCTGGAGTCCATTTAAGCTCACGCCTACTGCTTCAGTGACTCCATCTAGCCACCTCATTCTCTGTTGTCCCCTTCTTCTATTGCCCTCAATTCTTCCTTATAGAAAAGATATTTTAAAAAGGAATGTGTAGCACAAAGCTTCTTCTGTATTGACCATTTATTCTGGTTCCCCAGCTTCCCCTTCCTTCTATTTCCCTTCTATTTTTTTTAAAAAAGAAAAATGAATACAATATTGGTTAAATTCTCACAGACAGTATATAAATTTCTTGCACTTACTTTAGTTACAGATTGGTCAAGGAGAGTGGGCAACCATTCTGTTTTCAGTATACAAATATCTCTCCTGCCTCACTGGCTTCCCATAATTCATTTAAACCCCAATGGAAAACTTCAGGTGAATGGGCAACTATAGAAATTTAAATTATAAATAAGACAGACAGACAGACAGACAGACAGACAGACAGACAGATAGATAGATAGATAGACCGTTATCGTCATTTTTTACTGTGGGCACAAAGGTACACATTGTGAAATTTGAAATTTGAAATTTAGTTGCTTGCTGTCAAAGTGTACACAAACATAACACACATTTAAACATACTATATACAACATATGTATAGACCTCCACCCTTACATATAAGTAATGTATAAATATTAATCACTGTCTATCTTGAATACCCCCTTCATGGATTACTGCCTTGTCGTGGTGAAGGGGCTTGCGTAATTCAATGAAGCTATGAGCTATGCCGTGCAGGACCACCCAAGACGGACAGGTCATAGCAGAGAGTTCTGACAAAACGTGATCCACTGGAGAAGGAAATGGCAACCCACTCCAGTATCTTTGCCATGAAAACCCTATGGACAGTACCAAAAGGCAAAACGATATGACGCTGGAAGATGAGCCCCTCAGGTCGGAAGGTGTCCAATATGCTACTGGGGAAGAGCAGAGGGCTAGTACTAGTAGCGCCAGAAAGAATGAAGCGACTGGGCCAAAGCCGAAAGGACGCTCAGCTGTGGATGTGTCTGGTGGTGAAAGGAAAGTCCAATGCTGTAAAGATTTTTTCTCCATAGGAACCTGGAATGTAAGATCCATGAATCAAGGAAAACTGGACGTGGTCAAACAAGAGATGACAAGACTGAACATTGACATCTTAGGTATCAGTGAACTAAAATGGACAGGAATGGGTGAATTTAATTCAGATGACCATCAGGTATACTATTGTGGGCAAGAATCCTTCAGAAGAAATGGAGTAGCCTTCATAGTCAATAAAAGAGTAGGAAAAGCAATACTGGGATACAATCCTCAAAATGACAGAATGATCTCAGTTCGAATCCAAGGCAAACCATTCAATATCACAGTAGTCCAGGTCTATGCCCCAACCACCAGTGCTGAAGAGGATGAAATTGACCAGTTCTATGAAGCACTACAGCACCTTATAGAACTAACACCAAAAAATGATGTTCTTATCATCATGGGGGATTGGAATGCTAAAGTAGGAAGCCAAAAGATAACTGGAATAACAGGCAAGTTTGGCCTTGGAGTGCAAAATGAAGCAGGGCACAGGTTGATAGAATTCTGTCAAGAGAATACGATGGTCATAGCAAACACTCTTTTTCAACAACCCAAGAGACGGCTCTACACATGGACATCACCAGATGGTCAACACAGAAATTAGATTGACTATATGCTCTGCAGCCAAAGATGGAGAAGCTCTATACAGTCAGTAAAAACAAGACCAGGAGCTGACTGTGGCTCAGACCATGAGCTTCTCCTTGCAAAGTTTAGGCTTAAACTGAAGAAAGTAAGGAAAAGCACTAGGCCACTCAGGTATGAATTAAATCATATCCCTGTTGAATATACAGTAGAGGTGACAAATAGATTTAAGGAATTAGATCTGATAGACAGAGTGCCTGAAGAACTATGGACAGAGGTTCGCGACATTGTACAACAGGTAGCAACCAAAACCATCCCAAAGAAAAAGAAATGCAAGAAAGCAAAATGGCTGTCTGAGGAAGCTTTGCAAATAGCTGAGGAAAGGAGGGAAGCGAAAGGCAAGGGAGAAAAAGAAAGATACACCCAATTGAATGCAGAATTCCAGAGAATAGCTAGAAGAGATAAGAATGCCTTCTTAAATGAACAGTGCAAAGAAATAGAAGAAAACAATAGAATAGGGAGGACCAGAGATCTTTTCAAGAAAATTGGAGAAATGAAGGGAACGTTTAATGCTAAAATGGGCATGATAAAGGACCAAAATGGCAGGGACCTAACAGAGGCAGAAGAGATTAAGAAGAGGTGGCAAAATTACACAGAAGAACTATACAAGAATGAGCTTAACGTCCCTGATAATCACAATGAGGTGGTCACTGACCTCGAGCCAGACATCCTAGAATGTGAAGTGAAGTGGGCCTTAGAAAAGCTGAGCAACAACAAAGCTAGTGGAAGTGACAGTATTCCAGCTGAGCTATTCAAAATCTTAAAAGACAATGCAGTAAAAGTGCTACACTCAATTTGCCAGCAAATTTGGAAAACTCAACAATGGCCACAGGATTGGAAAAGATCAGTTTACATTCCAATTCCAAAGAAAGGCAGTGCCAAAGAATGTTCAAACTATCGCACCATTGCACTCATTTCTCATGCTAGTAAAGTCATGCTTAAAATCCTACAAGCTAGACTTCAGCAGTATGTGGATCGAGAACTACCAGAAGTACAGGCAGGATTTCGAAGAGGCAGAGGAACTAGAGATCAAATTGCCAACATACGCTGGATCATGGAGAAAGCTAGGGAGTTCCAGAAAAACATCTACTTCTGCTTCATTGACTATGCTAAAGCCTTTGATTGTGTGGATCATAACAAACTGTGGCAAGTTCTTAAAGAGATGGGAGTACCAGACCATCTTATTTGTCTCTTGAGAAACCTATATGCGGGTCAAGAAGCAACAGTGAGAACTGGACACGGAACCACTGATTGGTTCAAAATTGGGAAAGGAGTCCGGCAAGGATGTATACTGTCGCCCTGCCTATTTAACTTATATGCAGAGCACATCATGAGAAAGGCAGGGCTAGATGAATCAAAAGTTGGAATTAAGATTGCCGGAAGAAATATCAACAACCTGAGATACGCAGATGATACCACTCTAATGGCAGAAAGTGAAGAAGAACTAAAGAGCCTCTTGTTGCGGGTGAAGAAGGAGAGTGCGAAACTTGGGTTGAAACTTAACATTAAGAAAACCAAGATCATGGCATCTGGCCCTCTCAATTCCTGGCAAATAGACGGGGAAGAAATGGAAGTAGTGACAGATTTTATTTTTCTGGGCTCCAAGATCACTGCAGATGGGGACTGTAGCCAAGAAATCAAAAGACGCTTGCTCCTGGGGAGGAAAGCCATGGCAAATCTAGACAGCACACTAAAAAGCAGAGACATCACCCTGTCAACAAAAGTGCGTATAGTCAAGGCTATGGTCTTCCCAGTTGCAATGTATGGCAGTGAAAGTTGGACCATAAGAAAGGCTGAGCGCCAAAGAATTGAGGCCTTTGAACTGTGGTGCTGGAGAAGACTCCTGCGAGTCCCTTGGACCGCAAGGCGATCAAACCGGTCAGTCCTAGAGGAGATCAATCCTGACTGCTCTTTAGAAGGCCAGATCCTGAAGCTAAAACTCAAGTACTTTGGCCACCTAATGAGAAGGAAGGACTCACTGGAGAAGAGCCTAATGCTGGGAAAGATCGAGGGCAATAGAAGAAGGGGACGACAGAGAATGAGGTGGCTGGATGGAGTCACTGAAGCAGTAGGCGTGAGCTTAAATGGACTCCAGAAGATGGTAGAGGACAGGAAGGCCTGGAGGAATGTTGTCCATAGGGTCGCGATGGGTCGGACATGACTTCGCAGCTAACAACAACAACAATCTTGAATACATAATGGAAGGAGGAAGCTTTAGAGTTCACAAGGTTAATACTGTATGGAACAAAACTGTAACTGAATCTGGATGATCTGCTTCAGATACCACGAAGCCTCCTCCCAGAAGGTAACAAAGAAAACAGGATGTGTAGTGTCCCAGACAATCTTGTGGACCCTGCTCAAGCAATGCTTCTGTGCTATGTCCTGAATGAAAGGGAGGGAACTGCCAATGATCTTTTCAGCCATCCTCACCACTCTCTGCACCGCCTTCCTGTCTGAAGCAGTGATGCTTCCAAACCATACTACAATGCTGTATGACAAGATGCTCTCAATTGTCCCTCTCTAGAAAGTGGTAAGAACAGGAGAAGGAAGATGTGCTTTTCTCATGCAACACAGAAAATGCAGGTGCTGCTGTGCCCACTTCACCAGTGTCTCGCTGTTGAGCGACCAAGCCATCCTATTTGTTAACTGCACACCCAGGAATTTGATGCTGGTAACCATCTCCATCTAACAGAGCCTTGGTGGAGCAGTGGGCTAATGCCTCCTTAAGTAACACCAGCTGCCTGCAATTAGTGCAGGTTCGCATCCCACCAGGCTCAAGGTTGACTCAGCCTTCCATCCTTCCGAGGTAGGTAAAATGAGGACCCAGATTGTTGGGGGCAATTAAGCTGACTTTGTAATAATGCCGCTTGGGGTTTGTTAAAAGCCCTAATAAGCAGGCACATACATAGAATGAAGGCTACTGCTAAGCTTGTAAGCCGCCCTGAGTCTTCGGAGGACGGGATATAAATGGAATTAAAATAAAATAAAATAAATAAATCTCCACAGTTGAATCATTAATGCACAGAAGAAGCAGGGCAACAGCAAAATAATGGTCCAAAAAGACAAAAAATCTCTTTGCTACAATAAAGTAAATTTAAAAACAAAATCTGAAACAATGTTAAGGAATTCATAGAAGAAAGGTTTAGGAACAGGAATATAGGATTTAAATGAACTATTTGCACTTATTTACAACAAATCCTGTTTAACTTCTTTCTATGGCAGAGTGACCAGTTTGGTAGATTAAGAGAATGTTGTGGATTCTAGAGGAAAAGATGAATAAATGTCAGTTTTGCAGCATTGGTTAACAACTGCTCTGAAAAAAATTGTCATAAATGTTTCTATATCATTCTGGAGGCAAATATTGAATGGGATCCCCAGGTTCCATAGACCCAGTGATTTTATTTCTAATGACTGAGAGAATAGAAATGAAGAGATGCAGATGACACCAAGCTAAAGAATTGCTTAATAGGTTTGAAGGACAAATTCACTCAAGTTAATTACATTACAAATGTAATGTCCTCCATCTGGATTAAACAAAAAATCAGATGTATTTGGAGGTAATACAAGTAAGAAGGTCTAGACATACTAATGGCCTCCAGTTGAATATGGGCAAGCAGTGTGATGCAACAGTTAAAAGGGCCAAGACAGACAGTCGTTCTACCATATCTGTTATACTGCACTTTGAAAGGGTTATAGAGAACCTGGAGTGGGTTCAGAGAGAAACTAACAAGGTGACAAAGAACTGGAAATCCAGTTTGTTTTGTGTGCTTAATTTGATAAGATGGCAAACTAGAAATATCTAAAAGGCTGTCATATGCAAGGAGGACCCTATTCTCTGTTGAAACAGGGAGCAGGACAAGAACCAATGGGTTGAAATTAAAAGGAGTGATGAGATTAAGAGTTGTTAAACTGTTTCAGTAAAATAACATGGAATGACCTTTTTTCCAACTGAAATGGGCTGGATGGTCATAATCAAAGATGATTTAGTAAAAGGATTACTGAATTGAGCAGAAAGTTGGACTAGATGATTTGTAAATTCTCTTCCAATTTGTGTATTTGATGACTCTATGGAAATTAGTATGTGACTGTACATGCTATTTGTAGACTATTGGTTGCATCAGTATTAGTTTGAAGGAAATATGTTTTCACATCAAATGAAATAGGAAAAATCATAGCATCATAGGGCTGGAAGGGATCTTTGAAGACTTCTAGTCCAAACCCCAATTCCCTGAGGCAGGAATCTTTATATCATCCCAGATATATGGTTGTCCAATCTTTTCTTGAAAACCTCCATTGAAGGAGCACCCACAACTCTGATACGCAAGTTGTTCCATTGATAACTCATTCTCACTGTCAGGAAATTCATCCTTATTTCCAGATTGGATCATCTTTTGACGAATTTCCACCCATTGCTTCTTGCCCTGCCCTAGAGGTGTATGTATGTATGTTTCCTAAAAAATCACTAATTATCAACAACTTCCATACATGCTTTTTATTCCTATTGCATCTAAGTTAATTTTACCTCTTTGAAAATTATTAATTATACTGAAAAATTATATATGGTAATATGTTACTGACATAGTGCATGAGAGTTTATGCTAGCTACGTAAACCATTAGTGATTTAGCATGTTGTGGGAGCATATCAAATTGTAGTTGAGACTGTAGAAAGGGTACAGAGAAGAGCAACAAAGATGATTGGGGGACTGGAGGCTAAAACTTATAGGGAACGGTTGCTGGAATTGGTTATGTGTAGTTTAACAAAGAGAAGGGAGAGGGGTGACACGATAGCAGTGTTCCAATATCTCAGGGGCTGCCACAAAGAAGAGGGAGTCAAGCTATACTCCAAAGCACCTGAGAGCAGGACAAGAAGCAATGGATGGAAACTAGTCAAGGCAACCTAGAACTAAGGAGAAACTTCCTGACAGTTAGAACAATTAACAATTAACCAGTGCCTCCAGAAGTGGTGAATGCTCCAACATTGGAACTTTTTAAGAAGAGACTGGACAGCCATTTGCCTGAAATGGTATAGGGTTTCCTGCCTGAGCAGGGGATTAGACTAGATGACCTCCAAGGTCCCTTCCAACTTCTTCTTCTTCTTCTTCTTCCTCTTCTTCTTCTTCTTCTTCTTCTTCTTCTTCTTCTTCTTCTTCTTATTATTATTATTATTATTATTATTATTATTATTATTATTATTATTATTATTATTATTATTATTATGTTATTCAACAAACCATGGTTAAACAAACTATACCTTAGTTCAGATTATTTGGGATGATAATATTTTATATTTATAATTATAAATATAATTTATAAATATAATTATTATAATTATAATATTATTTGGCACTAGGGGTGACATGATAGCAGTATTTCAATATCTCAGGGGTTAGATAGATAGAGAAGCAACCTAGAACTAAAGAAAATTTTAGAACAGTTAGAACAATTAATCAGTGGAACAACCTGCCTCCAGAAGTTGTAAATGCTTCAACACTGGAAGTTTTTAAGAAGAAACTGGACAGCCATTTCTCTGACATGGTATAGAGTTTCCTGTCTGAGGGAATTGGGCGTTGGACTTGAAGGCTTCCAAGATCCCTTCCAGCCCTATGATGCTATGATTTTTCCTATTTCATTTGATGTGAAAACATATTTCCTTCAAATTAATACTGATGCAATCAATATCAGGGGGTTGGACTAGAAGACCTCCAAGGTCCCTTCCATCATCATCATCATCATCATCATCATCATCATCATCATCATCATCTTCCCAGAAAACACTGTCAACATGTTGTTTGCTGCCTATCCAAGCCATTGTTTCTCAGTCTTGCAAAATGTGTAGACATAGCCATCACTGAGAATTCTGAATTCTCAAAGTTCTAGAACATGTGTGTCAAACCTGTGATGTCACGTGATGTGTCATGACATATTGCAACTTTTTTTCCCATTGCCAGCAATGTGGTGGGTGTGGTTTTGGCGTGACACATCCGGCCCACAGGCCAGCAGTTTGACACCCCTGTTCTAGAAGTTGCTAAAGTTGGAAAACACTGATTTCAACTATTTGTTGCTCACTCACAACTTGTCTGTGTTCAGAGTGGAACTCCCATTTCCTCCTTTTGTGGGGTTTCACATTGGCTCTTGACAGCAAGTGGGATAAAAAATGTCATTATTCCTGTAGGGAGTGCACAACCCATATTTTATTTCTTGATATGAGATACACATTTAAGTTGCTAGCATTTCTGAAAATACATATTCTGTCAGCCTATTCTGGCTGGTGGAATCCAGGAAAAGGGCCTTCTCTGCCTTTGCACCTGCCCTGTGGAACTTGGCCTCTGGTGTGAGATTGGCTCCAACCCTCCTGACTTTCTGGAAGAGCCTAAAGACCTGGTTCTTCCAATTATCTTAGGGCTCCAATGGGGGAGTATCACAATGAAGATGGTTTCTTGATTAACAATGGGTCCCACCTTCCCCCTCCCCATCCAGGTCCTGCCTTCCCCATCTTTTAATTGGCCATAGTGTTTTACATTTTCTATCAACTTATTCATGCTTTTAATTCATATAATTTTATTTTTTATGATTGTAAGCCACCCAGAGTTACCTTGAGGTAAGAATGGGTAGCCTATAAATTTAGTAAATAAGTAAATAAACACATAAATAAATAAATAATAGCTGAAAATTCCCAGCCATCTCCCCTATCATATTTACAAAAGCCCATGTTTGCCACAGATTTTAAGCACAAAGTCCTGAATGGTTCTGGGAAAGTCAGGTTTACTAATGTGCTTATGGGCCAGGTAAAAGTTCCATGAATTGAGCCAGCCAAATTCACAGCTTATATTCTCAGCATCTGGGTTTTTTCCATCTCTGTTTGCAAAGGACTGAAATAAATCTAAGGAAGATGCTGTAAAAGTGTCACATAACACAACAGTTGTTAGGAAACAATATTTTTCACCATTGCAATAAAAAATGAGTATGAATAAAGCCCAAGATCTAACGTATAGATGGCTCCAGGCAGAAGGAGTAGGAAACTAACATTTTCTTAATACGTAGCTGTTCTAAACATTAACTATTTTTTATTTAGTTTAATCAAATCTCAATATAAATGCAGCTAAAAAGAAAGAAAAATATAGGAGGAGAGGCATGTTAGTCTGACTGGCCATGATCAGGAGGGATCTTGGGAGTACTTTCTCACTAAAACACATTTTATTATAAAGCATAAGCTTTTGTGAATCAGAGCATACTTCATCATTCATAAAAGCTTATTATCTTTGAATAAAATCCTAGAAAACAATGCAGGTCCAATCCTGTTAGGGCCAGTTTTCTTGTTTGCTGGCCAATGGCCTAATTATAGTCAGGATTGGTCTTTTAGTGAAGTAGAGTAAGAGTGCTACCTCAAGACAGAGATTTTTGATGTCCCAATAGGTCAGCAATTTTTCAGTTATTGTACTGTTCAATATTGTAGTTTTCATTATCAACAAAAGTGAGAGTTTATGGTATTATGTGCCTTGTACACTGAAATATAACTCCATTCTAGGCAGTGATGAATTTATAAAATTCACATTGGATTGAGGCCTGCTTTCCTTCCAAAGATTTCTAGTGAAATTATAGCTACTTAAAACAGAAATGGAAAAAAAAGGAAGCCCATGCAAACACTTTTAAAAATTGGACTTCAGAAAGAAAAAACAACAGCAACAACCTTGAGATTTGATATTCTTGGATAATTTCTAATGAGAGCACTTTCCCTTTAATTATTTTGTGGTCACCATTTCAAAGGTGATTAAAGCTGTTCTTCCCTAGATGCGGTTACGGATTTAATGCAAACCTAGTCTTTCTTGTGGTTTTTATCATAGTAATTAAATTTGGTTTGCTAACAGACTTTGTGTGGCATGTGGGATTTCACCAAGCAAAATGATTTCCCCTCCAGGTAATGTTAAATTTAGGCAAATATAATTAATTATATCAGACAGGTATCTATTATACATCATGTGCACATTCTTAAAAGGCTAATTGGGTGTCTCTCTGTGCGTTTGTGTGTGTTTCTAAACAGAAACCCTCATTTCTTCTTCTGTTCATTTCTACAGTAGCTTCAAAGACCTATTTTGACAAATCCATCTATGATTACTGTTTTCTGGGGGAAAAAATACTTTCCTTGAAAATTAGTTATGCCTAAATAAGAGACGTCCACATTTGGCATTCAACCTCCTTTCTGCATTCCTTTCAAACTTTTTGTATTCTTACCACATGCTGGTGTTATTCAGATACTATTCATCTCTAGGACAATGACCAGGACTAACCTTACATGAACTGAAGGTTAGTTGGTCTAGACATGCCAAGACAGTAGAAAGCTATTACATTAGAATGAATTGTACCATATCAGCCCACTAGTCAGAGATGCCACTTCTGAACAATCCATTATCTCCTTGAAAAAACAAAAACAAAAATGTATTAAGAGACTAAATTTAACTCATTTGTGTGTAGGGAGTGCTCATAATGTAAGGAGTGGTTAGAGCCTTGGTGGAGCAGTGGGCTAATGTTTCCTTAAGTAACACCAGCTGCCTGCAATTAGTGCAGGTTCGAGTCCCACCAGGCTCAAGGTTGACTCAGCCTTCCATCCTTCTGAGGTAGGTAAAATGAGGACCCAGATTGTTGGGGGCAATTAAGCTGACTTTGTAATAATGCCGCTTGGGGGTGTGTATGAAAGCCCTAATAAGCAGGCATATACATAGAATGAAGGCTACTGCTAAGCTTGTAAGCCGCCCTGAGTCTTCGGAGAAGGGTGGCATATAAATGGAATTAAAATAAAAAATAAATAAATAATGGTCATATTCCTTCCAAAGTAAATAGCTTTTCACCTCATTCTTAGCAATGCTAATTCAGCACTTTTAAAGAGATAGTTAAAAGAGGTTGTTAAAAGATGTAAAAAGAGGTTGTTCTTAGCCTATCAGTTACTTGGAAATCTCTAAGTATAAACTAGAGATATGAGTATAAATTTTGCCATGAGCTAAGGTTGTTCTTTTTGTTTTCAAATATCTACACTGAAGAGGCTCTGAATTAAAACTTTATTCACTTTTAAAAATGTTTATGCACTAATCCTCATTCTCACGGACCTTTCTTGCCTTAACGAGGGACTATTACAGTTGAGAATAAATATAAGATCACCCTTAGATTTTATAATGTAATGGGTTTGACGAGAGAGACTGATGTTTGTGATTTTGGGGTGTCTATATGATACATGATTGATTTTACATTTGTGCCTTTATGAGGTAGGAAGAAAAAAGACGGAAAGAATTGGTGTTGCCACTGCTTGGGGAATGACCTATACATTTTCAGAGCTTTCTGTATCTCAGTATTTATTTTTCCTTTTTAGCTTAAAACAACAAGCTCTTGCAAGTACATTTGTGATACTACAGCATTCAGAACACTCAGCTTCTAATAATTACAAGGAAGCCATTGAAGGTCCAAGTTTTTTTTGCATGTCTTATTAAATAAAAAGCATATCATATATCATATAATTTTCAGGTGTCAGATTCAAAGCCTTGTTTTTCAACAATTTGGAATCATGGCAAAAATAACATTGGCCAAGCAGTTTTGCAATTTTATTGACCTTGGCCTTTGATCCATCTGATGTTATCAGCTTCTTGCAGAGCCAAGTGACACCTGTTTTCAGTATTTTAGCTTTGTTATTTTAGCAATAAGCATGAAAAGGCTCCAGGGGACCAGACTACACTCTGAAAAAGTAGCATAACTGCATTTTTTCCTGCTTTTGGTGAGTTTTAATTTTCCATTATTTTTTTTTTCATTTTTTAAAAAAAAGTTTGATGAACATTTCTTTCTTTTGTATGGCACATAAACTGATCCTGTCATCTTACCGAATCTCTATATAAAAGACATTCCAAGGCTGCATTTTAATTAAGATTCTTGTATAAAGTCCTGTGGAAATCCAATGTTGATGTGGCTCACCATATAATCAATGGCTTTTCTGAATTCTTTGGCAGTGGTATTTGCCTGTTGCATGCATTATGGTCTCCAAGTGCACAGTGAAATCAATAGGCTATTTCAAAAATTGTTTTGGCATCTAGGAGAAAGAAGCCACTTCCTTAAGACATGAATAGATTTGTAGACACAAATTAGCAAAGATAATGTTTTGTAAACTGAATTGTAAGCTTTCAAGAGTTTCAAAGTTTAAAACCAAGCCCTAGAATAGGGCTCAAAATTAGATCAGGAGAGAGCACTGTTGATGTAGTACAATGCTGTATAATCATAGCATCCAGTTACAATAGATAATTAGGAATCATCTTATCTGCAATTTCTGAACAGTCTCCAAAAGGACATGAATGTGTAAAACATTTTAGTAAGCTAGAGACTATTAGATTGATGGATAAGTAAGGTTAGAAAGTCTCTCATATTGGTAGGACTGTAATACCACAATCCAACTTGTTCAAGGGTTCTTTTAATTCATTGATAGAGACTAGGGAGAGTTCACAACAGAGGCTATTCTTTCAGGCAGTTTTCATTTACATCTTGAGAGACAGGCAAATATAGTATTTCTGGTTTTTTTCCCCCCAGAATGAGCTTTTGATTATGAACTTTAATTTGGTCCAAATATCATATTACTTCTGGGGGAAGGGAATGCTTATTAAATTTGCAAATGACAGCTAATACTCTAGAAAAGGAACCTCAAATTCTTGATAGAGTTAGAGAAAGGGATTGACGGTAACTTAATAAAATTTAATAGAGTTCTTCTCTTAGGAAACATAAATCAAATGCACTGTTATAAAATGGGATGCATGGCTTAGTAATAACACATGGAAAGAAGAAACCGATATTGTATTTTATTGGAATGCAATCATGAGTCAGAAATGTAAGGGAGCTGCAAAATAGATAAATGCAATTTTAGACTTGATTATCAGAAGTATAATTTCTAAAATAACAGGAAATAACATTGTTTCCAGTTCTGGACTCTAAACATCTGGCTGTGGTGATTAGAGCCCCTTGCTGGGTATTCAATTTATATTGTTGACTAGATGCACTACTGCATGTTCTCTCTTTGCTATCTATCTATCTATCTATCTATCTATCTATCTATCTATCTATCTATCTATCTATCTATCTATCTATCTATCTATCTATCTTTTTATCTATCCAAAGAGAGAACATGCAGTAGTAATAATATATATATATTTATTGTTTTATTCTATGAGCTTCCCAGAGTTCATTTGAATATGATGAAGCCTAACTTGAATAAACTCCCTTTCTATGACCCTGTAATCCCTTAATCTGGGGTACAGTTGGGGCAACTGGATGGATCTGAGCATTTACTGGCTGTATGCCCTTCCTGACACCACATGGAGTTTGCAGCAGATATTTTATTTTCCTTTGCATCCCAGGAGGAAAAGATATCTGCTAATGTCTAGATTTGAATTCTCAACTTTCTGAGTGGGAGGTGAGCATCTTCACCACTAGGCCACCATGCTGCTTCAGGCATAACTTGAATGAAACCTATAAATACATATACTTAAAAGAGTTCAGAAAAACTGGAACAACAAATTGGAGCAGGAAATGGCAACAAAGATCAGGTAGTGCTGGTCTAAGATGTGTAAAGGAGCTGGACAGTTTAGTGTTGAGAAAAGACAGCTGAGAAAAGTAATACTGTTGAAATACCTGAAATCATATGGCATAGAAAACATAGAGTCAAGATCTGCCCTCTTTCCTTAAGTAATGCAGGACATAGAATAATGAATTTAAGTTAGCTTCAAGGAAGGCAGTTTCTGATTGAAAATTGGGGAAAAAATACTTTCCTTAACAATAAGGGCAGATTGACAGTAGAACCATTTTTGTAGACTAGTGAAAGATTCCCCTTTATTTGTGTTTCAGTTAGATATTGGGATAGTTTTATTTGGATGTTTGTACCAAACGGGGCTCAATTTAATCACTAAACTGACTTTTTTCAACCAATATGATTCAGTGAGGCATAACTTGTATTTCCCATGATTTTGCTTGCAGTTGAAGACTCAGTTCTCAACCACTACATTTATTTTCAGGCTATGGTCAAGATTTCTTCTATTCTATAGTTATGAGTCACCTCTTCAAGGTAGTCTGGGTCAGGAAACAGATTCTGCAAGGGACTCTACATTATTTCAGAGGATAATAAAGAATCTTGAAAGCTTGGCAGAATTTCTCTCTCTCCTTTCTTATAACATTATTAAAGTGTCTATAACTACAAAGATCAGATCAGTGCAAGCCTGTGAAACTCTATGGAACAAAAGTTTAAAGAAGCAGGATAAGAATAATATTGATACCTCTGAAGTTTGTTATTGGAAAAGAGTCTAGACAGACAGACAAGAAACAAAGTGATGGATCATTGAACAAATTGATCCAGAGTTCTCACTTGAGGCATAAATGACCAGGCTCAAATTACCCTATTTCAGATATATTATCCAGAGATCTAGCTGTATGGAAAAGGCTTTAATGCTGGGAATGGTGGAAGGAAAGTCAAGAAGAGGATGACCAGCAAAAAGGTAGGTGGAGTCAGTCACAGTGGCAAGGAGTGGACCATTGGAAGTCCATCATGTCTCTCAGCTTCCATCTCAAATATGGGAAATAATGATATCATTTACCTTATAGGTAATTCTCTACCAAAAGCACTTTGAACATATATGAAGGCCATATAGAAATTTCTTGGTCATACTGTAGTGTATGAAATCACTTGTTCATACTGTAGGAATCCTGCACAGTCTGTTGTCTTTTTTCTGCAGAAATTCTTATTTTGATGGAGAGATTAAAATGAATTGGGTCCAATATCAAGTAAGAATTCTATGACAAAGGCTAGACAATCAGAACTCGAAAACTCTGTAAAACTGGGTGGTCAAATTTATTCAGATGATCAGATTCATGGCTAAACCATTGTTAAGTGGTTTCACACTTATTCCCGTTCCCTCATCAGTTTCCACACAAGGAATATTCCACGAAACAGACTCATTTAGGAGAGGATTATTTTAATCTAAGAGACTATTTTGTTTTTTTTTTTAAAAAAAAACCCTTCAAACACAGGAATGTAGGTTTTCTCAATAATTGTAATCAAGTCAGAATGTTTAAACTATTATCTTAGTGTCTCTTTCCTGCCTCATTTTAAGAAAAAAAAACATATTTATTACAAATTTGTGCTTCCATTGGAATGCCATTTCCTCCTTTCCTTCCTTTCTCTTCCAAATTGATTAATGTAGATATACCTCAAGACTTCAACGCATAATAACACTATTGTAATTATGTAAGATACCAATTGCAAATAGAGACTTGGAAGACAATGTTGTTGTTAGTAGTAGTGAAGTCGTGTCCGACCCATCACGACCCCATGGACAATGTTCCTCCAGGCCTTCCTGTCCTCTACCATCTTCTGGAGTCCATTTAAGCTCATGCCTACTGCTTCAGTGACTCCATCCAGCCACCTCATTCTCTGTCGTCCCCTTCTTCTAATGCCCTCTTCTCCAGTGAGTCCTTCCTTCTCATTAGGTGGCCAAAATATTTGAGTTTTCACTTTAGGATCTGGCCTTCTAAGGAGCATTCAGGGTTGATGTCCTCTAGGACTGACCGATTTGAATGCCTTGCAGTCCAAGGGACTCGCAGAAGTCTTCTCCAGCACCATAGTTCAAAGGCCTCAATTCTTTGGTGCTCAGCCTTTCTTATGGTCCAACTTTCACAGCCATACATTGCAACTGGGAAAACCATGGCCTTCACTATACACACTTTTATTGGCAGGGTGATGTGTCTGCTTTTTAGTATGCTGTCTAGATGCCATAGCTTTCCTCCCCAGGAGCAAGCATCTTTTAATATCTTGGCTGCAGTCCCCATCTGCGGTGATCTTGAACCCCAGGAAAATAAAAACTTTCACTACCTCCATTTCTTCCCCATTTATTTGTCAGGAATTGAGAGGGCCGGATGCCATGATCTTGGTTTTCTTAATGTTGAGTTTCAAGCCCACTTTTGGACTATCCTTCTTCACCCGCATCAAGAGGCTCTTTAGTTCCTCTTCACTTTCTGCTATTAGAGTGGTATCATCTGCATATCTTAGGTTGTTGATATTTCTCCTGACAATCTTAATTCCAACTTTTGATCCATCTAGTCCTGCCTTTCTCATGATGTGCTCTGCATATAAGTTAAATAGGCAGGGCGACAGTATACAGCCTTGCCGGACTCCTTTCTCAATTTTGAACCAATCAGTGGTTCCGTGTCCAGTTCTCACAGTTGCTTCTTGACCCCCATTTAGGTTTCTCAAGAGACAAATAAGATGGTGTGGTACTCCCATTTCTTTAAGAACTTGCCACAGTTTGTTGTGAACCACACAATCAAAGGCTTTAGCATAATCAACGAAGCAGAATTAGATGTTTTTTCTGGAACTCCCTAGCTTTGTCTATGATCCAGCGTATGTTGGCAATTTGAGCTCTCATTCCTCTGCCTCTTGGAAATCCTGCTGGACTTCTGGTAGTTCTCAATCCACATATTGCTGGAATCTAGCTTGTAGGATTTTAAGCATAACTTTACTAACATGTGAAATGAGTGCAATGGTGCGATAGTTTGAACATTCTTTGGCATTGAGTTTCTTTGGAATTGAAAAGTAAACTGACCTTTTCCAAACCTGTGGCCACTGTTGAGTTTTCCAAATTTGCTGGCAAATTGAGTGTAGCACTTTTACTGCATTGTCTTTTAAGATTTTGAATAGTTCAGCTGGAATACTGTCACCTCCACTAGCTTTGTTGTTGCTCAGATTTCCTAGGGCCTATTTCACTTCACATTCTAGGATGTCTAGCTCGGGATCAGTGACCACCCAATCGTGGTTATCTGGGACATTAAGCTCATTCTTGTATAGTTCTTCTGTGTAGTTTTGCCACCTCTTCTTAATCTTTTCTGTCTCTGTTAGGTCCCTGCCATTTTGGTCCTTTATCAAGCCCATTTTTGCATGAAATGTTCCCTTCATATCTCCATTTTTATTGAAGAGATCTCTGGTCCTTCCTATTCTATTGTTTTCTTCTATTTCTTTGCACTGTTCATTTAAGAAGGCATTCTTATCTCTTCTAGCTATTCTCTGGAATTCTACATTCAATTGGGTGTATCTTTCTCTTCCTCCCTTGCCTTTCACTTCCCTTCTTTCCTCAGCTATTTGCAGAGCTTCCTCAGACAGCCATTTTGCTTTCTTGCATTTCTTTTTCTTTGGGATGGTTTTAGTTGGTACCTCTTGTACAATGTTGCAAACCTCTGCCCATAATTCTTCAGGCATTCTGCCTATTAGATCTAATTGCTTAAATCTATTTGTCACCTCTGTTGTGTATTCATCGGGGATATGATTTAGTTCATATCTGGGTGGCTTAGTGCTTTTCCCTACTTTCTTCAATTTAAGCCTACATTTTGCAACGAGAAGCTCATGATCTGAGCCACAGTCAGCTCCTGGTCTTGTTTTTACTGACTGTATAGAGCTTCTCCATCTTTGACTGCAGAGCACATAGTCAACCTGATTTCTGTGTTGGCCATCTGGTGATGTCCATGTGTAGAGCCATCTCTTGGTTTGTTTGAAAAGAGTGTTTGTATTCTCTTGACAAAATTCTATCATCCTGTGCCCTGCTTCATTTTGTACTCCAAGGCCAAACTTGTCTGTTATTCCAGTTATCTTTTGGCTTCCTACTTTAGCATTCCAATCTCTTATAATGATAAGGACATCATTTTTTGGTGTTAGTTCTATAAGGTGCTGTAGGGCTTCATAGAACCAGTCAATTTCATCCTCTTCAGCACCAGTGTTTGGGGCATAGACTTGGACTACTGTGATATTGAATGGTTTGCCTTGGATTTGCACTGAGATCATTCTGTCATTTGGGGGATTGTATCCCAGTATTGCTTTTCCTACTCTTTTATTGACTATGAACGTTACTCCATTTCTTCTGAGGGATTCTTGCCCACAGTAGTATACCTGATGGTCATCTGAATTAAATTCACCCATTCCTGTCCATTTTAGTTTGCTGATACCTAAGATGTTGATGTTCAGTCTTGTCATCTCTTGTTTGACCACATCCAACGTTCCTTGATTCATGGATCTTACATTCCAGGTTCCTATGGAGAAAAAATCTTTACAGCATCGGACTTTCCTTTCACCACCAGACATATCCACAGCTGAGCGTCCTTTGGGCTTTGGCCCAGTAACTTCATTCTTTCTGGCACTACTAATACTAGCCCTCTGCTCTTCCCCAGTAGCATATTGGACACCTGCCCACCTGAGGGGCTAATCTTCCAGCATCATATCTTTTTGCCTTTTGGTACAGTCCATGGGGTTTTCATGGCAAAGATAATCGAGTGGGTTGCCATTTCCTTCTCTAGTGGATCACATTGGGTGGCCCTGCATGGCATAGCTCATAGCTTCATTGAGTTACACAAGCCCCTCCACCGTGACAAGGCAGTAATCCATAAAGGGGTGGAAGACAATATTTCATGTCAATTATTATGTGTAGGTATTTAGATGACCTTGATGATAAAAAATTATTAGCCAAGTATACCTCCATATTTATCAATGAGAAAGGAAAGATGCTTTCAAAATTATAAGAATCAGATTGATTAAAAGTGCTACATTTGAAACATCTGAATAGTTACAGGAGCCATTCATGATCTTTTGTAAAATGAGTTATAAGTTATGGTACAATTAAACATAATTATAAAGAGATTTAGAGATATTTGAACCTTTGTTATTAGCACGTATATATGCACACAGAAACATATACACATATACATAACTATCCTGCACCTAGTGACATACTTTTTGGGTCCTCTTGATCCAATTAATTTATGGTGGGTACATGGACATCCATATGCTAGGTACATGGAAAACTGGATACATGGGAAACAACTGACATTATATGTATCATGTTATCCTCAAGCAAATGAAAATATATATATATAATTTGCATTATTTGTGTTATGATGGACTGTTGTTATTCTTGAGCCAGTTTTATAATCTATGTCCAAGATGTCAGATGCCAATGGCTGGGTACATTATCATGTATTCACCGGCTGCCTTATTCCCCCTTTTAAGGTATGTTGTGAATGTAACTGAATATGCATGCCATCTACCAATTTTGACCACATAAGCCAAGCTGACCAAAGTAGCCAAACATCACTTTTTCTAAGGGAGTATACTCACTATTGTATAAAGGGGAAAGACGAGTTGTCAGGAATACTATTACTATAGTAAAAAGATCACCCAATGATGGCTAGTTAATTACAAGCTGTCAACTAGAGGGGAGAGCAATACTGATCCTGGGGGAAAAAATGAAGTGTCAGAGCACCCAACTTTCCAATGCTGACTAAAAATGAACAAGAATGATGGGTCCACACTGATCCTGAATCTTTTTCTTTTCCTTGTGAGGGAGGGTGAAGGCAATCACATTCTACTTCCAAATACTTGGGTAGTAAGCTCTGCATACAGTAAAAAAAGTTCAATCCTTTTTGTTCTAATCAGCATAACAAGTTTATATTCACTACTTTCTTTGCTTTATTACAAAATAATATCTGCCATAGAACTACATACACTTTCCACAAATACCACTGCTCTCACCCAACAATAGTATAAAAGCCTGCTATTCATGGATAGGAGAAGCGAGAAAATCTGCCGGTCAGCAGATGCTATCGAATGTAGGCAAGTTAAAGAATGAATCTGTGACTAATGGAGAAGGAGTTGCCTGAATCTTCACCCCTATCCTAATCTATCTTTTCCTGCCTATTAGTCTGATTATGGGAGGCTGTACAAAATAGATATCCTTGAGCCAGTTTTATGACCTGTATCCAAATGTACCATTTTCTCATTAGAAAAGCTAAAATGACCCATTAATCTTTTCTGCTTTCTCATATTTTCAGAAGTTCTGTATTGTTTTTAAGAAAAAACTTTAAAAGAGGTGCAATATACTGCTTACCTGAAGCTTGACTTGGCATGAGGTTTTTGTGATTTATTGTTTAGGATTTAATCATTTTTAATATGTTTTATATTATTTCAATTTTTGATTGGGAGCTGCACAAAGTTTGATATAAGATGGGCAGCTATATAAATGTTTTAAATAAATAATAAATACTTTAGAACACTAAATTTCACTTAGTAAACTGATATTTAACATTATAACCTTAGTTATTATTAAAGGAAAGTGTTGCAAAGTTTTGAAAGCATATATAATAGAGGAATTTCAATATCAAAATTCGAAAGTGTGCAAAAGCCAGTTTCTGAAGGATTGTCATATTTCAAGCTAATACTTTTTTAAAAAAATAGTGTTGAGAAAAATGTCTTAATCTTACATCAAGACACTTACCTTACCTTAGATTCCCCCATTCCTTTGTTTTATTTAAAGATTTTATAGGGTTAAAAATAACATTTTAGAAGGTAATGTGGTAATTGGGTTAAACAATAGGTCAGTAATACAGTCATTAGTGAGTATCTCAGGTTACACCATCAAATATTTCTTCTCAGTTTCCCTTAACATTTGCTATTTTATATTTATACTAATAAATTTCTAATTATATCAAAATTCAGTAAAAATCTTAGTATCTCATTTATAAATACATTTTTTATTTTTGCTTATACATATCTTAAGGTAAAGGTAAAGGTTCCCCCGCACATGCGTGCTAGTTGTTTCCAACTCTAGGGGCCGGTGCTCATCTCCGTTTCATATCTTAATAGGTCTCAAAAGACAATCGAGGTCCTGTTATAAAATTTTACCAATTTTAATTTTTAGTTACAGTATTCCAATTTAACATTTAATATCCATAGTATTTAACTTTCAGGTAACCCAAATTTCCTTTATCTCATTTCATAAAAATTATAATATCTAAAATACACCTATTAAAACGTAATATGTTCTTATTCTATTCCATAAACATTTTCTACTTCCCATCCTAACAGATGACTGCTTTAAAACAGAGTATCTTATTAGTTCAGATCCATCATCTATATACACTGGGCTAATCAATAATTCAAACCTATTTTCTTATAGTTAATTTAAATTTCCCTTGTTAATCTAAACCGTCAATATTCAACCAATTAATCCCCTGTTTTTTTACTACTTTCTGACTATTTTAAATCTAGTATCCTCCCTTTGTTTAACATTCCCTTTAAAAAAGAATTAGCTTGAAATACAACATTCTTCTTTTGGAAGGTTCCTTTGATGACCTATTAAGTTTATTTTAACACATATTCTGTGACTTTATTGCTAGTTTAATTCCTCAGTGACAAATCACAGGAGAGTGAAACAAAGAATGCCATCTTT
Source organism: Vipera ursinii (assembly GCF_947247035.1). Classification (NCBI taxonomy): domain Eukaryota; kingdom Metazoa; phylum Chordata; class Lepidosauria; order Squamata; family Viperidae; genus Vipera; species Vipera ursinii. Next base: position 37,450,781 of record NC_139512.1, read on the forward strand.
GTAACTTCTGCTATGAATTCAATCATTCCTATTCAGTGGATTGCAATAATACAGTCCAATTTAGACATAAGCACAGGGCCTAGAATTTTTGCAAGTGATGGCCAGTTACAGTCTCCTAACAGTAGAATTTGCAATTTGCCCACATACTTTGCGTGCTGACAAAATAGTAATAGAGCAAATGATAGTTTACTGTCTTAGAGTTTGCCTTAGTCAACAGGCACAAATTTAAGTATTGACCAGGGATCAGGAGTGTTCAGACATTAGGTAAAATAAACAAAAATATCTCAGGGGCTGCCACAAAGAAGTGGGATTCAAGCTATTCTCCAAAGCACCTGAAGGCAGGACAAGAAGCAATGGATGGAAACTAACCAAAGAGAGAAGCAACCTAGAAATAATGAGAAATTTCCTGAGCTCCCAGTTTTCCATTTTCCTGGAAACCTTGTACATCATTTACTTAGGTATAAGATTTCTACTTCCTGAGATGGCTGTTAGTATAAATTAGTACTCAGATTGATGAGTACTTTATCTAACATAAAGAGCAGGGATAATTTATATTCTCTGGGTCAACAGCAGCTCTAAAAAAGTAAATCTTGACTCTGGAGAGAAATACACATAGTATTTGCTGTCCTAATTATTTAACTTTAGTTATCCATTTAAAATTCAGCCCCAAGGCTGGTTAGAAAAACCAGTTGGAATGCAAGTTAGAATCCAAGCATAATAAAACCAAATCAGAATGCCTGATCTATATTGGGCAAAGTTAAAGTGAAAATTAAATGATATTTTACAGTAAGATATTGCAAAAAGAAACATAATCTAAAAGGACAAAATGCATAGCAGTTGAAGTTAAAACAGTAGCTGGATGAAGGTAAATATTTTTTACATTTTAAATAAATGTAAAAATAAAATAATAAAATAAATCCAGGATGTTGATATTTCTACAATAATAGCCCACTGCAGTTCTGTCTTTAAAATAATTACATGATTAAAGTAAAATCACCCAGAGATACTTAGATTGGTTTATAAATATTACAAATAAATAAAATAAAATATGAATTTCATGCAGGCATACATGCATGTGCAGATCTATGCATGTATATACTGTATGTATACATATTTTTTTATTTATTTATTTATTTATTTATTTATTTATTTATTTGTTTGTTTGTTTGTTTGTTTGTTTGTTTGTTTGTTTGTTTTTATATACCGCCCTTCTCCCGGAGGACTCAGGGCGGTGTACAGAGCGATAAAGTAAGAGTACAATAAAAATAAAAAATTTTAAAACCCAAATCTATCAGGCCAGGCCGGCTTGTTGGAATAGATAGGTCTTTAGATCACGCCGGAAGGAGCGGAGGTTGGGGGCCATCCAGATTTCAGCTGGTAAGCGGTTCCAAAGGATTGGCGCACCCACCGAGAATGCTCTCTCCCTGGGGGTCACCAGCCGACATTCTCTCACTGGTGGCACCCTGAGGAGGCCCTCTCTGTGGGAGCGCACAGGACGTAGGGATGTTGACGCTGGCAGCAGGTGCTCCCGTGTCATGTAGGGCTTTGTATGTCATCACTAGCACCTTGAATTTCACCCAGAAGGCAACTGGAAGCCAGTGCAGCTCACAGAGCAGAGGTGTAATATGGGAGTATCGGGAGGCCCCCAAAAGCACTCGTGCAGCTGTACTCTGCACCAGCTGAAGCTTCCGAGTGGTTCTCAAGGGCAGCCCCATGTAAAGAGCGTTGCAGTAGTCAAGACGAGATCACAAGTGCATGGGTGACTGTACGCAAGGCATCCAGGTCCAGATAGGGTCGCAGCTGACGCTCCAGACGAACCTGAGCGAAGGCCCCTCTAGTCACAGCTCCTATATGATCTTCTAAGGAGAGCTGTGAATCTAAGAGGACACCCAGATATGAGTCAATCAATCAATCAAGAAGAGACTGGACCGCCATTTGTCTGAAATGGTAATAGTAAGGGGTTGGACTAGAAGACCTCTAAGGTCCCTTCCAACTCTGTTACTCTGTTTATTTTCCCATTTGGGCTAGAGCTCTGCTGAACCCCTCTATAGCCTTCCTTGGAATAGTTTGCTAGGCAGAGGGAATGGATAGCTTATTTATTTTTAATTATTGGTTTATTAAATGTATATATGCTGCCTATCTTACCATTAGGTAACTTTTAGGCAGCTTACAACAATGTTAAAAGCAGCAGTAGAAAATATTATAGTTTTAAAATGATATTTATATTAAAATGAGCAAAGACAGCTAAGGAAGGAAACGAAATATATTCATCCATCCATTCTGCTCCTCTTCCAGTGAATGTGATAACAGCTGAGCTTCAATGAGAGGAAGAAAAGAACTGGAAGATGGGATAAGCAAGGCTTCCTAGCTAAAGGATAAAGGGCTGCTTATACAAAGATCAGTTTTGCTGGGATTTCAAATCCACTTCAGCTGAGTCAGCAACACTGACTCAGCCACTGAACATAGCAGAGATATATAGAGCTGGTTCTGAATTGTTGAAAGGACCCTATGTGGAAATGCTTCAATTAAATAAAGGTAAAGGTTCCCCCGCACATGCGTGCTAGTTGTTTCCAACTCTAGGGGGCGGTGCTCATCTCCGTTTCAAAGCCGAAGAGCCAGCGCTTGTCCGAGGATGTCTCCGTGGTCATGTGGCCAGCATGACTAGACACCAAAGGCGCATGGAGCGCTGTTAACTTCCCACCATAGTGGTCCCTATTTTTCTACTTGCATTTTTATGTGCTTTCGAACTGCTAGGTTGGCAGAAGCTGGGACGAGTAACAGGCACTCACTCTGTTATGCGGCACTCGGGATTTGACCCACCAAACTGCTGACCATCTGATCGACAAGCTCAGCGTCCTAACCCACTAAGCCACCGTGTCAATTTAGTACTTTAGGCTAAAACGGAGACAGTTCACCTTCACTCATAGGAGTGCACAATTTATGTCCATATGAGCTTCTTAGCTGAGAAGAAAATTCTACTGGGTTCTACTTACACATTACAAGTCCAACAACACATTGCCATACCTAAGTACAAGTTGTTGCTTTTTTAAAAAAAGAAATCTGCATGTATTAATCATCTCATCAATGGAAGAATGTCCACAGTATAACCCTGTACTGTTTTCTTAATAGTCATTTACTAAAAAATAATTCTCACTGTCTTTCACTTTCTTTTATCATTTATATCCTTTTTAAATTCTCCAATAATGCCTTGTATTTCCATAAAATTTCAAGACTGCATTCCATTTGTCAGAGTCCTTACCAGCCCTGGTCCCACAGATGACAAATGATGGTTGACAAGGTAGCTGGCTAAGCAGGAAAGGTGTGACCAGTGTTTAATGATGCAAAGTAACGGCAAACAACAGCATATAAAGTCAGCGCTGGGAGTGAATTGCTCCCAGCGCCTTACATACAGTAAATCCCCTCAGCTCCACCCCCAGCCAGCCAGCCAGCATCCGGTGGCCATCCTTAAAAACAGCAACACCAGCCTCTGCCTACCTCCTCCAGCTGGCTATACAATCCCCTGCATCTGTGTGATCAGCTGTGTGCTGGCAGCATGACCACCTGGCTGTCCACTGGTGTGGCAAAACAAGTAGGATGACTCCCATTGCTTCTCTGTGTGCCACTCCGAATGCTTGCTACTAACAGGGCTCCAGTTGGTCAGCAGCCACGATTCAGAGACTCTGGCCATTTGGCATCATTGTCAGCAGTTTAGCGTAGCACCGGGAGCCTCAGCTGTTCAGTGGTCAAATTGAGGGATTCCCTGGGTGTTCGGCAGTGATGTCAGCAGCTTGCAGTCAGACCACAGGCTCCCTTGGCTGTCTCTCTCCCCCCTCCCTTAAGTGGCAAGCCCATGGGGCTTGACAGGTGTCCCCTCTACCAGGGCTCCAACTGGAAAGCAAGGAGAAACAGGTGATTAATCACCCACTGTGGTGGATGGTTCAGCTGACCCCCCTCCCAGCTTCCTAGGACACTGTCGGTGGAGCTTCCTCACCAGCAGGGGGCTTGAACATTTGCTTCCCCCACCCATGAGGCCTCTGCGACAGGGCATCCCTTCCACCTCACCCTGCCATACTGCAACCGGCTCTGCTGGTGCCAAGAATCCAGTGTCTCCTGAACCTCATAATGGGCCCTCATAATGGGCCCCGGTGCCCTGGTCACAGGCCTCAAGGAGGTCCCCTCTACCAGTTTCAACAGGCTACAATGGAAGACTGGATGTATCTTCCCCAGGAACTGGGGTAGTTATAGCCATACGGCTACTGGGTTGATGTGTGATCTAGAACAGCCCTAAGTATTTTGGTCCCAGCTTTTTGCAAGGCACCCACAAGCGGAGGTACTTGGTCAATAAATATACCATGTCCGCCACCCAAAAAGACTTTTGGGGTGTCCTTTCTTCTCTGCCTGCACCTTTTCAGCCTCCTTCGCTCTTACTAAGGCCCTCTTCACATTTCTCCAAACCCTCCGCCCCAATGTGGGCTATCCAGTCTTAGGGTTGACAGGGGGAGGGATCACTCTGCGAACACTCAGGCATTGGGACAAAGTCCAGACCATGTACCACCCAGAAGGGGGTGAAACTGGTGCTGCTGTACACTGCTTTATTGTATGTTACTTCTGCGAATGGTAGTATGTCAGCCCAGTCATTCTGCTGATAGGAGATGTAGCAGTGTAGATATTGCTCCACCATCACGTTGGCCCATTCTGCTGTCCCATTGGTACTGGGATGATACGCCGAGCTGAGTCCCTGGGACAACCAGATGGAATGGATGAACTCATGCCAAAAGCAGTCTGTAAACTGCACCCCCCGATCTGAGATGATCCGCCGGGGCACCCCATGCAGGCGATGAACATTTTGGTGAGCTTCCATGTAGACGGCAATCCCTTACATGGAATAAAATGGGCCAGCTTGGAAAAAAGATCAACTATTGTCCAGATCACCATGTAACCATGGCTCTCCGGCAGCTCCATGACAAAGTCCATCGCTATATCCTCCCATGATCTGTCACTTTCTGCAGCAGCCCTGGTGGCCTCCTGGTACGAGGCTTTGCAGTGGCACACATAGGGCAGCCCCGGACATAGGCTTCAATATCCACCTTCATCTGGGCCCACCAGAATTGGCATCTCACTGGGGGCAGGGTCTTGAGGAATCTGATGCCTGCTTTACATCATGGCATCGTTGTAACACCCTTATCCTCACCACTTGTGGGACATATAGCTTGTCACCCTTGCAAGCCAGCCCCTCTCTCTTTGTTAGCAGGGCTTGGTGGTCCTGCAGCCAGGGATTGTCCTGGGTTGCTTTCTGCAGTTCCTGGACCAGGTTGCTGGCCAGGTGGCATGCAACCACCTGCGCCACAGCTTGCCTGAAAGGAGGCATAATGGCTTGTACCACCTCCTCCTGCTTGCTCTTATATTGGGGCATGCGTGACAGTGCATCTGCCAAAAAGTTTATACCCCCTGATACATACAGCAACTGAAAACAAAAGCGCTGAAAGTATTGCGCCCACTGTATGTGTTTTGGGGACAGGTGCCATGGTGTCTGCAAAGGCTTCAGATTCTTGTGGTCTGTCCACACCTCGAATGGTTCCTTCGTGCCCTCCAGGAAATGTTGCCACATCACCAATGCCCACCATATAGAGAATGCCTCCTTCTCCCATATTGCCCATACTCACTCTGTATCTGTTAGCTTATGAGAGGTGTAAGCACAGGGCTGTAACATCCCTTGGCTATTCCTCTGGAGTAACACCGCTCCCACCACGACAAATGGGAATCCTTACCATCCCTGGTCCCACAGATGACAAATGATGGTTGACAAGGTAGCTGGCTAAGCAGGAACAGTCTGACCAGTGTTTAATGACACAAAGTGGATTGTAATAGTAAAGATCTTATGGAACATTGACCTCAACTTTTAAATGGTCTTAAGTGATTTTAACAGGTCTGCTCAAAATAGACGCCTCTAGATTTCACCAGTCACCTGAGGAATTATGTTAGCTTCATCTTGTTTAGCCAACTATGCAGGCAAACAGTTCAAAGTAATCCTGTACCTGTTTTGGTTGCAATTGTCTAACAATGAATTTGAACTGAAAACAAAAAACACAACAAAACATGATGCTTCCAGAAAAAAAATGTAGATTTAGTTCTCAACAGATTCTTCTTTTTCACTTCATATTCAATACATCTTAGAACAAGACTTTCACAAAAATAGGTGTTTGAAGGTAAATGAAGGAAATAATTCTTAGCTAGTACATTAGAGCAATGTATTACACTGATAGGCTGTTAACAACTATCCCTTCAGAAAGTTACAAGATGACAGCAGTCAACAATATATTACAGAGTTAGAATGAGGGCACAGAATGAAAATGCTAATTTTCAGCTATCTTGAAAGCTATAGGTGGTCTTGGCATGGAAAAAAATGCTTTGCCTCCAAGAATGAATCTTTAAGGCATAGCAGGAGGCAGTTCTAACCAAGACTGTCACCATATGTGTTTGGGATTTCTTACACCATAATTAATAATCACTCTGTAGAGATGAATAATTTAATGCAACTTCCTGCACTAGGAGATATAGACATGCAGATGCACACCAGGAGGAACATATTGCTGTACTATCTTCATTCTAATCTAGATCAAATCCAAATAGGAGGTAACTTTGAAACAATCAAATATAATGATACCAAAGAGAACACGGTCCATCTTCAAATATTATATGTAACATATGCTTTGATACTAACCAATGTGTATGTGTATGTGTATGTGAGTCCTTCGGGAAAGGGCGGTATATAAATTTAATAAAATAAAATAAATAAAAATATACACACACATATATACATACATACAGTGCATTCAGAAAGTATTCAGACCCCCTTCACTTTTGTCAATTTTGTTATGCTGCAGCCTGAAATTCATTTTTTTTTTCTTATTAATCTACACTCAGTACCCAAAAATGACAAAGTGAAAACAGAATTTTAGAAATGTCTGTAAATTTATTAAAAAGAAAAAAAAACCTGAAATATCACATTGGCATAAGTATTCAGACCTTTCACTCAGTACTTTACTGAAATACCTTTGGCAGCAATTTTTGAGTATGATTGGATGGCAACCGTTTGTGGACAACCATTTTCAGGTCCCTTCAGAGATGTTCAATATGGTTCAAGTCAGGGCTCTGGCTGGCCCACTCTAGGACATTCTCAGAGTTGTTCCTAAGCCACTCCTGTATTATCTTGGCTACGTGCTTAGGATTGCTGTCATGTTGGAAAGTGAACCTTCGGCCCAGTCTGAAGTCCTGAGTGCTGTGGAACAGGTTATCATTGAGGATATCCCTGTACTTTGCTCCATTCAGCTTTCTCTTAACTGTGACCAGTCTCCCAGTCCCTGCTGCTGAAAAATACCCCCACAGCATGATGCTGCCACCACCATACTTCACTGTTGGGATGATATTGGGCAGGTGATTAGTGGTGCCTGGTTTCTTCCAGACATAACGTTTAGAATTGAGGTCAAACAGATCAATCTTGGTTTCATCAGACCAGAGAATCTTGCTCCTCAGAGTCTGAGAACACTTCAGGTGCTTTTTTGTAAACTCCAAGAGGGCTTTCATGTGTTTTGCACTGAGGAAAGGTTTCCATCTAGTCACTCTGACATAAAGCCCAGATTGGTGGAGGTCTGTAGTGATGGCTGTCCTTCTGGAACTCTGTCCCATCTCTACATAGGATCTCTTGAGTTCAGTCAGAGTGACCCTTGAGGTCTTGGTCACCTCTCTTACTAAGGCCCTTCTTCCCTGATTGCTCAGTTTGACCAGGTGACCAGCTCTTGGAAGTCCTGGCCAAATGTCTTCCATTTGAGAATTATGGAGCCACTGTGCTCTTAGGAACCTTCAATGCAGCAGAAATTTTATTGTAGCCTTCCCCAGATCTGTGCCTTGCGATAATTGTGTCTCTGAGTTCTGCAGGCAGTTCCTTTGGCCTCATGATTTTTGCTCTGCTACAGTCTGCATTGTCAGCTGTGAGACCTTCTATAGAGAAGTGTGTGCCTTTCCAAATTATGTTCAATCAATTTAATTTAGTAAAGGTAAAGGTTGCATGCGTGCTAGTCCTTTCCAACTCTAGGGGCCGGTGCTCATCTCCGTTTCAAAGCCGAAGAGCCAGTGCTTGTCCAAGGATATCTCCATGGTCATGTGGCTGGCATGACTAGACGCCAAAGGCACATGGAACGCTGTCACCTTCCTACCGTAGTGCTCCCTATTTTTCTACTTGCATTTTTACGTGCTTTTGAACTGCTAGGTTGGCAAAAGCTGGGACGAGTAACAGGTGCTCACTCTGTTACGTGGCACTCGGGATTTGACCCGCCAAACTGCCGACCACCTGATCGACAAGCTCAGCGTCCTAACCCACTGAGTCACTGCGTCCCAATTTAATTCACCACAGGTCAATTCCAGTCAAGGTGTCAAAACATGTCAGCAATGATAAAGAGAAATGGGAGGTGCTGGGGTTAAATTTCAAGTATTGTTGCAAAAAGTCTGAATACTTATGCCAATGTGATATTTCAGTTTTTTCTTTTTAATAAATTTGCAGACATTTCTAAAATTCTGTTTTCACTTTGTCATTATGGGGTATTGATTATAGATTAATGAGAAAAAAATGAATTTCAACAACTGTAGAATCAGGCTGCACCATAACAACATTGACAAAAGCGAAGGGGGTATGAATACTTTCTGAATGCACTTTAGGTTCTTGGAGCCATTCAAAATGTTGTTATTGACCTATTAACCCCTATATACCTTGGCACCTGAACTCAGCTTGAGAGGATTTCCAAGGAAGAATGGCAAAATATCCCCCAATCCAGGTGTGCAAAATTTGTTGCATCGTACCCCCAAAGACTCGAGGCTGTAATTGCTGCCAAAGGTGCTTCAATAAAGTGTTGAGTGAAGGATCTGAATGCTTATGCCAATGTGATATTTTTCTTTTTAATAAACTTACAGACATTTCTAAAATTCTGTTTTCACTTTAATATTGAATTCTGAATACACACACACACACACATTGTGTGGATGTGTGTATACAGCACACACATGCATGCATACACATACATATATGGTATATATTTCTTTTGCTCTCCCTTCCTGTATCTATCATTTTATCTTTATTTTCTTTTATTTAGGACATAATAGTTAATTGATTAAATGTTGAAAAAGCTTCATAGCACATATGTGAATATATGTTTATTCAAATAACTGGACACAAAGGGGAATGTACACAAAATCAGTGCTTATTGACTCAATTTAATATAAGGAAGTCATATAATTCTCACTAAAATTTATGTGAAGATACAAAAAAAATCAGGTAGGATTAAAGTAGATGGGGCATTTTTAAATTTATTTAAAATATTTGTATACCACTTAAAGAATCTTCTAATTCATCAGCATATTTTGAATTTCTTCTGTTTCTGATCCTCAATAGATTGAACAAAATAAAATGCCAACATATCAATTTTATCATTATTGACTTTTGGGATTTAGCATTCATGAGCCTTCATATGGAATACTGTGTACAAGTTTGGACTTCACATGTTAAGATATTATTGCAGATCTGGAAAATGTTTAAAAATGGGAGTCCCACCATTGATAGTGATATGAAGTTCTAACATAAGGCCAAATTAATTGAGCTTATATGTTTAATCAATATGACATGATTGTGCCCTTCAAATACTTCAGAGGTATTGCAAAAATATGTTTACTTAGTGTGGTTTCAGAAATGTTCAGAAATGCACCAGTATTTACACAGAAGATGGAGATATTATAATAATAAATTTCCTATATTGGCAGAAGTGTGGCTGGATTAATTTTAAGGAACCTTACAATTCTACTCTCTCTATCTCAAGCATCTGGTATTTAAATGAGGTGTGAAAAATTTACAGTTTGGTGCTTGGTTTAGTGCTTTAAGAAAAAGCCCTCATTGATTTGAACAGAATTAGAGGCTGGATATTTCACTTCAAGGCCTAATCCAAAGCATAATTAATATCTCTTATTGGTCAATGTGAGCAAACATAAGTGGCAGTAACTTTTAAAAATGTCAACAGAGTGGGATGGAAATTCTAGGAATAACTCAAGATTTTTAATGCTAAATTGCTTTCATTGTTGTGATTTCATTATTAATGAACATTGTTGGGTATGGCAAACAGAATTACATCATATTTTCTGGGAAGATATGGAAGCTTGTAAGCCGCCCTGAGTCTTCGGAGAAGGGCGGGGTATAAATGGAATTAAAATAAAAAATAAAAAAAGATGAGAAAGCATTTTCATTTGCAGTTTGTTCTTTAATACAGTAAGTATATATTAAATATTTTGCCTGGAAGATAGTCTCTACCATTTTTCCAGTCTTTTTTAGTACATCCCCGACAATTCCTATACTGTGTGATTGGAAAAAACTACACCCCATTGACCTTTCTACAGGGTTCCTGAAAGCATCATTGGTGGCTAGGCCTATCAGTCAAAGATAATACACTCCTCTTCCACCCTCTCTTTCTTCCTTTCCCTATTTTGGTTTATACCAAGTAATGTACACATTGCTTAGCTTTTGCAGATGGTGTGTTTCATTATACAGCATGTCAAAAGTTGCATAATTCCACAAAACCAGCTAGTCCTGACTATAGAGGCTGTATTTTGCATGATTAGGTAATAGATTGCAGCTAAGATTCTTTACTTTTGTTTCTGCTTGGGGATTTGGCTGATATTGATCTATAAAGCTAGTGTTCAGAAATCTCAAAAGAAAAAAAAATCAGAGTAGCTCTCATGTTGTTCTGTTGCATCAATGATAATTTAGGACATTTCCTATTATTCGGCTGTGGGCTCATATAATTGTTTTTATATCTCAGGGTACCCAGAAAGTATAGACTAGTCCAATTAAACCAGTAAACTTGAACTAGTTTCTATTTAGCTGTTTACTGTATTCTAGTCAGAATGAGAAAGTTAAAATACAGGCTTTTTGGCTTAAAGGTGTTATTCATTTTCCATCTCATGTTATCTGATAGTTTAAGTAAGTCCCCACCCAAAGAAATGCTGGGTGCTATAGAAAAGAGGGAATTCTGCAAGGCTTCTGATTTGCTGTTCTGATTCCTGCAGATGAAGCTTTAGGCTGTTCTGTCTGTCCCTGGCTTCCTGTGTCTGGATTGGTTTGAGGTTGAGAGTGGTTTCCTGTTTCTTTGAAGCTCAGGGTTAGTCTAATTGAAAAGACATGTCTTGAAAATATGTGTCCAGTATGGTTAAAGAAACTAATCCAACCTTGGTGCTGATAGCTGATAGAAGGCCTCAAAGGATAATTAATTAAAGGAAGTGACTGAGTTAATGTCTGAAGAGATCTATAAAAGTCATCAGGTCCTGAATAGGCTCGGTAAAATCACTGGCTTTTGGTAACAAATCAAGTAAACGGACAAAAAAGCAAAACAAAACAAAACAAGATAGAAAAAAAGTACTGTATAATAGTAAAACTTTCCAGTCATTTTGTGGCACACTAGTGTGTCTGTACACCTACAGAGAATGATGAGATTAGGGTAGATGGTAATAATACATGTTCTTCAATGTAAAAGGGCCAATGTATATATATATATATAGTGCTTAGCAATAACCTTCATTCTATGTATATACCTGCTTATTAGGGCTTTCAGCCCCCCCAAGCGGCATTTTTACAAAGTCAGCTTATTGCCCCCAACAATCTGGGTCCTCATTTTACCTACCTCGGAAGGATGGAAGGCTGAGTCAACCTTGAGCCTGGTGGGACTCGAACCTGCACTAATTGCAGGCAGCTGGTGTTACTTAAGGAGGCATTAGCCCACTGCTCCACCAAGGTTCATATCTCCAACCTGAGACCATAATCAGAAAAGATTACTGGGAAAAGGCAGGGTCATGGGACTATTCTGTCTGAAGTGGTTTCATAAATGCTTTAAGAAATCCTTGCCAGTAGAAGAGGCATATAGTCTAAATGCTAGACCAATAACAAGGAACCTTAGTGTGCTGGTTTAGAAAGAATCAAAGCTAAGCTGAAATAAAGGGGAGGGGAGGGACAGAGGGAGAAGAAAGGAAGAAAGGAAGGAAAGAAGGTTCATATAAGAAACTCAACAGAGAAGCATTATATAAAATCCCCAAACTGAGACTGTGTTGGATGTGACCTTTTTATTTAGCTATGTTGTAGCTGAAGTGGTTTTGCTAAAATCCAAGTTTCCATTAGCCTGATTTGCCAGCATTTTAATTTCCATGGTCTTTGTTTCTGTGTTTCAGTAAATTCACCCCCCCCACACACACACTTGTGGTCCTAATGGGCTTTGCTGTATATAATACAGTCTTTTGAAGGTCAATGAGTTCTTTCCTTTTTTCCTTTTTAACTTGTTCATAAGCAGCCCTGAGAAACAGGTGCAGCTCTTTCAGTGTGGACTCTACAATGTTTCTATACAGTGCATGCAGAAAATGTGTGCCTGCAGGGTAAAACAGAATTATCAATGTTTCCCCATGAGATTTCTGCACCTTGAGAGGCTACCCTCAACTACAGAACAGTTAGCTGCATGGCTGAGCGCTGGCAGTAAATGCTTACTTCAATTGTGGCAACTGCCAGTCAGAAGAGGTGCATTTAATCTTGAAGGATAGATGTCTCAAGACATCGGCCAGAATTATACAGAGGCTTGGGATACATAAGAAGCTCTACTGGAGCAGTTTGTGGGAGACAAATATTCCTTCTCCAAAAGGGAGATAGGGCAGTTAGGTCAATACAAAGTGATGCTTAAGCGTTGCTCGTTTTGCTTTCTATGTCTGTTTCATCTGAAAATTTAATTGTCAAAAGAGGCAGCAGGGATCAGAGGGCATGGCAATGAAGCTCTGGATAAGCTTCTATAAAAGTTTTTATAGATGAGAAATAAAGAGTTAATTGCAAAATACTAGTCCATAGCCTAATTTCATGTTGGGCATCCAAGGGCATTTATGCCAACAATGGTTTCTGATAGACATGACAGAACCCAAAAGCCTCCCCTGTTCCATTTTAGCCAATAGCATCACCTCCCAATCATGTCATTTTATTGGGGTTTTAATATGTATTGATTGTTTTTTAGTGGGCATGTATTTAATCATTTTTAAACTTTTGTAATTCTGTATTTTTATTCTTGCCCTGTTCACCGCCCTGAGTCCTTCGGGAGAAGGGCGGTATAGAAATATTATTAAATTAAATTAAATTAAATGTAAAACTGTAGCCATCACAAATAGGAAAGGGGCTAAGCTATGCTTCTTAATTGCTTCATTTTGGTCATCTACACTAAAGGTCCTCCCATGCCAATTTGTGGCTTGAGGCAAAGTAAAAAATGGCATCCACCTTTTTCTGCGTTCCATGCAGAAAAGTAGTTTGGCAATTGAATCTTATTTCAGTGTAGGGTTAAAATTTCTAGTAAGGTGTTTAAATAAATGCTTTGAAGAAGTAATTCGTTCAAAGAAGCTGTTAGAGAAACATAGATGTACTAAACTGTTCCGATTCTTTCGATGCAGTTACTTCATGTAGGACTGCTCTGGAAGGAAACAAGACAGTTCTTTCGCTTCTTTCAATGGACCGTACTGTTTGATTAAGACTTTGGTAATGCTGAAACCTCTTAATGAGGGGATCCAAAGACCATGTCTACTATAGTATCCATTTCCAGGATCTGACATTTTGTTCACAGGAGCTGATGAAAGTAGAATTGTTTATAACTATTTTCATCAATCATTATCTAGAACAGTGTTTCTGGGAGCACATCACTTAAAGTTATCAAGATTGAGATATGCTTGTCTAGTCAATTTTAGACTCATGGCTGCTTAAAAAAAACACTGCAGGGGTAGAAGAAAAGTTGAACTGGTCCAGCCCAAGCATCTAATGATTTGCTCAATGTAACTGGGGAATTTTCTTATGCACCTTTTGGCAGGAAAGTCCTGGCCAATGCATTGATAGTCTGCAGAAATGACATTATTATCCATAAGTACCATTTTTTCCCCAGCACTGCTCAGGAAACTGAGAGCAATGACATTTTTTAATTTTAATTCCATTTAGTTTGTAATTCCATTGACTGTGAGAAAGCTGGAATGTGAATTCCTGGAAGAAATCACTCTGAGTACAGTATATAGTCCTTAAAGCTTATTTGTAATTCTTCTTTGTGACAATGGATGCATGAAAAAAAGATTTGTTTCTTTGGCTCCAATGCAACTGCACAGAACAGACTAGTGATGCTTTCCTGTACTACGTGGCATCTCCTCCATCGAGATTCTGAAGAATGGTCAGAAGCTGGCTGTGAATAGTTTTCATAATTTGCAGAAAAGAGTGATCTGATCCACCCTGACTAGGACTCTAGTGCTTGGAGCAGATCATATGGATGCAACCTTGTAAACAGATTATCCTATTTGTGTAGACTCTTCAGATTGTACAGCTTGAAGGTGTGGGCATTTGTAAAAAGTGGTGGTCATCACTGTTTGCCAGTCCTCTTGACTGATAAAGCAGTCAGTTCAGGACTGGGCCAACATTATAGACAATAATAAAAAGAGCCTTGGTGGAGCAGTGGGCTAATGCCTCCTTAAGTAACACCAGCTGCCTGCAATTAGTGCAGGTTCGCATCCCACCAGGCTCAAGGTTTACTCAGCCTTCCATCCTTCCGAGGTAGGTAAAATGAGGACCCAGATTGTTGGGGGCAATTAAGCTGACTTTGTAATAATGCCGCTTGGGGTGTGTGTGAAAGCCCTAATAAGCGGGCATATACATAGAATGAAGGCTACTGCTAAGCTTGTAAGCCGCCCTGAGTCTTCGGAGAAGGGCGGGATATAAATGGAATTAAAATAAAAAAAATAATAATGAATTGAATGACAGGATGTCATCCAAAACAGACTCTATCCAAGAATGGAAGGTTAGATAGTGGCTTTTCTAACCTGCCATTGTTGGATAGAGTCTGTTTTGGATAGAGTTACATTCCCCCATAAATAGAAGACATCTGATTTGGAAATTTTGTAGACCCTCAATTATTACTACATTTGTATGTAAAAGCTGAGGTGAACAATAAGTTTCTGTAACTCACCCAGTCCATTAAATATGGTCCTTCCTGAGTTGGTTGTGATTATTTATGCATTGGCTACATCTTCCCTGGAGAGCTTTATATTGGACCAATCTGGAAAAGTGTCCAGAAATCGCAACTGGTACACAATGTGGTGGTTAGGCTGCTTAACCTTGCTTATAATTCCTGCACTGAAAAATCTGGTATAGTTTAAGGTACTGGTTTTGGTCTGTAAAGCCCTCAAAGTTTGGGGCCTTACAGAGGGACTGATTCTTCTGCTGTGATCAGAGGAAACGGCCTTTTGAAGATCTCCTTTTACCTATTTAGCAATGGAACAGGACCTTAATCTGTGTGGCCTCCAAGATATAGTATAATCCCTGTGAAAGTATTTTTGTCCCCTGCTTTTCAAGTATTCAGAAAAATTACTAAATTTCTATTAGTTAGATTTTGATTTTTATGGTATTGATTTTAATCTTATTTGATTTTAGTTTATTCCTTTGAAAACTAAAAATTTCTGTAAAAATTATATATAATTTAATATCTAAGTTTTAAAAGGTTAGACTAAAAGTAGGCACTAAAATGTACAGAAACAGGAAGATGGTAGAAATAACATTAATTTAAAAGATCCATTGCATCATAAGATTTATGATCCCTTATTATACAATACACAGTGGCGATACATTATACAGCATTTTGCTTGTTGTGCTATACCTTTTGCAATCTTGGTAAATACACAGAGAGGGAGGGAGGGATTTAAATGGATAACCAATTCCAAGGCTAACCTTGGGACTGGTTATCCATCTAACTTTGCTGGGAGCATAAATTGGATACAGAGCCTGAAGCAATTCAAGGTTTTCATTCATGGAATTGTCCTTGGAAAAGACGCATAATTAATTTTGCATTTTCCATATGGTGTATGTGTTACAAGATCACTTCACCAAGATATTCCACTTGTGCCAAATATTAGGTCAGAATTGGCTTGCAGTTTCTAAGAAAATGTTTTGCGTGAAATACACCAGTTAAAGAAAAGGAGGGAGGAAGAATGACATTAGACAGATAAGCTAAGCTTATAAAAGGCCAGTCTGAAACATGCTAAAGTTTCCTGACTCAACTCTTTCTGTATACACAGACATGATTGCCCCTACTAAATATGTTGGTCTATTTACTAGGGTACTTACCTGTTTAAGACGCACTGTTATATTAAGTAAAACAGAGTGCCTGAACTGATACATTTACTGAGAACCTATTTGTTTTACTGAAGAATTTATTGCAGTAGTAATAACTGTCAGAAGCAAAGTGTGGTTAAAGTGCTTCAGAAGGGACCAACTGCATAGGGTATCCATCACACTATCGACTTCCTGACAGTGGTGTGGCAAACTCCTTTGTCATAAACTCAAGCACCCAGAGTCAAAACCTAGATCAATGAAAGGGGAAGCTTGTATCCAGCTTTCAGGGAGGGTATCTTTTCTCTTTGACCCATTAGGACAGAAATAACAGAGGCCTCCCTCCCCTCCACCTCCACAGAACACATCTCAGTGCAGTCTTGATTTATAACAAGCCTTCCGGATAGCTGCTAGCTATGGCTTACCTTTGAAATGACAGCTGATGTATTTTACAAGGGAAAAAAGTTAATATGTGAAGTTTCCTGATTAGACCCCAATAAAAAAGACGAATTTTTATGTATTGCCCTGTTCACCGCCCTGAGTCCCTAGGGAGAAGGGCGGTATATAAATTAAATTAATAAATAAATAATAAATAAGACCTCTGGAAGTTTCAAATTAAAATTTATTTGTTTGTCAAATTTAGAGACTGCCCATCTCACTCGTAGAAAATTCAATTACAATGTATAATTACTTATTGTGTTGGTATTCCCTTTGCTTTCACTTCCTGTTCCTCTTTCTCTGACATTCTTTGCATCTATTATGGAAAATAGATGGCTAGCTTCTAAATTATTATATTGACTACAAAATAAGTATTTTTTTCCTGCTAGCAAAAATTCAAAATGAAATTTACCCAATAAAACTTTCCAGAATAATTTTACCTATCTTTTGTTCAGACTCTCATTACATACATACAATCATAATATCAATAATTGGAAAACCATATCAATTATTGTTCTAACCTCCATTTCTACTGCAATGTGAAAAAAAGACTTTACAAAAGTCTTTAGAGTAATATTACTATAGCGAAATGAAATGCATGAGTAATTAAAATGTGAAGTTCAAGATATTTGTGAAGCTTCTTAAATGCTTGAACATTTATATTTTGTCAGGTAAAGGCATCAGTTCTCTTCTTCAGTAATCTCTGGGAAATAAGGAAAAAGTGATGTAGGCTGGTTTTTGTGTAGGAACTAAGAAACTACATGTAATAAGACTTCTATGAGAGGCAGTTTGTGCAGTGGTTAAAGCATCAGGGTAGAAACCAGGAAACTATGAGTTCTAGTTTCACCTTAGGCACAGAACCGGATAGGTGACTTGGATCATTCACATTCTCTCTGCCCTAGGAAGAAGGCAATAGCAAACCATTTTTGAAAAATCTTGCCAAGAAAACTGCCAGGCAGTTTCTGAGAACTGGACACAAATGGGAATTTTTTTAAAAAAGAGTCTGTATCTTTCCATTGATAATGTAAGATTTCATTACCATAATAAAATGTTGAGCCAAGTGCATTACAGTCATCTGGCTCAACAAATTTGTTGGTTGTCAGCAGGGTCCACAGGGTGTGTTTAAAAAGTTAACATATTAGTCAGTTGTATCCCTTGAAGGAACTTCTATGATGCACCTTTCTCAGGTCACAAGGTCATAGCAAACTGTATAATGTCAAACAACAATAAATATGTCCTCCTACAATAAATACACCACAAAACACCAAGATACGTTCAGTAGAAATTCAGTGGAAAGTTCCGTTGTCTCAAATAATACATATGTTTCAAAACACCAAGAGAAATTCAGTAGAAAGTTCTGTAATCTTCAACACTAAAGAGTCTCAAAATACCAAGATAAATTCAGTTGAAATTCTATTGAGAATAAAGTAACGAAACAGAAGTCTCTTTCATACAGGAAGTAAATTTTTGAAAAATTTCAGATTATCACTGAATTGTGATTATTGCTACAAGATTGGCAGAAAATAAATTATCTGAAAAGCTCAAACCCTTTCACAACAATTACAAGCACTTGTGGAACACTTAGAACTCTATAGCAGTGAGCAATAGATTTTATCTTGTATTAACAGTCCTTGTTTGTTTGCTTGTATGTATATGGAAGGATAAAACTTACATTTATTATGTCTTCTGAGCTCAAGGGTTTATGTTTCAGTTTATATGTAATCAGTTAACAATCAATATATTTCAACTCAATAGGACTAAAATCCATTTGTCAAACCCATCTGTAATTCATCCTTTTAAAGAGAAGTGTCCTTTTGTTAATGTCTCCTGTTAAATAATAATGTTGAGGGAAAACCCCTATAATAATCACAATTGCTAGAAAATAATGTCTTTTCTGCAACTCTTTTTTCTCTACCATGGGTGAAAAAACAGGTGGGTAATGAAAGAACTGCAAGGAAAGATTAAACAATTAATCTTCAAATGCAACTGTTGAGGTTAATTTAACAGAACGAAGCAGTTCATAAAATGAAACATGGTTTACAGCCACATTGTGTGCAGGTTGTTCTAAACTGTTTTACTAACTCACACTGCAATACCAGGTTCACATACTGAGAAGTAGAGCCCACTGAATTAAGTGAGGTAGAACAACTTGTATGTGTAAATTTTTACTTTAAGAATACAACCTGTACAGTTAGCATGAAATTTAGATTCTCAGAATTGCATAGTTTATGTGTGAAACTACATTGTAAAACTTTATTCTGTAATCATAGTAACTTTCCTGTTCTGCATTACTGCCCTGTCATTTTTTCAGACTTTAGGGTGACATAAATGGAAAAAAATAGGAAGCAAATATTTGACAACCATCAAATGGTGGTTTTGCAAATCACCAGGTTTTCCTGTGTAAAATCCCACATAAACATATTTTATGATTATGTCCCATAAATCTATCACAGTGTTAGGTAAAGATGAAACTATCTTGAGCTCCTGTTTTAAAATTATATCAGATCAGTATGACACTTTGGGTATGTTTTCCTCATAACATACAATACCAGTAAGTTCTGGTAAACTAATGTATAATCAATACGTCTTTCACTGGTGACCAGAGGCCTGGTCATGCATGCAGAGAAGTCGATAAATAATAACTGGAGGTTATTGTCATGGCGACGCTAAGCTATTGGGTCATTTTGATTCACTTTAGAACTGACCATGATTCTTAATGACCACTAAAGTTCAATAATAGGACATATTTAAGCTCTTTGGGCTACTGGCCTCTTATAGCTTTCTATTCCTTCAATTGCCACCTACCCCATTACTCATATCCAGCTGGAACTTAAGATAGTTTTTTCTCAGCCATGTTCTTCTTTGGTCCATATTAAGTACTTCAGTAGCAATTATTCTGTAAGTTAAGATTCATAGCGGTACTCTTTATCACCTTGGGAAAGTGAATTATTATTATTATTTGGCTTGCACCAAATTAATTACAAGCAATTATAAAGGAATATTGCCAAAATTGTAGAGACACCACTCTTCAATATTTAGCATAACATCAGCAGCAGGACTTCAGTGAATAAATAGGGGAGAAAATGGAGATGGGACTTTTGGGGAAAGATGAGATCAGGTATGATGGCTAATTGAGAGAAGCTAGGATGGCACAGAGATGGTTTGCCTGCTTGCTGACCACATAGTATAAATGAGTGAGACTTATAGCTGCATAAAATGCCACAGGTGGATGAGATTGTGAGGTGAGGGAGATGTTTAGTTTTGTCAGGCCCCGGGCAAGCCTGGGCTGAAGAGGCAGTCTGCACTTGAACTGAAATGGAACCAGGTTGCTAGCACATAATAATAATAATAATAATAATAATAATAATAATAATAATAATAATAATAATAATGATGATGATGATGATGACGACGATGATGATGATGATGATGATGATGATGATGATGATGATGAAGTTGGAAGGGACCTTGGAGGTTATCGAGTCCAAACCCCTGGTCAGGCAGGAAACCCTATACCATTTCAGGCAAATGGCTGTCCAGTCTCTTCTTAAAAAACTTCCAGTGCTGGAGCATTCACCACTTCTGGAGTCAGGTTGTTCCACAGATTAATTGTTCTAACTGTCGGGAAGTTTCTCCTTAGTTCTAGGTTGCTTCTCTTTTTGATTAGTTTCCATCTATTGCTTCTTGTTCGCAAGAAGTGGCGCCGCTACCCATTCCAAGAGGTACGCGCGCACCTCTCCGAATGACCGTAGGTGCACGCGCAGCTCCCCAAACCTCCCCAAACGTCGGCAGCTTTGCAGACGGGCCGCAGCAGCTTTCCCAAGAAGCGGGGCCGCTGCCCTTTCACGCAGAGGTACGGAGACCTGCCGACATTTGGGGAGGTTTGGGGAGGTGCACGTGCACCTACGGTCATTCAGAGAGGTGCGCGCGTACCTCTTGGAATGGGTAGCAGTGCCGCTTCTTGCGAAAGCTGCCGCGGCATGTCTACAAAGCTGCCGCTTTCGGCAGCTTTGCAGACGGGCCGTCGCGCAACCGGGAACCGGTTCCATCACACATAAAAAAGGCAACCGTGTGCGTCCACGCATGCGCAAGAAAAACCCTTTTTGCACATGCGCAAAACATTTTTGCGCATGCGCGTGCATGGATGCACACATGCGGCTCCCACTTTTTTTTATGTGTGATGAAAATGGTTCCCAGTGGCTCTTTTCTTTTTTCGGGTTGCTGACCCCTGACCTAAACTATACCTGCACATTTGGTTTTTCTTTCCTAAATGTAGAACTTTACTTTTTTCACCATTGAATTCCATTTTGTTAGATAGTGCCCAGTGTTCCAGTTTGTTCAGATCCTCCTGTATCTTAAGACTATTTTCTGAAGTGTTGGCTATTCCTGCCAGCTTGGTGTCGCCTGAAAATTTGATGAGTTCCCCATCTATCCCCTCATCCAAATCATTGATGAAGATGTTGAAGAGCACTGGGCCTAGAACAGAGTCCTGGAGCACCCCACTACACACTTCTCTCCATGTAGATACAGTTCCATTGAGGACCACACGCTGAGAATGGCCTGTCAGCCAGCTACGAATCCATCTGGTGGTGATGCTGTCTAACCCACATTTTTCTATCTTATCAAGTAGTAGGTTGTGATCTACTTTATCAAATGTCTTACTGAAGTCCAAGTAAATTATATCTACAGCATTCCTCTGCTCCACTAATATTGTCACTTGGTCAAAGAATGCAATAAGATTTGTCTGGCATGATCTGTTTTTGACAAACCCATGTTGGCTTTTAGTAATGACTTTGTTTGCCTCTAGATGTTCACTGATTTCTTGTTTCTCTTTTCCAGAATCTTCCCAATTATTGAGGTCAGGCTGATAGGTCTGTAGTTTCCTGGATCTATTTCTTTTCCCTTTTTTGAAGATGGAACTACATCAGCAATTTTCCAGTTTTCTGGTAGTTCCCCAGTGCTCCAGGATCTTTGAAAAATATAGTTTAGTGGTTCTGAGATTACATCTGCCAGTTCCTTGAGAACCCTGGGGTGCAATCCATCTGGTCCTGGTGATTTGGACTTGTCTAGGTTGGATAGGTGCTCACTTACCATTTTCTTGCGTATCTTAACTTGTGTTTCTATTCTGTTTTTTATGTTGGACTGTTTTTTCCCTTTGTGTAAAGACAGAGGCAAAAAATGAGTTAAATAGTTCTGCTTTCTCCCTGTTGCTTGTCACCTTCTTGCCATTTCCCCCCACTAATTAACCAATCATTTTCTTAACTTTTTTCTTGTTTTTTACATGTTGAAAGAAGCTTTTTTTGTTATTTTTGACTTTGGTCACAAGCTTTAGTTCATTTTGAGCCTTAGATTTCCTTACTTCATCTTTGGAACCCTTCCCAAGGCCTCTCTAGGTTTATTAAAATTAGCTCTCTTAAAGTCCAAGACTCTAGTTTGACTATGTTCTATTGTTTTTGCTTCCATAATGTTGAATTCCAATATTGCATGATCACTTCCCCCCAAGGTTCCTGTCGCTTCAACACTTTCTATAATTTCATCTCTGTTAGTGAGAATTAGATCCAATATGGCTAATCCCCTAGTTCCCTTCTCTACTTTTTGGGAGACAGTTTTCTGCTAGGTTTGTCAGGAATCTGTTTGATCTTTCACTTGGTGCAGAGTTTGTCTCCCAGTTGATGTCAGGATAATTAAAGTCCCCCGTTACTATTGTGATGTGCTTAAAAGTTGTTAGAAGAAATCTTTTTTTTTCAAAAGGTTGCATTGCACCCTATTAAATCTTGAATGACTGTTCTATTTCAAGCACAGCAAACCTGTTTATCACTTATAAAGTTATATGAAATTTGATGTAAGTCATCTTACCTGCTTATTCAACATTTTCTTAATTTTTTCCTCCAAAATTATTGTTTACTTCTTGATTCATCTTTTACCATGAATCATAAGCACTTATATGTGTTAAGGCCATAATAGAATATATGAAATTCTCAAACTCTTGTTGCCTTATTTTACTAAAATGGCTCATTTGAAAATGATATATTTAAATGCCATCTAGAAAAAATGCTCTTCACATGGGTCCACCCTCAGAAGCTGCAGCTGGTCCAGAACAAAGTGACATGAGCAGTGGCGCCAAGCACCTCTATGTCCATGTAATATCTCTGCTTTGTGAGGCGTGCTAATTACCAGTAAGCTTTAGGGTACTAGTCAAGATGATGGTTATTACTTATAAAGGTTTATATGGCATCTAGGGAATATATGTCTCCCACACTATTTCTTCATATCAGACAACCTGATAGATTTGGTGTAGTGTTTAAGGAATCAGGCTAGAAACAGGAAAGTGTGAGTTCTAGTCCCACTTAGCCATGAAAGTCGGTTGGGTGACGTTAGTCACTCTCCCCCCCAGCTCACCTCACAGGGCTGTTGTTATGGGAAAAACAGGAGGAGGAAGGTTTATTGGGTATGATCACTGCCTTGAGTTATTTGTAAAAATAAAAAGTCAGGAAATTGATCAATCAATCAATCAATCAATCAACCTGGCTTAGAATATCTCTGTTGAGGAATGTTTACTGTTTGCCAGTAAAACATTGATAACATCTTGAAGAAAAAAGACCTCTTATGCTCTTTGGCAGGGAAAACTGAAATAAATAAGTAAACTATGAACAATCACAAAATGAATAAAGCTTTGCAATGAAAACAAGTGGAATACCAACAGAATAAACAGTTCTTGCATATCTTTAATATAGTATCTTTATTATTCCTCATATATAGACCATGAAATGTTAGATATTACAGATTTTCACTATAGACATAGTTTGTTGAATACAGCATTACACGAGTTAATCAAGCAAAGCAAGTAGCTGGGATTAGGCAATTATTCAATAGCTCTGTATTTTAAGGTAATAAAATAATGTAGTGAAGGAGATTATTAATAGCTAGAGCAGTCTTCTTGAATACAATACCCTCTAGAGCAGGCATGTCAAACTGCTGGTCAGTGGTCCAGATGTGTCACGCCAAAACCGTGCCCACCCCATTGCCAACAATGGAGGAAAAGTCATGATACATCATGCAACATCACATGATGTCACGAGTTTGACATGCCTGCTCTAGAGGGACAGAACTACTGTACAACATTTATAATTTTCAGACACCATATTGGCTGAAATTTATGGAAACTGTAATCCCTTGAAGGGTGCCAGATTGTGGAAGGCTAGGCTGGAGCATCTATTCTGGTTTCTGAGTTAATCTCTAAAATTACAGAAGAGATATGGAACAATTTGAAACTCAAATACTTTGGCCACCTAATGAGAGGGAAGATTGGGAAAGATTGAGGGCAATAGAAGAAAGGGACGACAGAGAATGAGGTGGCTGGATGGAGTCACTGAAGCAGTAGATGTGAGCTTAAATGAACTCCAGAAGATGGTAGAGGACAGGAAGGCCTGGAGGAACGTTGTCCATGGGGGTCGCGATGACTCAGATATGACTTTGCAACTAACAACAACAACAACAAGGAAGCTGATGTCTACCATTTTAGTGTTTCATAAGATCTGGGCCAAAAATCCAAGTCACAGCAGCAGCCAGTAATAAGAAAGCAAAGTTGGAGAAATGAATCATGAAGAGATACAGTAAGCTTCTGTAAGTATGTAATGAATACTTCTCTCAAAGTATTCATTACATACTTTGAGATTACAAAATCATGTCATGATATGATTAATTGATTACAGTAATTTATTTGGAGGGATGCTCTTTTTATGTGACAGAAAAATATTTTTTTCTAGGTCCCATTTATTGCCTAGTAATTGGCATTATGTAATGGATGAGACACAAAGTGTGCCCACTGTTTTAGATCCTGTGGGACAGACATAAATTGTGGAAGAGAGGCAGTATCAATGATAGCCAGCCAGAGGCCATGAAGAGATTTATAGGTTTAATCAGTATCTTAAATTGCACCTAGAAGTGTTACAGAGGTGCATCCTTAACTGCTCATACTGCTTCTGAATGGTCTTCAAGGGCAGCCCTGTAGGGATCACATTGCAATAATCCATAAGTGAAGAGATCAAGACATGAATGACTGCGCGAAAGGACTTCTGGTTCAAGAAAGATGCACCAGGTGAATCTTTGCTGTGAGTCCAGCAAAGATTCCTAAAATGTACATAAGTTGTGTTTGGGGAAGTGACACTCCAATCAGAACCAAAAACAGAGAATCTCTCGCACAGGAAGAGATTCTCCATTCTGTGTGCCCAAAACATTTTGGTTTTCTCTGGGTTGAGAGTGAGATTGTTCTTTCTTACTGAGACCTTAACTGTTTTAATTCTATTATGTAAAATAATCTTAAATCTATTTTTTTAATCTCACCACATGTGGGAAAAATTTATCGACCCTATATGGAAAAACTTTATGCACAAAATGTTGATATCGCATAAAATTTGATTTTGGAACAACAAAACTTATTTTTTTACTTTATAAAATTGTTTAGAATAGAATAGAATAGAATAGAATAGAATAGAATAGAATAGAATAGAATAGAATAGAATAGAATAGAATAGAATAGAATAGAATAGAATAGAACTGGAAGGGACCTTTGTGGTCTTCTAGTCCACCCCCCTGCTCAAGCAGCAGAACCTATACCATCATGTACAGTGTTATTGACTACCCACTTTTTCAGTACTATTCTGCATGTGTCACAAAAAAATTATTCCCAACTTATATTTATTTTCAATTAAATTAGAACCAGAAATAATGCTCATAGGCACTACATATAAAGTTCCAAAGGGAATCTCAATTAGTGCAGCTAACAGTCAATGCATGGCAATATCTTACTATATAGAGTAAAAAAGAAATTAGTTTAATATATAGCTTTGTAGTATAAAGTTCACTATTTGCTAATGCCTCTCCTGTATAAACTGATACAGAGACTGAACAGAGAAGGGATACATCCTATTTTAACTCCCCTCATGGTAAAAATTGTTGCTGATGAATTTCCATTTGCTCTATATCAAACTTGCATCTTCAGGAAGTATAATTAATCTAATAAAACAGTCAGCTTGGATGTGTTTGATAATTTTCTCCACAATCTTTCCCTGGAGATTGAGTCAAATGCCACCTCATATCTGGGAAGCTGTTATGCAGGGTTCCTTGAGGTTGAGAGCAATATTTTTCTGCCAGGTAGTGGAAAATAATATATTTCTCCTTACTGGGTTGTCTTCCTGAGGTTCACTTGTTTGTTTGCCAAGACTTGCTCTTGTTTTAGCCATTCAGTAAATTTGTCAAGCAGATGCTTAGCACTTAATTTACTAATAACCCTTAAAAGATTGATTGGCCAGAAATACTGAGGCAAGACTGAATAAACTATCAAAATGCTAAATATGCCTTCCTGATCAGAAAGTACATTGCATCCTGGAACTGGTTTGTGCTGGTGAGTTGGCAACCAACCAACAAAAGCAATGGAATTTTCTCTTTGAATGCTTGCACCAATCATTCTCTTTTTTAATTCTTTTAAAAATTAAATTCAGTAAGCTCTTGTGTATTTTTTTTAGATTGCAAAATTCATGTTCAAGATGATGAGCACTGTTCCTCTATACTTTATAAACTCCAGTTAGTTTATCCTTGCCTTCTATGGATTATTTAACATTAAAGCTTTTGTGAATAGAAATGCTAGTAGTTATTTCAAATTTCCTTCTTATATTCCTGCTTATGTAAAGATTATTTAAACTGGAAGGTCTTCGGAAAGTTTTAAAAATCAGAACCTAGTCTAATCAAACTCAGTATGTCATCTTATTTGGGTAGCTCCTTGGTAGCAGATTATTCTTTAGAACTCTCTGAAAGGGTGTAAAATTATGTTCACTCCTGATGGGCATATGAAAATTCAGAGATTCAATCTTTGAGCTACAAATGAAAAAAAATATTCATAGTTTGTACTGTACTGCATCAAACTTTGTCCTATCAGTATAAATAAAATTTTACTTATTAAAAATAGGCTTTGTGTTTCTTCTGCAAACTCTTTCCTGAATGAGCATAATCCATAAATTCCCTAATTTCAGCATTACATATAAACTGAAAAAAACCCCTACATTTAATGCAGGCATGAAAGCGTTGTCTTTAAAATTTAATTGAAAACTTAAGTACAGGAAAGATTAGGCTAAAAAGGCAGGTGATGCTTCATGATTGCTATCACAAAACAGATGGGACTTTTTTATCTTAAAAATGATGACCAGGCAATTCATTTGCATTGCCAGCACTCATGAAGTGATACACACATCATGTTCATCCTTGTTAATAAAGTTCAGAAGATTTATTAAGATAATATCATGGAAACTTATCAACATTTTAGCTCTCTACTTTCAAGGTACTTTTTGCATTATAATCTTTAAAAGGACTAAAATCTAAGAATGGCTAGGTGTTGAACCGTACAGTTCATAGAAGTACAACAACATATTCTACTGAAGAATAATCTAAGTTGAAATTGTTTGTGGTCATTACAAATTTTATAAATTGAACTGAAGTGTTAAAATTATTGTGTGACAGAAATTACTGGAAAATATCTGTTTGGTGAGTTTTCCAATGACCCTTCTCTCTAGATGACCTCTGTCCTTAATGAACATAAAGGAGCAGAATTTCATGGTCAGTGCTGAAATTATAGGACTGATAGTAATTCAGTAGCTAGAGAAAAATAGATAGATTTGATATTCCATATTACCTGGGAAGTAATGTAGAAAAGCCTGCATATACTGTATATCATTTAGCACTTATAAAACTATTTTCCACTGCAGTGTGGAATATTGTAAGCCAGCAAGAACTGTCAAATGCATAAAATGACTGAGTTTCACCCTCAATCAAAGTCAGCTATTACTCTATTAAGATATTATAAATTCAAGATCACTTTAATTTAGCTTTCTCTTAAGCTTTCCTAAAATTTCTCAAGAGCTTTTTGCTCCAAGAGGCTGACAGTCTAAGGTTAGAAGATCTTGCCCCAAGCTTCTCTGCCCTTTTTCAAAAATTATAGTGTATGTGTGATCTAGATACATGGAGCACACTCAGATATATGCATCGAAACCAGGAAGATTGAGAAATGAGTTTCTGTATCTAAAGAGGCATATGGAATGTTGTGTCTTAAGTTCTCTTCTGAGCTTCCAGTGAAAAAATACAACCTGCCATATCGAGTCCTTACAGACTCGATATGCTGTAAAAAGACTGTAATTGCTAGTGAAATTACAGTCCACCCAACCTGTCCTCTTCTCCTTCTATACTATCAGTGTAAGAGAAAGTTGATCAGTGGAGAGGAATGTTTTCTAGAGGTAATAGTATACCATTTGTGTCTGTTTCTAGTTTTGATAAACCCAATTGTGACCTTCCTGTTATTTATCCCTTCATACTAAGTTAGCATGCTAACCATACTCTCTCTGAGTTGTGGCCAGTGAATATATGATTTACAGGACCACAGGGCCTTTCCTGATTCCTCCCTCTACATCCATTCATGGTCAAGTCATCATGCTGTAAATGTTTTCTTACAAGGGCATTTTAAGCAGTATGTAGGGGAGGAGGGAAGGGACGCGGTGGCTCAGTGGGTTAGGATGCTGAGCCTGTCGATCAGAAGGTCGGCAGTTTGGCAGGTCGAATCCCGAGTGCCGCGTAACAGAGTGAGCACCTGTTACTCGTCCCAGCTTCTGCCAACCTAGCAGTTCGAAAGCACGTAAAAATGCAAGTAGAAAAATAGGGAACACTACGGTGGGAAGGTAACAGTGTTCCGTGTGCCTTTGGCATCTAGTCATGCCGGCCACATGACCATGGAGACGTCCTCGGACAAGCGCTGGCTCTTTGGCTTTGAAACGGAGATGAGCACCGGCCCCTAGAGTCGGAAACAACTAGCACGCATGTGCGGAGGAACCTTTACTTTTACCTAGGGGAGGAGGGTATCTCACAGATTTGGTAGTGTATGGAGCTAATATGTGTGGGTGGAGGGATACCTTTACCTTTTACCATTAAAGATAGCAGCCTAGCATTGAGTTTGAGAACATTTCAATGCAAATCAGTGCCATTTTCCCTTTAATTATGAACATACATTTGCTAGCTGCCCACCCAATCCAGATCTGGATAATCTAGAAAATAATTTCAAGACTGAAAACAACTGCAGCTCAATAAAATGGATTTCATTAAAGAAGTCAACTTATACTGCTGGACTGTAAGAAATGTGAAAACATTCTGTTCCGTAGCCAGGAGCCTTAGGTGTGTTTAAAAGCAAAAGTGATATTCCAATGCACCAATCATGTGACTGGTATCGTAACTGCCTGCTGTGGAGAAATTCTTTTTGGTCTGTACTAAATATCGTAGAATTCAATTTTACATAATCTTAATCACAATCTCTATTTCTTTATTTTTACTACAGTACTCTGTGTAGAATTTTGTAAATCTGTACATTGTTTTAGCTTACTCTTTATTTCAGACATGTCAAACTCACGACGTCACGTGACATGCAACGTATTGGGATGGTTTTCCCATTGCCGGCAATGGGGTGGGTATGGCTTCCGGATGATCTTTCCAGCCCATGGGCAGGCAGTTTGACACCCCATTCTAAACTAAAACTTTAAAATTAGATCAACATAGTTTCTATTCTATCTTACAAAATGGGGACAAGCTCTAGAAAAACGTATGGAGCCTGATTCAGGGATGAGCAGTTTTATTGAAAATAGAAGTTGCGTTAAAAAAGAAAAGGCTTCCAAGCATCAGAAGGAGGATGATTTTACATGTCTGTGGTCCCCAGATATGGGCAGGAATGTCAAATTCACCATATGGGGGTTGAGAGATTATGGGTTTATTTTATGGCAAGAAAAATGTTTTAAATCTAGAAGATATTTAATGTCCTGATAATGTTTCTTTAAGAAATATAAAATCTCATGCTACTGAAAACTGGCAAGGTGCTGCTGAAGTTTGGTGACATAATTTTTGGAGAGGACTGGGATCTATACAATGACATTGAAGAATTGCAGGTTACTGGCACCTGTTTTTATTGAACATTTGAAGAAAGCGAATTCCCTATAAGTCTGAATTCCATAGATGTCACAACAGCAACATAAAGAAAATCCATAGCTTCAAAAGCTAAAAGTCCATTTCAAGAATTGTTGGTAGAAATGAAGAACATAGTAAAACAAAGAAATTAATTTCAGCTGTCTAAACTGGAAATGTTCTAAAATGTTTCCAATAAAACTCAGAAATTTCATCAGTACTTAATACAAATTCATATTATATTGTGTATATAACGTATATGGACAATGCAATATACAAAATAAAATATTAAATTAAGGTAAAACCATAATAAAATCATCATAATATGGCCCTGTAAAGTCACAATAGAATAAATGTTACAGTTTGATATCTAAGGAAGCTAACCATCTAACGGCTTCTGGTGTGGCTACAATGAGATCATCCCAGGTGCCTTGAAATTTCCTGAGGAGACTATGTGTGTTATTGTTTGTTCCGGTGCACCACAATCATATTCTGGGCTGTCAGCCATTCCCCACTTAAAGAGCTTTGCCTTGGTTCTGGCATGGCCTGTCCTGATTCTATTCAGATGAGTCCCTATTTTGAGGGCAACTGCATTCCTGAAAGTGATTTTGTCGGATTTGTGTGATCTGTTTGGTTATGGTTAGTAAAGGTCACCCACTTTAATTGCCATTGTTATGTAGATCATAAGACAGTGGTATATTATCCCAAATTAGTTTCCTAGACTTAAGCCTGGTCCAAGGTAGAGAGTCTAATATTTTATGTTATCTATAGGAGCTGATGGTATGTTTTTCTTATTCCACCCTTGAATTGTCTGTTGTTGTCACCTGAGATCAGAAGGGACAATGTTAGAAAGAACATGGAGCTATGAAAGCAGTGTGGATTTAAAAGTTCCAGAGCCATGGTGGTGCAGTTGTTAGAATGTGGTATTGCAGGCTGACTCTGCCCACAGCTTGGAGTTTGATCCTGATGGGGCTCAAGGTTGACTCAGCCTTTCAGCCTTCCAAGGTTGGTAAAATGAGGATCCAGATTATTGGGAGCATTATGCCTACATTATAAACCACCCAAAGAGTGCTGTTACACACTATGGGGCAATGTATTTGCAATAGCTAAGTGCTATTGCTATTATTCTCATCAATGATTGACAAGTCAGGGAATAGAGATTTTGGAAAAATATATATATATTGGCAACCACAATGTTGTTGTTAGCTGTGAAGTCGTGTCTGACCCATTGCGACCCTATGGACAACATTCCTCCAGGCCTTCCTGTCCTGGAACTACAATACCATATGATAATTTGGGATAATTTGGGATTTTATGAACTTATTAAAATCCAATTCTTTAGAAAGCAATTTCAAAGTATAGGAAATCCAATGGATGCTTGGATTTTGCCCCAAACCTGGATGTTTCTGAGGTAACTATTATATGACTTTCTTGTGTAGATATCAAGTCTACAGGTATAGCAATAGGAATAGTACTTAGATGTATATACCACTCCAAGGTGCTTTACAACACTCTGAGCAGTTTACACTGTCAACATATTGTCCTTAACAATCTGAGCCCTCATTTTATCAACTTCAGAAGGATGACAGGCCGAGTCAACCTTGAAGTATTGCACAAATAGCATTTTTTGGCATTTGACAACTATTTGGGGGAGAATGCAAAGACTAGATTTAATTTCCTTTGCTTCTGTCTGTTCTTTCCCCTCTCCTATGGTCTATTGCCTGATTTCTGGCTTAACTACACAGTTGGATTAGGGCCACAGCATTTTAAAAAAATCCCTATCCAATAACAACAGAGGAAGATAATTTGCTTTGCAATTGTCATGTTGTATAGTGGTGTGTGTGTGTGTGTGTGTTTTAGTATCTCATTGGTATAGTACATTTAGGGGAGAAAATCAGGGCTGATTACAACTTGTTAGCTTTGCCGCTGATCCAGTTCTATTTAAGAAAAAAATATGGCTTTATATTTCCCTCCCACTGATTTTCAACTAAAACAGAACTTAGTTGCCTGCTGATCCTGCTGGCTTTTTAAAATGAAAAACTTATTCTTCTTAAACTACTGGAAAATTATGTTTAAAAATCAGCATAATTTCATTGCCTTTTATTTCTGTCTGTCATGAAAACTGCAAGGCTGCTTTCTGGAACAGCCCAATGTAATTTAATGTGCAAATTTAGTTATAGTTATGGATATACTGAGTGAAAAATATATTAATGATCCAACAGTATTAGTCACTGTTCAGTAAAATTGGCTGCTTTCCTACATTGGGAATAATCTGTTTCTATAGGTGCCTCAATCTTTATTGCAGATAATTGTGCAAGATTGAGTCTTGGCAGGTTTTATAAGAAACGAATGAATTCAAGCAATGTACCAGCTGTAGTGCAGCCACTTAAATTGCAGAGGGGTGTAGAAATTAATTCAAAGTGATGATATCACACAACCTATTATTTTTAATTGGGAGTAGAAGAGAATTAAGCCCTGGTGTTCAAGGTCTGGAGGAAAAAAAATGACAACAGTTTTAAATTTCTAGACCACATGAACAGATTGAACTAGTTCCAGCATGATTTCCCAGGGATATGGAAGATGCCTAGCTAGGTGGAATTAGAGAACAGGTTCAAAAGAGGTAAAATTATTCTGGTTATTGGTAACATATTTGCCTTTCAAGAACAAAGTTTCAGCAAAATTTAAGAACATTTGTTATTTCTTCTAATTGCCCAGGAAGATAGATTTGCATGATTTAACAGAACTCAAATGGTTTTCTGCATTCACCGAGGAACTACTTTTAAATTACACCTCTGCAAACTAAGATTTTATGGTACTTCAATAAATATTAACTAAGCACGTGATGTACTGTTCTTATGTTACTGGATGGTCATAATGTCCATTTCATGATGAATTTTTTGATGTCATTCTCAGAGAATGATTGCAAACAGAAAACCACAAGGATGGACCAACTGTGTGACTTAGTGTAACCATATGTTATTATCAGCATGTTATGAGATAAAGCTACTTCAGCCTTAATAACAGTCAAAGAATGACCAGAATCCAGAGTAATTGAGTAGCTGAGCAAAGTTGGCAGCCTGATCTGTATTTGCTCACCTGTGGAACCACCTCACAGTTTCATTAAAAGGCTGTTCCAACAGCTGTTCCAAGAGAACCTGTTGGAACTTAGATTCAGTCATTTGTTTGTATAGGTCTTGCTCAATATGGCTTTTGAAGTATGAAAACATATGGAACTTAATTTGTATATGCCATAATGTCATTTGTGATAGTTTCACTTTTTCTCAAATCAAATATTGTTTATCGTTGTTGGAGTGCTAAAATCTAAAGTATGCAAGGTCAGATCAGGTGCCTATACTGTAGAAGCAAGTGTATTCTATAGGAAAAGTCAACGTAACTTTATTAATTTTCACACTCTGGACATTAACTTACTTTCTTGTGAACTGAGCTCAGTGTTTGAAGAAATGCTAATCCATCCCATTTTATTATGTAGTATAATTGTTGATAGGGACGTGGTGGCTCAGTGGGTTAGGACGCTGAGCTTGTCGATCAGAAGGTCAGCAGTTTGGCGGGTCGAATCCCGAGTGCCGTGTAACAGAGTGAGCGCCTGTTACTCGTCCCAGCTTCTGCCAACCTAGCAGTTCGAAAGCACGTAAAAATGCAAGTAGAAAAATAGGGACCACTACGGTGGGAAGGTAACAGTGTTCCGTGCGCCTTTGGTTTCTAGTCATGCCGGCCACATGACCACGGAGATGTCCTCGGACAAACACTTGGAGATGAGCACCAGCCCCTAGAGTCGGAAATGACTAGCACACATGTGCGGGGGAACCTTTACCATTACCTTATACTTGTTGATAACATTTCGAAATTTGAAGTTGTGGCCTGTTTATACATTTTAGTATATCTGACATGGTTCTTTAGATCAGGGGTCCCCAAGCCCCGGTCCATGGACCGGCACTGGCCTGTGGCATGCCAGAAACTGGTCCACACAAACAAGCAAAGCCCCATCCACTGGATGCAGGCAGTACATAAAACCACGCCTCCTCTGGTCCGCAGAAAAACCTCTCTCCATGGAACTGATCCCTAGTGCCCAACAGGTTGGGGACCTCTGCTTTAGATCTTCAATTCATCTTCATTTCTTTTCTATTTGTTGCTCGTACATCTGCCCATGCAGTGACTATGAAAAATGTTTTGTATAAATTTTACATCACAATTTTTTTCTGGATGTTTATAAAATTGTCACACATGCCTAACCTTTTTATGTACTTCTTTCACTGCATGATCTGAAGACACAACACTGATATGTACAGTAGTTTTAAACAAACATTTAAAATGTTCTGTTTCTTTTTTTGCCAAGTTTGTATCTTGGAAAGAAGCAAAAATGTAAAATCACAGCCATAAACCTGCCAGGGACTGCAAGATCCTTCTGATGTTAGAATTCTTATGTAGAATGCTTACTTATTGTTACTTTCCTGTTAAGACATGAATGTCTTCATAATTTTAGATTGCATTTCTACATCACTTTTTAATACTATATAAAACAATTCGGGGGGGAGGGAAGAGAAGGAAAAAAGTGGCAAATCATCACTAATAAAGTAAATTTAATAATAATAAGGAAATGAAGCAAAGTCTGGGAGAACATGGTATTCATAAATGGTCTTCATGTAAATTTCCACAAGGTCTCTGACTGTTCACTGTGGAAAATAAACTGCTGTACTAAGTATTCCTTTAGTTTTATCAGAAGAATACATTTTTAGGGGATTGAAGGGACACAATGACAATACATTTAGCAATATTTTCGTGGTTAGGGCTGTATATTTAGCAATAGCACTTAGACTTATATACTGCTTCACAGTGCTTTACAGCCCTCTATAAGTGGTAAGCAGAATCAGCACATTGCCCCCAACAATCTGGGCCCTCATTTTACCAACCTTGGAAGGATGGAAGGCTGAGTCAACCTTGAGCCGTTCAGGATTGAACTCCCAGAAGTTGGCAGAATTAGCCTACAATACTGCATTCTAAGGGACGCAGTGGCTCAGTGGGTTAGGACGCTGAGCTTGTCGATCAGAAGGTCGGCAGTTTGGCGGGTCAAATCCCGAGTGCCTCATAACAGAGTGAGTGCCTGTTACTCGTCCCAGCTTCTGCCAACCTAGCAGTTCGAAAGCATGTCAAAATGCAAGTAGAAAAATAGGGACCACTACGGTGGGAAGGTAACAGCTTTCCGTGCACCTTTGGCGTCTAGTCATGCCGGCCACATGACCACGAAGATGTCCTCGGACAAGCGCTGGCTCTTCAGCTTTGAAACAGAGATGAGCACTGGCCCATAGAGTTGGAAACGACTAGCACGCATGTGCGTGGGAACCTTTACCTTTACCTTTACCTTTACTGCATTCTAACCACTGCATCACCACGGCTGTTTGCTCATCTCACGGTATAAATTCAATGGTTTGAGTGCTATCAGATCGATCTTAAAGATGCATTATTTAGTTCCTTCCTTAAATTATTGCAGCATGGTCTGCATAGTTGCTTTTGAAGATGGTTTGAAAGATGATTGAGATAAGAATGCTGCAGCAAAGCTGTGGACTGTAAGCAGATACACGATACATAGGATGTTAGGTTATCCTGTTGGACACTGAACACAAATTAGGCTGAATGGTCAAAGTTATTGACCGGACTACCTTCTGCTATCAAGTACCTGCTATGAACTGTGGATTCTGCTTTCTACCCATCAACATCCATTTGTTTTTGTTTTCTTTCTCTGAGAAAAAAAAGCCTTTGTTTTTCTACCTTATTCTCGGGTGTTTTACAATTTCTTTTAATACGGTTTTATTGTTATTTATATTTTGTTACACACTGCTTATCCTCCCTGATTTTATGATCACTTCTTGATCATAAAAAATCATTATGGCTGGAATTCTATTGGAGTGTCTCTTCACAACTGCAATGCGAAAAGCTATGGAGGATACAGAGCACTGGGAAGATGATTTGACCACGGAAGGTAAGACTCACGCAGATAATTTAGTTACCTTCTAAAAGGTAAACAAAAGAAACCCACTTCCTACTCAAAATAATTTCACTGGCATTTTCTTTTCCTTTGAGGAAAAAAGGTAATTTCCTTTCTATCAGTCTGAAGGAAAATTGAAAAACAAATGCAAAAGAAACTTTAAAGCACAGCATTAATTTAATGGAAAATGGAATGTGCACTGTTTGTGTGGCTGAGCCCAGGTTCCCAAAGTAGTAAATCCTCCACTTTATGTTCTTCATGTTAATTACATTTGGTTGCATACTTATTCTTTTCATTTATTTGGCTGCTCTTGATTAGAGTCTTTTGCTAAATGACTAAACAGCTTACATTTTTTGCCATTTAGTGTTTTTTTCATCTCTGCAAAATCATTGTGACTGGCTTCTTTTGTTTGGCTTTTTGCTTGTTGTATACTTGATATCTTCTTTCAGTGAGTTTTGATACCCATGATATGTAAAGTTTGAGGAATAATTTTTTACTATCTCATGGCTTTGAACAGTCTGTCTAGGGCAGGGCTTTTCAACCTTTTCACCCATTGTACCACTTTTGGGATATGGCCACAACCGAGTACCACCAGTCGCCTAGCAAGGTGTCAAAACTTGATGACCAAAAAAAAGAAGGAAAAAATGATACAGTACAGGTAGTCCTTGACTTACAACAATTCGCTTAGTGAATGTTCAAAATTACGATGGCATTGAAATAAGTGACTTATGACCATTTTTCACACTTATGACCGTTGCAGCATCCCTAGGGTCATGTGATTTACATTCAGATGCTTGGCAACCGATTCATATTTATGATGGTCACATTGTTCCAGGGTCATGTCATCGCCTTTTGCAACCTTGTGACAAGCAAAGTTAGTGGGGAAACCAGATTCACTTAACCACCATGTTACTAATTTAATCTCTCTCTCCCCCTCTTTCTCTCTCCCTCTCTCTCTCCCTCTCTCTTTCTCTCTCTCCCTCTCTCTATTTCTCTCTCTCCCCTCCCTTTCTTTCTTTCTTTCTCCTTCTCTCTCCCTCTTTATCTCTCTCTCTCCCTCCCTCTCTCCCTCTATTTCTCTCTCCATCTCTGTCTCTCCCTCTTTGTCTCTTTCCCTCTCTCTGTTTTGCTCTCCCTGTTTCTCCCTCTCCCTCTCTCTATTTCTCTCTCCCTCCTTCTTTCTTTCTCTCTCCTTCTCTCTCTCCCTCTCTTTCCCTCCCTCTCCCTCTTTCTCTCCCTCTTTCTCTCTCTCTTTTTCTCTCTCCCTCCCTTTCTTTCTCTCTCCTTCTCTCTCTCCCTCTCTTTCTCCCTCTCCCTCTCTTTCTCTCTCTCCCTCCCTCTTTCTCTCTATCTTTCTCTCCCTCTATTTCTCTCCCTCTCTCCCTCTCTCCCATTGTCCCTTCTTTCTTTCCTTCCTTTATTCCTTCCCTCCTTCTTTGTCCTTTCCTCCTTCCCTCCCTCCCTCCCATTGTCATTTCCTTCCTTCCTTCCTTCCTTCCTTCCTTCCTTCCTTCCTTCCTTCCTTCCTTCCTTCCTTCCTTCCTTCCTTCCTTCCTTCTCCATTTTTACCAAGAAAACTGATGCCCACTTAACTCTTTATGAAGCACCCGAGGAAAGTTGAGGAAGATCTATCAACGATACTCAGAGGTTGCCAGCTCATTTAATAAGCTTTATTCCAGCAAGAGAAACACCACACATTTGCTCACAGTCGATCCATGTGCACCAACAATGCTGCTGTGGACTGCGGGGCAGGAAGGCGCCCTTCACACGGGATGGATGGAAGACACGCCAAAGCGCCCTTTGCCCTGCTGCCTTCTGCAGATGCAGCCGGAGTCCCGGGTGGGGGAAGATCCGGAGCTGAGGCACACTCGGGTAAGCGCACGGCAGCAACTCACAACCAGCTGCTCTTGGGGGACAGAGGCACAAAGCCAGCCAGACATTGCTCGGAGCAGTTGACAATCCTGGACCACAGTTGCACTTCCACCTTTCCCAAGGCGGCCCCCGCAGACAGAATGCAGCACAGGGAAGACGCGCCAAAGCTTGTCCTGGAGACTCCCGCTGTTGGAGGCCTGCGGCGGCAGCATAACAGGGCTTGCAAAAAGCGGGGTGGGCGGCGGCGGCTGCTCACTGTGCTGGCCAAGGGCAAGTGGGGCAAGGCTACTATCAAGCTCTGGGCTTGACAATCAACCAGGTTGGGGGGGGAGGGGAATCTGTGCAGCAACCCGGCTACCTGGCCTGCCAGCCGCTCATTGCTCTGCCAATCAACTGGGAGGCTGAGACTCCAGATTTGAGCCACTGACAGAGCACAGCACAGGGAAGATGCGCCAAAGCTCATCACGGAGCCTCCCATTGCTGGAAGCCTGCTTGCAAAAAGTGGGGTGGGCGGCAGCTGCTCACGGGACCAGCCAAGGGCAAGCAGGGCAAGGCTGCTATCAAGCCCCAGGCTCGACAATCAACCAAGGGGGGGGAATCCATGCAGCAACCCGGCTACCTGGCCTGCCAGCCGCTCATTGCTCTGCCGATCAGCTTGGAGGCTGAGACCCTGGATTTGAGCCACCGACCAAAGAACACTGCTGATCAGCTGTGAGGCTGGGACTCTGGATCTGATGCCGCCAGTCACCTGGAAGTCCCAGCAGGCAGCCCTGATGCTGCTGAACAACCGGGTGTG
Organism: Vipera ursinii; assembly: GCF_947247035.1. Taxonomy (NCBI): domain Eukaryota; kingdom Metazoa; phylum Chordata; class Lepidosauria; order Squamata; family Viperidae; genus Vipera; species Vipera ursinii. The sequence goes on from NC_139512.1 coordinate 37,489,064, forward strand.
TTGGCAACCTCTTATGGCCACCAGTCAGCTGGGAGCACCGGTGCTTTTGATCAGGAGCAGCTGTCAAGCCTCAGGTTCCCAGATGACTGGCAGCCTGGAGAGAAAGTTACCGATGTTCCCGGCTGTTCAGCAGGATCAGGGCTGCCCGCTGGGACTTCCAGCTGGCCAGTGGCATCGGATCCAGAGGAAGGCGACGCCGCGTACCACCAGCCAGGTGCTCGTGTACCACCAGTGGTACACGTACCACCGGTTAAAAAGCCCTGACTTATAAAGTAATATAATGGGAAAAATAAAAATAAATAAAACCTGTGACTTCTTCATATTCTTTAGAATAATAACTTGTCATTTCTGGGAATGGTATCCTGAGTTCCACAGATTCATTCAAAGTGTGAGCAGAACATGATGAGAGGGAATTTTAAGCCCCCAAAGAGGTGAAAGAATATTTGAAAGAAATACTTCAGAAGTTGCACAAAATCAGCACCTCTTTTCTATGCATTAAGGTAGTTTTACTTTTTTAAGGCTTCCCTGAAAGAGACGCTACTGATAAAAGGAGTCACTCAAGAAATATTTCTTAAAGTACCACTACACTTTTTTCATGCTTTCAGGAAACTTGAAACAGGTCGTGCTTCAATACACAGCCCACAAGCCACCATGGTGTCTATGTGTCTTAAAACTAATGAAGAAAACAATCACAACTGCACAACTGAAGACCTTCCCCCTTTTAAGATATTGCAAATGCAGGGCTTCAGTTGTGCAGCTGTGGTCACATCTTGACTTATTTTTAACTCTCTTCTGGAGGCCCTAACACAGGGCTTTTCAACCTTTTCACCCATTGTATCACTTTTAGGATATGGCAACATCCGAGTACCACCAGTCGCCTAGCAAGGTGTCAAAACTTGATGACCAAAAAAAAAAAAGGAAAAAAGTGATGAAGTACAGATAGTCCTCGACTTATAACAGTTCACTTAGTGACTGTTTGAAGTTACAATGGCACTGAAAAAGTGGCCCCCAAGCCACAGCTGATCCTAGCACTTCCACTGAGCCCTGACAGCCCCGAAGAAGCACTGATCCTGGCGCTTCTGCTGAGCCCTGACAGCCCTGCAGCTCCAGCCATCTCTCGCTCAGGCTTGTGCGGTGCTGCCACTGGTTCAGCTCATTCCCCTCCTCTGCTACAAGTTTTCTAGGATGGTCGTGTACCATCTGCCAGGCACCAATGTACCACAGGTGGTACCCGTACCACTGGTTGAAAAGCCCTGGTCTAGGGGACAATCTATATCTTTTAAAAAACTGTTTTACAGTTTTGAATTTTTTACTCCTGTTACAGCTTAATTTTTTTATTGAAGACTCAGCAAGATGCCTCATGAAGACATGTGAGGAATTCTTCAAAACATTCGCCCACTTTTTGTAATGGAACTTTTATATCTTATAAATATATCACCTTTTTGGCTTGCAATAATCTGAAAACTTTTGCAGTTCAGTCCCATAGGCATAAACTTAAACCTGCCTAACACTTTTCAAATACTTCAGCTATCCAGAACTATCTTATCTTCTTAATTATTTTGCACTGCATTTTCGTCTCCACATACTACTTTGTCAGAAAAGAAGCAATACCTCTTTATGTTTAAAACAGAAACAATCATTATATTAAGTAAATATCTTAAACAATAAATACACAAGCTTTGTACTAATCCTACATAAGGATCCACTACTGTAATAGTGAATTGGCTTTCTATGTAAGAATCCTTTCATGCAGGATGAAATATCTACATAGGGAGGAAGAATGAGGAACCAGCAATATTAACAAAAACCCAAGCATTAGGACATGGGTGTAAAACTCGATTGCGTCACGTGATGTATTGTGATGTATCGTCACGTTTTCTGACTTGACACCCCTGCTTTAGGAGGAAAGGGAGAATTTATAAAAATATAAATAGATACCAGCCACCTGAGACCCATTTTTGCATCAAAGGTGAAAAAAAGTATATTCAGAAGAGAGAACCAAGGACAATACAGATGATGAAGATTTGAATTCAGTAGGAATTCTTGAGAGAGGAATTGCTGTTGAACATAAGTACAGTGCTGAAAGATTAAGAACTTTAAGAAGAAAAAAGTTCATATTACGGTTGTCTGGGATGCAAAATATGGTTTTAACACTGCTATCAGTGAATACTGAGATACATTCATTATATATGAACTAAAAGTAGTTTTATAAATAAACAGATAAACAAACAAATAAATAATAAAAAGCCTCATTTCTGTATAAACTCTGTCTGGAAGAGAGGAAAGAATGCCGAGAGGGGAGGGGGGCAGTTCTTTATGTCTATTAAATAGAAACTGATTGAACAAAACATTAGGAAGATAAGAAATAGGGATAAGGACAGTGTGTCAAGTTTCTGATGTATGGGCTTTTCAAGTGACTCTGAGGCATTGTTTAATTTAAAAGTCCTTTATTAGCCTAATACACCAGCAAATGCTTGCTCAAGGGGTGGGCTCATCATTGCCTGCTGGGGGCCCCATTGCTGCTGGCCCCACCCTAGTTGTTGGTTCAATGGCTGCTGGGGCCCCCATTGCTGCTGTCCCCCCCTTGGTTGTTGGATCAACGGTTGCTGGGGCCCCCACTGCTGTTGTTGTGTTCCCAGTTGCTGTTGGCCCCCTCCTGGTTGTTGATTCATTTGCTTCCAGGGCCCCCACTGCTGCTGTTGGACTCCCAGATGCTGTCTACCCCATTAGTGCTGTTGTAGGCCCAGGGTTTGTACATTTGGGCCCTGCTGCTGCCTCCCCTGCTGTGGTTGTCTGAGGGGAGGGTGCTGTTGGTCGGCGGGACGTTGTGGCACCATCTGCTGTTGTAGGCTCCTCAATGGTTGTTGGACGGCCAGGGGTTGCTGTTGTTTACTCTGGATTTTGGCTGCAGGGAATGGTGGCGCTCTCTACTGCTGATCTACTAACAGTCGTGTTAGTCTCAAAGGCTGTGGTGCCTCCCTCACTTGTGGGCCCCTCAGTGGTTGCTTGGCACTTGGGGGTGGTGACCAGTCTCCATGGGATTGTCGTCCCCCAATTGGCTGCTGCTCTCCAGGCTTCTGCAACACCCCAATCTGCTGCAAGGCCTCTATCAGCTGATTTAGGCTCAGAGGTTGCTGCCCCTACTTCTGTGGGGGCTGCCACACTGCCCACTGCTGAGGGGGTCCTAGTTCCTCTTCTTCTGGGGGACTGGAGGCCCTAACAGGGAACTCCACAGGTTGGGGGGCTGTTAGCTCTGTGAAAATGGGGCTGGGGGCCTCTTTTGGCAGGAGCTGTTCTGTGCTTCTCACTTCTAGTTCTTCAACCTTTCTGCTAAATTGTCAACTGATTGGCTTTGGGCTGCAGACGGATATTTCCACTCACCCGAGTCTCAGCTAGCCTGGCTGCTCCCCACCGGACTGGTGAATACGATGTGCAGGATTCTCTTTGTTGTCATCCCACCTCCTCAAAAAAGATGAATTATTGATTGCTCAGGCCATCTCTCTATCCGACCTGCCATCTTTCAAAACTCCCGCACATCGAATGTTATTGCTTGACATAGTGAGTGAAGGTCACTCCCTCATCTATTCTCAACATTTTCCCTAGTAGCCACAAATTCAGGTGCCATGATGCAATTCCAGCAACAGTTATTTATTTATTTATTTATTTATTTATTTATTTATTTATTTATTTATTTATTTATTTATTTCACACCTTTATTATTTTTACAAATAATTCATGGCAATGAACATATTCAACAAATCTTCCTCCTATTTTTCCCACAATAAAAACCCTGTGAGGTGGCTTAGGTGAAAGAGTGACTGGCCCAAATTCACCCATTTAGCTTTCAAGCCTAAGACAGAACTTAGGCTTTCTAGCCTGGTACTTTAACCACTAGACCAAACTGGTTCTATTTACATTTATGGATACAAGTAGCAATCATGGAGAAAATTACCATTTATGTATCTATTTATTCTGTTGTCCAAGAACTCAGTGTTGATTAGATCATCAAAATGCTTGTACAAAATACCAATAACAATCAGACAATAAAACTTCATAATATTTAAATTTAACTTTAAATCTTGTATCCTGTATTCTTATTTTTATTGCCCTGTACACCGCCCTGAGTCCTTCGGGAGAAGGGCGGTATATAAATCAAATAAATAAATAAATAAATCAAATAAATAAATAAATAAATAAATAAATAAATAAATAAATAAATAAATAAATAATAACAGATGGATTTTCTTCAGTCTTTGCTTCTCAGTCCTTTTATTTGTCTATAATATGATTCAGAAGAATTAAGATTTTCTGCTCATACCAGTATCTCTTTATAGAAGATTTCATGGGAGAATAAGGGGACATGTCAAAACTTGTGCTCTTTTCCTTTATATACTTGAGATTTATAAATATGTTTTCAGTATTCAGTGGACTTTTGTTTTAGTAACTTCTAAAAAGCTTCTAAGATTCATTGCTTTTCAGCCAGCCACGATGAGCAGGGATGATGATGTTTTGCATGCTGTTAACATTTCTTTTATAGGTATAGAAGCAGGGCAAGTACATTTTTGTTCAGTTTTAGTTTTTTAATGGGAGGGCAAGAAGAGATGTGTGGTAAACGTAATCCAATTTAGTGCCTGCTATTGTCAATTATTCAATTTACTTTTTAGAGCTGTCCATATTGTGCTAACATGGCAAGATTTTTCTGGTTAATTTAAAAAAAAAGTTTAGTATGATTTGCTGTGGGACATTTATTGAAGGTTTGGCAGGATATTCATATTGCTATATAAAGATCTTCCTCTAACATTCTCTGTTCTGAAGCCCACACATCTGCTGTTTCCTGAAATCTATTTTTCCGTTCTGTTTCTTCCTTCCTTCTGTGTAGCAGCTATTATTTCCTTATTTCCACCTTCTAATGCTTCCTCCCTTTTCCTGGAACCTTGCTCCTTTATTAACCTGGATGCTGCCTTCTTCCTTTCTTCCTTCCCCCTCCCAACTATTGTCTTCAGTGATTTCTCAATAATATGTATGAGATGGAACTGGAATGAGTGGAAAAGGAAGAAAGCAAAGAGGATAAAGATCCAAGGCAACCTGGACTTGTATTCTGTATTATAACTCTAGGAACTATGAATAAAGGCAATAGAAACAATTTATTTATTCAGTTTGTTTAGTTCTATTTTGGTGCTACCTGACTCCAAAATCACTCTGAAATCTTCACCTTTGGCAGGCAGACAGTTACATGGAAGGCTTCTTATGCCTAACATTGGTCAACAAGCAGAAATGAAGCAGTGACAGAAATTTGATAATGTATGATGCAATAGTAAAGGGGAAACTTTAACTGCTGTAATTAGTATGAAGTCTTATTCCAAACACTGATAGAAATTGATTGGAATAGTCACATCTTTAGACAGAGTGAGATCCATTCCAACTCTATTATTATAAACTTTTATATTATATTAATAACTTTTGGTCTCTCCAGTAGTCAGTAAGCCTTCCTGATATGCTAACTTCAGTGCATCTTCATCATTGTCCTTCAGATACTTTTCCAAAGCCATTTTTTCTTCTTCAACCATCTGATGTAGTTGCAAGATTCCAAGCTCACCTATTTGCCTTGGTGGATAGTCTGTCAATGTTACTGTGTGGGTGAAGGGCATGATTCATTGTCATTATTTTTCTGGTCTTCCCATCCATTGCTTTTAATTCTGCTATTATTATTATTATTATTATTATTATTATTATTATTATTATTATTATTATTATTATTATTATCCAATTCTGGTACTGTGGAACATTAACACAGAGTTAAATTGTGAACACAAGGACCTCAGGTCAGAGCTGTTAAGATTTATATCTTACACTATACATAAAGACATTTTTAGACTAGTTTAACTGGGCAACTTCTGGTTCCCCAGGCCATCCAGTTCTTCAGCTCTAACTTTTAGGGGGAACGTGAATCACAGGTGATTCCCCTCACCAAAAGCTGAGGTAGTGGTAGACAATCTTATAAATTTCAAATTCTGGGCACATGCAAAAGTTGCTATTACTGAACAAGATGAAGCTGCTCCCTTGCTGTATTGAAATAGCAGTTTCAATTCTCAAAGGTATTTGGCTTGCATATCCACTGATGCAAAGTCTTTGTGCATTTTTGTTTATGACAAAAACAACAACAACACAGTGCTTAACCTGACTTCTATAAATATCATTCAGCAGGGGTGAAGGCTAGTGTTCAAAGGAACAATTTCTCTGAAATATTCAGCTGCTGTAATTGCATTATTATTATTTTGGTTTTCTAATCATTGGCCTGGAGTGGGTATTCTTCTGGTTCCAAAACACTACTTTGCATCTTGAGTTGGGTGAGGAGGTAAGAGAGGATGCAATTTGCTGCTCAGCTTCAAGCAGAAAAGTATCTTGGGATAGCATGGTAAGAAACCTGGTTTGAGAGAAGAAACATGATTCCCATTCAAACTAAAATTATACCCTGAAAGAGCAAAGAGGGCATAGACTTGCAGAAACTTTTACATGCGTGTGTGAGAAAAATGTAAACAGCAAGATGATATATCACATTGGGAAAACTGATCAACTGATCCATGGGATTTCTCAGTCTGCAGACCAGGGAACACCACTTAGGTATACAGATTGGTCAATTGTGAAGTATTCTATTACTTTAGAGATTTTTTTGCTACAGTTTAGTGTTCATGCTAAAAAATGTTTGAAAATAGTGTAGGGTATTTAAATTTCATTCTCTTACACCTATTCCTGTGCCTCTAGACATCAGTTGCTACTTCTTTATGACATATCCAAAAGTCCCTACTTATTTTTTTCCTTTATTATTTTTTATTAAAATTGTATGCTGCTTATGTTGCTATCAAGCAACACTGGATGGCTTACAACATGATAAAAACAATGATATAAAACATTAAAATATTAAAATAAACAAAAATAAGCTAGAATAGGAACCAGCATGGAACAGAGTGAAGATGGACTCTTCTCTTTAGTCGTCTAAGCACCTCCAATATGGAATGTTCTGATTGGGGCCCCATAATTAGATTTTGAGGGCCTTTGGGAAGGCAAAGAGAGTGGGGGCAGATCTCAACTTGAGGGGTACGATATTCCAGAGATTGGTAACATGGCAGAAAAGGATCTTCTCCTGGATGCTGTCAGCCAGAATTCTTTAGTTGATGTGGTCTGCAGCATGCCCCTTCTGTGAGTAGGTGGACCACTCCTATTGGACTGAGAGGGTTCCCCAGGTAGCCCGGAGTCATGCCATAAAAGCTTTAAAGGTGGAAATCAACATCTTGAATTGGGCCTGGAAGCACACTGGCAACAAGGTCAGACTCTATGTAATTTTTACAAAATTTCAATTTCTTAGCTTATTGAAGCTAAGGAGTGTTGACAAATGGCTCATTTTAAAATAATCACTAATCCACAGATACAAATTTCTTCATAAATGGATAGAAAATGCTTGAGGTTTTTCCCCATCAAATACTATTTTAATCAATTTAACCAACTAATGCATTAGAACTGAATGCATATTAAATGAAGGATGGAATTTTATGGATGCATAAAACAGGTTACTAATTTATAAAATGGTGATCAGATTTTAACTCCAGCATCCAATGTTTCCTAAAATATGGTCTGGTAAATTAAGTGGGGTGAATTCATTCAGACTGCCCAATCCAGAATAATGGAAATAGTATCGCAGATTGAATATATATTTCTGAATAAATAATTTTCCTAGCATTTATTGAAAAAGGGATATATTTTTCAAAACTGTGGAGAATGATGGTGAAATCGGGACTAAAAATTCAGACTTTGATAGACAGAAATATATGAGAAAACTATGCTATAGGAGGTACCTGTTATAATCTCTTGGATGATCTTTAGAATTATTTTACAACATGTTCATATAAAAGGTTCAGATATTGTGCTTGCTTGAAATAAGCAAATCATTCATCTCTGCCTTTAGTTTTTGAAACACAAGATTGCCAATCCTTGCCAGATAAAATAATAAAACTTTATGAGGAAACAAGGCAAAGTTATGAAAAATCAACAAGGCAAAGGTGGGCCCAGATTTCCTATAAAAAACAGAATACATTTGAAGGAAATTTGGGAAAGATTTTGATTTTGATTACTACCATGGACATTTGGAGAAGTGCAAAAGCATAGGGTTTCACCCAGCTGTAATCAATTATTTACAAGATACTCATTAGTACACAGTCAAAGGGTGGCATGTTCTAATTTAAATGTTGTGTCTGTGAGGGAGTATAAAAAGAAATGTCATCTTCTAGGCAGTATTTGTCTAGATCAAATATGCATGTGTTAGTTTTACAGATTGGTGTCAATGCTGAATTTACTTATCTGGGCCAAGTGGTAATGATATGTAGGATTTTTTACTACCTCAAAGAAAACAGTGTACTTGGAAAGTATTTAGGGAATATATAAGAAAATCAGATTTACTTAAGGCCGTTTCCCCCTCCCATTTCAGATAAGGGAGAATATGTGTGTGTGTGTGTATGTGTGTGTATATGTGTGTGTGTGTGTGTATACACACACACACACACACACACACACACACACACACACACACACACACATATATATATATATATATATATATATATATATATATCTTGGCAAATGGATGCTCTGCGAAGACACATGGGGGCGCGTGTAATCATCTTGCCAGTTTAATTAACAGTGCTTTTGACTGATATGTGCTAATGAGGATAATGTACAATATTGAGGAAAGAACCCTGTGTGCTATATTAAAGGGACAGGTGCTGGGCGTATTGGAAAGTTCAAGTTACTAAAAGGAAATGAAGTGACAATGACTTTGAAAGATGCAGTGATGGGAACATTTACAAGGGCATGCTTAAAAGAAACCCCAGAGAAGTTTGTGGCTCTAATTCACATGTTTAAAAGTGGCTATTACTTATGAGATTAATTTATATACAGTATCTATGCCATCTTATGGAATCACAATAAAAACAAAGCACTGATTATGCTAATAATGCAAACAGTACAAGTTTGGAGATTCTAAAGCACAAAAGGTAACAGTGTTCCGTGCGCCTTTGGCGTCTAGTCATGCCGGCCACATGACCACGGAGACGTCCTCGGACAAGCGCTGGCTCTTCAGCTTTGAAAAGGAGATGAGCACCGGCCCCTAGAGTTGGAAATGACTAGCATGCATGTGCAGGGGAACCTTTACCTTTACTTTTTTATAGGAAGACAAAGATGCTGTTGCTTTCCCAATGCCTCTGAGAGCAGAGGATCAGATAGAAGAAGACAGATTTCAAGTGAACACTCAGAGAATACTCTTAATTGTCATGGCAATTTGATATCCAAGAGAAGATAACAAGAGCAACTGAGATTTCTTACCCCTGGAGACCATGAAGTAAAAACCAAAAAGCCATCTGTTAAGGATGTACTAGCAGTAGCTCTGGTTTTCTCATGGTACAAGAGTTTGGATGGCTATAAGGGCAACTTCCTTCATTCCCTGACTGCATATATGGTGGTTCACCTTATGTTTGACAAAACATGCTCTACCAGTTTGAATTAAGATTAAAAAGCTGTGAGTAGAGCAAACTGGGAAAATCAGGAGACTCAGTTGGCTATGGAAAAGACCTAGCTGAAACACAACCTCAAAAATGATTATTTGCTAAATCTTTCTCCAGTAAACTACAGTGGTTCTTTGGAGGCAAGGCAAACAGAACTCTGAATCTCTGAACTTTCTCCAATTCATTAGCATTTAACTTCAAGAGCAATCACTGCATAATTTTGCCTGCACTGCATAAAGGCTTGATCTTTAGAGTTTCAAAGAGATTCCTGCAAAGTGCTGAGTACCCTCTCTCAAAAAATCAGTACAATAAGACCTTAGCCTTTGCTATTAGCATTCTGTACCCCCTCTTTCCCATACCCAGCCCTCAATGTTAAGATGTTGAAAAAGTCCAGTAAATATTCACATACAGCCTGAAAAAAAAGATAAGGGTTTAGCATGACAAGCTTATTTATCTGAAAGATATCCTTAAAGATTGGCTGAATCTTGTCAGAACTACTAGAGCCTAACAGAAATGGTTTATTTCTATGATCTTTGCAGGAACAAAGTTTGCTGAAATCTCTTATTTTAGCTGGAAGCCTCCTCTCACAGGGAAGCTAAGCATTAGTGTAGCAGCAGGTTAAATTCCTACTGAGTATTTCAAGTTGATTTATCATATTTTTCCCATGACCCGTTTATTTTATTTATTTATTTATTTTACTGATGTGGTAAATCAGCAAAAAAGACAAACATCTTATATCTGTTATCTTTTACTGCCAAAGGTATCAAAATGCATCCTTTTGAGATTGGGATTCTTTAAAAAATTCAAATGGTAAATATTAGATAATTTTAAAGATGCTGTACCAGATTGCATAGTCTGAATAGCTAAAAATTACACATGCATTTGCATGTTATTTGACATCAAAATGCAAGAGGTTATACTACCTGAACACAGATATGTGAAATCACATCCAAGAAAAAAAATCTGACCATAATTAGTGGTCCAATTTTTATTTTGATTACTTTGGAAAACTGGTAAGCATCCCATGCCTTGTAGAATACGATGGTGTGTACAAATGCTGTGGACTTTCTGGATGGCATTTCTGACATTTTTTTTTAATCCCATTTATATCCCGCCCTTCTCCGAAGACTCAGGGTGGCTTACAATTTAAAGCACAAATTAATGTGCTTAGCAATAGACTTCATTCTATGTATACAGTATGCCTGCTTATTAGGGCTTTCGCCCTCCCCCCAAGAAGCATTATTACAAAGTCAGCTTATTGCCCCCAACAATCTGGGTCCCCATTTTACCTATCTCGGAAGGATGGAAGGCTGAGTCAACCTTGAGCCTGGTGGGATGCAAACCTGCACTAATTGCAGGCAGCTGGTGTTGCTTAAGGAGGCATTAGCCCACTGCTCCACCAAGGATCAGTTTTTTACTAGAACACTTTTCAGTCTTGGAGGAGTGATAGAATATTTTGTAGATGAACTATGTATATTCGTGAAAAATCTGAATGGGCTACCTAAATGCATAATCCTACCTGCCTATAGCTCTATAGGCTGGGGCTTTTTTCAGGTGAATAATGATGGTTGTATTATTTGTCTATTTAGTTGGCAAAAGGTATCATAGATATATCATAGATAGACTCGGGTCGTGGACTGAAAATGGTGAAGAAAAGGCCAAGGGTATTTCTAGTTAGGGCAGTCTTGTATGTGCAATGTTATTTCAGGTTTCGATAATTTGCCCCTTCCCCCCAATTTTTTTTTATTTTTGGACTACATATTCTACTAACCTTAGCCAGCATAGATATTTATAAAACAGTATGGAAACTGTAATTAAATATCGTTTTAGAGGACCAGGGTACCTACTTGTGTTCTAATGTAATTTAATTAATGCAACATTTTGCTATTCTTTAATTTTTTATTTATTTATTTTAATTCCATTTATATCCCGCCCTTCTCCGAAGACTCAGGGCGGCTTACAAGCTTAGCAGTAGCCTTCATTCTATGTATATGCCTGCTTATTAGGGCTTTCACACACACCCCAAGCGGCATTATTACAAAGTCAGCTTAATTGCCCCCAACAATCTGGGTCCTCATTAACAAAGCCAAGAATTTTGAAAGTTTTGTGACCTTCTACCTACTGTAACACATGACCCATCCAAATTTATTGTTGTTTTTTCAAAATATGATACTGACATCTCCACTATTTTACTTTTTCGAGTCAATTACTTTTTGGCAGATAACTATAAAAATTAAAGTGCTTTTAAATTACCAAACTAAATAATTATTCAGTAGAATGATAGTGCTGGCACTTATGTTGTTGTGACTCACTTTGACTAGGCAAATGCTTTGATTAGATTCAGTTTAATTATGATATCAAGCTAAATTTATGCACTGATACAGATAACCTCTTGTAACCATATAAAGTTTAGAAAGTAAATACATCCAATTTCCCCCCCCCCGAGAAATTCAAACATCAGCTGAGCTTAATTCCAGTTCATGTTCATCCCAGCAGCAAATCACTGCTAATAGAATCCATGATAGAATTGTCTACAAATAGTAGCCTACTACGGTATAGAGAAAACTACGAGCCATAGGAAGAATCATTTCCTTTTTGGCTAGTGGTAAATAAATAAATCAGTTTCCCTTTTTTTCTCTCCAGATTGATTAAAAAAGATGAAATATTAACTTGAAGAAGTTTGCAAATATTATTAAATGTGTGTGTATATTTTGATATTCATACTCATGTAATAGATGCATCCATTTGCAGGTAAAAAGCCAAGATGAAAAAAAAATATGCAAGGATACATATAAAATTCCAAGAGCATTTAAATTGCTCTGCCTAATGAATATATCTGCCCTTTTTACCTTCTCCTATGCTTAATTTCTGTTCTGTTAGTAAATGCTGATGTAGATTGCTTGGGATAGTGAGATGGGTGGCATGTTAAGCAAACAAGTAAGCAAGCCAGCAAACAAACAAATTCTTTAAAAAATCCAATCTCAAAGAAAATTCTCATTCATTTCCACCTCATCCATCTATTTCCCAATCCAATAATTCCCTTGCCTCTTCCTCCCCCGCTTCTCTCCCTCTCTTCCTCATATTCTAGAGAGAGATATGTTCTGTCCAGATTTAGTAATAAGTAATTGAAGCCACATTAAAAATGGCTGTTTTTTTTTCACGGCGTTAGGCTAACAAATAATTCAAGCTGAATTTAAAATGTAGATGACTACATTCAGCTTTTGAGAATTATATTTTTATAGGAGAATAGAAAAGCCTGAACCTTTTAATTCCATTTCTTCCCCAGAATTTATTTCCTCTCTGGTATATAATGTCACCTAAGAATATATCATCCCTACAGTATGAGGTTTAAGTATGTTTGTAAATGAGTTGCAAAGCAGGAGGGTGGATGCGGGGGGGGGGGGGAGGAAGGCTTTGACTAGTGCTGAAAACAGTCATTTTTACAAGAATGGCACAGTGTCTTAACAAGTCATTATCAGAACAATACATTTTATGGCTTTGCTTCAGATAATGTAGCATCTATCATAAAACTTTGCAGAGTTAGTATTACACTACCAGCAATATATCATCTAGTTGTAAATAAGGACAAAAGAAATATTTTAAGTGGATATAGCAAGGAGGAGAAGAACAGTACATGCTTTGAACTATAAAGCCACTTAAAACACTTAAAACATATTTAAGTGGATGGTATGGCTTGATTTGTCACCTCTAAATAAAAAAGGAAGTCAAATTTCATTTTCAGTGAAATTGCTTTTAATTTTATGATGAAATAATGTAGAGTAATTTATCAAGCAAGCATTTCTGAAGGTTTTTTTAAACTTATGTTTAAAATGCAAGATGCATTAGGCTCACTAATGTTTCTTGTTTGCAATCAAGAAGAGAAGGATATATAACAACGCCTCTCTCCATCCCCCACCCAAAATTGCTTTAGACTAAGGGAGAAATTTATTTTGGTACTATAAAAGCTTACATTGAATGGCTTTGGGATCAAAAGCAATAACACATAGACTTATATACCACTTCACAGTGCTTTACAGCCTTCTCTAAGCAGTTTACAGAGTCAGCATATTGCCCCCAACAATCTGGGTCTTCATTTTACCGACCTCGGAAGGATGGAAGGCTGAGTCAACCTTGAGCCAGTGAGACTCGAACTGCCAAACTGCTGGCAGCTGGGAGTCAGCAGAAGTAACCTGCAGTACTGCATTTGAACCACTGCACCACCAGGGCAACATACTTCTCAATAACACTCACCAAGAAAAATCATGGGAAGACTTCATATCGTACTGTAGGATTTACCATAGGGTTCTGGCCTCAATGGGATAAAGAATGTGGGATTGCCTATTTATTTAGAAAATGTTCATGGCTGCCTATCTTGTGCAAGAGAATCCTAGGTGCCTCCCAACAACATTCTATAAACGTAAAATGAATGTAACCCACAAAACCAAATTAAAGTATGATATCCCATCACAGCACCATAACATGCCACCAACTCTACATTTATATTTACTGGGGTCACTTCTATTCTAAGCCAATATGAAGAAGTAGGATGAAAAACCAGATCTTTATTGCCCTCTGGAAGGCTAATAGGTGGGGCCTCTGAATCTCAGGAGGGAGGTTGTTCCAAAGAGCAACTGCTTCACAGTGCTTTACAACGCTCTCTAAGCAGTTTACAGACTCAGCATATTGTCCCCAACAATCTGGGTCCTCATTTTACCAACCTCAGAAGGCTGGAAGGCTAAGTCAACCTTGAGCTGGTCAGAACTGAACTTGCATTCCAACCACTGTGCCACCACAGCAACCATCACGTGACTTCTTAAATGATGCATGAGCACCTGTGCAACAAATGATAAGATTCTGCAAATGCAGTTTTAATCTGCGTTAGTAGAACTCTCATTAGTAGAACTCTGGTTTCCAAATCATAGGAACTATTAAGAAAAAATAATATTTACACTTTATTTTAAATTTTGGAAATGAGAGAAAAGTAACAGAACTATGGCTCTCTTTCTTGATAGTGTTAATGCATTTTTTGTAATGTACACAAATGACCAGCTCCATATTATCCTACTATGGACACATTATGCAAAGACCTGGAAAAGGTTCTAATGGTAAAATGAGGACCCAGATTGTTGGGGGCAATAAGCTGACTTTGTAATAATGCTGCTTGGGGGGGGGGCGAAAGCCCTAATAAGCAGGCATATACATAGAATGAAGGCTATTGCTAAGCACATTGATTTGTGCTTTAAATTGTAAGCCGCCTTGAGTCTTCGGAGAAGGGCGGGATATAAATGGGATTAAATTAAATTAAATTAAATTAATGCTGGGAAAGGTGGAAGAAAAGAAGAAGAAGATGATCATCAGTAATGTAAAAAGACTCAATTATAGTGCTAAGTGCACCTTTGGAGGTCCTGAGGAACCACTTTGGGGAGACTGTCATGAGAAAATTTATCTATATGGTCATTAACAGTCAACAATGACTTGATGATAAACAACTTGATGGTCAATATAGGTAAGCCCCCTTCATGGATTACTGCCTTGTCGTGGCGAAGGGGCTTGGATAATTCAATGAAGCTATGAGCTATGCCGTGCAGGGCCACCCAAGATGGAAAGGTCATAGCAGAGAGTTCTGACAAAACGTGATCCACTGGAGAAGGAAATGGCAAACCACTCCAGTATCTTTGCCATGAAAACCCTATGGACAGTACCAAAAGGCAAAACGATATGACGTTGGAAGATGAGCCCCTCAGGTCGGAAGGCGTCCAATATGCTACTGGGGAAGAGCAGAGGGCTAGTAATAGTAGCGCCAGAAAGAATGAAGTGACTGGGCCAAAGCCGAAAGGACGCTCAGCTGTGTATATGTCTGGTGGTGAAAGGAAAGTCTGATGCTGTAAAGATTTTTTCTCCATAGGAACCTGGAATGTAAGATCCATGAATCAAGGAAAGCTGGACATGGTCAAACAAGAGATGACAAGACTAAACATCGACATCTTAGGTATCAGCGAATTAAAATGGACATGAATGGGTGAATTTAATTCAGATGACCATCAGGTATACTACTGTGGGCAAGAATCCCTCAGAAGAAATGGAGTAGACTTCATAGTCAATAAAAGAGTAGGAAAAGCAATACTGGGATACAATCCTCAAAATGACAGAATGATCTCAGTTCGAATCCAAGGCAAACCATTCAATATCACAGTAGTCCAAGTCTATGCCCCAACCACCAGTGCTGAAGAGGATGAAATTGACCGGTTCTATGAAGCCCTACAGCATCTTATAGAACTAACACCAAAAAATGATGTCCTTATCATCATGGGGGATTGGAATGCTAAGGTAGGAAGCCAAAAGATAACCAGAATAACAGGCAAGTTTGGCCTTGGTTTACAAAACGAAGCAGGGCACAGGCTGATAGAATTTTGTCAAGAGAATACGATGGTCATAGCAAACTCTCTTTTCCAACAACCCAAGAGATGGCTCTACACATGGACGTCACCAGACAGTCAACACAGAAATCAGATTGACTATATGCTCTGCAGCCAAAGATGGAGAAGCTCTATACAGTCAGTAAAAAGAAGAGGAGGAGCTGATTGTGGCTCAGACCATGAGCTTCTCATTGCAAAGTTTAGGCTTAAACTGAAGAAAGTAGGGAAAAGCACTCTGCCACTCAGGTATGAATTAAATCATATCCCTGTTGAATATACAGTAGAGTTGACAAATAGATTTAACAGAGCCTTGGTGGAGCAGTGGGCTAATGCCTCCTTAAGTAACACCAGCTGCCTGCAATTAGTGCAGGTTCGCATCCCACCAGGCTCAAGGTTGACTCAGCCTTCCATCCTTCAGAGGTAGGTAAAATGAGGACCCAGATTGTTGGGGGCAATTAAGCTGACTTTGTAATAATGCCGCTTGGGGTGTGTGTGTGAAAGCCCTAATAAGCAGGCATATACATTGAATGAAGGCTACTGCTAAGCTTGTAAGCCGCCCTGAGTCTTCGGAGAAGGGCGGGATATAAATGGAATTAAAAAAAAAAAATTAAGGAATTTGATCTGATAGACAGAATGCCTGAAGAACTATGGACAGAGGTTCGCAACATTGTACAAGAGGTAACAACTAAAACCATCCCAAATAAAAAGAAATGCAAGAAAGCAAAATCGCTGTCTGAGGAAGCTTTGCAAATAGCTGAGGAAAGGAGGGAAGCGAAAGGCAAGGGAGAAAAAGAAAGATACGCCCAATTGAATGCAGAATTCCAGAGAATAGCTAGAAGAGATAAGAATGTCTTCTTAAATGAACAGTGCAAAGAAATAGAAGAAAACAATAGAATAGGGAGGACCAGAGATCTTTTCAAGAAAATTGGAGAGATGAAGGGAACGTTTCATGCAAAAATGGGCATGATAAAGGACCAAAATGGCAGGGACCTAACAGAGGCAGAAGAGATTAAGAAGAGATGGCAAAATTACACAGAGGAACTATACAAGAATGAGCTTAACATCCCTGATAATCACAATGAGGTGGTCAATGACCTCGAGCCAGACATCCTAGAATGTGAAGTGAAGTGGGCCTTAGAAAAGCTGAGCAACAACAAAGCTAGTGGAGGTGACAATATTCCAGCTGAGCTATTCAAAATCTTAAAAGATGATGCAGTAAAAGTGCTACACTCAATTTAAATTTGGAAAACTCAACAGTGGCCACAGGATTGGAAAAGATCAGTTTACATTCCAATTCCAAAGAAAGGCAGTGCCAAAGAATGTTCAAACTATCGCACCATTGCACTCATTTCTCATGCTAGTAAAGTTATGCTTAAAATCCTACAAGCTAGACTCCAGCAGTATGTGGATCGAGAACTACCAGAAGTACAGGCAGGATTTCGAAGAGGCAGAGGAACTAGAGATCAAATTGCCAACATATGTTGGATCATGGAGAAAGCTAGAGAGTTCCAGAAAAACATCTACTTCTGCTTCATTGACTATGCTAAAGCCTTTGATTGTGTGGATCATAACAAACTGTGGCAAGTTCTTAAAGAGATGGGCATACCAGACCATCTTATTTGTCTCTTCAGAAACCTATATGTGGGCCAAAAAGCAACAGTGAGAACTGGACACGGAACCACTGACTGGTTCAAAATTGGGAAAGGAGTCCGGCAAGGCTGTATACTGTCGCCCTGCCTATTTAACTTATATGCAGAGCACATCATGAGAAAGGCAGGGCTATTTGAGTCAGAAGTTTCAATTAAGATTGCCGGAAGAAATATCAACAACCTAAGATATGCAGATGATACCATTCTAATGGCAGAAAGTGAAGAAGAACTAAAGAGCCTCGTGTTGTGGGTGAAAAAGGAGAGTGCAAAAGTTGGGTTGAAACTTAATATTAAGAAAACTAAGATCATGGCATCCGGCCCTCTCAATTCCTGGCAAATAGATGGGGAAGAAATGGAGGTAGTGACAGATTTTATTTTCCTGGGCTCCAAGATCACTGCAGATGGGGACTGTAGCCAAGAAATTAAAAGACGCTTGCTTCTCGGGAGGAAAGCAACAGCAAATCTAAACAGCACACTAAAAAGCAGAGACATCACCCTGTCAACAAAAGTGCGTATAGTCAAGGCTATGGTCTTCCCAGTTGCAATGTATGGCTGTGAAAGTTGGACCATATGAAAGGCTGAGCGCCAAAGAATTTGAACTCTGGTGCTGGAGAAGACTCCTGTGAGTCCCTTGGACTGCAAGGCGATCAAACCGGTCAGTCCTAGAGGAGATCAACCCTGACTGCTCTTTAGAAGGCTAGATCCTGAAGCTAAAACTCAAATACTTTGGCCACCTAATGAGAAGGAAGGACTCACTGGAGAAGAGCCTAATGCTGGGAAAGATTGAGGGCAAGAGAAGAAGGGGATGACAGAGAATGAGGTGGCTGGATGGAGTCACTGAAGCAGTACACGTGAGCTTAAATGGACTCCAGAAGATGGTAGAGGACAGGAAGGCCTGGAGGAACATTGTCCATAGGATCGTGATGGGTCGGACAGAACTTCGCAGCTAACAACAACAACAACAATAGGTAACCCATAAGGTCAATTTGGAAAATAGAAGCAAATGAGAAGAAATTATGGAAACTTTAGCAGAGGGAAACTTTGATGGGCTTTAATGTTTCAGAGACTGAATCATCAGCAACAATCAAGAACAGTGCTGGACACAATATCCACAGTACATATTGAGATATTCAGTAGCTACTTAACAAGCCTTCTAAATAGATAGTAATTCAAACAATGCATGCTTGTGGTAGGCAAAGTTCAATTTTGGTTGAATTCCATTTGAAAGACTTAGTACTTTTCGTGTCTCTTAAGTATTGGGGAAATTCAAGGGTAAATGAGCAAGAAAGAAGAAAAATATGGATATAAGGCTTGTTCTTTCTTAAGACCCATGATAGCCATTAATAAAATAAGTGGAAGTAAAAATTGTTTCTTTTTAAAAAGGTATGGGGTGTCTGTTTGTGTGTGTGCTTGCTTAACCACTATGCCAAACTGGCTATGGCACCAATATATATAATGCAAAAAATATGTACCTGAGCAGGGGTGTCAAACTCAATTTCATTGAGGGCCACATCAGCATTGTGGATGCCCTCGGGGGGGCAGGGGGGTATGGCCAGGGTGGGCATGACCTACTGAGTGGGCATGGCTGGAGTGCATATGGCCTACTGGGTGGGCATGGCCAGCTCTACATCATTGGCATCAAGGATGCCTATGGGGGCCTGGGCAGGAGTGGGACAGATCTGGGGGTCTCTGGCAGAAGGAGGGTAAGTAAGTGGGGGCCATTCCCTCACTGTTTCCAGGATGGCTTCGGGGGGCCACATGAAACCACTTCGCGGACCAGATTCGGCCCCCAGGCCTTGTGTTTGACATGTCTGTACTAGAGTGAAAGACATAAAAATATAACATTTCCATAACAGAAATAATAGCTGCAAGATCAAATCTGCGATCAGACCATATTGTTGATCTTTTGCCTTCCCCCCTCTCTCCTTTGTGTTTTGTGCAGTTATCTTGTAATAAATGGAAAAGAGAAAGGAGAGAGAAGAAAAAAAAGAAGGTAAAAAGTCAACTTGGTGGAGCAGTGGAGAGCCTTGGTGGAGCAGTGGAGAGCCTTGGTGGCGCAGTGGGCTAATGCCTCCTTAAGTAACACCAGCTGCCTGCAATTAGTGCAGGTTCTCATCCCACCAGGCTCAAGGTTGACTCAGCCTTCCATCCTTCCGAGGTAGGTAAAATGAGGACCCAGATTGTTGGGGGCAATTAAGCTGACTTTGTAATAATGCCGCTTGTGTGTGAAAGCCCTAATAAGCAGGCATATACATAGAATGAAGGCTACTGCTAAGCTTGTAAGCCGCCCTGAGTCTTCGGAGAAGGGCGGGATATAAATGGAATTAAAATAAATAAAAAAATAAAATAAACTATATGAAACACCTTGCCATACATCAAAAACATTTCCGAAGCAGTAGAACACAGCTTCCAAGATCTGCAAGTGGGCATTGCACACTGCCTAGAGGCTACCATGCAAGGACAAATTATGCATTGTAAAGATTGCTTGGAGGTAGAAGATACTTCTAAAGTAATCAAACGGATCCCCTGCATGGATTTCCCCTGTGACTACTGTGTAGGACAAGTGGGGAGGAAGCTAACCACCAGATTGCAAGAACCCGGGTGAGTGGTCAGACAAGGAGACATGAACTCATTAGTAGCCTCACATTGCAATGAACAAAGAAACACCTTTAATTTTGCAGCTACTATGTTCAGTGGCCGTGCAGGTACAAAGGTAGCCAGGGAAATGATTGAAGCCTGGGAAAGGGTCCCCTTGTCAGTTAACAGGAGTGCTAATTTAGCACCAGCTTATCAAGTACTTGAGAGCTGAAGGTTTGGTAGCACAAGGAAACAACAGCCAATCATAGTCCATCAACACATCAATCAGCCAATAGGAAGACACCACAGTACAACTCATAATATAGCCCAAAGCACATTTTCCAGTAGAGAGAAATTCTTTGAAGATGGGCTCCAGTATGAGTCTCAAAGCTTGGAAGAGTAAGTGTCTGGTCCTGGTGGCTGACCCAGATTTGATCTTGCACCATTATCCTGGGACACATAGATTTGCCTTCATTCATGAAAAAAATAGCTCCTCTTTATTCTGTGTTGGACAGATCCAGCCTTGTATATTGTGTTCTATTCTGGGCATCAGATTTTAAGAATTCTAAAAATGGAAATACCTGCAGACAGGGGTAACTAAGAAGTCTTATAAGGAGAGACTGATAAGTAGGGACATAATGTATATGTTTAGCCTTAAGATGATTGAGTGTAATTAGTACTTTTCAAATAGCTGGAAGGATGTCCCATAAAAGAAGGTCAAGTCATCTCAGGCACTGTAGAAGATGACCAGGCTGAGCCTGAGAGTGGGGTTAAAGATATCATCAGATTGGAGACACCATGCTCTCACAAGAGACCTAAGGCCATCCCCCACCCCCATGGATTCCATTGACTCTTATCTAGCACCACTTTGCTTTGACCATTAGTAGATCAGATTCTTGTGCATAAGTAGCATGAAATCAACTCATAGTGCTTTTGAACTCTATCCCAGCTCCTGGTTTCTTGTGCCTGACAGGCATGGAATAATAGTTTTAAACTACAGGAAGCCAGTAAACAGTTCAATTGTGGAACCAATTAGGGAGGGAGCTGAAGAACTCCCTTTCACTGGATTCATTCAAGAAAATGGGAGGTCACTATCTATCAGGGAGGTTTTAATCTGGATTACTGCCCTCAACAAGGAATTACATTTGATGACCTAAATGGATCCTTCTACTCTACAGTAGTCCTCTATTAATCAAATAATGATATTCAGATTTATAGTATGCAATGTGAAATTCTATTATGAAATATAAAGACGTGTGTTTGCATTTGCATATTAATCCTCAAAATGTACAAAATGTATATTGACCTGCTGAAAAAAAAAGAGTAAATTAAATCCTCTGGCATCTCTGTTAGGGAGTGCTGTGTGCCCTTGGCTACAAAGCTTTTAAATTTAATATTATCAACGTCTACATTTTGATTTTTGTTGGTTTGTTTACTAGTAAAAAGCATTTATAAGAAACTAAGTTATTACATGCTACTATTTTTCTCCTATTCTCTTTAATGTCTATATTCTGAAACATTTGTTGGTAAGTTTTAAACAGCAGGTGTCAAATGCTGAGGCTGAGTGTAATAATCATAATGATTCGAAGAAAACATTGAGCTCCATGGAAATAACAATAAAGGGGAGAAACTTAAATATACCTCTCTCCTAGGATGTTGCTGTTTACAAATGCTTAATAGAACTAGATCTTGTATTTTTTTCACCACCTGGAAAAAGCAACATATTATTTGTATTGTAAATGTTATGTTTTAAAAACACACCAGGACTCCAATCTAACTAAAGTTATTCAGGCTTAAACTCCATTCCAATCAATTGGGACACATTAATTGTATTTCATATTGATTTTCACTGTACCCCCCACCCTTCCATCAACACTGAGCTTGGACAAAGCTGACAACATTGGGTTTGTTTACTTCCTCATTTCCCCAATCTTTAGTAATATATTTGTTTTGTCCTGTCTCTCTATCAGTGTTTGTTTTAAAACAAAAACAAAAAACCCAACCCACACTAACATTTTAAAATGTTTTTATTCACATTTCTCCTCATTTATGCCTTTGTATATCCATATTTTTCAAATTATATATACCTGTTAGGTAGATGACTATGGCCTAACTGGTTGGGTTGGCAATATATATAAACTATGATTGTATTGTTGTAATAGAAACTGTATTGTATCACTTTAACTGTGTGATGATTGGCCAACACTGTTTTTCCAACGGCCATAAGAGGGAGCTAGAGACATAGCTTCTTTCTCTCTGTTATTCTCTCTGTTACATTTTGCTGTTATTTGCTGATTATTGTGGTTTGTGGGTTTGCTACTGTTTGCTAAACCTGAAGAACTGTGTTTTGATTTTCGGACTGGTAAGAAGACTATGTATTGGATAATCCTTGGACTATTGTTATTTGCTATCATCTCTTTACTCGTGTATGACCTGGACTGATTTTTTCTTGGACTGTGCTATTGTATTATTTCACAAGTAAAACTTTTTTACACACCTCAGCGTATCTGTGTGGTTGCTGCGTAAACATGCCTACTCTCAGTATCCTCTTTTTCTGTGCACGCTCTTGTTAGCTCAAGAGGTACTCTGCACATCCTTATCAATATCTAAAGCTGTTTT
The DNA here is from genome assembly GCF_947247035.1 of Vipera ursinii. NCBI lineage: Eukaryota > Metazoa > Chordata > Lepidosauria > Squamata > Viperidae > Vipera > Vipera ursinii. The sequence goes on from NC_139512.1 coordinate 37,511,876, forward strand.
CATAATCTCTATATGTCTGTTTTATTTACTTAATATTTATAATTTTGTGTGCAGCTTTACATATAAAGAAAAGCATTAACAATTTAGAAAATAATAAATTTAAATTACACGGTTGTGGTTCGGATTAATGAAACAGTTCAAAAAACATTCAGGCATTGTTCTTCTAAAAGTCTATAATAATGAGAACAAAGCATCGGCACTCATGGATGGATGCCAGAATCTGAATTCTCCTCCCCTAAACCCATCATTATCATACACAACTCCCTCCCTTAATTACACATCATTAATCACATTCTCCAATTAGCCCAAAACGCAAGCTTCACTTCCATTATCTTGCGTGTCATTCTTATCTAATTTATACATCCATTTAGCATACTCCTCCCCGCAACTTCTTTCTATTCAGAGCAAGCAGTTTAAAGAAAAAGGCTGCCTCTTATAATGTCAGAGCAAAAACATCCAATGTTTGCAGCGTTGACATACACTTTTTTCAGTTTGAATATGGGAAATGTACTATATATTAAATTTGTCTTACCATTTTATTTCCTAATATTTGGTGAAGCTACTACAGTTAAGTCGGAGCTATGGCTTTAATTCCTTTGAACTGGAATTGGAATCATACTTACCTGGGAATAATTCATTGAAAATAATAAGACTTATTCAGATCATGTCCTGCATGTACCTTCTTTTCTATTATAATTGTCAAGTTAAAATGATATTTGGATTAGAGCATTATTACATACTACAAATGGAGACTTAAAATACATAATATTTTTAGAGGACTTTTCTGTAATTAGGGAAGGACTGCAGTCTAGGAAAGTGCTTGACCAATAATGATTTCTGTTTGTATAATGCCTGTGCAAATTGGCTGCAATTTGTATTTTGCTACTCATCTCATCAAAGCACTTTGCATTGCTCTGTCTGCCTTCTCTGGCACCATCCAGAAGCCAGAATATGTTTCTGCAGATGATGTGCCAGAGGACATGATCAGAGGAATACAAAACTAAACAACACAGTAGCTTTATTCTACTCTAAAGAAGCAGGAGTTTCTGTTACTTCATGAAGCACCTTTGATGTTTCACTCAAAGCCTCATTACAGGGAAACGTCTCTTTCAGCCTTTCCACACATTTAATTTATACACCAATTTCAAATGTTCAAAATAGTTTGTGTGTATTATTTCAAAAATTGTTACTTTATACCAAATAATTACATGTTACTTGAGTAGAGTCCAAAGAGATGACTGAGATGCCTTCAAACTGATTCCTAGAATCTGGAATTGCACCCAGATACCTATTGGAAGTCAGTGCACCTTATAGGAACATACTGTGGTGTGCCTAATAGTGTATGTGCCACTGCATTCTGGACTAGCTGAAGTTTCTGAATGCTTTTAAGGGCAGCTCCATATATATGCATATGACTATGTGTGACCTTGAGGAGTGTCTCCTGATCTAGGAATGGGCATGAATGGCACACAAAACTTAATTATGCAAAGGCCCTTCTAACCACAGGCAATGCCTGGTGATAGTTACTCATGACTTGGTTATCTTGCATTTAAATTGCTGTAATTCAGTCTACTTGGAGCTACCTTTGAAGACTATTTAGAAACTGGAGCAGAATACAGTATCCTGTATCCTGGCAGCTAATAGTCATTAAATCAGGGTAATTTCTAATGTAATGGGCAGAAGAAATAAACTTGAAGAAGAGCTGCCACTAAGGCAATAGTCACATAAAAGAAATCTAGTCTGGGCCAGTATTGTAACCCAAGTAAACATTACAGGACCTTTCCAAATTTTCATAGAGAGAAAGAGAGAGTGAGAGCGAGCAAGAGAGAGAGGAAATAAATTCTGAGTTGTAAGATTCTGTTATTATAATCTTATAATAAAACTAGCATTAACCATGCATGACTTTGTCCCTAATATACTGTACCTCTTTACTGGGACAGCATATAAGTTTTATCAGTAGGTTTCCTTGGGATCAGCCTAAGATCAGACAATATATTTCAATGTTGCTTTGTGAGATATTATTTTGATATCCCTTTTCAGTGTGAAGCATGTACTAAAGGGAGAAAGCATGGAGTAGACAGCAAGAACCATTTTAATGAAATGCATTAATATTTTATATAGCATTCTTCAAAATGCAATACCACTGTAACATCTTAGGTTTCTATAATGCCTGTGGTCCTGAAGTCCATGAGTTATACATGGGAGTTTATTTTGGCTTGTATGGAAATTTATTGATCTTTCTACAATGCTTGAGTATCTAAATGCCATTTCAGGAGAGATGAGATGAAGCCCAGGTGGCATATCACTCTATATGTATGCAAATCTATTTAGCTACCATGTAACTATGTGCTTGGCATTTTATATGTCTCCATAGCAAATCTTTAGGGAATATCAAGCTAGATATGGAAGTGTTTCAGTAAGGGTTGTGAGATTGGATGTTATAGCTGAGTGTACAGTGAAATTTTTTTCTCAGTGATTTTTATGTTTTTGCTGTCATTGAGAGCTTTTGATATATTTTTATGTATTATTACATACTCAGAGTGTTGTTTACAAGATGGGAGAGAGAGAGAGAGAGAGAGAGAGAGAGAGAGAGAGAGAGAGAGAGAGAGAGAGAGAGAGAGAGAGGGAGAGAGAGAGAGAGAGAGAGAGAGAGATGACAGTAAAAAAAAAGAAAAAAAATCAGGCAACAGACATGGCCAGGTAGTTCTTTTCACAACTTCATTTTATGTTGTAATTGCACATGTTTCTAGAAGCCCTGGTCCCAGTCACTCATGTCTTAGTGACCTCCCCACTGGATTACTGCAATGTGTTCCACATGGGGCTTCCTTTGAAAAACTTAGAAGTTGCTGCTAGGTCATAGGGAGTTATGGATGTGCCTTGGTATGTCTATGAAACACCACTACTTTGCAAACTACATTGGCTTTAAGCTTCTGGATACAATTAAGTGTGTTGGTTATTGCCTACAATGCATAGCACAGATCAAAATTAAATGTGAGATTGCTTGTGTCCCATTAATATTGTTTTTCCCATCAGATTCAACAGATTTGGAATGCTCTGAATCTTTTCTATAAAGCAATGGTTTCTGATGGAACCCAGGAAGTATACAGTACCTTCTCTGTCATAATACCTGTCCTATAGAACTGCTTGCCTCCTCAGATTTGGATGGCACACAACCTTATTGGTCTTTTGTATACAATTGAAAACCTGTCTGTTCCTATGAGCACTGGTCATATTGTTGAGTTAAGTGTATTTCTAAAGGCTATTGCAGTATATTGATTGGGGGCCCTTGTATTGTGTTTATGAACATTTATAAATTTGTTATTAAGCTGCTCAGAATTGCTTGTGAACTAAATTGTTCTTTAAAATCTTATGGCATTAATTGTGAGTGTTGGAAAGTTATTATTTATCCGTGATAAATAAAGAAACAAACTGTAGCAACTTTAAGATGCATGGCTGGAAATTCTGGGAGATAAAGCTGTAAAGGCTGAGAAACACTGATCTAAATCAGTTTCTACATTATACAAGCCATAGGAAGGCAATTTGGGTTTTGGATGGCTTTAATTATTTCAGAACTTATTGTCATGCAGCAATTGTATTTAAAGAACCTCCTCTATATTTCTGCGGTGGTACCTGCCCTATGGAACATCATTTTTCCAAGGTTAGGCTGGCCCTCTCCTAGGTGTCCTTCTGAAAGGATCGTTCTTTGCCATTTGTCCAAGAGATGAGACAGTGGTGTGGAGCCCATAAAATGGATGTACCCCTTTCGACTTATTCTGCTTTCCCAGGGATTGTATTGTATGTCATTAACTGCTGAATTGTTTTAATGCTTGTATTGTTTGTATGACTATTTTATTTTTATTTTGTGGAAGGAGGGGTACTGTTTATGTTTTAATTGTAAGCTGCTCAAAGTCATGAAGATGAGATGGATTGCTTAAATAAATAATAAAATGGTCATTTTACTTAGTAGGTTACTGGGAGTTAAATGAAAATGCTGCATTCATCACAGTGTGGCATATATAACATGTGTTTGTTTCTATATCCTTCTGTCCTCTTCCTGCATAAATATTTTTTGATGCTAATTGGATTGTTTTTGCCAAGCTTGATATAGCGTGTTATCTTGCCTGATTGACCTAAAAGACATCTCTGACATGTTTTAAATAAAATAAAGACCAGTTAATAAATAAGGTCTTATCTCTGCTTGGTGAGACAGATTATAACCACAAATGGTCTTTAATATTCCTTGAAGATCCATAATTCATGGGGACATAATTAAATTATTATTTTGTATGATTTGTAATTAACAAAGAAGATTGTTCTTCAAGAAATGATCTTCCATTATTGTAAGATTGAAGACAACTTTGCCCGAATGCCATTTGTTCTGACTGATAGACATTTTTGAGAAATTAGATCCTAGCTACTTTCAGATGCAGAAAAATGGACTTAATAACTTAGATGCTTTAATATTAGATTTCCATCCAATTTAAAAAACAAAAACAAAAGAACAATAACCCTATTTGTGGCTAAAAATATAAAAGCATATTGCTCTGTATAGCCTTTACATACTGCAATGCATTTTTATTTTGAAGCAACAATTTCTAGCTTCTTTTCTGCTTTCCTTTTTTAGAAATAAATACTGATTTTACCATAATGTTTGAATCCTAACTTGTCATTTTTATTACAACAGCAGGAGCAGCAACCATCTGAACCTCAGGAAATAAATACTATACAAATGTCAGGGAAAGACTGTCAGGGCTGGAGAATGAGTTTCTCCAAGTCTTCTAAGAGAATGTTCCCTTTGTTTCAGATGCAATCCATGTATAGATTATATTATTGATATTTGATTTCAGTGACCTAGCTTAGGCAATTGCTGGCTACAGAATTGATATCATAGTGTGATCATAAACATGCAAGTATGCTAAAGATTACAGTTAGAAAAAAATGAAAATCAGCAAATTTGATACATACAGCAGTTGAATCCTACTTGAACACAAACCGTTGCATAAAAATAAATTAATGTTAAAAACCCTCAACTTTCTCTAGGATTAGCTTGGATCATATTAACTTAAATAATATTTTTCACTTCATTTAATCCACTCATTTAGTTTAGCTTTCTACAACTTGCTTTCAACCAGATTGTGGCAACTTCCATAATTCCTACCCAGCGTGGTAATTTGCCACTGGTAATTAATTCCTATTATCCAATTTAATACATCACAATCAGAGCTGAAAAAAAGAAATGACTGCATCATTTTGGCAGTGAGTAAATATGCTGGATCTCCTATCGTCCTTTTTAAATTTTTCTTAAACAGTAAATCTAGCAATGGTTTACCTATATGCAATTAAAAAAAATCTTTTTCAAAATTAGAATTATTGCTAAGAAACAAATATTCATATATTTTAGCTATTCAGTGTATTCTATAAGGTTGAAAATTATGCCATCCTAGGCAGCACCTATAGATCTTTTCACATTGAAAAACTGACATGTTTTGTTTCAGTCCCTCTGCCTTTTTATTATCATATTTTATTACATTATAGGGTGAAGTAAAAAAAAAATCTTACCTTAGGCTACTGAATGCATATAATTACTCCCCCTTCTTCTCCATGCAGGTGTCCCTCGAGGTGCATCATGTTACTGTCTCACACTCCTTTGTCATATCTTATTGTTTTCTTGTTGATTGGACTCACATTTTGAATCCTGACGAAGGAGGCTCAGTCTCAGAGTATTAGCACCAGTTTGTACTAATGCAAAATGCCAGGGCATCATTTCTATAGGCAAGCAAAAGATACATCTCTTCCCCCACCTCAGAAACAATCCCATGAAAGTTCAAGGCTTTCTAAAATAATGTTATCTCGAAAGAAGACTCAGGACTTTTTACTATAGAAGCATAATTCTGTTTTGAATATGAAAGACATAATATGTTTTTAGCTATGTACACTTAGATAATATAATTTTTAAGGAAGACCTAAAGTTCTCAAAGTAGGATTAGGGAAGATTTATTCCCACCCAACAACCCTTGACAGTTCATCTGTTTATGGCAGGTTTGGAAGCTGTAGAAAGCAGGTAATGGGTGAAAATGGCTTCTTTCTCCATACTACTTATACTGTACAGTATATGCCTTGTCTCCACAAATGCCTACTGGGTATAGCTCATCTCAAATACATTATAACCACATGAATTGAATAAAACAATATTCAAAGCAATACTGTAACTTGGTACAGGAGTGAGTGTTGTGGCTTTTCGGATTTTCAGACCTTCTATACCTAGAGTTACTCAAGATCAAACCTGGGATTGTTGCCTTATAAACAGGGGTGTTTATAACTCAGGAGATTCAGATCCAGCAATTTGAATTTGTAATTTGTTCAAAGATTTGATTAAATAAAAGTCTGTGCACACATGCACAAAAGTCCATCAAATCTTCCAATTAATTGAAAGATGCCTATTTAAATGTTTTAGCAGTTTGAATCCAAGATTTACTTTAAGGGGATGAATCGATTGAATCACCTTTAAATTGAAGCTTTGCATAAGCAAACAGGGTAACATGCTGAGTTACTCAACTAAACTATGATATAGCATTATGAGGTGAAAGGGAGGAGGTTGTAAAATTCAATTATCTTTCACAAATGAAGGCAAATATTCATGTCCCAGGATAATGTTTAAGGATCCAATTTGGGTTGATTGCCAGGACTCACAGGTTTTGTCTTCTGAGCTTTCGGACTCATGCTGGAGCTCCCATCCTCAGGGAGCTTCTCTCTCTAGCAGCTAGAGAAAAATTCCCCTGAAGATGGGCTCCAGCATGAGTCTGAAAGCTTGGAAAACAAAAACCTCTGGGAGAAGAACGAAGCTGAACTCACCAGCCTGAGGATGACGGATGAGATTTCGGCGAAATGTCCTGTTATTTGGGTTTTTCCCCACGTAGAACTAAAGGTGTAGGGGCGACGTTTCGACAGAATCCCATCCGTCATCATCAGGCTGGTAGCTTCTGCTTCCTTCTTCTGGGAGAAGCATGTGGCTGTTTGTTTCTCTTTTTTAACTGCCAGAGGGGGTGTGTTCTGTGGGTGGAGGTGTGCTCTGATTGGGTGGGGGAGTAAGTGTGTTCTGATTGGATGGGAGTGTGTTTTGAATGGTGAGTGTGTTCTGATTGGGTGGGGGTGTGTTTTGAGTGGATGGGCTGGTCTCAGCTGCCAGCCTTAGACCTGAGCTGGTGAGTTGTGCTGCTTTTGTTCGGCTTCGTGTTTGTGGTGGTGCCATGTTTTTATAGTGGGTGTCAGTTTGCTTATTGTGTGGTTTGGAGGGGTTTAAAGTGGCTGATGTTGCAGCTGTAGTTAGGTTTCTGTTTTGTGGTTGTGCCTCGTTATCATTGTGGGTTCGGATTTGCTTTTTGAATGGTTGTGTGGTGGTGATGTCATGTGGTGTTATCATGACTTTGGGTCTATCATTCTTGGTGGTTGGGACTCGTCTGTCAATCAAGGCGGGTTTCCAAATGGTTGGTAGGCGAGAGGTATCATCTCGTTTGTTTATGCTATGGGGGCGTTTTTCTATCTCAATGGCTTCTCTGATTATTCTGTTGTTAAAATGTTCAATTTTGGCGATAGTTTTGGTTTTTTTGAAATCAATTTCATGTCCCGTGGCTTCAAAGTGTTGGACCAGGGATGAAGTTTGTTCTCCTTTTCTGAGTGAGTTTTTGTGCTCTTCAATGCGTGCACTTATTCTTCTGTTGGTCTGTCCGATATATGTGGTGGGGCAGGTGGTGCATGGGATTTCGTATACTCCTTGGTTTTCTAAGCCAATTATGTCCTTGGGGTTTCTTAGGATGGTGGATATTTTTCTGTCTGTGTAGAATGCTGTTTTGATGTTGTGTTTTTGGAGGACCTTGCTGATTCTGTCTGTGGTCCCTTTTAAGTATGGGAGGAAGGCTTTGCCATTTTCTTGTTCTCTGTCTTGGGTTTTTGTGGATCAGGCTGAAGACACATTGTACTCTAAGGATTTATATGCATAATTCCAATTAATACTTATAGATGTTATACTCTTGACTCTCATGAGATCATAAATACAATTGCAAGGAAAATATACTTATAAAACAGCTCAATTTCCATTCCCTTAAGTTTCCATGACATCAATGTTCTTTAGGGCACCACTTTGGAGTTGAATCAGTTTCTCCAATAATAGATAGGGGAAGATTAGGTTATATCCAATTATTGGCAGTTTTTCATGTTGTCCTCACTTTTCCTTATTTATTTGTGAATTATTATTAGAAGTCATGAAAATGCATGTTAAATATGTATTTTAGACTGATTTTCAAAGTAAATACATAACACATGCATTTAGCTCAAACATGCCATTTTATTTCCACTTTAGTTGGCTTAAAATAAAAAAAAACTACATTGTAATAAAGGTGGGGCATAAATAAATAAATAATATAGGACAATTATGGAAGCTTTTTGGTTAAATGATCTTATCAATTTCAAGTTCTTCTACCGTTTACATATTTTACAGAAGAGGTTTGTACACATGTTCATATGCACTTTTGCATTCCCATCTAGCATCTGAAATGTTTTATTATTTTTGAAAAAGATTAACAGTAGAGAAATACAATATTTTCATATATGTCTCCATATGTATCTACATATATCTCCACATGTCCTAATTTATATATTTCCAATATTGGAAAAGTGCAGAGGAGGCTAAAATAACCCACATTTTTTAAAGTGACTTCAGGTTCATAAAATCATGTGCCACTGAAGGAAAATAGATAGAAAGATACTTTTCTGCCTTTCTCAGAATGCTACTTTTACAGTTATTTCTGTAGCAGGGGAAACAAATCAATTGCAGGGAAAGATTTTGAGAGACAGGTGTGCCCTCATCTTATAGTTATGAGCATTCCAAAGGTACCCGATTTGCTGTTGAAATAAACATAATTCTGGACTAAGTTGGGCTTTGATGAGAACCAGCAGGTCAAATTTTCAATTCTAGAGCTTTCAACTGAATACCAACACATTTCCTTATATTCTAATTTAATTCATGGCCAAAATATTGCATCCCTTTCTCCTTAAGGTCTTGCTTTAAACATTGGCTTTAATTCTTTATTTCTCTTTTTTAATCTCATATTTTAAATGTCTGTTTTGATGATGTGTCATAAATAATTAAAATGGTATAAATATAATCTCTTTTCAGATCATATGATGGGTTATCCATGGCCTAACTGGGTCAGGCAACATCTCTCTCTGATATATATATATATATATATATATATATATATATATATATATATATATATATATATATATATATATATATATATATATATATATATATATATATATAGCACTCAAGCCTCCTCAAATCATATTGATTAAAGTGGCACTTTGTAGAAATTCTTCAGTGTGATGTATCATTTTAAAAATTCCCAATAGGTGTGTATCTATTTAACATACCTATTTCAGATTTTCAAAAATCCAATTCCCGATCTTCAATCACCTTAAAAAAAAGTCAAAGAATTTTTGGGAACCCTAGTGCCATTAGTAGAATTCAAAGTCTGTGAACCAGAACAGAGTTCTTGGTGCAAAAGACTTGTTTACTTTAAAAGCCCTTGCTCAGAATAAGACTAAATGATATGGGAAATAGGTTTTCCCATTCCGCTTTTTTTAGATGATTTATCCAAATCCAAGAGTATTTTAAATCCATCATCTGGGACTATCTTAACAATTTACAAATCCCCCAGTGGAATTTCAAACCAAAGTTGGTAAACATTGAGGTGCAGTTGGGGGAGAGATTTTGGTAACTTTGTAAAATATATTATAAATGCCTTTATAATTCATGTTTTTGGCTTCTGCCATTGTTAATATTTTGTTTGTTTTCTTTATGTATTTATACATTTTGCTTTGGGGAGGAAATATTTTTTTATTGCAAGCTTGATTGATGCTGTGAGCCTGCTTACTTTCAGATAGGGATGGTGAAAATGCTGGCCTATGTAGGACGACTGTTTAAAATGGGTACGCAGAACGATTCCAAGCTTTAATATTTCTTACTGAAGTTTGGTCCTACAAATAATTTATTTTGTGAAGTGCAAATTTCTTCCTGGATAGAAATGATTTTGATCACAAAGTGAGTTTCTTTCCAAGGTGCTGCTTAATAATATTATTAATATTATTTAGACACTGCAATTTCTGAACACCTATTTTCTTCTGTCCTCTAGTAGAAAAACCATTATATTAGGAAGCTATGTTTCTAAAGGAAACCATATTATATATTTTGAAATATATATCATATTATATATATTTTAAGAAAACCTCGACATCTAAAGCTGCTTTATCAGAGTCTTGGACATTGTGTTTTCCAGGTAGAGCAATATCTTAGCTCTCATTGACTTAAATCCAATATTTTGGGCAGAAAACTTTCTTAATTTTTCTAAATACAAAATTAATATTTTTTTTTTGAAATTAAGTTAAAATACATGTGACAAAAAGTATGTCTTCTATTTCTTTGCAATGTTCATTTAAGAAAGCATTCTTATCTCTTCTAGCTATTCTCTGGAATTCTGCATTCAGTTGGGCGTATCTTTCTTTTTCTCCCTTGCCTTTCACTTCCCTTTTTCCCTCAGCTATTTGCGGAGCTTCTTCAGACAGCCATTTTCCTTTCTTGCATTTCTTTTTATTTGGGATGGTTTTAGTTGTTACCTCTTGTACAATGCTGTGAAACTCCGTCCATAATTCTTCAGGCTCTCTGTCTATCAGATCTAATTGCTTAAATCTATTTGTCAGCTCTACTGTGTATTCATCAGGGATATGATTTAGTTCATATCTGAGTGGCCTAGTGCTTTTCCCTACTTTCTTCAGTTTAAGGCTAAACTTTGCAACAAGAAGCTCATGGTCTGAGCCACAGTCAGCTCCTGGTCTTGTTTTTACTGACTGTATAGAGCTTCTCCATCTTTGGTTGCAGAGCACATAGTCAATCTGATTTCTATGTTGTCGCTCTGGTGATGTCTATGTGTAGAGCCGTCTCTTGGGTTGTTTGAAAAGAGTGTTTGCTATGACCATCGTATTCTCTTGACAAAATTCTACCAGCCTGTGCCCTGCTTCATTTTGTACTCCAAGTGTAAACTTGCCTGTTATTCCGGTTATCTTTTGGCTTCCTACTTTAGTATTCCAATCCCCCATGATGACAAGGACATCATTTTTGGTGTTAATAGTATAAGGTGCTGTAGGGCTTCACAGAACCAGTCAGTTTCATCCTCTTCAGCACCAGTGGTTGGGTGATAGACTTGGAATACTGTGATATTGAATGGTTTGCCTTGGATTTGCACTGAGATCATTCTGTCATCTTTTATTGACTATAAAAGCTACTCCATTTCTTCTGAGGGATTCTTGCCTGCAGTAGTATATCTGATGGTCATCTGAATTAAATTCACCCATTCCTGTCCTTTCTTGCATTTCTTTTTCTTTGGGATGGTGATTCTTTGCTGATTCTTAAGATGTCAATGTTCAGTCTTGTCACCTCTTGTTTGACCACATCCAGCTTGCCTTGATTCATGAATCTTACCTTCCAGTCCTATGGAGAAAAAATCTTTATAGCATCAGACTTTCCTTTCACCACCAGACACATCCACAGCTGAGCGTCCTTTCGGCTTTGGCCCAGTCGCTTCATTCTTTCTGGTGCTACTAGTACTAGCCCTCTGTTCTTCCCCAGTAGCATATTGGACACCTTCTGACCTTAGGGGCTCATCTTCTAGTGTCATATCTTTTTCCATGTTGGTACTGTCCATGGAATTTTTATGGCAAAGATACTGGAGTGGGTTGCCATTTCCTTCTGCAGTGGATCACATTTTGTCAGAACTCTCTGCTATGACCTTTCCATCTTGGGTGGCCCTGCACGGCATAGCTCATAGCTTCATTGAGTTACGCAAGCCCCTTCACCATGACAAGGCAGTAATCCACAAAGGGGACATAATTGCTAGAATGTCCTTAAATAGAAAGCAAAGGTAATAACGTGTAATTGAAGATTTTCAGTTATCTAGGTAGAACTTTCTGGAAGTTGAGTCAGCTGGATTTATTTTCTCTCTGAGACATATTGCCATCCATCATAGCAGCTTCTTTAGTTTGATGAAGTTGGTTAGGCAAATCTGAGTAGGCAGAGAGTCTTTGGAATGTACCAACTCCTAAACTTCTTAGAGGTATTGCTGCACCATCATGCTTTCCTCCCCAAAGTGCATGGCAACATGTGGAAGAAAGCCTGAGGTTGGTGCAGGAATACCCATAAGAATTTTAGGAGTTGGTACATTCCAATGACTCTCTGCCTACTCAAATTCCCCTAACTTGTTTAGATTGAAGAAGCTACTTGGACAGCAAAATGTCTCAAACCAACAAGAAAATAAGTCTAGTTTCCTTGACTCAACTCCCAGATGAGGGTAATAACATTCAAGCAACAAGCAACATAACTTTAGATATTGTTTGTAGTCTAAAATACTGCTAATAAATGTCCATGCAATGCAAATGAATGTAAAGGATTCTTTTTACAATAATCTGAATTACCAACAGTGAAAGCAATTGGTGTGGATAAGAGTCAATGGAAATCAAGGTGGGCTGGACTTAGATCTCTTATAGGCACAAAGTGACTTGAGACTGATTTGAGACACATTTGACTTGAGACACATTTGAACCCTCCCTCGGGCTCAGCCTGGTTATCTCCTACAACAATCAACCAGTAAAATCTCATATATTGGAATGTGCTGGAGAGTCTTGCAAATACACTTGCTTCTTAAATTTGAGAAACTTCAGCTAAGAACTGAAATTTAGAGAAACTGGCCAATTCCTGAAGCAATGTCTGATGTCTGTAATGTACAGAATGACAGGAAATGATTGAGACAGAGATGTTGTTGCTCAGTCAAAAGACAGATCACATAATCTGAACTTAGTCTTAGCTGCATTGCTCCCTTGTCTCTATTCAAGGTGTTTATGTATCTTTTTTTGACCCCAGATTTATCTGCTGAGAAAAAAAATTAACCTGTTTTACAAATGTGTCAAGGACAGATCTATACATCTTGATAGATTTGGTGTCCAGGCTGCTCAGTTACCTGGTCTATTAGAAACAGTAGATTGCTTCTCTGACAACATTAATTTCTGAAGATGTCAGATCATGCCAGAATGGTATATTACTTAATTACAGCTCACCTGGATAACACTGGTGACCTTTATATGCAGCTTTCATTCACTTGAATGTTCAGAAATTTCACCTGTTCCAGAATCTTGCATTTACAGAAGTAAATGAAACACGAAACTCCTTTACAAAGCCTTTCTACTGATTACCCTTCTATTTTAAAGTAAAATTAAAAGTATAAATATATCACTTGGAACCACAGACTATTTAAGAAGGTGGCATTCTCCCAACTGACTCTCTTGATCTCCTCAATCCACATCAGTGGCTCATTTGGCGGAAATGTGAAAAAGTATTTGCTTTCTTGTCCAAGGTAGAGCTGATCTTACTTTGTGTTCTGAAAACAGGTACATTATTCCAACAGTTATTAGAAACTTTACATAGTTTATTTGTTGAATGATCTTGTTATGCTTTTTTCCATATTGATCTGTTTTAATCTTTCAATTGATTATTTTATGTTTAGATATACTATTTTATGTTTGTTTTTCTTATTGTGAGCTTCTCTGAGAACTATCTTTGAAAACAAAAGGAGATAAATGTAAGAAACAGATTACTTGATTTCCTTGACTATTTAATTGACCTTGAATGGATCTTGCTGTTTAGGCAACACACACACACACACACACACACACACACACACACACACACACCTGGTATCTTCACATGACAAAAAGAAATGTTCTATTTTCAGAATAATACAGCACAAGTGACATTTTGCCTCAGCAACAAAGCTTACTGTAACAGAGGAGAGGTCTAAATTCAGGAAGAGAGAGAAAAGATTTGCAGTATTACTTAACATGTTGTTTATTTGTTTTACACCTAATCTTTGCAATAACAAATCCCTGTTTCACCAAACTATCCAATCCTATATAATTCTATTTTAGTCAACTTGAACTCTTCCACTATTTCAGTTGCTTAAAAAACAAAAGCAACAAATCAGGAGAATGGATATAACAATATTGGACTATTTATTAGGAGGCCATCCAGTACTTTACCTACAACCCACAGAAAAACACAACATTGAAAGAAAAACTATGTGATCCTGTAAGCTTAGCATCACTGTCATCTGTTACTGCTCCAGCCCAGCTCTACTTCCCTGAGGGGGTGCCTAGCCATGTGTACCTCCTTCTTAAGGCTGCTGCTGCTGCTAGGCTGGACATGGCATGGCATGGTGAGGTATGGCGAGGTGAGGCCAGGTGGAGTGAGGCAAGCAAGGCCACCAAGTTTCAGCTGCTGCCTGGCACCACCAGGCTCCACACGCTCACCATCTACTGTGCACGTGCCGAGGGGGAATGCCCAGCTGGGCTGGGTGAACTAGGGCTGAGGCGGTGGGAGCCAGCCATTTCCAGGGCAGCCCCATGGGCCAGATCTAACCACATTATACGCAGAATCTGGCATGCAGGCCTTGAATTTGACATGCCTGTCTTACATGGATTAAAAAAAAAACAAGCACAACAGGTAACACTAGGCATCCAAGAATAAACAATAACTAAATTTACAAATGAAGAAAAAAAATATATCAACAGGTTTCATCTAACTACCTGAACATTGGGGAAATTGCTTGGATCTTCCTAGAAATGTGCATATACTATAGGGCAGGTGCTGTCACCAGGAAGATATAACTCTAGAGTAAAAAAAATGATTTTGTTTGATAGAAGGGACCCACAAAATGCCCATTCCATTGGAACTGGTGGAAGCAAGCAGAAACAATGGGAGAGAGGTGGTCCTGCAATTAGCTTGGTCCTATGCCATGTATCAAAGACCAAGGTAATATATGTGACAGGAAAAATAGAGGAATGATTGCAAAATATACATCTATATCTATATCTATATCTATATCTATATCTATATCTATATCTATATCTATATCTATATCTATATCTATATCTATATCTATATCTATATCTATATCTATATCTATATCTATATCTATATCTATATCTATGTGTAGATCTAGAGTCTCGGGTTTCTTCCCGCGTTCCTTTCATCTTCAGAAAGTTGTGGCGACGTTTCGACGAAATCCCATCCGTCATCATCAGGCCGGAGTGTTCCTCCTGCTGCTTCCAGGAGCAATGATATCTATATCTATATCATCTATATCTATATCTATATCTACATCTATATCTATATCTATATCTATATCTAAGATAGAGCAATGAAGGTTTTGGAGGGATTTTTTTTTATCTAGAAAATTTAAATGGAAAAAAATGAAAGAAAACATTTTAGGCTATGGAGATACTACTAGAAAGTATTTAGCAGTAGGTGCTCTGATCTGAGAAATGAATGTTGGTCAAAAGTAGTGAAAATGGCTGCGTATACTTATGACAGTGCACATATATATGGAAGTGAGAGTTGACAGAAGAGGGGTAAAATGTAAGTTAATGCTGTTGGAATGGATTAATTAAGAATCATATATCCTAAAACAAGAAGACATAGGGTCAAGAATTAATGAGTGCTGAATGAATGTAGGCTGAATACAACTGTGAATGACCACTATGAAAGAATCATATTGAAGTGGTTGAGCCATACTGAAGGAGTGAACGAAGGCCCAAGAAAACTGAGAACATGTATTAAACAGAGTTGATGATATCTGGAAAGGAGAGAAAGACAGGTTTAAAGAACAAAAGATAGTATATGAAGTAGTGAATGAACGTGATGGCAGTACAGATGGTTTGCAAGTTCAGAAAGGTTAAAAGAATTAAAGGAACAGCAAGGTACTTGTGTAAATTAAGTTTAATTTTCTTTTTGTTCAGAATAACAGAACAATAGAGTTGAAGAGACTTTGGAGGTCTTTTAATCCAACCCGCTGCTTAATCCTATACCAGAGGTCTGCAACATTGACAACGTTAAAACTTGTGGACTTCAGTTTCCAGAATTCCTCAGCCAGCATAGGAAGCTGAAGTCCACAAGTCTTAAAGCTGTCAAGGTTGCAGACCCTGCCCTTTACCATTCCAGACAAATGGCTGTCCAGTCTCTTCTTAAAAAACTTCAGTGATGGAGCATCCACATCTTCTGGAGGCAAGCTATTCCACTGATTAATCATTCTCACAGTCAGGACATTTCTCCTTAATTCTAGGCTGGATCTCCCTTTGATAATCTTCCATCTGTTACTTCTTCTTGTAACAGGTGCTTTGGGTCAACCCCCTTTTCTCTGTGACAGCCCCTCAAATATTGGAAGACTGCTATCACGTCCCTTTTAGTCCTTCTTTTTGTTAGGTTAGACATATCTAGTTCCCCAAACCATTATTCTTATTCTTTAGTCACCAGTCCCCTAATCATCTTTGTTCCTTTTCTCTGTACTCTTTATAGCAGAGATCCCCGACCCTTTGGGCACCAAGGACCAGTTCTGAGGATAGAGGTTTTTCTGTGGACCAGAGGGTGTGTGATTTTGTGTTCTGCCTGCATCTCATGGATGGGTCTTTGCTTGTTTGTGCGGCCCAGTTACTGCCATGCCATGGTTTGATCCAGACTGGGAGTTGGGGACCTCTGCTTTATAGAATCTCAACATTTTTTTATTTTTTTGTATTATGGTGACCAGAACAGGATGGAGCGTTCCAAATGTGGTCTTAACACTGCAGTATAAAGCAGTAACAATGTTTCACACAATCTTGATGCTATCCTTCTGTTGATGCAGCCTAGGGTTGCACTGTCTTTTTTGTCAGCTGCAGCACACTGCTAGATAATACTTAAGAAGTTGTCCAGTAGGACTCCAAGATCACTCACAGTTACTGCTTTTGAATCAGGTACCACCTATTCTATACCTTTGCACTTTTTTTGCCTAAGTGTAAGACCTTACTTTTCTCACTATTGAATTGCATTTTTTATTTTCTTTACTCTCATCTCCTGCCTTTAATTTCTTTTGCTTACAACTTATTACTCTTTTTCTGCACTTTTCATGATATTGCTTACTTCATAAGGAAATATTGAGATGATTGTGTATGTAAGATATGATAAAGAATATCTATGTACTTAAAAACAACTTGTTGTCATATAATCCACCAGTCAAGAACTGTGACAACTTTGTAAATAAGAATCATCATTAATATGTATTAATATTAATATGTAATTACTGAACATATACAATATTTCCAAATTATATGACTCCAGAATTTCAAGGATCCTCAGAAGATGTCTACAAATTTCTTGTTTGGTTCAGGATAAAAAATGAATATAGTCTTAAAACTGAATATAGTCTATAAATACATATATATAATCTTAAAGTAGTAGCATCTGCAAAGTAAAATGGTATGTGGGAAAAAATTACTGGAAGATGGCTGATTGCTATAGGAAGAATGGATTGCCCTTTCTTTTTATTTTGTTTTGTTTTATTATTTTATTTTATTTATTTTTAATTCAATTTCTATAGCTTCCCTTCTCATTCAATGACTCTGGGCAACTTACAATTTAAAAAAAATTACAAATAAAATATTAAAACAATAAAAATCAACAAACGAGTTAAATGCAAGATAAGAACAATGAACAAGAGTCTCTTCCACTCTTAGTCCTTTGAGCCTCTCTTTTAAATTTAAGCAGTTCCATCTATTCATTTCTACTTTTAATTCCTGGGATTCCCTTTAAGAAATTCCATACAGCATCATATTTTGATCTCTTTCTTCAAATAGAAATCCTCATTCCTACACAGTCTTCTGTTTAAATCCCTAGGCCAATCATCAGCATGGAATAAGCTTTACCATAGCTGTAAATGGCTGTCCTTTGCTATGATCAAATATCCCGTCTTATGTCTAATCTTCATGATTTCATTGAAATATGTCCATAATGCCCATCTGCATGCACAGGCTGGCATTCTATGAGTAATGCATATATGGTAGACAAATAATGTGTGGTAGGGATATCTTATATTTCCTACAAGATTCATGCTAGAGTCTTTGATAAGTTTGGCAGTCAGAGGTGCACTTTAAAAGATTTGCCATTTTTTAAATAATCCGTAAAGGCTCTGCACTTTTAATTGCTGCATGACAGACATAAAATAAACAGCTGGCAGCCCTATCTGGTATCATAGCACAAGTAGATAGGAGACCATTTTGATATTTTTTGAAGGCATTTCCAGCATTCCATAACTGCTTGAGGTTTTTTTTTAAGGTTTTAAAAATATTCTGGTTGTGGCACCTTGAAGAGCTTTGACAAAATATTGTGGGAGAAATGTGCAACACACACACACACACACACACACACACACACACACACACAATATGTGAAGAAAATACTGTAGGTTGTGTTGAAATGTCTCCCACTTGTTATTTTGAAATTTCATGATGGTTCTCAGCATCCGTTGCCTGGCTTCAAAATGAAGATACTGGATATTATAGAAAGATATTGCTTAAACCCATATTCATGGCTTAGATATACAAGCTCATCTCAATAAACCATGCTCCATAAGAGAGATACGTCAACATATATTCTCCTTTTTCTTTTTTGCCTTAAATTAAGACTATTAAACCTGAAGTACAAAATCTCAATTGTTCACTAGATGGCAGCAAAAAGATAAGAAAAATGAAGACTTTGCTGCCATCATGTGGTTATTCAGATTTTTGTTAATATATTTTATATATTGTAGTGTGTTAAACAATATGAATATAAATATAAATAGAAGCAATAGAAATAGAAATATATTCCCTTCTTACCCTTTGGGTGGTTATATGTCTTCCTCAATCTTGGGTCCTACACCAAAGGTCTGGAAGTAGGAGGGTTCTGTACAATATCTTAGCTGTTTCTAGCACTACACTCTTCTGGACCAAGAGTCCAGTTCTCTGATAATGTTCCTGGGATTTGTTTGGAGCCATTCCCCCAGCTTAGGAGTCACAGCCCTAAGTGCTTCTACCACTGGGACCATTTTGGCCTTTACTTTCCAGATCCTTTCCAATTCCTTCTCCAGGCTTTGCTGCTTCTCCAGCTTCTCATATTTCTTCTTCTTGATGTTGCTGTCACTTGGCAATGCTACATCTATCACCACTGCTGTTTTTTGGTCCTTGTCAACTACTACAATGTCTCGATGATTGGTTAGAACCTGCTTGTCTATCTGGTGTGGCTTAAACTCTAGATAGAAAGCAGAATTCCAAATCAAGTTGCCTGATCTTTGTTCAGTGTGTCTAGGATCTGCAGTATTAAGTTTTCATAATACTCTGGATATAGCATTCTTCCATATTATTGCAGTAGATTAAAACAGGACCTGAATCTGTCATTTGGTCTTGCTTATAATGGTGCAGCTTCCATATGGATTTGCTTCTGCCATAGTTGGTTAGGAGAACTTGTTTGGTGTAGATATATTCTGTAATATTGTTGTTCAGCATCTGTGTTGTTATTTACCTAAGAAATAAATATAAGCCAATTTGTTGCAGTGGTTAAAGGCACAAGGCTACAAACCAGGAGACCATGAATTCTAATCCTGTCTACCTAGGTGACCTTGAGCCAGTCACTCAGCTCTAAAGAGGGAGGCCATAGCAAGCCACTCCTGAAATCTTGCCAAGAAAATTGCAGGGAGTTGCCAGGAGTAAAAAACTGACTCAAAAGCACACACACAAAACAACAACAATACAGTCAGCTGGAGCCACCAGTGAATATTGAGGAGATCCAGTAGCCCATCTCAAGTTGCTTTGTTAAGTGTCCCATTAAACTTGGAATGTTATATTTGTCTGTATAACATTAGGGGAGGTTCATGATTAAACTAATCATTGATTGATTTTTTAAAAAAATACTTCAATGTACATTTAAATATACTCATTTCTCCAGATGAGTAGTGATATGAGAAACATTTGTGTTTTTACATAGAATTTACAGAATAAAATAATCAGTGTTGATTTAAGTATATTGACCCATATGAGCTTTAAAATTTATATTCTACCAGATATATTCTTCTGTTTTTGATTACTATCATGTTAAATTGCAACTTCTATATTTGAAACAAACTTCATGCATGAGGGGAAATATCCATTTCAGTGATCTTTGAATTGGCAGTACTGTATAATGGAGCTCATTTACCCATTCTCTTGAGAGCCAAATGATAAAAATCAAACCTTGCTTTATATGAAAGGCCTAAACATAAATATGACATATATTTCTTTCCACCATTGTGAATAGGTCCTGAAAATGGCTTCAATTCACTTTTGAAATGACTTCCTCAATCTCTTTATTTAGAGAGGAATATGCTCTGCTGCAGAATAGGCAAACTGGTAGTTGAGTGAGGGCTCTTGCAGTGGTGATGAGAGATACTGGTAATCCTCAACTTACGAACAGTCACTTAACAATTGTCAGTCACAATAAACTCCCCAAATGTACTTCTGAATCAGTTCCAAAATTCTAATGGCTGCCCCTCCCACAATGGTCATATGACCACATTTCAAGTGCTTACGACTGGCCCACATTTATGGCTGTTTGTAGTGTCTCACAGTCAGGTGACTGAAATTTATTATGTTTTTGCCAAAAATTGGTGTTTATGGCAAGTTTCTGCAAAAATGCCACATAGCCACCAATAGGTTCAAATAACAACTGTGGGGTTCACCTAGCAACAGCAGTGTTTGTTTTACAAATGTTGCATTTGCTTAAGGACTACTGTAAGAAAGGTCACAACTTATGTCTGTAATGGGAAGGCTCCATTGCATTCGTAAGTGAGGACTATTTGTTGGAAAGGTTCTTATAAGAACTAATTGCTGGCTTTGTCACCTAGAAAATCTTTGTTATTCAGGTTCAACTATTGAGTTTAATAATTTTGGAAATTGCCGTATAACTTTAGGAAAGGTATAAAGTGGTTAGAATTACATTTTAAAAGTAAGAATCCCTTTAAAGATGTACAATGCAAGCAAAGAACATGGAATCAGGAGGTAAATTTCTATAAGTATGCTAACATTTTTAGGGGACATTACTCCAAAAGAAAGACCAGCATTTCAGTGAAGTAGCATTTTCTAATGCTCTGTAATCCTTTTACTTTGTCTGAACATTTTTTCCTTTATACATTATGGACTTAACACTTCAGCTCACAATATGCTGGCAGCAATGGAAAAGAAAATGTAGCTCAATTCCATGTTGTATTTTTATATCAATCTAGCTTTAGGTGTGCAGAAATCTTATGTTCATCAAGTGTATTCAAGTATGCATTTTAAGACTAGCGCTTTTGCAGAACTAATTTTCCTTGTCAAAGCAAGTAAAAGCAATTATGCAATATAAACATGTGATTTCTTTTCATTGGGAGGACTGTATTTTTGTTAACCTTGCAATCTGAAAATGTACCTTTAATTTCAGTGGAAAAGGCATTTTTTTCATGTAAAAAGAATAGAAGGTGAGTATTGATTGAATCTGGTTTCCATTACCACAAATGGGGTGGGGTGGATAGTTTGGGTTGAGTGTGTGTGTCAAGGGGATTCTATACAGTTGGTTGGCTGGTATCACAAATTCTATGGTGTGTTTATCCCACTATTCAACATTTCTACAGCAGGGGATAATTTCTTTCTTTTTAATATTGAAAGAAACAAATTGCTAACATCCAGCATGCTCTGGCACAAATACATGCAAATACATCACATACTATATGGAAACATTTATTTATGGACCAAGAAAGAGCAATAAAGTAGGCTGGAGGAAATGGCCTTGTATTGAATTCAAATTAAAAAGAAAACAACAACAAATGAAAATGATCATTGAATTTTCCAGTTAGAAAAGGGAGGGAGCATAACTCTTAATGTATAACCACAGGGCTGAACATTGAACATTGTGGGTGCTTTTTCTACTAGCCATGCATGAAATAATAATAAGAGGAGAGTACCTCTGAGCATAGCCATAGGATTCTGGTTCACTTAATGGTTTGGAAACCTTGGCTCTTGTTTTAAATCTGCCAGTTCACAAAACCCACACAATTAATTGAAAATGCTTCTTTTTATTTGGATCCTACTTAGCTCTTTCTTTCTTTCTTTCTTTCTTTCTTTCTTTCTTTCTTTCTTTCTTTCTTTCTTTCTTTCTTTCTTTCTTTCTTTCTTTCTTCTTTTTCTTCTCCTCCTCCTCTTCCTCCTCGTCCTTCTTCTTCATTCTAATTCTAATCCTTTCTCCTCCTCTTTCTCCTCCTCTTTCTCCTCCTTCTCCTCCTCAGACTGGGGAGGATGACCTTTTAGAAAACAATTTAAGAGATGTTTAATGTAGAATTTACAATGTTAGTTTATTTGTTGTTGTTGTTAGTTGCGAAGTCATGTCCGACCCATCGCAACCCCATGGACAACGTGCCTCCAGGCCTTCCTGTCCTCTACCATCTTCTGGAGTCCATTTAGGCTCACGCCTACTGCTTCAGTGACTCCATCCAGCCACCTCATTCTCTGTCGTCCCCTTCTTCTCTTGCCCTCAATCTTTCCCAGCATTAGGCTCTTCTCCAGTGAGTCCTTCCTTCTGGTCAAAGTATTTGAGTGTCAGCTTCAGGATCTGGCCTTCTAAAGAGCAGTCAGGGTTGATCTCCTCTAGGACTGACCGGTTTGAATGCCTTGCAGTCCAAGGGACTCACAGAAGTCTTTTACAGCACCATAGTTCAAAGGCCTCAATTCTTTGATGCTGACTTTCTTATGGTCCAACTTTCACAGCCATACATTGCAACTGGGAAAACCATAGCCTTGACTATATGCACTTTTGTTGGCAGGGTGATGTCTCTGCTTTTCAGTATGCTGTCTAGATTTGCCATAACTTTCCTCCTGAGGAGCAAGTGTCTTTTAATTTCTTGGCTGCAGTCCCAATCTGTGGTGATCTTGGAGCCCAGGAAAATATAATCTGTCACTATCTCCATTTCTTCCCCATCTATTTGCCAGGAATTAAGAGGGCCAGATGCCATGATCTTGGTTTTCTTAATGTTGACTTTCAAGCCCACTTTTGCACTCTCCTTCTTCACCCACATCAAGAGGCTCTTTGGTTCCTCTTCACTTTCTGCCATTAGAGTGGTATCATCTGCTTATTTTAGGTTGTTGATATTTCTCCTGGCAATCTTAATTCCAACTTTTGATTCATCTAGCCCTGCCTTTCTCATGATGTGCTCTGCATATAAGTTAAATAGGCAGGGTGACAGTATACAGCTTGACCAGACTCCTTTCCCAATTTTGAACCAATCAGTGGTTCCGTGTCCAGTTCTCACTGTTGCTTCTCAAGAGACAAATAAGATGGTCTGGTACTCCCATCAATTTAAGAACTTGCCACAATTTGTTGTGATCCACACAATCAAAGGCTTTATCATAATCAACGAAGCAGAATTAGATGTTTTTCTGGAACTCCCTAGCTTTGTCTATGATCCAGTGTATGTTGGCAATTTGAGCTCTCATTCCTCTGCCTCTTGGAAATCCTGCTGGACTTCTGGTAGTTCTCAATCCACATACTGCTGGAATCTAGCTTGTAGGATTTTAAGCATAACTTTACTAGCATGTGAAATGAGTGCAATGGTGCGATAGTTTGAACATTCTTTGGCATTGCGTTTCTTTGGAATTGAAAAGTAAACTGACCTTTTCCAATCCTGTTGCCACAGTTGAGTTTTCCAAATTTGCTGGCAAATTGAGTGTAGCACTTTTACTGCATTGTCTTTTAAGATTTTGAATAGCTCAGCTGGAATACTGTCACCTCCACTAGCTTTGTTGCTCAGATATCCTAAGGCCCATTTCACTTCACATTCTAGGATGTCTGGCTCAGGGTCAGTGACTACCTAAATTGTGGTTATCTGGGACATTAAGCTTGTTCTTATATAGTTCTTCTATGTAGTTTTGCCACCTCTTCTTCTGCCTCTTTTAGGTCCCTGCCATTTTTGCATGAAATGTTCCCTTTATATCTTGAAGAGATCTCTGGTCCTCCCTATTCTATTGTTTTCTTCTATTTCTTTGCACTGTTCATTTAGGAAGGTATTTTTACCTCTTCTAGCTATTCTCTGGAATTCTGCATTTGATTGCGTGTATCTTTCTCTTTCTCCCTTGCCTTTCACTTCCCTTTTTTCCTCAGCTATTTGCAGAGTTTCCTCAGAGAGCCATTTTTCTTTCTTGCATTTCTTTTTCTTTGGGATGGTTTTAGTTGCTACTTCTTGTACAATGTTGTGAACCTCCATCCATCATTCTTCAGGCACTCTGTCTATCAGATCTAATTGCTTAAATCTATTTGTCAACTCTACTGTGTATTCATCAGGGATATGATTTAGTTCATACCTGAGTGGCCTAGTGCTTTTCCCTACTTTCCTCAATTTAAGCCTAAATTTTGCAATGAGAAGCTCATGATCTGAGCCATAGTCAGCTCCTGGTCTTGTTTTTACTGACTGTATAGAGCTTCTCTATCTTTGACTGCAGAGCAGAGCACATAGTCAATCTGATTTCTGTGTTGGCCATCTGGTGATGTCCATATGTAGAGCCGTCTCTTGGATTATTGGAAAATAGTATTTGCTATGACCATTGTATTCTCTCAACAAAATTCTATCAGCCTGTGCCCTGTTTCACTTTGCACTCCAAGGCCAACTTGCCTGTTATTCTGGTTATCTTTTGGCTTCCTACTTTAGCTTTCCAATCCCCCATGATGATAAGGTGTTAATTCTATAAGTGCTGTAGAGCTTCATAGAACCAGTCAATTCCATCCTCTTCAGCCCCAATGGTTGGGGCATAGACTTGGATTACTGTGATATTGGATGGTTTGCCTTGGGTTTGCACTAAGATCAATCTGTTATTTTGGGGATTGTATCCCAGTATTGCTTTTCCTAGTCTTTTATTGATTATGAAGGCTACTCCACTTCTTCTGAGGGATTCTTGCCTGCAGTAATATACCTGATGGTCATCTGAATTAAATTCACCCATTCCTGTCCATTTTAGTTTGCTGATTCGTAAGATGTCAATGTTCAGTTTTGTCACCTCTTGTTTGACCATGTCCAGCTTGCCTTGATTCATGAATCTTACATTCCAGGTTCCTATGGAGAAAAAAATCTTTACAGCATCGGACTTTCCTTTCACCACCAGATGCATCCACAACTGAGTGTCCTTTTGGCTTTGGCCCAGTCGCTTCATTCTTTCTGGTGCTACTAGTACTAGCCCTCTGCTCTTCCCCAGTAGCATATTGGACACCTTCTGACCTGAGGGGCTCATCTTCTAGTGTCATATCTTTTTCCATTTTGGTACTGTCCATGGAGTTTTTATGGCAAAGATACTGGAGTGGGTTGCCATATCCTTCTGCAGTGGATCACATTTTGTCAGAACTCTCTGCTATGACCTGTCCTCTTGGGTGGCCCTGAATGGTATACCTCATAGCTTCATTGAGTTACACAAGCCCCTTTGCCGCAACAAGGCAGTAATCCATAAAGGGGTTTAGTTAGTTAGTTACCTTCCCCCAAATTAGCAGAGAACTATTTTGATTTTTTAGGGGAAACAGCATTTCACCTGAGTTTTTGATTTGGATAAGCTGTGGTCATACAGTAGTTAGAATGCAGTATTGCAGGCTAATTCTGCTGACTGCTGACTGCCAGCAGTTTGCAGTTCGATTGTTACTGATTAAAGGTTGACTCAGCCTTCCATCCTTCTGAGGTCAGTTCAGTGAGGACCCAGATTGTTGGGGAAAATATGCTGACTCTGTAAACCAGTTAGAGAGGGCTGTAAAGTACTGTGAAGTGGTATATAAGTATAAGTGCTATTTCTATTGCTTTTGGGTCCAGACATAACCTGCGGGTTCTGGATTTTTTTTACTTCTGACAGGTTTGACTTAGAAAGAATCCTTATTACTTCAAATGCATTATTTCTTCCATTTCAGGCCTTTACATCCTTTATCTTGGTTTTATTTTTAATGTCTTAGCTAGTGCTATGCAGGATGGTTTTTTATTTTTTATTTTTCCTTCCTTCAATTTTATGAATTAAAATTACTTTTCATTTTATTTTATTTTATTAAAAAGAAATATTTAATGTCCTCTCTCTAAAACCTGCAAGTTTTTCAAAGGAGATTAATTGGTATACTTTTCAATTATGTCTTCTGCTTTATGGATTCTCTCGTACAATATTTTTCAAACTTGGCAACTTTAAGATGTGTGGAATTCAGCTCTGAGAACTCTGGCTGAGAATTGAAGTCCACTCCTCTTAACGTTGCCAAGTGTGAAAAACGTAGCTGCTGCACTGAGCGTGGGGCTGGAAAGGAAGACTTCAAGGTCCATTTCAACTCATACTTTCTTTGATTTACCCATCATATCTTATTTTCCTTTTTATTTTATTTATTTTCTATTTATTTTAGATAATTTATAATTTAGTTGATTTGTTCTTCAATCACCTCACCCTATTTGGGTTTATATTGCCTGCTGGTTTATTTTATATTATATATAAAAGCATGATATAAAAGCATAGAAAGGGCTGTATTGTGTTTATTTCCATCATTTAAGCCTCAGTGACCAGTTTGATGGAGCACGTCATAGCAGCCAAACATACTTCTTACATTTTAAATAATTAACTAGAGAGCCTGAATAACCTGCTGCTATACATAGCAGTAGGAGGGTGGACTAAGTATCAATCACTCAGTCCATCAAAGTGCTAAGTACATCATCTGGGATCCATAATTCATGGACAATTTAGAGTTGCACTTGGGCACTTTGTTTCTTATAGGCAAACATCCCCCCTAGTGATTTTTGTGTTTGATCTGAACAAATATATATGAATGACATGAAAAAAGTAAGAGTTTTTTTTTTAAAATTGTTGAATGTGGTACAGAATGACATTTCATTACATATGTCTTCTTTTCTCACCTTACTAACCTTAGGGCTCTATGGAGTGGCTTGGTTCTTTGTTGCACAGAAGCAAAGGGGTTTTCCTCACTGAGGTGAGGACAAAATCTGTTTCAATGAGACATTTCAGGAGACCTCCCAGCCTGAATCTGGCAATTTTGGTAGCTGGAAAAGGCTTCTGTATATGTGAGCTTCTGTATATGAATTTCTGCATCTAAGCTTCTTCAGCACTTTTCAGTGGGTGACGAGAACCCCTGCACAGAAGTAATCAGAAGTGCCCAATTCAGGCTGTGAGAGGAAAAGGTAATAGAAAGAAAAATGGCCACTTTGCACCACAGATTTGGTTCAGTTTCATAACTATTTGAATCTAATCAAACCACCTCATTGAAGCTTTGGAAACCCCTTTAACAATACATTTCTTTGACTTATTTTGAATACTAGTGTTATAAAAAAATGGCAGCTGTGACTTTGTGCTTGCCCTGTTTCAATTTTATGGTTGTGGCTGCCATCTTCACCTTTTTGCCCTGCTGTCCCATCACTTTCCTCTACTCTTTTTCAGTCTGGTGACCTTCATATTTATTTGCACAGAATTTCCATAATCTACAGAAAGCAAAGGGTAAGACACATGTTTTAATCTAATGCTGTGTTTCTTAACTTCAACAAGTTTATAGTGCTTCTCAGTCATCCAGGTCATGGTTGTCCCAAAGGTGCTTTTTCAAGAGGCAACTGGACTTGTTTTTCTTTGAAGTTGTTTTGCTTCTCATCCAAGAAACCTCTTCAGGTGTGACTGGATGGTGGGGAATGGAAGGATTTATACTCCTTGCAGACAGCTGGTCATTTGCATTCTTTTAGAGATTCATTGAGGGCACTTGAAGGTTTATCTGTGACCTCAAGGTCACCTGAGTGGTGCAAATAAGTGGAGTCTTCTTGGAACTGCTGA
Organism: Vipera ursinii; assembly: GCF_947247035.1. Classification (NCBI taxonomy): domain Eukaryota; kingdom Metazoa; phylum Chordata; class Lepidosauria; order Squamata; family Viperidae; genus Vipera; species Vipera ursinii. The sequence goes on from NC_139512.1 coordinate 37,539,659, forward strand.
AAGGATTGTGTTGTAGACTGGAGATAGATGATGTCATATCCCTCCCCCTACAAATGCATGGCACAACACAGGAGAACAAACCCATCAGGACAAGATTCAGCAGTCCATCTGCATTTAAAAGACAATGGCCACTCTTTTGAAGACCTCAAAGTTCACATTTTGGACCGAGAGGACTGCTGGTTTGAAAGAGGGGTCAAAGAGGCCATCTATGACAAAATTGAAAAGCCCTCTCTCAATAGAGGGAAGGAGAATATGACATCATCTATATCCAGTCTACAACACAATCTTTTCAGCAATTCCAAGAAGGCTCCATGCCCATTTGCACCACTCAGGTGATATTGATATTATCTGGAGATAAGCCTCCAGATGGCATCAATGACTCCCTAAAAGAATTCAAATGACCATCTGTCTGCAAGGAATATAAATCCTTCCATTCCCCACCAACTGCTCAGAGTTGAAGAACTTTCTTGGTTGAGAAGTGAAATGTCTTCAAAAAACATCAAGAAAGTCCAGTTGCTTCTTACAAATGCACCTTTTGTTTAAACAACTTTAAGATGTATGGACTTCAACTCCCAGAATTCCCAAAACCAGCATGATGACTGGGGAATTCTGGGAGTTGAAGTCCACATTTCTTAAAGTGTCTTATAATCAGAAACACTCATCCAATGCAGAATACCAATTTTGTTGTTTTATTGTATGAATTATGCTTTACAATTACATTATCTTGAATATATATTTACAATATTCTAGATCTTCAGAGGGTTTATATATTTTGGGAACTTCATGCAGTCACTAGCCTGCTGTCAGAGGCACAGCAGAGGCCAGAAGGTCAATTCTAATTCCCTTTCCCCCTGTATCATTTGGGTAATTCACATGTAATCCACAATGGAATATAATCTCTTCTTTCCTAAAAATGTATATCAGAAGCAACGTACTTCTTTTTACCAAGCACCAGAGCGTTGATCTGTTCACAAAAGCCAACCATAATTACAGCAATAATTTCTCCATTGCAGCCAAAGCTTTTTATTTAGGGCAATATACAGCCATGTGCAAGAGGCCAGGAGAAGTCCCCATTTGAGACACTTAAATCCCACTTAAGCCCTTGAAGGCTTAACTAGCATTGAGGCCTTCAGCTGGTGCCCAAGCATCTCAGCCTTAACAGAGAACTGGGCAGACAGTACAGGATTCTCATGTGGGAATTCACTGGAGTGCACTGTTGTTGGCATGTCTCCTTTAAATTACTCCCCCCTCCCTTTTTTTGCTGGCTCATTGCCTAGTTCTGCAGGAAGGAAAAATGTCAACCTGCCAAAAGCATCTTCCATTCGCATTCCAACCCATTTGAAAGACCATCCAAACTAAACAAAAAAAAATTAAAGGGGAGAGGCAGGGACTTGTCCAATTTCCTGCCTTGATCCCTTAGGGAAACAGTTTATTAGTGAGCAGTTTATGGAGTGAAATATATGAATGAAAGAAAATGGGAGGGGGAAGGAGAGGAGAACACAGACAGGCAGGAAAAAAAAATCATTTAAATCATCAAACTGACATGAAATTTGGAAGCATAGAAATGTTCTTTATATTTAAGTCTGGTTCTTCAGGTTGTAAATATTAAGAATTTAAACATGGTCCAGATATCAGGAATGAGAAAAGGAAAGGAAAAGGGGCAAAGGTTTCAGGTGGAAGAGGAAAGGCTACAAAGGGCATTTTGTTTAAATAACATTTAGTTTTAAAAATCTAATATTTTCACTTTTTGGTTCCTGCTTGCTTTTTTTATTCTTCAGCCATAATGCTCTGACAATTTCAACTGTGATTTGCAGAATACTGTGTGGTATGGACAAATCTAGCTTGTGTTGCATTGAACCATGTTTTGATTAATAATTTACTTATTTTTCATAATAACAATTTTGTGTCTTCATGACAATCTTGACTATTGGCTACTGCCTGGAAAGATCCCTGCAACTCCCTTGGCAACACTGTCAGACCTGATTTACCATTTCCTGCTTCCAAGGGCTGAGAAAGAATGACAGGCCCAAGGCTGCCCAGCTGGCTTTGTACCTAATGCAGGATTAGAACTTGCTATCTTCTGGTTTCTAGCTTGGTGCCTTTAACCAATGCAAAAAAGTGGCTCATACCTATTCCTTAGGTAAACAATAACATAGAAACTAAACAACTGTATTAGAGCTGAATGACAGATTAAGTCATCTGCCAGTTTTGTGCACATTTATTCACAATTATGTTTTGGGCTGTTTGAATCTGAGATTTTTTTTAAAAGAAGCTAGAACACACTATTTTAAACATAGTTTAAAATTGCACATTTACCAACTAAATATGCATCTTTTACACATTGGAGCTAAAACTGTGTATTTGTGTGCTTTATCCTACAATAATGAATTTTATGACTTGGAACAAATGACGGTATAGCTAAATTTAGAAAAATGTGAAGAGCGAAGTGTGACACAGATTGGTTTGTTTAAGTAAGTCAGGATTGAGTTTTTTTCTACCAGCACTGAAGAAGACTAAAATTCCCTCAGGTACAGCTTCTCCCAATACCTTGTTGTGATGTTTGTAGAAACTGCAGCTGCTGAATGTTGCCCTGGTTTCAGAAAAGTCCTCATATGTGCAGAGAGTGTTGTTCTTTGGGGAATATGGTCAACAGATAGCATCAACTGTTCCTTTTCACTGTGGACCTTAACTACTAATGGTTCAAATTGTGCATCAAAATATATTACTATGGAAATAAGTACTATTTGATTAATTTATGGGACACCTATCTCTTAATTTTGAAGAGAATAGGGGTACAGTGGTATCCTTTTTTTGTAATATATTGATTTTTTTAAAAAAAAACATAAATCACTTAATAATTGGTGAACAGTGTGTTGTCTGGGTTACATTTGTAAAACAATCACTAACAATTGATTTCTATAATCCATAACCCACATCATAGTTTTAGTTGATTTCCTCTTTTCCCAAAATATCCTCTTTTGCAAACATTGAGTTAATACAATTCTTATTGTTTTCATAGATAACAGTTAAATAATATTTTCCCAATAGTCCTAAAAATAATAATCACATCAATATAATATTTCTTTTCTATCCAATCATTCTGGTTGCCTTATCATAGATCCTGTTACAGTCCTTATTTTAATTTGTTTCTCCCATCAAATTCTAAATATTCTTACTGGCTAAGATTATCTCAAAAATTAATTATCTTTAAGTATTTAACTCTGTTTTCCATATGAACCATCTCACTTTTACATTTCTTAAGAAATAGATAAAACAGTAGAAAAAAAGAAAGAAAAGCAAGAGTAAAGTGGTTTATCGGCAGGAAGGACGAGGGAGACGCGTCTTCAGTAACAGGTTGTTTATTCAGTTAGCCCGGGCAAGAGAACAGGGAAAAACATGCCTTATATAGGCAGCTGTCAAACGGGACAGCAAATCAGCTGGGCGCGTTTTCCCGCCAAGAACAGGGGGCCAATCGGTCAGCTGTTAGGGCAGAATCTCCCCAGAGACAGCGCTAGCGCGTTAGTTAGGCAGGGGAATCCCGTCAGCTGGTTTTGGCGCGCGGCTGGCGTTTTGACAGCTCGCCGCCGCTACTGCGCATGCGCTAACTTTGACAGCTTGCGGCGGCCGCCGGGGGCCTGCCGTGGTTTTGACAGTTCAGTCGGTAATGCGCATGCGCGCCGTTTGACAGCTGTCAAACGGCCGCGTGTGCTTGTAGGCCGCGTGGGTGGCTGCGCACATGTAGTCTTTTGACAGCTGTCAGTGCGGCCGCGTAAAAAGTGGCCTGTGACAGCTGTCATTGTGTTTTAATATAATGCACCCCTTTCCCCCCCCCTTGAACTGAACACACAACTTGGAGTAACTTTCAACTGGTGTTGGAACTGTTCGGCGAACTTCTGGCCCATTCGAAATCCGCTAAGTATGCTGGCAGCCTTTTCTGACGAGTGGATCTGCGGGGTGCAGGTGCTTCTATGGTTTCGGGGGCTTCTACGGGGGGAATGGGCGGAGGGTCTGTGTGGCTCGGGATTTCTTCCGGGTATTCGGTGCTGGGGGGTTCCCAATTTCCGTCCGCCACTTCTGGCGTGGAGGAGTTGGGGGGTGACCGGGGGCGAAGCTGGTCTGTGTGCCTCCTAAATGTGAGTCCCCCGCCCGCGTTAATGGTGTAAGACAGGGGGCCGGTTTGATCGAGAACCACCCCCTGGGTCCATTTATCCCTTCCCCCATAATTTCGGGCCCAGACATTTTGTCCCTTAGAAAATGTTTTGTGTGGCAAGTTGTTGGTTTTTTCGGCCGCTGGCCTGTCTGGGTGCAGTCTATCGAGTCGAGTGACCAGTCGGCGACCCCATCTTAGTTCTGCTGGAGATTTGCCGGTGGTGGACACGGGAGTGGTGTGGTGAGCGAGGAGGAAGCGGGCGAGTCGACGGTGCCAGTTTCCGACGATCATTCTGCGCAGAGAGTCTTTGGTGGTCTTCACCATGACCTCTGCGAGGCCATTACTGGACGGGTGGAACGGAGCCGATGTTGCGTGTCTAATACAGTTCCTCCTCGTGAAGATCTGGAAGTCACGGGAGGTAAATTGAGGCCCGTTGTCAGTGATTATGACATCTGGTAGACCGTGGGTGGCAAAAACTCCCCTTAATGCTTGAATGGTGGCCTCTGATGTGGTGCTTGAAACTGGGAGAACCTCCAGCCATTTAGAGTAACTATCTACAATAATTAAAAAGGTTTGTCCCTGGAACGGTCCTGCGTAATCGAGGTGGATGCGGGACCAAGGATTGGAAGTGGTTTCCCATTTGTGAACTGGGGCGTGTGGAGGGGAGGGTCTGGTTTGCTGGCAGAGATAGCAGCCGGCTACATGCTGCTCAATGTCCCTGTCTAAGGATGGCCACCAGATATAGCTGCGTGCCAGGGCCTTCATTTTTGAAATGCCAGGGTGGCCCTCATGTAGTGTTTGGAGAACTCTTGCTCTGTGGCATGAAGGGATTATTACTCTGCAGCCCCAAAGGATGCAGCCTAAATGTGTTGAAAGCTCTTGTCTTTTTGCAAAATAAGGTTGGATGGGGGGTGAGGGGCAGGTTGATTGCCAACCTGATGTGACCCATGAGAGTACCCTGCTGAGGGTGGGGTCCCTGGTTGTGGCAAGTGCGATGTCTTTAGCTGTTACTGGGCATTCTGTGAGTTCTTGTATGGCCAGGACTTGGCCGGCTGGGGCTGGATCAGGGTCTATTTGGGGCAGTGGGAGCCTGCTAAGGCCGTCTGCGTGGGACATTTCCTTTCCAGGCTTGTAGATTAACTGATAAGAGTAGGCAGAGAGGAATGTCGTCCAGCGAAGCATTCGCGGGGATAAAATTTGCGGGGTCTGGCGGTCCCATGTGAATATGCCCAGGAGAGGTTTGTGATCTGTATAGATTGTAAAAGGTCTGCCGTAGAGGTAATCGTGGAATTTTTTAATTCCAGCTACAATAGCCAGGGCTTCCTTATCTATTTGCGCGTAATTGCGCTCGGTTTTTGAAAGTGTCCTCGAGTAGTATGCGATTGGGGCTTGCGTGCCATCGTTAAGGGAGTGGCTGAGGACTGCCCCGATGCCATAAGGTGAAGCATCGCAGGCGATGCATAGAGGTTTGGTTTCGTTGTAGTGCGATATGGTTGTATCGCTGGAAAGTAATTGTTTTAGCTGTTTGAAGCTGTCATTATGAAGTGGGGTCCACTTCCAGGGGGCCCCTTTGTCCAGGAGTCTATGAAGGGGTTCTGCTATTGTGGCTTTTCCGGGCAGAAATGAATGGTAAAAATTTAGGAGCCCTAGGAATGCCTGGAGCTCCGTTTTATTTTTAGGGGGGGGTGCGGCTTGTATTGCTTGTATTTTTGCATTGGTGGGGTGAATGCCTTTGCCGTCTATTTTGTACCCCAGGAACTCTGCGGAGGGTACTCCGATTGAGCACTTCTCACGTTTTAATTTTAAGCCAGCTGCGCGGAATCTTGAGAGGACTTTGTGCAGCCTGGTTGCTAGGGAGTGGGAGGAGTCGCCCGCGATGAGGACGTCATCAAAATACGGGCAGACTCCGGGGATGCCTTTGAGAGTGCGCTCCATGACTTCCTGGAATATTCCAGGTGCCACGGAGATGCCAAATTGGAGGCGGTTCACTTTGAACGCCCCTCTGTGCGTCACTATGGTTTGGGCTTCTGCGATTTCCCTGGTTACAGGGAGTTGCAGGAAGGCATGTGCCAAGTCTAATTTGGCGAAAATGGAGCCGGACCCTATTTCTGAAAGAACATCTCTTACTGACGGGACTGGGTACGCATGCGGGTTGAGTGCGCGGTTGAGGGTCGCTTTATAGTCCGCGCAGATTCTGACGTCACCATTGGGTTTGACAGGTGTCACTATGGGGGTTTCCCAAGTTCCGCTGTCAGTGGGTTCTAGGACTCCTAGTTTGAGCAAGCGGTCTAATTCCCTGTCTATTTTTGGTTTTAGGGCGAAGGGAACTTTCCTGGCTTTTATTCTAATTGGTCCGACCTCCGGTTTGAACTTGAGGTCGATGGGGGGGCCATTGTATTTGCCCAGTGAGCCGTCAAACACATCCGCAAATTTTTTGCAGATATTTTCTAAAGAATTGGTTTGGATGCGGTTTGTCCCTTCGAGGCGAATGCCTAATGCCTCAAACCAATCTAATCCTATTAAGCTAGTTCTTGGTTGCTTGGTTATTTGGGCTGTTAAGTGGCCTGAGAATTTTTTAAAATCGACTTTCAGGACGGCTTGTCCCTTTAAATCTATTTGCGCCCCTTGAAAATCTGCCAGCAAGACCCTGGAGGGTTGGATTGGAATGCGGTGATTTGTTTTGTTGGCTATCTTCTGGAGGGTGTCCCCTGACAGGATGGAAACGGAGGATCCTGAGTCGACCTCCATTTCACAGGGGATTCCCTGTATTTTGACCCACGTTCTAACCTTGGCTCTGGGGATGTTGTTAGCGGGAGTTTTTGTTAGGGAGCATACGGACCCTATAACCCTTGGTTGAGGGCGGGGAGGGACTGTCCTACCTGCGGGGATCTCGTCAAGGTCGTGGAGGGTCTCCCGGTTTAGGCTGCGACATGCTGATCGGATGTGGCCGGTCTTGCCACAGCCGTGGCACTTCGCGTTCCTAAACTTGCAGGTGGCTCTGGCATGGCTTCCACCGCAACTTGCACACTTTGCCCTGGCGTTGGTCTGCGGCTTCTTCGTGTTGGGGCCCGATTGTCGGTCTTGGTTGCGGCTCCTTTCCCGGCCGGCGGTCATCCGGTTGAAGCGGGAGAGGATCGCATCGACCCCGGATTCGGGCTCTGGCAGCCCTTGGTCGAGCTCCCTGGCCTGATGGACAGAGTTGCCTGAGTTTTCGCCAAACGTCTCGGTTTCGTCGCGATGGCTGTCTTCGAACGCCATTATCTCCAGCGTGAGCTCTGCGAGGTCCATTGTGGGCTTTGCCACAAGCTTCCTCTGCAGACGCGTGTTCTGGAGACCGGCGATAACTTGATCGCGGATCCGGTCCTCCAGGTCGGGGAAATGGCATTTGCGGGCAGCGTGCCTGACGGTCGCGATGAAAGCGGTGGAGGTTTCACCCGGCTGCTGCTTCCGTCGGGCGAAAGAGAGCCGCCAATACAGTTCTGACCGCCTTGGCATGAAGTGTTTGCTGAGGCGGTCCGTGAGCTCGGCATACGGAATGGTGGCGACCGGGTCCTGGCTGCAGAGGCCAACGGCGACATCGTAAACCGCTGGCCCGCTCAGGCATAGGAGCGCGGCGGCCTTGTGGCGGTCCTCCGTGATTTTATTCACAAGGAGGTATCCCTCGACCTGGCCCAAATGCGACTCCCAACCTTCGGGGTGCCGGACGTCAAACTCCCTTATGTGTCCTAGGTTTGCCATACCGGGTCCGCGGTACTTCGGGCACCTGGAAGGTTGGCTTGTCCGGTCGGTGACTTAGTTAGTGACTTCAGCGGTTGACCGGTCAGCCACGCTCCCGGCCCGTGACTTCAGCTAGTACCGGGATCCCACCTTCGTCGCCAGGTGGTTTATCGGCAGGAAGGACGAGGGAGACGCGTCTTCAGTAACAGGTTGTTTATTCAGTTAGCCCGGGCAAGAGAACAGGGAAAAACATGCCTTATATAGGCAGCTGTCAAACGGGACAGCAAATCAGCTGGGCGCGTTTTCCCGCCAAGAACAGGGGGCCAATCGGTCAGCTGTTAGGGCAGAATCTCCCCAGAGACAGCGCTAGCGCGTTAGTTAGGCAGGGGAATCCCGTCAGCTGGTTTTGGCGTGCGGCCGGCGTTTTGACAGCTCGCCGCCGCTACTGCGCATGCGCTAACTTTGACAGCTTGCGGCGGCCGCCGGGGGCCTGCCGTGGTTTTGACAGTTCAGTCGGTAATGCGCATGCGCGCCGTTTGACAGCTGTCAAACGGCCGCGTGTGCTTGTAGGCCGCGTGGGCGGCTGCGCACATGTAGTCTTTTGACAGCTGTCAGTGCGGCCGCGTAAAAAGCGGCCTGTGACAGCTGTCATTGTGTTTTAATATAATGCATAAAGAAGCATAAAAAATAACATACTGCTTAAAATATATATCCCTCCTAAGCTAATTTGTATTTATTGTACTCATATCAAGAAAAAGAACAAAAAATGGAAAAAAATTCTAAAAAATTCTCTAAAAATATATTTAGAGAATTCATCCCTCTTAGAGTGACATATATACTCCAAAACTTTTCTATTTCTTTAACCATATTCAAGCAAATGTTTCTTTTTTAAGTATTCTTTTTGGTAAGTCCCATCATCTATTTTCTTAGTTTCCACTTTAGTCTTTTTCTTTTGCCCAGTGTCTTTCTTAATCAATGTATTTTGCTGAATCAAAAAGTTTTTCCATATGTTCATAAATGTTGCTGTAGATATAAAAAGTAAATCAGGAGAAGTGTCTTTGTACGGGACTTCTGCCTTTCCATGCTTGTTGAACATCTTTTTCTTTCTCTCTGCTTCTCTTATCATTTCCTTTCTCTGCAATGTTTCTGACATCTCTACAGTCCATTTAAATCTGATCTGTTTTCTTGTCCTCAGATTTATTTTGTAGTCTTAAGGCAGGGGTGTCAAACTCAATTTCATCGAGGGCCACATCAGCATTGCGGTTGCCCTCAAGGGGCCGGGTGGGCATGGCCTACTGGGTGGGCGTGGCTAGAGTGCGTATGGCCTACTGGGTGGGCATGGCCAGCTCTACATCGTTGGCATCAAGGGTGCCTATGGGGGCCTGGGCAGGAGTGGGACAGATCTGAGGGTCTCTGACAGACGGGGGGGGGTCTCTGGGCCAGGGCCAAGGCAGTGGGGGCCGTTCCCTCACTGTTTCCAGGATGGCTTCGTGGGCCACATGAAACCACTTCGCGGGCCTGATCCAGCCCCCGGGCCTTGTGTTCAACATGTCTGTCTTAAGGGATAAGTTGTTTGTTTCAATTCTTGTGAAGTTTTTTCCACTAGGATTAAATCATGTTTCCTCATTTTGTTAAGTTCCATCTTTAAGTCTCTATTCTCAATTCTATATCCATTTATCTGTTTTATCTGCTCCTTCTCTGTTGTTTTCTGGGAATTTTTTTGTTGTAGAGTTAACTTGGAAATAGATTGTTTTATATTTTCAAAGTTGTTTTGGATTTCTTTGTGGTTTAAAGCCATTGTTGTTTGAATTAGTTGCAGTATACTATATATCTCCTCCTGTGATGTATTTATGTTTTCTTGATATGTTCTTTCTACATGTCTCTGATCCATGATAGCCAAGAATTTGAGTTTTCCTCTTCCTTTCTTTTCTCTGTAAATAGCTTTAGAGTCCCAATTAGATAGATATTTGTAATCCAAATAGTTCAAAAAAGATTTTTTTCCTGAAATTTATAATTCTCTCTTTGTCTACAGCCCAGATTATTGTCTTTTTTGTCACAGCTGTTCTTTGTTGTTAAAGTTTTGAAAGTCACAGACACAGATTAGCTTTTTTCAGATTTTGCAAAGTCTTATATTAAAGTCATCTGCCCACCTAGCAGTTTGAAAGCACGTAAAAATGCAAGTAGAAAAATAGGGACCACTATGGTGGGAAGGTAACAGCGTTCCGTGCGCCTTTGGCGTCTAGTCATGCCGGCCACATGACCATGGAGACGTCCTCGGACAAACGCTGGCTCTTCGGCTATGAAACGGAGATGAGCACCGGCCCCTAGAGTCGGAAACGACTAGCACGCATGTGCGGGGGAACCTTTACCTTTACCTTTATATTAAAGTCATAGCAGTCATAGTCTTTATCTGCCACTAGGTGTCAGCAACTATTTGTTTTTCAATTTCCAAAATGAACAATTATCTTTGAAATGAGAATCTTAACCATTAAAACAATTTTAGATTTATCCAGATTTAAGTTTTAAGTTTCAAGTTTTATATTTATTTCACTTCCATATATTTTGATCCTCCATAAAAAGATTAATTCACTCCTTCCGTTAGTATAAGGGTGTGGCAAAAATCCCCCTCTTTCCCTTTTGGAGGTATTTTGCTTCTTGAGGATCTTTTCTAGGAAATTAAATGTAAAAGAGAAAAGAGAAGATCAAATTCCTCACCCAGTTTCAAGCACACTGTTCAAAGTTGTGATGGTTAGTGCTTTGGGACTTTGGTTTCAAGTAGTTTGGGCTGGTCGATATGGCCAGCCTTTCTCCTGTTGCATTAGAAGGCTTTCCTCAAGTCAAATAGAATGGTTGCTGCTGTTCCAGAATTGCTGGAGCACCCTTCTTTCTTCATTGCCTCTCCGGGGCGACTTAGACCCATTTAGAGTTCCCTGGCAGGGTGGAATTAGCTGCGGGGGTGCAGAGAATCTGCAAACCCATGACTGGTTGCTACTGCACAAAACCGGAAGTCAGGCACAGTGGTATCCTCTGTGGGAGTCAAAAATCAAGATGGTAGTTAAACTCATATGACTGAAAACCAATATTTCCCTGTGTTGTGATGCACATAAAAAAGGGTTGGAACTTCAATCACATTAGCACAACTAAATTCTTGACTTTTCTGATCATCCCAAGAAGTGTGAAAATGTTTATCAAAATGTTTTTTTTAAAGTCTTCTTGGAATTTTATGTATGTTTTATAAATAAGAAACAGACTTTTTCCTAGTTGTGGGCCAAGAACAGCTGTGAATTCAGGAAAGGGAAGAAAAAAGGTGGAGTATATTAAAGCAATGCACACATATGGAATTTGCTAAGACTAAAATTTTTCTCAGTTCCAGCACAACTGGAAGTTACCAGGCTGAGGAAGACTCTGTGCTAACATTTCTCTAAGAAATAAAATCTTACTGGTTTCTATGGAGTTTCCTTCATACAGAATATTGTTGCAAACTCTGGTTGGGTGTCTTGATAGGGAAGATGTGCACACAAAGATCTTAATCTTCTCTTCATAAAACAATCCACTAAAAGGTTGTGCCAAAGCTTTTCTTCTGGGAGGGAGAGTGTACTCTGGCTCAAGCACTTTGTGTTTTCCTCAGCGATTCCCTAGTGCATATCTGGCAAGATCTCAAAACATTCTTAACACAAATTGTCTTTGGTCAATAAATAGCAGAAGAAAAGTGTCCTGGAAGAAAAGATTTATTGCAAGAGTGATACAAACACACCCATAAATCAGAATGAAATGAGAGTGCTTTCAGGTAGCAGTGCTGACATTTATGCAAATCTTAGTAAAGGCAAGAATATATTTACAGCACACTGCATAATGCCTCATTTTTTTATGAGTAGCCCCAAAGCTATTTTATAAACAAAGAAAATCATCCCAAATGTCACAGAAGATTTTTTTTTTTTAAAAAAACTTATACGGTACTGTTCTATTCTAAGCTAATAACAGCTTAAACAAGGGCTTATTTGCACTGCCAAGTTTTCCCATTACCAAAATGGGCAGGCAACAATTTCTGGAGGACAGAATGAACAACAAAATTCTATCAATCTCCAGTCAACACTAAATTACCCCAGGGCACATTTTTCTGTTCCAGTTTTGTAGTATAGTTTTCCATGTTATGTTAAAGATGGTAAGTGATCTGGAGGCTATACTGTCGAAGGAAGCTAAGAAAAAAAAACTTGGGAGTGACATGATAGCTGACTTCCAATATTTGAAGGATTGCCACAAGAAGAATAGGTCAATTTATTCTCCAAAGCACCAGACGGCAGGACAAGAAACAAAAGGTGAAAGCTAGTCACAGAAGTTCCAACTTGGAACTAAGGAGAAATTTCCTGACAATGAGAACAATTATGGAAATGTTTGCCTCTGAGAGTTGTAGGTGATCCATTGCTGGAGATTCTATGATTCTGCGTTTCTTACTTCAAGATTTTGGTCCATCTTGGATACTATGCATCAGTCGGCTATTTTGCAGTGGAAGGAATATCCTTCAACTGAATTAATATTCACCATAGGGTTTTAAAGCATCTTTTATCATAAATACTATAAGAGCACAGTGGATGAAACACTTGCCCTTCCCATAGAAAGTGGTTTCACTAGGAAAAACATTTTTAATTGCTATTTTTCTTTTCTGAATTAAAAAAATTCAACATTGTACTATTTCAGGGTTGTACTATTTCAGCATTGTGATTTTTTTGCAATCACCCTGAATAGAACATTTCACCCTCAGCTGTCTATCAATAGGTTATTTAGGCTATTTGGAATCTGAGGGTGCCCACAGACTGACCTGCATGTATGTCACCACCTGTATATCTGAGGCAGCCTCCAGATAAGTACAAGTGCAGTGCATTCCCTATTATCCTGGCTTCAGAACTTTCATACCCCAGTAATCCATGGGGCAAGGAGGGGCAGCTTAAGGTGACTTGGTCAAAGATTGTGACTTATTTGATCTCAGTTAGTCTGGTAGGTCCAAAAGGTGCTTTTCCAAAAGGCAACTGGACTTTCTTGATTTTTCCCCCCTTCAAATGTTTTGGTTCTCATCCAAGAAGCTTTTTCAGTTCCCTTGAAGCTTCTTGGATGAGAAGTGAAATGTTTTCAAGGAAAAAAATAAACAAGAAAGTCCAGTTACCTTTTGGAAAAGTGTCTTTGGGACAAGCATGACCTGGATGATTGAGAATCTCCATAACATTTGGTCTGGCAGGTCTACAATAGAACTGTCCCCTTCCATCTAGTCATTGGGTTTGGCACTGTTTGCAGAATCTCAGTGTCCTCCCTCCCTCCAGTATGGTTTGGTTATCCCATCAACTCTTTCACTCTGTAAGTTAAACAGTATGTGCAATGTTGTGGGTTCAGGAAACAGTTGACGCTAGGCAGGTGTTCAGCTCTTTATTAGGAGGTAGATTCAACAGGGGAATAGGGTTACCTGTGCCCTTTTTATACCTCGCCAGGTGTGCTGCCAGCCATTCAATTCAAACTGGACTTTCCCGCCGAAGCTAAACCCAGCCTGCGGCAGTCGTGTTACAGTGCCACCTGGTGGTATCTGTCAATCTGCATTCTATACGCTGTAACTCCAATACATAGCACCCCTTAAGCATGAACAACATTTCCTTTTTTATACATGCATAACATTGTTTAATTGACAGACACATCCGTTTCCCTATGGTCGCACATAGTCTTTGAGATAGGCTGGTGGCCTATGGGTCCTCACTGACCATCTCTGTGGTCTGGCCCTGTCCTGAGCAGCCAAGTTAGTTGGTAGCCTTGCTCCATCCCCTCCCAGTGAACCTGCCCCAGTGTCTGATCTTGTAACTGGTTCATTGTGACCACCTTGGGCCACTTGTTGGCTGGGTTGAACAGGCTTTTCTGACAGCAGGTCCGGGTCCTCCTCTTTGTCAGTTTGGTGGTCCCACAGGCTTGTGGGTACTGAAGGCTGTTCCACTTGTTGATTGCTGGACGTTGATCTTTCAGGAGCTTGTCTCCTGACCTGATCGATGTGTCTTCGGATCTGTCAACCCTCTTCCACCCCAATAATGTATGACAAGGGTCCCGTCCAGTCAACCACCACCCCCGGGATCCATACATGTCCAGACCCATAATTCCTGGCCCAAACCCGGTCGCCAGTGTGAAGTTCTCTCAGGGGGCTGGTTTGCTCCTTTTCTGCAGCCACTCTGTCCAGGTGAAGTCTGTCCAGCTTAGTGATAAGCCTTCTGCCCCAACGAAGTTCCGCTGGGCTCTTCCCTGTAGCCATGCATGGTGTGGTGTGTTGGTTTAGTAGGAATTGGGCTAACCTTTTGTGCCACTCTCCACTTATGATGCATTTCAATGCGTCCTTTGTTGTGCGCACCATGCGTTCTGTCAGTCCATTGTTGGCCCGGTAGAAGGGCACTGACTTGACGTGTCTAATCGCGTAGCTCCTCATAAAAACCTGGAATTCAACGGATGTGAATTCAGGGCCATTATCCAATACCAACACATCTGGGAGGCCATGTGTGGTGAAAAGTCCACTGAGTCCCTGGATTGTCCTTGGTGTGGTCATGCTACTTACTGGGACCACTGTTGTGATTCAGGGTCAGCCTGTGGGTTCGGCAGTTGGGTCGGACGACTCAGAGGAGGAGGAGGGGGGTGTTGAAGACCTTGCTGAGGGGGTTGAAGATCTTGCTGATGAGAGCCCTCAGTCAGGCCCCTCCCACTTGGTCACCATGGAGACCCAGCTGTGTGAGCCTGACAGCGTGGATGATGATGACCCACAGCTGGCCTTGTTCAAGGACGCCCGACACAGGAGGCAGTCAATTAGGAGTAAACAGAGGAAGGCAATGGGGCTTCTCGGAAGGAGGCAGAGAGAAGCCATGCCCTGAACTCTATATAAGGGGAATGTGTGGGGAGGGCTAGTTTGCTGAAGGCAACCGCTTGGATAGTTTGTGTTTCTTAAAGCTCCTGTTTCTTGGTTCGTGTCTTGTTTGTTTTTGTAGCTATAAATTTGGCAGGCGTAATTCCAGCCTCTTGCTGTTTGTAAAGGGGTTGTCCCTGCCTTTTCTGCAGGGCCAGTAGCAGGCTGGTACAGAACAACCACCTCCAACCATTTGGAATGGTTATCTACTACCACTAAGAACAACTGTCCCTGGAATGGCCCCGCGTAATCAATATGGATGTGGGACCATGGTGTGTGTGTGGCCTCCCACTTGTGAACAGGCACTTGGGGCATCTATGGTCTGGACCTTTGGTAGACATAGCACTCATTCACCTGCTCCTCAATGGCCTTGTATTGTCTAAAGCCGGCCACCAGAGGTAGCTCCTCGCTAGGGCCTTCATCCTTACTATTCCCGGGTGTCCTTCGTGTAGTGACTGTATGACCCTGTTCCTTAGCTTCCCCGGAATGACTACCCTACTACCCCACAATAAGCAACCCCTGTGCATGGATAGTTCATTCCTGCATGTGAAATACGCCTGGAGTTCTGGGCCTGGGCTTTTCCCTTGCCACCTGGTTTCTACCCATGTTTGCACTCTGCTCAGGATTTTGTCTGCAGTAGTTCCTGCAGCAATATCCTTAGCATTTAGTGGGCATTCTGGCAGGTCCTTGATGGCCAGTATGTGAGCTGCCGGTGCAGGGTCCGGCTCCACCTGAGTTAGTGGCAGCCTACTTAATCCATCTGCATGGCCCATATCCCCCCTGGCCTGTATACCAGTTTACAGTTATAGGCCGATAGGAAAATGGACAACCTGAGCATCCTTGGGGATAGAATCTGAGGAGTTTGCCTGTCCGTTGTGAACAATCCCAGCAGTGGCTTATGGTCGGTGAATATGGTGAATTCCCGGCCATACAGATAATTGTGAAACTTTTTTACTCCTGCCACTATTGCCAGTGGCAGGAGTAATCTATTTGAGCATAATTCCTTTCTGCCCCTGACAGTGTCCTGGAGTAATAGACGATGGATCTTATAGTTCTTTAGTTTGTATAGCAAGAAATTCTTTCCCCAGTGGCCATCACTCCCTTGGCTCTTTACTTCGTCTTCTCAGTTGATGTTTTATCTGTGGATAACATTAGGCAGGGGTTAGGGAACCACCAATCACGGCCTTTAGAATGTCATGCATTGAAGCTGTATGGACCCCTTTGGGGCAGGGACCCCTTTGGGGCATATGGCAGAAGTATTAGAAGGGGACAACATAATGATGATGGCGTAATTTCCTATCAATTCCATGACTGAGATCACAGTATAGCAGCTGTCTGGATATGGCTTGAAAGGTGATGGTTTGTCAAAAAGTATTATCTAAGATATCTAATTTAATCCTCAGATAAGACCATCAAGTGCATTCTTGCACCCCTCCTAAATTCCAGTGCTTCAAGACCAGATTGTCAAATTCAGTTGTGTCTTTGAAATGCAAAAGGAAAAAAAAGTGTTAAAATGTACTATAAATATATCACACTTGGGAGACAATCTCTTGACCTGTAGAGATTGTTGTCACCATATTCTCTATCTGATTAATAGGTGATTGTTGTTGTTCTGAGAGAGTCTGTTATGAAGTGTTAATGAATTAATGAATAGTGCAACATATCCCATTCATTACCCTAACACAGACATCATGAGTTGGTATAGGTATAGGAGCTGGTCTGAGCCAAAAGTCTGAGCCTATTTGCCATTTCAGAAGAGGAGAGCTATTTAGGAAAAGAAAAGGAGGTGAAACAGAAGAAACTTCAACTGTTTCTTTGAGGCAATTCATATGTTGAAAAGGAGAGTTCATAGTAGACAGAGGCTTCCAATTGAAAATACCACTGGTTGGAATACAACAACTACTCTTTCATGCTTCTTTTAGTCTAAACAGTTTCTTTAAGTGTGACAGTCAGTAGATCATGCCAAAGACTATAGAATTAAATCACCCTCATTTTCCTATAGAAAGAAAAACCTGTAGCACATTTTTGTCATCAATTGTCTATAGTAGATTTGACTATGTGGGGAAGAACCATAATTATGGAGAAGAGAGTGGGTATCTAGGATGAGAACTATGGGCTCTTCAGGCCCACACATCTACCAAGCCTGGACCCATTTCTTTATTTCCTTATTGCTGTGCCACATAACTGGTTATTATTAGGGGGAAGACAAAGAGAAGAGTGAAGAGAGAAGAAAGGAGAGAGAGAGAATTTGTGTGTCAGCAAGTATTTTTTGATTCCTAGTAACCACATACAGTAGATAGATGTCCATGATGAAGAATTATAGAAGGAGTAGGAAAATATTCAATGGAATCAGGATGCTAAGTCAATTAGAAAAGGAGTGGGACCCCCACTTCTAAGCTTCCCACTCCTTTTGCAAAGGGTAGTAGTAAACTGGAACAATGGATCACAAAGAATTTCTTAGAATAAAGGTAACCCAGGTTTGCCATACAATATATACTTAGTAGTCAGATTTCCTGGGATTTGGGAGCCAAGAAAAAGGAAAAAAAATAATTTAATAAAAATGGAGAAGAAAAAGGGTAAGAGTTTATAAAGAACTGCAGTA
The DNA here is from genome assembly GCF_947247035.1 of Vipera ursinii. Lineage (NCBI taxonomy): Eukaryota > Metazoa > Chordata > Lepidosauria > Squamata > Viperidae > Vipera > Vipera ursinii. Next base: position 37,557,044 of record NC_139512.1, read on the forward strand.
CAAATTAATACACATTTATTTAACAGTAAATTCCATTGCATTCAGTGCCACATTCATAAAATGCTTTGTGTTTATATCTCATTGTATACATCATATACATCTCATTGTATATCCAAAGCTCATCACATAGGTCTTAGATTGAGGTGAGTCAGAACATATAGATAATTTGTTTTATATATTTTTAAATAGATATGAATAAATTAAAGGAAAGCATGACAATGCCATCATCACGAATGGAAGTTCATCAGAGTGTCACACAGCAGGTCCGTTAATCCCAGAGGTATATTTAATTAGGCCACATTGAATGAGCTGGATGAGAAGAGGATAAAAATATTGCTGTAAATAATTGGATGGATCTGAGGCTGGAGAATGTCACTGCTCAGCTTAGATCCATGCCAGCTCTGGCTCATTTATCCTACAAAGAAATAGAATAATGTAATGTACACTTGGGTTGTGTGGATTAGATTAGAATTGGGGATAGACAGAAATTATAAACCTGTGCTCAATATCAAAGGAGGTTGTAATTCGAATTAAAGCAGAAATCCATGTGGATGTTGGCCAAGACAACAATCTTTTATATTTCTTTGTTGTCATCTCTTTGTGATGCAACCAAATACAGGCATGAAGCAGCCCTATATTTTACCATTTGTGGGTAATTTTCTTGTTCTATCCAAATCAAGCAACTTCCTTCTTGCTATCAATGTGTGTTTAATCCATATATCTTTCAGGTACTCCAGTAGCCTGACATATGTATTAGATGTGCTGACAGTAAACAGGAAGTTATCCAAAGTTTTTTTTTGGTGGGGGGAGGGAATTACAAGGCAGCATGTTAGCATTTACATTGCAAAGCTGACAGCATTTTAAAGATTTGGTGAAAGAAAATGTGTTTTTGTATGTGAAAATGTTTCTTGTTTCTATGCTAAAAACTATATGTATGCATGTTACAAATTTTGTTTTTGATAACAAGTAACAGCAGAAACAGAAAATATACTGGAAAGAAGTATATGTGTTACTTTAGGTTCCTCTTACAGAAAGAATGCTAAATTGTAGTTTGAATTTTCTTTAAATACACTTGAGTGTATTTACATTTACATCTAAATAATTGAAATATTAAAGCAAGTACCTTGAATTATTTGCGATCTATGGTTCCCTTGGGAATTCTGTCTTCAAGGAGACCATGTCTCTAACATAATTCGTCTCATTTCTCTTTCCTCATTAGCACCATTCCCTTCTATAGATCATCTGAACGGGAAGCATCTCTCCTTGATGAGCAGTCATCTATGGAGATTCTCAATCATCCAGGTCATGGTTGTCCTAAAGGTGCCTTTTCAGTTTGAGATGCAGACAACACACACTCATCCCCAACAGCCTGCACCTGTGTTCAACAGTGAAGGGACACAGGGCAGAAAACATCCTGCAGAAATACAGCTCCACAACACAGTCCTTTCACCGCCCTGAGTCCTTCGGGAGAAGGGTGGTATACAAATTTAATAAAATGGAAAAAAATGAAATGAAAGTTCCAAGAAGGCTCCCCCACCCATTTGCACTTCTCTGGTGAACCTGAGGACACAGAGAAACCTCCAAGTGGCCTCAACGACTCTCTAAAAGAATGCAAATGACCAGCTGTCTGAAAGCAGTATAAATCCTTCCATTCCCCACCATCCAGTCGGAGCTGAAGAAGCTTCTTGGATGTGAAGCAAAACGTCTTCAAAGAAAAACAAGAAAGTCCAGTTGCCTATTGAAAAAACAACTTTGGGAGATGAGCAGTCTAAAAACACATAAATAAATAAATAAATAAATAAATAAATAAATAAATAAATAAATAAATAAATAAATAAATAAATAAATAAGCCTATGTGTATGCACTCTTGCTCACACATTACACATGTTGGATTTTCCAAGAAATCTAGTTAAAGAATTGGATTTTGTAGAGCAAAAGCATATCTTGTTGAATATGCCTTATTGCTTTATACAACATCTCACACAGTTGGCATTTACTGAAACAAAATCAAATAATCAATTAAATGTTTTAAAAGTAAAATATCACTCAGTTCTGAAATATCATAAAATGTCATATTATAAGAATCACGTATATGTAGATACCCTGAAATCTCATGTTAATTTCAAAATACCTACTGTAAATTTTACGTGATTGAGATTTCAATATTCTAATGTAAAAATCATGTGAAATCTTGAGGATGAAATTTCAGCTCTTCCTTCCTTCCTTCCTTCCTTCCTCCTTCCCCCTTCCCTTCCCTTCCCTGCCCTGCCCTCCACTCCTGTCTCCTTTCCTTTCCTTTCCTTTCCTTTCCTTTCCTTTCCTTTCCTTTCCTTTCCTTTCCTTTCCTTTCCTTTCCTTTCCTTTCCTTTCCTTTCCTTTCCTTTCCTTTCCTTTCCCCTCCTCTCCTCTCCTCTCCTCTCCTCTCCTCTCCTCTCCTCTCCTCTCCTCTCCTCTCCTCTCCTCTCCTTTCTTTTCTTTTCCTTACCTTATTTTCTTTCAGTTTCACTGTTAACATACTGTAGATAATATGATGGTAATGATTGCCTGAAAAGATAGCTAATCCTAATTTTGCAGATCACTTAAAAAAACCGATACACCATAATCTGCACTGCATGTAAACTTTTTGTAACTGGAATTGTAAAAGAAAAAAAAGGCGTTGCTTGAAAAGTTTACACTGACCTTGTAAAACCGAACTGAAGAGATCTGAATTTTACTGACTGCAATAAAGAAATGGGTTAAGCCTCATGTCTAGAAAAAATGGAGACGTAAATCAATTTATTCATTTCTGTATATCATTCAACAATGATTCATTTTATACTAAGAGGCTTTCCTCAGTTAACTAAAGTGATTGAAGTTGATCTTCATTGATAATCAAATCAGCAGACCCACCTAGTTTACTTTGGGGTTGTTTCCATTACAACCAAATTTTACCTTCAGTCCTCACATAGCTTTATTTGTTGTTTCTTGTTTAAAACTTCTATAGTTTTTGAAGCCAAACAGCAAAATATTTTTCAAAATAATTATCACACTACAGATTGGTTTGCTCAGAATCCCAAACATGGACTTTCTGTACCATTTATTTTTGTTCTTATTTCTTTCCTAGCTATGGTTGTATGTTCAACTACAGAATTTGATTTTCAGATCTTGGTGTTCGTCCAACCACCAGTTTTTAATCAAATAGTACTATTGTTTTTCATTTGTTCTAATTTTTTTAACAATATGTCAATAACTATATGAACAGATGAAAGTTTGAAGAAGGCACCCTTGTGAATAGACTGACAACAGCAATTTCAGTTGTCTGGAAAATGATGGGTGATGGAAATGGACATATACATGATTTTTCATTTATATTTGTGTGCATGGTTATGCAGAAACATGGAAAAAAGATACAAACACAAACAATTTTGCTTAATATTGTGCTCTTACATCATGGCCTCTTTAGTAGCTGATCAAATATGTACTTTATTACTTTTAGTAATGCTACAGCTTTAAGATGACTCCACACTATTTACTGAATCTTTTACTGTAATTTTCAAAATTCATTGGAAACATTTTGAATATTAGTACAATATACTTTGCTAACTGAACTATTTCCATTGTTGATTTATCAAGACTATACTATTGGAAAGACCAACTAGTTTGGATAAGTGAGATAAATCTGTGCAGTTTTAAATTTTTAATTTATCTTCTGTTCTAAAGAGATGCCAAGTTATTAAGGGTTATTAAAATAAATTGAGGGCAATTAGGATTGTGGATCATCAGGGTCAGAGTGATGTGTGTGCGTGCGATATAATATCATATAATATATGTATTTGAAGTACATCTCTAAATTGGTCTAAGTCACATTAAAAAAGATGATGAAGAAGAAATAATAAATCATCAGCTATAATAAACATGTTGCAATGAGAAAATAGTTGACAGTTTTGCTGATGCTGATGAGACAGAACAAGATTTAGCTTGCTCCACTAGATTATCTAGCTTCTTTTACCTATCACTATTTTTTTTAAAAAAAATACCTATTGAATTTTGAAAACAGTTGTAATACTATGCACAATTAAAAAGGGATTATTTACATTAAACCTATGCACCTTGCTTCTGAGTGAACAGGTTTAAGACCAGTATATGCAAAATGGAATATTTACTATATGCCTTGTAAAATCAACCTGTTCAGAAAGCACTACTTTACATTACAAATAGAGAGCTAGCATGTTTGAATGCCCTCCCTTCTAATATAACTCCTTTCACAGAGAAATGAACAATCAAGAACAAATATACGCTGAAAGTTTATCTTTGAGAAACTAACTTCCATTTAATATCTACGCAATATATTTCCCCAGATTTTCAAATTTCTTCTGAAATTCCTTGAGTGAATCAGAGTTTCCATGGCATGTCTAATGGAGCTTTAGCAAGGATCAATAGGAGATAGAAAAAATGTTATGGTATTGAGCATTCATTATTTAGTTAGGTAGCAGTGCTGCTTAAAACACTACCCATGCCTCTTTCTCCTCTCTTCCAGTCTCTTAAAGCCATTTAGCATTCTGTCACCAAAAATGATCTGTGGACGATCTTTCTTCCATTTTTTTCTTCTTCCACATAACTTTGCTAACACAGGTAGTCCTCAACTTACAACAGTTCCTTTAGTGACCAAAGTTACAATGGCACTGAAAAAAATGACTTATGACTGATTTTCACACTTAACACCATTGCAGTATCCCCATGACCATGTGATCAAAATTTAGATGCTTGGTGATACATACCAAACCCCTGGGAGCCTTCAAACATCTTGGGGAAACCCCGACCCGGCAGCCGATGACAGTTGACAGCTGTCAAAAGGCTGCCGGAAGAAACAACGCATGCGCACAAACCCGCAGGCACCCATTGACAGTGACAGCTGTCAAAAGAACTGCCGAGAGCAAACATGCACACGCCAAGACCGATCCAGCTGACAGCCGCCGGAGCTGTCAGCACGGCAGTCCCCAATCAGGTCCTCCAGCTGAGCCGGCCGCTCAGCTGAGAGGATTCTCCTAGCAGCCGAAAACACAGCCCCAGAGCTGTCAGACTGCCGCAAGGCTATTGGCTGCCGCCCTAGCGGCGGGAAAGCACGGTTCACTGATTGGTTGTTATGTTTGACAGTTCTCTATAAAAGCCGGTTTGTGTTGCCTGTCAGCTGTCCGGAGCTGAACTAAATAAACGTCTGAACTTTGCCCACGGTCTCCCTCTCATCCTTCGTGAGACAAGTCACTTGGCAACTCTCATATTTATGATGGTTGCAGTCTTCTGTAGTCAAGTGATCACCTTCTGCAACCTTCTGACAAGCAAAGTCAATGGGGAAGCCAGATTCACTTAACAATTATGTTGCACATTTAAAAATCACAATGATTCATTTAACAATGGTGGCAAGAAAGGTCATAAAATGGGACAAAACTCACTTAACAAATGTCTCACTTAGCAACAGAAGTTTTGGGCTCAATTATGGTCATATGTCGACTACCTATACCTCTGTAACGTTCTAAATATTTCTATTTAAAATCCATCGACAACAACCCTCACATTGCACACTGGAAATAGAATAATGTGCTAGAGTAGAATGCATTCCAATTGGTCATTTGAAAAAATATTAAGACTTCCATAACAGTGAGATAACTCTGATAGATACTGAGTGGTTGGTTTTCATGAGGTTTGTTTTTTAAATCAACATAACTTTTAATATCCCCCCCATTTTTTTACTCCCTACAACTGTTTGCAGAAGAGAATAAAGAGTAAAAAATGGCAACATGTCTATCCTTCAAATGTTGCTGTAATACAGCTCCTAGCAGTCTCAGCTGACATGACCAAAGATTGTTATAGTAATCCAACACTAACAACAACAGAAACAACAACAACTACTACTACTACTATTATTATTATTATTATTATTATTATTATTATTATTATTATTATTATTATTATTATTATTATTATTATTCCAGTCATTAGATACACAGCTGGAATAGTGGACTGGACTCAAGCAGAACTAAAAGCAATGGATAGGAAGACCAGAAAAATAATGACAATGAATCATGCCCTTCATCCACAGTGACATTGACAGACTCTATCTACTAAGGCAAATAGGTGGACGTGGAATGCTGCAAGTACATCAGATGGTTGAAGAAGAAAAAATGGCATTGGAAGAATATCTGAAGGACAATGATGAAGATGTAATGAAATTACTATATAAGGAAGGCTTACTGACTACTGGAGAGACCAAACTGGCCTATAAGAAAGACCAAATGAAGAACAGAATAGAGGCATGGGAAGACAAAGCACTTCATGGCCAGTACATTTAAAAAAAATAGCTGGGAAAGCAGACATTAACAAGACCTGGCAATGGCTAAGAGCAAGAAAGTAGAAGAAAGAGACTGAGGGACTAATTCTGGCTGCACAAGACCAAGCCTTAAGGACAAATGCATACAAAGTCAAAATTGAGAAGACAGCAACAGACAGTAAGTGCAGCCTATGCAAAGAAGCTGAAGAAACAGTGGATCACCTGGTAAGCTGCTGCAAGAAGATCACACAGACTGACTACAAGCAGTGGCATGACAAAGTAGCAACAATGGTGCATTGGAAGATCTGCAAGAAATATCACTTGCCTGTAAGCAAGAACTGGTGGGATAATAAAATAGAGAAAGTCATAGAAAATGATAAAGTTAAACTGCTCTGGGATTTCAGAATTCAAACAGACAAGCACCTGCAACATAACACCCTGGACTTAACAATTGTCAATAAGAAAGACAAAAAAAGTCTGGATAGTGGACGTGGCAGTGCATGGAGACAGCAGAATAGACAAGAAAGAACTGGAGAAGATAACAAAATACAAAGACCTACAAATAGAAATAGAAAGACTGTGGCAAAGGAAAGCAAGGGTAGTACCAATAGTAATAGGCACCTTGGGTGCAATCCCAAAAGAACTGGAGCACCACTTGAACACCATTGGCATTGATAAATTTGCCATTAGTCAATTGCAAAAGGCAGCCTTACTAGGAACTGCTTCCATCCTCCGACGATATCTATAATACCATCAAACATCCACATCTGCCTATCCCAGGTCCTTGGTAAGGACTCGATAGGTAGACAAAAATGCCAATTCCAGTCTGAACATCTGGCTAACTGTGCGATGAATAATAATAATAATAATAATAATAATAATAATAATAATAATAATAATAATAATAATAATAATGATAATAATAATATATTGCAGTCATAGAGAACCAAAGCGTACAGTTGATTGATATTGATACAGTTGATTGAGAAAAAGAACTGAAAAAAATTATGAAATACCATGACCTGGCCATCGAAACTGCGTGATTATGGATGAAGCATGTAACAGTGATATCCATTGTCATCGGGGCACTGGGAACTATGTCCAAAAACTTTGCAAAATACATCAAGAAATTGCAGCTTCCTGCAATAACTCCAGCAAAGGTTCAAAAAACTGCGCTACTCGGAACATCTTACATTTTATAGTTTATAGTTTATAGTTTATTTGATTTATATACCGCCCTTCTCCTTGGTAGGGACTCAGGGCGGTTCACAGGGCATATATAAAAAGAAAGACAATACAAAAATTAAAAAAGGATTAAACCCATGCCCAATTAAAAACAGTAATACAAATTTTAAAAACAATTAAAAACCCATAATCCCCCATCAGGCCAGACCAGCTAATTCGAACAGGTGGGTCTTCAGGCCCCGACGGAAAGTTCGGAGGTCTGGTGCCATCCGGAGCTCCACCGGCAGTTGATTCCATAATGCCGGAGCACCCACAGAGAAGGCCCTCCCCCTGGGGGCCACCAGTCGACATTCCCTGACTGGCGGCACCCTGAGGAGGCCCTCTCTGTGGGAACGCACAGGGCGGAGGGGAGTCGATGCCGGCAGCAGGTGGTCCCTGAGGTATCCCGGACCCATGCCATGTAGGGCCTTAAAGATCGTAACCAACACCTTGAACCTCACCCGAAAGACAACTGGTAACCAATGCAGCTCGCGGAGCAAAGGTGTAACATGGGAGTACCGGGAAACTCCCAAGACAACTCTCGCGGCCGCATTCTGTACCAGTTGGAGCCTCCGAGTGGTCTTCAAGGGAAGCCCCATGTAGAGAGCATTACAGTAATCAAGTAATCATTACAGTAATCATTTTAAGGAGATACCTGGTTGATACCTAGGATGCTGGCAGCAACCCGTGTCAACCATTACTGTAAAGGTAAAGGTAAAGGTTCCCCCGCACATGCGTGCTAGTCGTTTCCAACTCTAGGGGCCGGTGCTCATCTCCGTTTCATAGCCGAAGAGCCAGCGCTTGTCCGAGGACGTCTCCGTGGTCATGTGGCCGGCATGACTAGACGCCAAAGGCGCACGGAACGCTGTTACCTTCCCACCGTAGTGGTCCCTATTTTTCTACTTGCATTTTTACGTGCTTTCGAACTGCTAGGTTGGCAGAAGTTGGGACAAGTAACAGGCGCTCACTCTGTTACGCGGCACTCGGGATTCGACCCGCCAAACTGCCGACCTTCTGATCGACAAGCTCAGCGTCCTAACCCACTGAGCCACCGCGTCCCTTCCAACCATTACTGTAGTGCCAGTCAATTTGAGTGTTCAGTTGACTGAGTTTCATGTTTTAAAATAATAATGATAATGATGATGATGATGACGACGACGACAACAACAACAACAACAACAACAACAACAACAACAACAACAATAATAATAATAATAATAATAATAATAATAATAATAATAATAATAATAAAGTTGGAAGGGACCTTAGAGGTCATCTAGTCCAACCCCCTGCTCAGGCAAGAAACCCTATACCATTTCAGACAAATGGCTGTCCAATCTCTTCTTAAAAATTTCCAGTGTTGGAGCATTCACAGTTTCTGGAGGCAGTTTGTTCCACTGATTAATTGTTCTGTCAGGAAGCTTCTCCTTAGTTTTAGCTTGCTTCTCTCTTTGGTCAGTTTCCATCTATTGCTTCTTGTCCTGCCTTCAGGTGCTTTGCCCTGACTCCCTCTTCTTTGTGACAACCCCTGAGATATTGGAACACTTTTTTCATGTCACCCCTCATCCTTCTCTTCATTAAACTAGACATACCAAATTCCAGCAATCATTCCTTATATGTTTTAGCCTCCAGCCCCCTAATAATCTTTCTTGCTCTTCTCTATACTCTTTCTAGAGTCTCAATATCTTTTTTACATTGTGGTGACCAAAACTGGATGCACTATTCCAAGTGTGGGCTTACCAAGGCATTATAATGTGGTATTAACACTTCATGTGATCTTGATTCTATCCCTCTGTTACTTTCTATATTCTGGATTCTATGCTTCTGTTGGCATTTTCTTGGTCTTATACTTTTACTCCCATTTTGTTGGCAGATAGGATTGGCTCTAGCTCTGACAGTAACAAGAAAAGGTGCCTTTTGGAGATGCTTTGCATAGTATGGGATCCCTGCCTCCCTCATTGAAGTTTACTGGGGAGGAAGTCTGGTGAGCAATATATAAAGAATTACTATCTTCGTTTTAGTGGGAAAGAAAAAAGAAGGGGGAGAAAGAAATATACATGTCAGGCAGGCTCTGGCTATAAACTAAGACATCTGCAGCCACAAACATTAGACTTATTTTGTGTGTCCCTTGAATCATATTTAAGAAAATAAGAAATATAGGTTTTCCCCATTAGGCAACAGTCTCGGGCATGCAACTGCAAAAATATTTCCATTTAATTTGAGTTATTGTATTAGTGTATAAAAGACTATTCCTTAAGAAAAGGCCTTGACACTGAGTATGTAACTTTCTATTGCCTAGAGGAAATTTGCTGTGTGCTATATTTTTTTTAATTTTTTTACTGAATTTGAATGTCTTGCCTAGGCCTAATGGCAAAACATACCTTGAAGAATGCCAAAGTCCCAGATAAAGGAAAGTTTAATGATGCTAGGCATTCTGTGTCTCCCTACATCCTGCCATCCTTCCCTTTTTTTTCTTTTCACAGCTTTAATTTTAATTTATTCACAATACAGTATATATTATATACATATTACAGTGGGAGAATTAAACATTTTGTAGTATCAATTATTCTACTTATTCATGCGTAAGATAGCATAACTTGACTGGAAAAATCTAGTTGATGTCTGGATAAAAACAAAAAGATACAGTAAAACAGATTCAGAAATTGCTGTCATTTAATAGTGGTCTATATTGCATTTGCAATCCATATATATGGAAAATCCAGATATGCAGTCCAGATTCATGCCTTCTCCCAAACTGAGTGGAGCAAAAATACAAAAAGCTCACATGATCAAAAGTAATGAAAAGGTCAAACGAAATATAGATCATTGAAAATTTAGATAGGTTAAAACTGTCATTGTTGGCTAAGCCTTTGAAAAAAAAGTTAGAAAAATCATGGAAATATTTAATTAATTTAATTTATTAATATTTCTATACCGCCCTTCTCTCAAAGGACTCAGGGCGGTGTACAGGGCAAGAATAAAACACAGAATTACAAAAGTTAAAACGTAATTAAATACATGCCCAATTAAAAATACAGTTAATACATAATAAAAACCCCAATAAAAATAATAAAAAACCCCACCAATCCCCCCTCAGGCCAGGCCGGCTTGCTCGAACAAGTATGTTTTTAGATCGCGGCAAAAGGAGCGAAGATCGGGCGCCATCCGGAGCTCAACCGGTAACTGGTTCCATAGCTCCGGGGTGCCCACAGAGAAGGATCTCCCCCTGGGGGCCACCAGTCGACATTCTCTGACTGGTGGCACCCTGAGGAGGCCCTCTCTGTGGGAACGCACAGGGCGGAGGGAAGTAGACGCCGGCAGCAGGTGTTCCCTAAGGTACTCCGGACCCCTGCCATGTAGGGCTTTAAACACCATTACTAGTACCTTGAATCTCACCCGGAAGACAACTGGTAACCAATGAAGCTCACGGAGCAGAGGTGTGACATGGGAGTATCGGGAGACTCCCAACACAACTCTCGCGGCTGCATTCTGTACCAGTTGGAGCCTCTGGGTGGTCCTCAAGGGAAGCCCCATGTAGAGAGCGTTGCAGTAGTCTAGACGAGAGGTCACGAGCGCGTGAGTAACCGTGCATAAATCATCCCGGCTTAGATAGGGGCGCAACTGGCGCACCAGGCGAACCTGGGCGAAAGCCCCCCTAGTCACAGCCACCATGTGATCTTCCAAGGTGAGCCGTGAATCTAGGAGGACTCCCAAGTTGCGAGCCCTATCTACGGGGGGGGGGTAATAATTCACCCCCCATAGAAAGAGATGAAATATCCAAATAGACCCGGGATGAAGGTATGCAAAGCCACTCAATCTTGTCGGGGTTGAGTTGAAGTCTGTTCCTCCCCATCCAGACCCGAACCACCTCCAGGGAACGGGACATCACGTTGAGGGCATCACTGGGATGGTTTGGGGTCGAAAGAAAAAGCTGGGTATCATCAGCATACTGATGATACCCAACTCCAAAGCCACAAATGATCTCACCCAGCGGTTTCATGTAGATGTTGAACAGGAGAGGCGAGAGGACCGACCCCTGAGGAACTCCACAAACGAGAGACCTCGCGGTCGACCTCTGCCCTCCTGTCAACACCGACTGCGAACATCCCTGGAGATAGGAGGAGAACCACTGTAAGACCGTGCCTCCCACTCCCAATCCCCTGAGACGCCGCAGCAGGATACCATGGTTGATGGTATCGAAAGCCGCTGAGAGGTCTAATAGGACTATAACAGAGGAATGACCCCTGTCCCGAGCCCTCCAGAGATCATTCACCAGCGCGACCAATGCCGTCTCCGTGCTGTACCTGGGCCTGAAACCCGATTGGTACGGGTCTAGATAATCCGCTTCATCCAGGACCAGAGGGAGCTGATGCGCCACCACACTCTCAACAACCTTCGCAAGAAAGCGAATGTTGGAGACCGGACGAAAGTTATTCAATACAGCTGGGTCCAAGGCAGGCTTCTTGAGGAGAGGCCTCACCACCGCCTCTTTCAAGACGGCAGGGAAGCTACCCTCACTCAGAGAAGCTGATATAACTGCCTGGAACCAGCTGCATGTCCTCTCCCGGGCTGCATAAACCAGCCAGGAAGGGCACGGGTCCAATAAACATGTGGTGGAGCTCAGCCTCCCCATAATCCTGTCCACTTCCTCCGGAGTCACAGAATCAAACTCCTCCCAGGTAATATCGACAAGACCGCCCGTGTCCTGATCGTCAGACTCTGCCCAGCTGGAGTCCAGACCGGTCCGAATCCAAGCGATTTTGTCCAACAGATGTTGGTTAAACTCCTCGGCATGACCCTGCAAGGGTTCCTCCCTCACCTCTTGATTAAGGAGGGAGCAAGTCACCCTAAACAGGGCAGCCGGGCGATTATCTGCGGACGCGATAAGGGTAGCGAAGTGATTAGACCTCGCCTCCCTCATCGCAGCGAGATAAGACCTAATATAGGTTCTTAACCGCAATCGGTCGGGTTCAGATCGGCTGGACCTCCAGCAGCTCTCTAGGCCCCGTCTCCGATGCTTCATCTCCTGGAGCTCCGCGGAGAACCATGGGGCTCGACGGGATCTGCACCAGGTCAGGGGCCGCAAGGGTACAACTCGGTCAAGAGCCTCAGTGGCTGCCCTTTCCCAGGCTTCCACTAAGGCATCTGCCGAGCTGTGAGTGGGGGAGGCAGGTGGGGACCCCAGCGCTGCCTGGAACCTCTCGGGATCCATTAAGCGTCTGGGGCAGTACCATCTAATTGGTTCCACACACCCACGGCGGGGGGTAGCAAAACGGGAGACCAGCCGCAGGAGATGATGATCGGTCCATGACAGGGGCATAATAATTGGGGAGCCCCCACCAAGATCATCTAACCACCAACCAGATAAGAAAACTAGGTCAAGGGTGTGGCCTCCCTCATGAGTCGGTCCTGAAATTACTTGCGTCAGGTCCATGGCCGTCATGGAAGCCATGAACTCCCGAGCGAACTCAGATGATCCTCCCAGAGATGGTAGATTGAAGTCCCCCAAAACCATAAGTTTCGGGAACTCAACCACCAACCCAGAGAGGACATCGAGAAGCTCAGGCAGGGCTGCTGCTGCGTGACTAGGCGAAAGGTACACCAGCAGCACCAGGGCCGCATCTCAAAAAGAGAGACTCACACCCGACTATCTGCGGAACGGTGGCCTCCCGCGGACACAAGGTCTCCCTCACAAGGTCTCCCTTAAATATAAATATAATGTGTCATAAGTTCAAGATGAGAAGACCAAGTCTAATAAGAGAATGCACAGGAAAATGATAAAAATATGTTGGTTTTGCTACTAATTACAGTTTATTGCTCCAGGCCATTTTCTGACATGCTTTTCCATCAATCATTTTATTAGTGAAATTGCTCAACTATTTTTAGTGGGGAAAGAGATTGATTATATTACAGTATTTTGAAATATTATTTAAATACTTTTGGTAGTACTGTAAATCTAAGCATCAACAATGCAAAAATAAGGTAACAATAATTAAATCAGAGAAGAGCAGAAATATAAGCTTTTAATCATGGGTAGCATGTCTGTTTCAATTTGATATAAGAGTAGCAACACTAGTTATTTTTCATACACCTTTGATCTATTTTCAGTTTTTTAAATATCTCAAACTCTCACCAAAATTAGGGACCTTTTCAATTAGTATTTAATGTGATTGAGTTCTAATGGTACCAACAGCCTATATAAGAGAGAGGAAAGTAGTGAAACTATCATGTGATCTCCATGATTCTATGAAATATTTTCCAATTTAATACCAGAGGTTTTTCTTAAAATAGTGAATACACAGTAGCGTGCACCAGGGTCTTCCTTTTAACTTCTTTTTTTCTTTCTACTAGGTATTTTATTGTCATTTTTAAAATTCACGTTGGGGAGATTTATAACCTTATTTGGTTGTTGAGAAGTGGCAGGACACACTTCTTTCTGCTGTGTATAAATCATAGCCTTCTTTCTTCCTTTGCGAGGAGATAACTAATAATGCAGCCTTTTTTAATATGAGGGCCTTTCAGGTTTACAGATCTGAACTTCCAGAATTCTCTGGGCAATATAACTGCTGCTGAAATTTCTGGAGTTGAAGACCTCATACTTGGAGAATGCCTAGGCTTAGAAAAGCTGGGCTTCCCCAACACTTCAACTGAATTGTGAGAAGCCAAAGAATCTAATAACCACGAATAGAAGAGTGTATAATAAGAAACAGGATGCTCACATAAATATTACTTGACCATCTGATACAGTAGTTAAAGTCAGCATATGAAGCCCACACCTCACCCACAAGATTAATTTTCCTTTGAAGGAAAAAAAAAGATCAAGGCAATTCCCTTTCCATCAAATTGATCAAGAATGGTCAAAAATATATGAAAAGTGTTTCAGTGAAACACTAACCTCATATTTAATTTGGCAGGATTTAAACCTGTGTGAAACTAATTTTTTTTATCTCTTGCCCATCTCCATTTCTAAACAAACTATATGAAAATAGCCTGCTGCCACCCCAGGGTGTGATGATACTGTGAGATACTGCCATTCATACTATAGTGGAAGCCCTTAAATATTCTGGCCTGGAGCCTAATGAGATGTCTTAACTCCTTCCAAAGTTTCTTTTCTTTTTCTGTAAACCTCAGCAATTCGGTACATGTTACAACTGATACAGTTAGTGATGTATGCATGAAGGAAACAATACATCAGTTAAGCAAGGTGGTTTATTCTATGATTATAGCAGTCATTCCATGGATATATTAAATTATTCCTGGTTGTTTCAGTTGTTTCCTTCAGTCCAGGGAACTATGAATTTCCCTTTTGAATGAATTTGAATGGACTGAAAAATGAGGAGTTAATGATCTTAAACCAGCTTTGTAAGACATCATTGAACGTGTTCTTAGAGCTGTCTTCAGTTGAAGAAAAGAATGGAATATGTAATCCCTTAATGAAAGACATTGTAAAGTCTCTGGATTTATCTCTGGATTAATACTCCTAGTTTGGCATTTTCCATCTAGCAAAATAAGACTTTCTGCTTCCCAAATTTCCAGTTTCATCTTCTTTAGCTCAACCCAGTTCCATACTTATCCTCCAGGGTAAAATGGCAACCTGGAGGCCCACATAATATCTAATAGGGATTGTTCTCCTCAATTTCTAATTAATAAAGTACTGCTAGTATAAAATGAAAGGGACACGGTGGCTCAGTGGGTTAGGATGCTGAGCTTGTTGATCAAATGGTCGGCAGTCTGGCAGGTCAAATCCCGAGTGCCGCGTAGCAGAGTGAGCACCTGTTTCTCGTCCCAGCTTCTGCCAACCTAGCAGTTCGAAAGCACATAAAAATGTAAGTAGAAAAATAGGGACCACTACGGTGGGAAGATAACAGCGTTCCATGCGCATTTGGCGTCTAGTCATGCTGGCCACATGACCACAGAGACGTCCTCGGACAAGTACTGGCTCTTCGGCTTTGAAACGGAGATGAGCACTGGCTCCTAGAGTTGGAAATGACTAGCACGCCTATGCGGGGGAACCTTTACCTTTACCTTTAGTATAAAATATTGTAGACATAAAATATACCAGTACTTTCACACATAAAACACTTATACACATAAAACAATAACATTTTCTTCTTTGCCACCATACAGTGTAACCATTTGCTATCATAGCACCTGGGCAGAGGGCATGCCATGTACCAGATCATTCTCAAAGTGAGTAGATAACTAAAAGAATTATCCCATTTCCACATCCTTTGACACATCTATTAGATGTGTTTCACATTTTTATGAAATTTTCAGAAGTGTGAATGGATGAATATTTATGATACCAAGTACTCATGTTATTTCTTTTTTAAGAAAACCGATTAAAAAATCTTTTGACAGGAACTCCATTAGCCATGAGGGAGGGAGAGGGTAAATAACACGTGGGCTTAGAAGTGTCCACTGTCTATTAAATCTGCCCATCACTGGAAAATACCAATTCTATTTCTTTCTTTCTCAGCATTAATATGCTTAATATTAATATTAATATCATTTTGATGTTTTCAGACTTTCATGATTAATATTTTTCCAAAACATTATGGGAACCAGTATAGTAATGATAATGGTATTTAGTTCAGTGTTGAATGTTTAAGTTTCCTCTTGACCATAGATCTCATTGCATGATTTTGGACCCATTAAATCCAACATAAGCTTACAGGTTTACTGCTGTGAAAATATGAGCTCTTTGGCAAAAAAGTATATTGATACAAATAATAGTAACAATGATAGCATCATCATTACAACAGATTACTGATTGTCCATCATGCTTCATAGTAAACTGAAGTCAAGAACGCTGGGTACACAATAGTAGACAATTCTGTGGAGTCCTTGTTGCTTTCTGACGTTGGTTGTTTGCTTGCAACCATTTAATTACCCAACTAGGCAACATCATCAGTGCTAATGTGGGTGGGCCTTGTTCCCTGTTTATATATAGTAGCTTGCCCTGCCAGAGTTGGTGAGGGTTTTTTCCTCAGTATTTCTTTGATTGGGGTATTGTTTTCTGCATTGTTTTAGCAAGGTTCCCAGCAAGAATCTAACTAATCAATCCTTAGGAACACATATTCTTTTCTATTAGCAGCCAGTTCAAATCTTGGCAGTTCCCATTATAGTTTAGGGGCTACTATTGCATCTTGCTGAAACAAGTGGCTATTGTAATGTAAATGCCTTTCTGTCCACCCTTAATCTCATTCTAGCTCTTAGCCTTGGATGATGCAAATCCCCAATTTTAATATATACTGTAGTTAAAGGTAAAGGTTCCCCCGCACATGCGTGCTAGTTGTTTCTGACTCTAGGGGCTGGTGCTCATCTCCGTTTCAAAGCCGAAGAGCCAGCGTTTGCCCGAGGACATCTTCCGTGGTCATGTGGTCGGCATAACTAGACGCCAAAGGTGCACGGAACGCTGGTTCTTTCCCACCGCAGTGGTCCCTATTTTTCTACTTGCATTTTTATGTGCTTTCGAACTGCTAGGGTGGCAGAAGCTGGGATGAGTAACAGGCACTCACTCTCTTATGTCGCACTCGGGATTTGACCCACCAAACCGCCGACCTTCTGATCGACAAGCTCAGCGTCCTAACCCACTGAGCCACCAGGTCCCTTATATACTATAGATATGTTACTGATAAAAATCACAGCATAAGGTTTCCCCATTGTTTTAGTTCTCTATTGTTTTTCTGAGTTCAAACACACTAGTGACTTCATTAGTCACAGTGCCTGATATTTTCAAGCATGATGTGGTTATTAGTATAAAAAGGCAATATTAGCACTTTGAATGTTGTATATCAAATACCACATTTCATTTTTCCCCACCCCTGCAATAATTTTAATTGCCACTTTTTATATCTTTCCCAGCTCTATAATATATTCTTCTGGTGGCTCTTCCTTTTACTCTTACAGGTTTATAATGTAGGATTGTCTGATAGATAAGGACTATTTTACGATCATTTGATGTACTTTTCAATGAATGGGGATTTGAACCAACCTCTCATGCTGCAAATAAAGTTTAACTAGATGATCCACCATATTCTTTTTCTGTACAATTTAGTCCCCCCCCCAACTTCCAACATGGCAATACACTTGGGTTAATGACAACTGGCCATACCCAACTGGCCATGCCCAATTTGAGTTCGCCTTGGCGAGTTGGCTGAGGCGAGTTGTCCCATTTCAATACACTCTAGGCAGAAAGCAGGATACTTCTCAGAGACATGACTGTTACAAAGGTAAGGCAAAAACAGTGTGATTTTCTTCAGGACTGGACTCATATCATTTTTTAAAAGGAGATTTTTTCTGGAATGCTGCCTAGCTATATCGTTATATAACACTCATAACCAAGGAAGTTAGTGTCTTGAACTGAAATTTAAATCTGTCACTTCTAATATAAAGCTTTTTATAGACCTAGAATCCAAAACAACAGCCAAATGAGGATACTTCACTTGCTCTTTACCCATAAAACTGCAGCCTACTTTTACATACATTGCCTTCTATTTTGCCCTTGAAGAGACATCATTGGCTTAGTTTTCCTTGGAATATCATGGATAGATATTGTCACCATTATTTAGGAAACAAAGTGCATTGCAATCCAACATCTTATTTTCTCCATGGATTTTTTTTAAAAAAATAAGAAATATTCATTTATGCATGTCCATTAACAAGCTGAAACTGCATCGTCCAGATACGTATATTCTTCCTTTACTTATAGTTTGGAGCTGAAAATAACAACTGATAGACAGTTACAAACCTGCCAGTATTGTTCATGTTTGCACAGAATTATGAAAAACCTGGATAAAATAAAAAGTTCAATTTACTATGAGACATGGCACTAAGTGTCTTAGTTTAAGGGGTTCTGCCATTTCTAGTGTACACAAGATTTAGTAAATCCTGAATGTGTGTATCTGAATGTTCTTTTGGGTATATAATTTGCATGTTTATGAGAACATGCCCTTAGAATTGCACACTACTCCTCACTAGGGGTTAAGAATTTTTAACCTTGCTTTTGGTAAGCAGTCTTAAAGGCTTCTTTCTCAGCATGGAGTTTATCTGGCTTACCAGACCAGTTAAGCTTGGATCTTAAATTTGTGTCACAAATCTAGCCAGAGGCTCAATTTGGACTTCCTCTGAATACTTTTATATTTGTGTTTGATCTCAAAGGAGGCTTGCCAAATGTTTTAGACATAGCTGGGTTTTTTTTTTTCCTAGGGGGTTAGGAAATGTGAGATGATAGAGTGTCGTTTAAAAAGGCAAAGTTGAAACTAGAAAATACTGCCTTTTTGCACCAGGTTCAGTTTCACACAAAACATTTCTCCTATATTTCCATTGTCCGGGAAAGATGATTTTAATCATGAACTTATGCTTATGTAAATGATGGATCTCATGGTACAGAGCTCAGACTTTAAATCCAGTTGTAAATCTTATGCAAAAGATGTCCATAATGTACATTTCCAATATTTTTTCTTAAAGCCTATCCATTCCCTCTAATTACATTTGTGTGTGGCATAAAAATCTTTATCATAAATGAAATAAATACACTTCAATGGATAAGATGAAGGAATATAACTTTTAGAGGCAGCATGAAAACACTTAATTTTGACAGCTGACCAATATCTGGTGAAATTCAAGGGTCACTTTGTCATATATATATTGTTCATTTAGAAAGTATTCAGACCCCCTTCACTTTTATCAATTTTGTTATGCTGCAGCCTGATTCTACAGTTATTGAAATTCATTTTTTCCTCATTAATCTACACTCAGTACCCCATAATGATAAAGTGAAAACAGAATTTTGGACATGTCTATAAATTTATTAAAAAGAAAAAAAAACTGAAATATCACATTGGCATAAGTATTCAGACCTTTGCAACAACATTTGAAATTTAGCTCCAGTCACTCCCATTTCTCTTGATCATTGCTGACATGTTTCTTGACTGGAGTTGACTGTGGTAAATTAAATTGATTGGACATGATTTGGAAAGGCACATACCTCTCTATAGAAGGCCTAACAGTTGACAATGCATATGGTAGCACAGCAAAAGCCATGATGTTAAAAGAATTGCCTGCAGAGAGACACAATTATTGCAAGGCATGGATCTGGGGAAGGCTACAATAAAATTTCGGCTGGATTGAAGATTCCTAAGAGCACAGTGGCCTCCATAATTCTCAAATGGAAAATATTTGGCATATCCAGGACTCTTCCAAGTGCTGATTGCCCAGTCAAATTGAACAATCAGGGGAGAAAGGCCTTAGTAAGACAGGGATCCCCAACCCCCAGTCCATGAACTGGCACTGGGATGTGGCAGGCCAGAAACTGGTCCATGCAAACAAGCAAAGCCCCACGCATGGGATGTAGGCAGTACATGAAACATGCCCCCTCTGCTCTGTGGAAAAACCTCTCTCCACAGAGGTTGGAGACCTCTGTAGTAAGAGATGTGATGAAGAACACAATGATCATTCTGACTGAGCTCGAGAACCTGTGTGGAGATGGGACAAAGTTCCAGAAAGACAACCATCATTGCAGCCCTCCACTGATCTGGACTTTATGGCAGAGTGGCTAGACATAAGCCTCTCCTCAGTGCAAAATACATGAAAATTTGCTTGGAGTTTGCAAAAATGTACCCAAAGGACTATCAGATTGTGAAGAACAAGATTCTCTGATCTGATGAAACCAAGATTGAACTGTTTGGCCTTAATTCTAAATGTTATGTTTGGAGGAACCAGACACTGCTCATCACCTGCCCAATATCATCCCAACAGTGAAGCACGGTGGTATCATGGTGGTATCATGGTGGCAGAGTTCTTCAGCAGCAGGAACTGGGAAACTGGTCAGAGTTGAAGGAAAGATGAATGGATCAAAGTACAGGGATATCCTCAAAGAAAACATGTTCCACAATTTTTGGCTGTGGTTTGTTCTCCAAGCTTGTTTCAATATAATTCCTGAACATTTTGTTACCAAACTAGGTTACATGATCAGCAGAATTTTCTTGTCCTATTCTCTTTAGCTCATAAGCGTCTTGTGTGCCAGTGTGGTTAGTTGTTTGGAGCTATATTTGAATTCTGTGCAGCTGATTGGTTCTCTTGTTGATTGGTACTTTGAATGGTCTGGTTTCTTACATATTGATATGTTGGATCTAAATCAATATGTTTGTTAACTGCTCCTTTGGTGGAAAATCAGGTCTCAATAAGCTTACGTCCATATAACTTTGAAATAAGAGGAAATATTTGTAGCTTGGGTTTTAGATTTTGTTCTCCAAGCTTGTTAGAGACTATTCAAAGTGCCAATCAACAAGAGAACCAATCATCTGCTTGGAATATTTAAAAATTAAACATCTGTTTGAATATGGCTAAAGAAATAGAAAGATTTTGGATATAAATGAAGATTAGGTTTAGGTTTTAGGTTTTATTTGATTTCTATACCGCCCTTCTCCCTAGGGACTCAGGGCGGTTCACAGGGCATATATAAATAACGATACAAAAGTTAAAAAGAAATTAAACCAGTGCCCAGTTAAAAAACAATAATACATTACTAAAAACACCAATTTAAAAACCCATAATCCCCCATCAGGCCAGACCAGCTAATTCAAATAAGTGGGTCTTCAGGCCGCAACGGAAGGTTCGGAGGTTACTTTAAGAGCGATGAACCTCTCAATTAATACAGTTTCTTTCTTTTTTCTTTTGTGTTTTGTTTTTTGACATGAGAAATATAAAAACATTGGGATGGTTTATATAAAAGAAATGTTTTCTTTTTTTCTTTTTTTAAGATATGAGAAATGTAAAAGTGTTGGGATGGCTTGTATGAGAAAAAAGATTTATTTCTTCTGATTGGTTGGGTGTCCTATAATGTACAGCTATGGCAATGTCACTTTCCCCCCCTTTTATATGGACCTATATACATTCTGGAGGGATTTTATCTTTGATCACATGCATTTCTGTAGATATGTAGTGTTCTCTTACATCAGACATGTCAAACACAAGGCCCGGGGGCCAGATCCGGCCCGTGAAGTGGTTTCATGCGGCCCGTGAAGCCATCCTGGAAACAGTGAGGGAACGGCCCCCACTGCCTTGGCCCTGGCCCAGAGACCCTCCTCCTGCCAGAGACCCTCAGATCTGTCCCACTCCTGCCCAGGCCCCCATGGGCACCCTTGATGCGAACGATGTAGAGCTGGCCACGCCCACCCAGTAGGCTGTACGCACTCTAGCCAGCCCATCCACTGAAAACACACCCCCACCCAATCAGAACACCCCCACCATTCAAAACACACTCCCACCCAATCAGAACACACTTACTCCCCCACCCAATCAGAGCACACCTCCACCCTCAGAACACACCCCCTCTGGCAGTTTAAAAAAGAGGAACAAACAGCCACATGCTTCTCCCAGAAGAAGGAAGCAGAAGCCACTAGCCTGATGATGACGGATGGGATTCCGTCGAAACGTCGCCCCTACACCTTTAGTTCTACGCGGGAAAAAACCCGAATAACCAAAGATCCATATATATATATATATATATATATATATATATATATATATATATATATATATATATGTGTGTGTGTGTGTGTGTGTGTGTGTGTGTGTGTGTGTGTGTGTATAAAAATCAGACATCCTATTCCTACAATGTTGCTTTAATTCTGCCTTAGTTTATAGACCTGACATTGAAATAAAATAGCATGCTTCCCTACTGCAGTCAGCTTGGTCAAGGGTTAAAAATGGCTGAAGTGAGCAGAGATGTTTTCACAAAAGTAAGATGTGTTTTCATGTTCAAAGTGATATAGGGGCCTAGCTCTT
This sequence comes from Vipera ursinii, assembly GCF_947247035.1. Classification (NCBI taxonomy): domain Eukaryota; kingdom Metazoa; phylum Chordata; class Lepidosauria; order Squamata; family Viperidae; genus Vipera; species Vipera ursinii. The sequence continues at coordinate 37,579,366 of NC_139512.1, forward strand.
GAGAAGAATTCTGAAAAGGCCAGCCAAAGAGCGTTCAAGAGATTCTCCACACACATGGAAGCTGAATTATGCAGGTCTTGTCAACAATTCCCTTCAAAAGAGTAGAGCTGGTAAAAAGAAAGAAAGAAGGGTAAAAGTATGTGTCCATCCTGTTAGAAAGGGGGGAATAGGCACTTTTTATCCAATGCCCCAGAACTACTTGTTGGGATCAGAACATTTGCAGTCCCTTGTCAAAACTAAGACAAAAGGCATTTTGACTGAGAGGATAAACAGATGCAAATACCTAAATAGCTGCTGTTGGCATGGATCCAAGGGTTGGGGTTATTCTTTACAAAGGTTGAGCTGATTAGGCAACTAAAATAATAGCCTTTTCTTTTTTTTTAAAAAAAGTTTCTGTTCTTTCTTTCTTTCTTTCTTTTCTCCTTTTTGGCAAATTCTGGTCACACTGCTTCTCTTTTGCATATTTGAACATTGAACACACAAGGCATCTTTAAAACATAAAGTAAATAAAATGTCTTTCTTTCTGTGAAGATCAAATGAGATTAGCCTGAATCGAAACATGTCAGATATATGGCTTCCCACCACCTGCTACACATACCACAGTGGTGGCCCCAAAGAAGAACAGGAATTAAAAGAAAACAAAACACAAAACAACATCCACGTGGTCTGGTGTTACCAATGGCATCTTTGTGATAGGCTAATGATTCTCAAAGTGTGAGGTGGCCCTGCTTGGGGAGGCACAGACAGTTGCTTAGGAAACATGATCTTTTCCCAAAATTCTCTTCTTTCTGGAGGCGGGAATAGATCCTGCATCCTTATATATATATATATATATATATATATATATATATATATATATATATATATATATATATATATATATATATATATATATATATATATATATTGGATACAACATTAGAAGCTATAGAACCCCTTTTTTATATGTAATGCCAACCAAATAGTTTTATTGGAGTAATTTCAGGATACTTTGGAAAGTATGTGGCATGATTTTGGCTGAAACATAAAAATTATTTCAGTTATTTTTAATTCTGTTAATTTCTAAACAATCTCTTCTATATAATTTTATTCCTTCTGACCCAGAAGAGGCAAAGCATTCCTTGACTGTCACTAAGTTTTGTTATTATTTTAAAAGTGCTGCAGTAGGATGAAACCATATTGGCGCAGAAAATACCTGTGCAGAAACAATCCAATGATATATATGGCATGTGATTTTAAAAGATTTCTAATTTTTTATTAAAAAAAAGAATGCTCAAGAAGAAGCCACAATGTGCAATTGAACTACAGTAATTGATGAATTCTGCAGTAGTGCATCCCCTATGATTTTGCTTTCAGTAGAAATGACAATCATGCATTTCACTGCTAGCATCTTTTTCTTCTACTGCTTTTGATCTTAAAATGGCATTTGTGGCCATTTGCAGAATCTTGCAGTCATGACCCCATTTTCTGAGGGTTTTATTGAAGACTTTATTGAAAACATTTTCTTGGCAAAAAAAAGGTGAGCAGAGATGCTCACAGTAAACTATTAATAACTACAGCATTCACTTAATAACCATGGATTCACTCAATGACTGCAGCACAAAAGGTCATAAAATCAGGTTCCATTATTGTTGTAACTTGAGGAGTAGTGTCAGATTAAAGGCGTGAATTGCAAGCAATTTTGAAGAAATACTGAATTTAAAGTGGTATCGAATTTTATCAGAAATAAAATATTTTTAATTGTTGATGAGCACTTTCTCTCTTGGTTTTCATTACTGCTTTATGAGTACCGACTAAGAATCATAATATTATAGCTGAAATCCAACACATCTGAAGGATGCTGGTTTGGGGAAAGCTACATACTTTGTTACTAAGTATTGCCATGGTTTGCTAAATGCCTTTTCACTAAAAAATTTCTTTCTAAATGTATTTTGGAATGTTTTAGATCCTGACAATTCATAGCAACATTTAGAGAAGTGTGAAATCTGGTGGGAAGCTAAGTCTAAGTGATGTGGGTCAAATAATTTCATTTTAGTATTCAGAAAAAAAAGTGCTGTATAAAATTTCAAATCACTCGTCAGGGAAAAAAATGAAGTTCAATAGAATATAGCTGGAAGGGACCTTGGAGGTCTTCTAACCTCAAGCAGGGGACCCTATACCCTTTCAGATAGCTGGCTGTCCAGTCTTTTCTTAAAAACCTCCAGTGATGAAGCAACCACAACTTCTGAAGGCAAGCTGTTCCACTGGTTAATTGTCCTCACTGTCAAGAAGTTTCTCCGTAATTCCAGGCTGCTTCTCTCCTTGATTAGTTTCCATCCATTGTTTGTTGTCTTAACTTCAGGTGCTTTGGAAAATAGGCTGACACATACCCCCTCAAATATTGGAATATTGCTATCATGTCACTCCTAGCCAGTGCTTTTTTTTGTAAAAAAAAAATGTGCCGGAACTCACACACGTCATACAACCTGCCTTGCTTATCCTACAAGGTTCCATCCAAAAATGGTGCTGGAACTCCATTCTGGGCATTCTATGACAAAAAAAGCCCTGCTCCTAGTCCTTCTTTTCTCTAGACTGTCCATAACCAATTCCTGCAACAGTTTTTCATATGTTTTTGTCTCCAGGCCCTTAATCATTTCAGTTTCTCTTCTTTGCACTTTTTCCAAAGTCTCAACATCTTTTTTGTAATGTGGGGACCAAAACTGGATGCAGTATTCCAGTTATTTACAAATTTATTTACAAATAATCTGTAAATAAATAATAATCTGTTTATTGTTTCATATATTTATATGTGAGATCAAAGTATGAAGAGGTGTTTATTATGTAACTACCATGCTGTCATGAACTTATTTTGGAATTTGTGTTGTGCATCTTGTGCTGTAGACTGCTTTGGTAGCTGTGATATATAAATGAACACTTATTATTTTTTCAGGGGTCCATCTCTTTAGGTATGCAAATAACCAATTTTAGACTAGTATGGTATTGTTAAATATTTGGCTGTTTATCTCAAGACATTTGCTACTTTGTGTTAGGATATCTAAATCAAAAGAGGTAAAAAAGCAAAAGTGGACTCTGATCCATTTTTTTTCTTTTGTTGAGAAATGGTATAAAGGTAGTTCTCATTTAGCAATCACAACCAGCAACTCTCTTACTAAGTGATGCAATTGCTAAATGAAATATCACTGGATTGTAATAGATTTATATCACTTCCAATTTGTTCATTAAGCAAGTCATCATGGATCGATAAATGATATATATCACTTGACGTGACTTGCAATTTTACTTCCAGCTTCTCCATTGATTCTGCTTGTTGGAAGCCAGTTGTGAAGCATGCAAATGGTGATCATGTGACCGTACGACACTGCAATGACTATAAATGCCCCCAGTCACAAAGCATATGGCTCTTGATCACTTAACAGTGGTCCTAAATTCAAGGAGTGATCATAAAGTTACTTTTCCTATGTTGTCCTAACTTTGAATGGTTCCTGGATAGGGCAGTCATTAAGCAAGGCCTAGTAAATGGGCCTCAAAGTACACTGCGGTTTGTTTTTTTCTAAAAAGATTGCAACTGTTACATACTTTTAAAAAATACAGTATGAAAATCAAGAAATCTATATCAATCATGATACCCATATATAAAAATTTACATTTTATCTGCTTTCCTTTTTACAAGAGGGTCAGAAAAAAATCTTATTTTGCAGGACAAAGCCACCTGTCTGGAAGTAGTATCAAAGTTTAGATAACTTAACATGTTACCTTTTCATATGACATCTAAATCATCCTTCAGGTAACCTCAAATTTCACTGAGGAAATGTGGGAACTGTGTGCAAGTAGTCCTCGAATTATGGACACAGCTGGGACAAGAATTTCCATTGCTAAGCAAGGTGGTTATTAAGTCAGTCACACCTGATTTCACCATCTTTTCTCTACAGCTGTTAAGCAAACTGCTGCAGTTATTAAATGAATCATGTGGTTGTTAATCAAATGTGGTTTTCCCCACTGACTGCTTGTTGGAAGCTGGCTGAGAAGGTTCCCTATATGGTGATCACATGACCCAGGATGCTGCAACCATCATAAATACATGTTGGTTGCCAAGTGCCTAAATTTCGATCACATGAATATGAGGATGCTGCAATAGTTGTAAATGTGAGGACCAGTCATAAGTCACTTTTTTCAGTGCCATTGTAACTGACCAGTTGCTAAATGAATGTTTTTAAGTCGATGGCTATGCATATTATTTTCCAAATTGTGGGCTGATTATTTTTTAAAAAGAAACATGTATGTTAGTAAAGACAATTGCTAGAAATAGTCATCTTTATTGATTCAGAATGGATTTTACCTGCCATTCCTTTTTATTCCATTGTTCTTGGGCCTAGTCTGGCAGTTCCAGATTAAAGTCCAGAACTCTATGTAATCATAGTAGAAAAGTAGTAATTTTATTTAGTATGCATTTATGATATGCAGTGAAGCTCAACTACTCTTCTAATTAGCTACCAGACTATTTGATGAGGCCTCAGAATGGAGAATTCCATAATTTCTGTGACTTCAACAGGCAAATTGTGTTGCCTTTATGGTACAAAGTACTGAGACAAAGCTTAAGAAACAATTGATACATGGTGAAACTTACTCTTGAATTCATGATCTCTTTGATCTACTAGCTCTTTACTTTAGAAATAATCTTCTGCTTTCCACTATAATAGTAGCCCTTATAATGATAGCCATTTTGAATTTCCAAAGGTTTTGAAAGCACTTTCAGAAGATTTTCTTGGAAAAGCAAAATGGCAGTTTTGTGGAAAGAATTTTGCCTCAGTCTGAAACAAAATATTTTTTCTTGCATTTTGTCTGAATCATATACACAGCCTTTACATTTTTATCTCATAATTTTGTTCAAGGAGTCAACATTTTTGAAGTGAAATTGTCTATCCAATGTTCTTTCTATATTGGGTCTGATTTCAACATACATGGCAAGTGGTAGATTTTGATGGATGAATATAAAAGATAAATTATTTGTGCAAGCTCAAGACTGCACAGTAGTAAGTAGCAGACCAAGCAGATATATTTCATTTCAATTGTCCACTTGAGAACAGATTTCCAAATGTCAATCAAGCTATAGGAAATTTTGTGAAATCAGACTCAATATAGAAAGAAGTCAGATACTGAATTTAGTCCATAGGGCACATTTTGGTCTACCAAAATGTCTAACAAAGGACTCCCCATAATTAGATATCAATGTAGCTATAGTATGATAAATTGTGAGTAATGTTTTAATGTGAACTGTTATACTGGTATACTGGCCAGGAAGCTGGACTTCATAGTTGATGGTTTATACACACACACACATGCACACACACACACACACACACGTGTGTGTGTGTAGAAATATATATAGAAATATATAGAGAGGGACTTCCGGTGGCGGCGCGGCGCCGAAGACAGCCTCCCCTGGCTGCCCGCGGCTCAGCTGTTTGTTTTTTCGCCCGAAACAGCGCCGATCAGCTGTTCGGGCGAAATTGAAGCCCCCTCCTCGGGAGAAGAGGAGGGGGTGAGGCCCCAGGTAGGGGTAGAGTTCTCCGAGGCCGCCTGAGCTTGGAGCTTGGGCGGCTGGAGGATTGAACTCCCCCGAAGCCTGGGTTGCTCCCAGCTGGCCGTCGTCTCTGCTCCGAACTTCTTGGAGCAGAGCCAGGCGTCTGCGAACCATCCCTGCCTGAAGAAAGGACTATGATTTAAAGGAGCAGGCAGAGCGGTAGAAGAGGGAAAGGTGAAGAGGATTATTTTACTATACTCTCGAGTTTGTTGGACTTTCTAAACTTTAAGTGAAAGTGCGTCATAATTGAGGACTAAAAGATGGCGGCTAAACCTCCCCCTAAAACTCTTCGGAGTGGTGGATCCTCGCCAGTGCAACAATCATCACTACAGGCGTTGCACACTCCTGAAGTGCTGACATCGAAGGATTTGCGAGATGCTCTGGATAAACATGCCCAGGTACTTTTGGAATCAATTAATCAATCAATTGCTGATAAATTTACACAGATGGAGGAGAAATTGGAGAAACTGGAGGAAAGAATGGAAGAAAGGATGGAACAGAAGTTCAGCGTGATGAAGGTAGACATTTTGTCTTCAGTGCATAAAGTGGCGGAATGTGTGGAAGATTTAGATGAAAAAATGGATGATTTGGTTCAAAGGAATGCTATATTAGAAGTAAAAGCACGGGAGAATGAAAATGCAAGAGACAGAATGGATAGGGAGTTAAGCCTTGCCCAATTTTACCAGATGCAGTTTGCTGTCAGAATCAGAGGTTTAAAAGAGAATATTAAAGAAGATTTAAAGCAGCTGATCTCTGAGGCTCTCGAAGGGGTATTGAACCAGCCAGCATCTGAAATAAGAGCAGCTATGGATAAAGTGTTTCGGGTGAATTCATGGATTGCTAGACAGAGAAAGTTGCCTAGAGATGTGGTGGTTTACTTTGCAAAAAGAGAAATTAGAGATCAAGTGATACAAGCTGCCTACGATGCTAAAGTCGTGATTGCTGAACAAGAAGTCTTGGTTTTAAAAGAAATTCCTCCAAGGATTTTAAGGGGAAGGAAGGACTATACATTTCTTGTGCATGAGCTTAAGCAAAGAGATATAAGATTCAGATGGGAGATTCCAGAAGGGCTGATGGTGATGCATGAAGGTAAAAGGTACAGGCTGATCACTGTGAAACAAGCGCGTGATTTCTACAATAATGTCTTAAAAGCAACCCCATTAACACTTCTGGAAGCTGGAAAGGGATCTGGAGAAGAAGAAGAACAACAGGAGGAAACAGAGGGAAATGGTGCTGGAGGAGATCAAGCTACAATTTCTTTGGATGATCCTAGAGAGCAAAGAGTGACGCGTGCTGCTTTAAGACGAGCAAAGAAAATAAAAGAGCAAGATCAGCAAAAGTCTTCAGATTCTTCACAACGCATTCATAGCCAAGCTGTGGGAGGAGCACGGCCTAAAGAAATTAGTCCTATCAAAGCTGTGGTCCAAGAGCTTTTTGAGGATATACATGGCAACTAAATTTTTAACTTGGAATGTTAATGGACTAAATTCACCGCAGAAGAGGAAGAAAGTTTTTCAATATTTAAAACAATTTAAGATAGATGTTATATGTCTGCAAGAAACGCATATTAGAGTTTTGGATCAAAAGTATTTAATGAACTCGAGACTGGGTACGCAATTTGTTGCTTCTGCAGAGAATAAGAAAAATGGAGTGGTTGTTTATGTTAAAAGTGCCTTAACAGCGGATTTAATTGAAGCAGATAAGCATGGAAGATATGTTATGATTGAGTTGTTGTTAGAAGGTAAAAAGACGCTTTTAGTTGGACTATATGCACCAAATCAACAACAAGCTGACTTTTTTAGCTTACTTCACACAAAGCTTACCCAGTTGGATTATAAATCTTTTATTTTTATGGGGGACTGGAATGGAGTTATGGATGTACAGTTGGATAAGGCTGGAGCTTTTAAGCGCATTCCAAGTCATGCTAGACTGCCTAAATCTTTTTTTGAAATGAAGGATGACCTGGAATTGCGAGATATCTGGCGTGAGAGACACTTGCAGGAGAAGGACTATACTTTTTATTCTGATAGACACCAATCTTTTTCGAGGATTGATTTTATTTTGTCGACTAATGATTTATTTTTGAGAACTAAAAAGGTGAAGATTTGTGCAAGAACTATCTCTGACCACAGTCCAGTTTGGTTGGAGATTGATAAGGAAAAAAGAGATAGGCGCTCATGGCGTGTGAATGAGAATTTGTTTAGAAACCAGAGAAATGTGGAAGAATGCAAACAGCGGATGAAGGATTTTTTTGAGATTAATATGAACAAGGGTACCTCTATGGATATGGTTTGGGATGCTAGCAAGGCCTATATGAGAGGGGTGTTGATACATATGAATAATAGACATAGACGTGTAGTGGAGAATAGAAGGAAAGAACTGGAGAATGAAATAAAGGAAAAAGAAAAGGCTTTGATTTTGAACCCAGAGGATGTGAAGATCAAGGAGGCTATTAGATTGTTAAGAGGACAATTTGATAAATTAATGGCTGATCAAGTGGCGACCAATCTGCGGTTTGCTAGGCATAATACTTTTTGCAATGCCAATAAACCAGGCAGATGGTTAGCTTATAGACTGAGGAAAAAACAAAGGGCATCTAATATAGATAAGATTGAGTATAAAGGAAGGGTCGTGTTTCAACAGAATCTTATTAAGGATGCTTTTGTGGATTTTTATTCGAAATTATATACTAAAGAGGACATTAATGCAAAAGATATTGATACGTACTTGGAGAATGCTAGCATCCCGGTTCTTACGCAAGTACAAAAAGAGGGGATTAATCAGCTGATTACAGAAGAAGAAATTTTTACAGCTATTAAGGAACTGAAGGTGGATAAAGCACCAGGCACGGATGGCTTGACTGCGGCCTATTATAAAAACTTACAATTAGAGATGATAAAACCGTTAAAGGAACTGTTCCAGACAATCCAGAAGGGGGGAAAGGTGCCACCGTCTTGGAGAACAGCTTTTATTTCTTTGATTGCGAAGGAAGACCAGGATGCTACTTTAGTTAAAAATTATAGACCGATATCGCTTTTAAATACAGATTATAAGATATTTGCTAAGGTTTTGGCTAATAGATTGATGAGGGTTCTACAACAGGTGGTTCATGGGGATCAAACGGGGTTTATTAGTGGTAGACAAATGAAAAATAACGTGAGACATATAGTTGATGTGTTAGAGTTTTTGGAAAGGCACAACCAGATCTCTGCAGCGCTAATCTTTTTAGATGCTGAAAAGGCTTTTGATCAATTGAATTGGCAATTTTTGTTGAAAGTTTTAGACAAAATGGATTTTGGGGAAAAATTTCTACAACCGATTAGGGCATTATATCAAAAACAAACTGCCCGTATTATAGTTAACAATAGCCTGACAACAGCATGTAATATTGAGAAGGGCACAAGGCAAGGGTGTCCGCTATCGCCCTTGTTATTTGTGTTAACATTAGAGATATTATTGGTTAAGATTCGGAATTCGGAAAAAATTAAGGGGATACAAGTCGGAGATCAGGACTATGGATTGAGAGCATTTGCAGATGATCTGGTTGTTACAGTGACCCAGCCAGAGAACTCTGTTGTGGACCTGATGGAGATAATAACACAATATGGGAAGGTTTCTGGATTTAAAGTAAACATACAGAAAACTAAAATTTTGGCTAGAAATATGACAGTTTCACAGAAGGCTCTCTTAGAAGGATTAACTGGATTTGAGATTGTTAAAAGGGTTAAATATTTGGGGGTGACTTTGTCGCCCTTTAATACAAAGCTATATAAAAATAATTATGAAAAACTATGGGGGAAAATTCAAAAAGAATTGGAGAGTTGGGAAAAATTGCAATTGTCTTTGTTGGGACGGATTGCAGCAGTGAAAATGAATGTCCTGCCCAAATTTTTATTCTTATTTCAAATGATACCGATTCTTAAGAAAGATTCTAATTTGGAGGAATGGCAGCGTGGTATCAATAAATTTGTCTGGGCAGGGAAAAAGCCACGAGTTAAACTTAAGATTATGCAGGATACTCGTGAGAGAGGTGGCCTTAAATTGCCTAATCTTAAATTATATTATGAAGCTGCTGCATTAGTAGGAATAAGCGATTGGATTAATTTGACGCAAACGAGGTTATTAAATCTTGAGGGCCATGATTTGTTGTTTGGCTGGCATGCATATTTGTTGTATGATAAGAAGGTAGATTCCGTGTTTAGGATGCATATTTTAAGACAGGCATTGCTGAGAGTTTGGAAGAAGTACAGATACAAGTTAAGCAGCAAGATACCATTGTGGGCAATTCCAAAACACGCAATAGAAAATATACATGCTGGTTTCAAACACGATGAGACTACTTACAAGGAAATTTTAAGTTTGGAAAGGAATGTTTGGTGCCTGAAATCATATAATTTCTTGCGAGAAGAGAAGGTTGTTCAAACTTGGTTTCAATATATTCAGTTACGGGCCAGGTGGAAAGAAGACCAGAAAAATGGATTTGTAATGACTGATGAAAATTTGATAAAGCAAATTAGAAATCAGGGACCAGCACATATTAAACGGATATATCTTGCATTGATAGAGATCGATTCAGAAACAGAGCTGGTTAAGGATTGCATGATAAAATGGGCCCAAAACATTCAGGAAGTTATTACAATGGACACCTGGGAAAAGATTTGGGTGAGGAATGTAAAATTTACACAAGCTCAAAATTTAAGAGAAAATTTTTACAAAATGTTTTATAGATGGCATTTAGATCCTAAAAAGCTTGCAAGTATGTATCCGAATTATCAGCCTAAATGTTGGAGGTGCGGTGATGAAGATGCAACATATTTTCACATATGGTGGACTTGTAAAAAGGTTAAGGCTTTTTGGATAAAAGTCTGGTGGAATATGCAGAAGGTTTTTAAACGGAGGATAAAGTTTTGCCCACAATTTTTTTTGTTGGGAATAATTGTTGACGCTACAGTTGTGGACTCCAAGCTGATGCTGAACTTAGTTACGGCAGCAAGACTTTTGATAGGTCAATATTGGAAGAAAGAGGAACTGCCGACTATACAAGAGTGGATTTTAAAGGTTTCTGACCTGGCAGAGATGGCGAAGATTTCGGCCTATTTGAAAGATCATTCGCAAGAACATTATATTATGGAATGGAGAAAATGGATTGAGTTTATCCAGAACAAGTATAGGGTTAAGAAGTTTTATGTAGCATTCGAATAAGTCTTCCTTCGCTTTGTTTTTTCTTTTTTCTATTTTAGTTTCTTATATATATTTAATATTGCTAAGGCTTGTTTTATCCTATACAAGCTAGAGAGTAATGGATTTTAGAACTTGTAATTGTTAGTATATGGTTGTTTATGATTGCTTTTTTATATATATATACCTTGTATTTAGCTCTGGGAAGTCGGGGGGGGAGGGGGGGAGGGGGGGAGGGAGGGGGGCGAGGAGGGAGGGGGGGAGGGGGGGAGGTAGGGGGGAGGTAGGGGGGGAGGAGGGTGGGGGAAGGGGGGGTTCTTTAAAGGAAAACTGTATTGTAAAACTTTTCAATAAAAAAAAAAGAAATATATAGAGAGATATAGATATATAGAAATGTTAAATTTGGATTGCCAACAAAGAGTTAAAGGGAGACTGGTATAGCTATTTCGAGCTATTTAGCTCTCATCAGCCAGATTGGGGCTGATACAAGCATAAGCTTTCTTTCCATATTTGGGTAGACCAGGTACCTCAAGAAAAAAATTATATATATATATATATATATATATGAGAGAGAGAGAGAGAGAGAGAGAGAGAGAGAGAGAGAGAGAGAGAAATATATATAGAAAAATATACATTTCCAATGTATTAATAAATATCATTAAGTTATATTCATACTTGTTGTATTTTATATATGTTTACTATTTATATGTTCACAAGCGATAGCAACTATTAGCCATAATTTAGCTGGAAATAGACTCAATGGATGCTTTTCTTTGAGTTATCTGCAAACCATCTGTCTGCTTTCTAATAGTCATGTCATGCCAAGCTAGAACAATGACTACTTCTAGCCTTGTTCTCTCTCTGGCTTATTTTGCCTGAAAGGACTTCTAAAGTAGAGTCAGGGTCATACATACAGCCACTGAAAGATAATAGATGATAAACTGTAATTATAGCACTGGGAAAGGAGTTAATAGAGGCATTCATGACCAAACCATGATTGGCAGTGAATGTGTTGTGTGAATGTACTGTACCTTTTGGAAGCAATTGTGGTAGCAGATGTACCATAAATACTAAAATTAAAATCTTTTTTGTTATTTACAGTATTCACTATAAGAGCTCTTTATATACAATCCTATGCATGTTAACTGAGAATCAAGGCCAAGATAAATGAGGAAAAAGTTATTGCCAATTATTTTGCAACACACCTCATTTCAGCTTAGTAGAAGGATGCTGTCTTACAGCTTGTAAGAACTATAAATAATGTCTAATATTGTGAGATCAGCCATTTATAAAAGACTCAGAGGACTCTTCAGCTCATATCAGTACAGAGGAAAATAAGTAATGAAAAATAAAACAACTTTGAGCATGCATCAAAGAGCAGTGTGCAAAGCTTTAGCCTTAGTTCTGCAACTTTTTTTTTTCCGGCTCCAAAGATGGCGGACGTGCTGGGGAGAGCTCCGTAACCCCCAGTTGCAAGGCGTCCCCCCAGGAGCCCCCCAGGGATGTCAATAGACCCCTGGGGTGGGGTGAGAATTTGGGCAGCTGAGATGGGCAATGTGCCGTCCGCGGCCGCCCCGAATCAGCTGTAGGGGTGCCAGGACGTCTTCGCCCCACCGCCTGGGCCGTTGGCGGCCGTTTTAAATGGGGCCATCATCCTCGCTCAGCCTCAGCCGCCTGATCTACTCTAGGCGGCGGCGGCGTCTCCGAAGGATCAAAGGAGACGCCGCAGATCATCTGTGAGGCGGAGGCGGCGAAAGATCAGCTGTAAGGTGGAGGCGGCGAAAGTGAAAGTGAGCACAGCAACAGTGGCGGTGTGAGCGCTCAAAGCCGGTCATCTTCCCCAGGGGGCTGGAAAAAGCGGTGGCGGTTGGCGGCAACATCTTCGGCCCACCCCCTGAGCTGCTGCGGCTGTATAGCCAGCTGATTGAGGCCGACGCCTCCGCTCTACCTCGGCTCCCCTGGCCCGCTCCCGGGCAGCGGCGGTGTCTCCGAGGATCAGAGGAGGTGCCGCAGATCAGCTGGGCGGTTGGAAGAGGCGGCAGCGGAGACGACGGCGGCCGGGACTGCTTCTCCAGGCCCAGTCGTTCGCCTCCCAGGGGCCTTGACAGCGGCGGTAGCACTGGCGGCGTGGCATCTCCGGCCCACCCCATGAGCCGCTGCTGCCGTTGCAACCATCCTGAGCGGGGCCGGAGCTGCTGTTCTGCCTCAGCTGCCTAATCTGCTCCCGGATAGCGGCGGCGTCTCCGAGTGATCAAGGAGACGCCGCAGACCAGCTTTACGACGGTAGCGGCAGCAACGAAGACGCGGGCGGTGAGACAGCTGCTCTGGGCCCCGGTCGACCGTCCTCCGAGGGGCCTTGACAGAGGCCCTGACAGAGGCGCTAGCAACAGCGGTGCGGCGTCTCGACCACCGTGGGCTGCTCCTGGACGGCGGTGCCTCCGAAAGATTCACACCAAAGGAGACGCTGGGCAATGGAGGCGACGGCGGCGTGGGCCACAGCAGCAGCGAAAGCTTCTCCAGGCCCCGGCCGACCACTCTCACCAGGATCCCTCGACGCCAGCAAAAATGGACACGGCGTAGCGTCTCCGGCCTGCACTCTGACCCGTTTCCAGCCGCCCCGAATGGGTGCCAACGACTCCTCTATGCCCTGTAAGACGGAAGCGGCGGCAATGAAGGCGAGGACGGCGGTGACCGTCTCTCTGGGCCCCGGTAGACCGTTTTTGCCCAGGGGCCTCTGACAGCGGCGGTAGCGGCGGCGGCGAGGCATCTGCGGCCTACACCCCGAGCCACCTCTTCGAGACACCTTGAACGGAGACGGCAACAGCAGGGACATGACACCAGGGGCTCCCATACCTCTGGGAGGCCACGCTCTGGATGGTCCCAATCCAATAGGGGCCTATGGAGCTGCGGCCGGGAACAACGCCCAGAGGATCAGGGAGGGAACTGTTTGGGCGGCTGAACCACCAGAGCTGACGCCAATTAATGGATCCCTCCATCCTACCTTCTGCCCACTCTCAACCATCCTTGCCCATTCTCTCCCCACAGGACATAACGGGCCTGGGTGCTAGCCACGGTGGCAGAGTGGCTTGGCCTTACACCTGCAACCCCATAGAGGTGAGAGCTCTATGGGGTATGCTTCACCCAGAGTACGTTCTGGACCACCTCCGGAAGCAGAGACACAACCCATCGTGAGAGGATGAGGAGTGGCCTGCTTCTGGGGGTTCGCCCGGCCAAGTGGCAGTGGCAGGGCGACAATCCAGAAACCCACCTACCCGACTCGACCCTCCTGCAAATTCACCATCCAGGGGACTGCCTTCCCTGAACCACCTGTGACTATGCTCGTTCAATACTCTAGCACAGTACTGCACGCCCTCAGGGGTTCCCCCCTCTCCTGGGTGCGACCCGCCTGCACTACATCCAATCTCGATGATGGGCCCAACCACTGGGCCTCTGAGAGATGGCCGGGCAGGGTCAGGGGCCTCCAGCATAAGCCCAACAAGAGGCCCCTGATTAAGTTCTTAGTTAAGTTTTTTGTGGGGTTAGGGAGGGGGGGTGGGAGAAGACTATGGTTGCGCGGGAAAGGCACGCCTTCCAGCAACCATAACACATGCCAGGCCTACGACCATTCACGACGGTGTGCAACGAGGAACAGTCGCCGATAATGCCCAGTGGCGTACTGACAAACAGCCCATTCCCAGGATGGTGGGGAACGGCAGAAGGTGCACAGACAGAGGGCCGTATCATCACCGGGAGTGTCATCTCCGCTCTGTACAAGCGGTGAGACGCTCCGACCCTCTGTACTCCCCCGGAGGACCCGGGAGCGAAGGTGTGCAGCCTCACATGTTAAGGCTGGTCTACCTGAATGCAAGGTCCGTAGCTAACAAAGCTCACCTCATTCGTGACCTAATGGAGAGCGAGCATGCGGACCTGGCTTGCATCACTGAAACCTGGCTGGGCCCAGAGGGTGGTGTCCCTCTGGTTGACCTCTGCCCGCTAGGTTTCCGGGTGCTGCACCAGCCTCGGGCCCATGGGAGGGGCGGGGGAGTGGCAGTTATCATCAGGGAATCCCTTAGCCCGCGAGAGACCACCGTCCCTCAGATGGTTGGGTGTGAGTCTCTCCTACTGAGATACGGCCCAGGGGCGCAGTTGGGCCTGCTGCTGGCGTACCTACCACCTAATCATGCAGCGGCGGCCCTGCCCGAGCTACTCGATGTCCTCTCAGGGTTGGTGGTTGAATTCCCAAAACTTATGGTCTTGGGCGACTTTAACCTACCGTCCCTGGGAGGATCGTCCGAACTGGCTCGGGAGTTCATGGCTTCCATGGCGGCCATGGACCTGTCGCAAATAATTTCTGGACCGACTCATGAGAGAGGCCACACCCCGGACTTGGTGTTCTTGTCTGGACGGTGGCGTGATGATATCGGTGGGGGTGCCACAACTGTTACGCCCCTGTCATGGACCGATCACCACCTCCTGCGGCTAGACTTTCCCTTTGCCACCCCCCACCGTGGGTGTACGGTGCCAGTCAGATGGTACCGCCCTAGGCGCCTAATGGACCCTGATAAGTTCCAGGCAGCGCTTAGGGACACACATGCACTCCCTGCTCACAGCTCGGCGGATGCCTTAGTGGAAGCCTGGGAAAAGGCAGCCACGGAGGCTCTGGACCGAGTTGTACCCTTGCGGCCTCTGACCCGGCGCAGATCCCAGCGAGCCCCACGGTTCACCGCGGAGCTCCGGGAGATGAAGCGTCGGAGACGGAGCCTAGAGAGCCGTTGGAGATCCAGTCTATCCGAATCCGACCGATTGCGACTAAGAATCCTCACCAGGTCTTATCTCGCTGCGATAAGAGTGGCAAAATCCAACTACTTTTCCACCCTCATTGCGTCCGCAGATAATCGCCCGGCTGCCTTGTTCAGGGTGACTCGCTCCCTATTAAACCAAGAGGTGAGGGAGGAACCCTTGCAAGGTCGAGCCGAGGAATTCGGTCAATATCTGCTGGATAAAATTGCTCAGATTCGAACTGGCCTGGACTCCAACTGGGCTGCGCTGGAAGAACAAGACATGGACAGTCTTGTCGACGTCATCTGGGAGGAATTTGATCCTGTAACTCCTAAGGAAGTGGACAGGATTATGAGAAGGTTGAGCGCCTCCACTTGCTTACTGGACCCGTGCCCTTCCTGGCTAGCCTATGCAGCTCGAGAGGGGACACGAGGCTGGTTCCTAGCGGTCATCTCTGCTTCTCTGAGTGAGGGTCACTTCCCCACCGCCTTGAAGGAGGCGGTGGTGAGACCTCTCCTCAAGAAGCCCACCTTGGACCCATCCTCTTTGAATAACTTTCGTCCTGTCTCCAATCTTCGCTTCCTTGCGAAGGTTGTCGAGAGCGTGGTGGCGCACCAACTTCCTCAGATCCTGGATGAAGCGGTTTATCTAGACCCGTACCAATCGGGTTTCAGGCCGGGCTACAGCACGGAGACGGCATTGGTCGCTCTGATGAATGATCTCTGGAGAGCCCGGGACAGGGGCCATTCCTCTGTCCTAGTCTTATTAGACCTCTCGGCGGCTTTCGATACCATCGACCATGGTATCTTGCTGCGACGCCTCAGGGGACTGGGAGTGGGAGGCACGGTTCTGCGTTGGTTCTCCTCCTTTCTCCAGGGTCGCTCGCAGTCGGTGCTGGCAGGGGGACAGAGGTCGACCCCGAGGCCTCTCGCTTGCGGAGTCCCTCAGGGGTCGGTCCTCTCGCCTCTCCTGTTCAACATCTACATGAAACCGCTGGGTGAGATCATTCGCAGCTTTGGAGTAGGGTACCATCAGTATGCTGATGACACCCAGCTTTTCATCTCAACTCCAAACAATATCAGTGATGCCCTCGACGTGATGTCCCGCTGCCTGAAAGCGGTCTGGGAATGGATGGGGAGGAACAGGCTTCAACTGAACCCGGACAAGACTGAATGGCTGTACGTACCGGCAAGCCAGGATATTCAGAACGTCCCATCCCTTAACATTGTGGACAAGTTACTACCACCTGTTGATAGGGCCCGCAACCTGGGTGTCCTCCTAGACTCGCAGCTCTCCCTGGAAGATCACATAGGAGCTGTGACCAAGGGGGCCTTCTCTCGGGTTCGACTAGTTCGCCAACTACGGCCTTATCTGGACCTGGATGCCTTACGTACAGTCACCCATGCCCTTGTGACCTCTCGCCTTGACTTCTGTAACGCTCTCTACATGGGGCTGCCCTTGAGATCCACTCGGAAGCTTCAACTGGTGCAAAGTGCAGCGGCATGGACACTCCTGGGAGCCTCCCGATACTCCCATATCACACCTCTCCTCCGTGCACTAAACTGGCTTCCGGTTGCCTTCCGTGTGAAATTCAAGGTGCTAACAATGATATACAAAGCCCTACATGGCATGGGTCCGGACTACCTATGGGAGCACCTTCTGCCAATGTCAGCACCCCACCGTCCTGTGCGCTCCCACAGAGAGGGCCTCCTCAGGGTGCCACCGCTCAAGGAGTGTCGGCTGGTGGCCCCCAGGGGGAGGGCATTCTCAGTGGGTGCGCCAGCCCTCTGGAACAGCTTACCAACCGAAATCCGGATGGCCCCCGACCTCCGCACCTTCCGGCGCGATTTAAAAACCTTCCTGTTCCAGCAATCCGGCCTGGCATGATAGCTTTAATTGGGGGTCCCAGTTTGTTTTACTATTGTTTTTATTGTTCAATCTGTATCTCTTCCTTCCTCTGTACACCGCCCCGAGTCCCTCGGGAGAAGGGCGGTCTATAAAAACAAATAAATAAATAAATAAATAAATAAACTTCTGGCTGTTGTGGTATTAGCTATATCCTTAAGATGACCTTAATACAGTTTTGTGGATTTATATTTGCATTATTTTTTTTTATTATTGCCTCAAAGAAATGGTAGGTGGTTCTTCACAGCAAAGGCCTAGAGCAAGATTTTGAATATTAAGAGCATGGCATTAAACTTGGCAAAACAAGGTAAGGCAATTTGGGACATACAAAAAGAGTTTGAAAATGTAAGAAGAAGAGACCTCCAAATGCTGATTTGACATCCTTGAAATCATTTCTTTAAGTTATATTTATAAGCAAATCTCTTACAGAAGACAAATGCTTAGTTTTATGAATTCATAATACTTAAATGTATTCAATAAGTAAACTATATCCTTGTTACTAGATATCATATTTCCCCAGCTTTTAAGGACCAAAACCATGCGATGCTGTAGCTAACAGTAATATAACCTGCATTTGATGCCCCAACATATAATGTAGCCATAGATTGGAGGGTTTTTTTAAAAAAACAAACAAACAAACAAACAAACAAACACATTTGGTTTATAAATAAAACAAAACGTTTTAGGAGAATTTTGAATGGGGTGTATGAGATGTATATTTTAACTCTTTTTCTCTCACTTTAATATGTTAAGTTGTCCTCCATCTTCTCAAGCTTTCAACAGCACACCTTTGTAGATCATTTCACAATAACAGTCAGAATAACCTTTTCCACAGTGAGGTCTAGTGTGATGTACAGAACAATTTAGAGCTGAAACTGGAGCTGGCCTTCCTACAGTTTAGTAGAGTACTTAAAACATTTTAAGCAGTGTTTTTTTTAAGCCAAAATGTAATAATTTTATTTTTGTCTTATGTGAACTGCACGTGGAAATTGATGGCATATAAAACTTTAAAACAGGGCTTTTCAACTTTTTCACCTATTGTACCACTTTTAGGATATGGCAACATCCAAGTACCACCAGTCGCCTAGCAAAGTGTAAATAACTTGATGACACCACCCCCCAAAAAAGGAAAAAAGCGATGAAGTACAAGTAGTCTTCGACTTACAACAGTTCGCTTAGTGACAGTTCGAAGTTACAATGGCACTGAAAAAAGTGTCCCACAAGCCACAGCCGAGCAGGAAACCTGTCTGCCTGCCCGGAGGCATTCTTCCTCCTGTCCAAGCTTTTCATTGTTGTAAGCATTTCTGTTGAGGATTGGCAGCAGGGGTGGGGGTGGGGTTTGGTTTTTATCCCCCCCTCCTCTGCTGGGTGGTTGCAGCAGGTTTTGGTCACTTCACATGACCCTGGGACACTGTGACCGTCAGAAATATGAATCAGTTGCCAAGCATCTGAATGTAAATCACAAGACCCTGGAAATGCTGCAACATTCCAGCTGATCGGCGCTTCTTCTGAGCTCAGCAGAAGTGCCAGGATCAGTGCTGAGCTCCAGCTCAGGCTTCTGCGGTGCTGCCACCGGTTCAGCTCATCCCTCTCCCCTGCTACCACTTTTCTAGGATGGTCGCGTACCACCTGCCAGGTGCCAATGTACCACAGGTGGTACCCGTACCACTGGTTGAAAAGCCCTGCTTTAAAATAATTAAATAATTGTATTTAATTGGCTCCATATTTCTATGGCTCCATCTTTAGGCATCAATACATGCAAGAATGCAGAGGAACTTTAAGAACGTGCGACTAAAATAAAGAAGAGACAATGATAGCTGAAGAAAAGGAAAGACCTGGAGAATGGGAAGACATATTTTAGGTCTGATATTTTACAAAGTCTTGAAGAAGATTGTGGTCTTAATATCCCAGCACTTGGATAGGTAAAACTGGGAAATTTCTAGTGGTTAGTGAGGAAAATATTGGGTAAGATGGATATAGTGTCCAACTTGATATTGAACTTGAAATTTTCCTAAGTTTGATTTCCTGAAAAGTACACAGATGTTAAGTCCTGAATACAGGATACAGGGATAATGCAAGAAAAAAAGATACCATTGAGAATGAGAGGCTGCTACTGAGAAAGATGAAACCACCTACTTTCCCAATAATTACCTGTAATGAATTCAACATGTTGGATGAGCTGCTTAGAACTAGTTCAAATTAAAAATAAAAATAAAAAAATATCTGTAGAAGAACAGGTCTCCATAGTGGCTCTTCAGTGCTCTACTGTCTCTTCAGGATTCCCAGTGCATCCCTGAATTTATTCTTTCATTCCAGTTTACCCTTTGCTTTTATAATTATGGTTTTATAGAACTACTTACCTAGTAAATAATTAGGCCTGTGTGAACATTTTGCTGGTGGACAGGGAATACATTTTTTTTTGTAAAATGGCTTCTAAGAGTTACAGACTGTGGGGTCAGTGATGTCATTATGCAGCTGGGATGGCTGCAGGCATAATTGGAAGGATTTTAAATGGCAAATTGGTATTTAACCTGTCTAAGGCTTAAGGGACTCACTTTAATCCTAAGTCCCTCTTTCAACCACAAAAAGAAAGTTGAAATGCTGAAAAGTTTGATTTTACCCATTCTGGAGATGTTTTGGATATTCTTGAACTGTACAGGGAGCCCACTTCTGACATTTAAAAAAAATATTCAGTAGACTTTTCATGGTGAGTCCACTGTAGTATCTGGCAAGACTTTTATTTTGATTATTGTTGAAATATTTTCCTAGTTTGCTTGAACTTAGAGGAAAGTTAATCCTGATTGTAGAAAGGGGTGAGAGAATGCCACTGCCCCACAGAAATCCTTCCAATACAGAAATAAAAGTAAAAGGATGCTCATATTAATGGATGCAGTGGATGGATAGCAAAATTACAGAAATAGTTTGCAGTGCCATTGTTTGGATTTTTTTAACTTTTCAGGTAATCCCCATTCATCTACTAACCCAGGATAGCCCTGCTTACTTTCTGCTGGATCAGCTACATGTTGTCACCTGCTGGGGCTCCCCTAAAGTAGTTTTCCAATGATTAAACATAATATTTTATTTCTAAAAAAGAGAACAGAAGCCAGTGTTTAACTGAATAAATGATAAGTAAGAAATAGTTTCTGAGAGTAGTTTGGTGTAGTGCAGACATGTCAAAGTTGCGATGCCACGTTATGTCGTGTGAAGTATTGTGACTTTTTCTCCATTGCTGGCAATGGGGTGGGCGCGGTTTCGGCATGACGCATCCAGCACATGGGCTGGCAGTTTGACATGCCTGGTGTAGTGGTTCAAGGAACCAACCTAGAAAGCTGGAGACTGTGAGTTCTACTTCTGGCTTAGGCACAAATCCATGTGGATGACTTTGGACCAGTGACTTTCTCACAACCTTAGGGAAAATGCAGTTGGAAACCACTTCTGAAATTGTTGTTGGATAGTCACTTGGCTAGTTTACTTATCCATCCATTCTGTTAATGTTGTTGAAGAAATTGTGTCTTGAGAGATCTCAGGCATAATTACATATTCAATCCCTGTAACCACTTTAAGAGGGGAAAATCTGGTACTGCTATGTACTGCATTATTGTATGCTATTTCAGCAAACGGTGACAATTCAGCCCAAGTGTTTTGTTGATAATTTACATAGCATCTTCTATGCTCCATCTAGATGCAAGGAAGACACAGACTTCCTAAACAAGCTGAATACATTTTTTGGAAGATTTGAGGCATCAAATAGCACTTCTGCTAGGAAAGCTGTGCCCCATCCTGATGAGCAATTGCTTAGCTTTGATATCACCTCTGTCCAGAAAACACTGTGGAAAGTTAACATTCGGAAAGCAGCATGCCCAGATAATATCCCTGGATGTGTTCTTAGGGAATGCACAGATGAGCTGGCTTGTGTTCTCACAGATATTTTCAATCTCTCAATGGTTCCCAGTGCTTTTTTTCTAAAAAAAAAGTGCCGGAACTCAGAGGTGCTGTCACTGGGAGCGATGCCGGCGTCTTGCTATGGCGACACCACCCATCCTTTGCACCCCCACCCCTGTGGCTCGGAGCCACATGCCACGGGGATTCCCCTCACCACAGCTGCTGTGGGGATTCCCCTCCCCGCAGTTGCACACCATGGCCTGTGCTGAGTCCCCATCCGGAGCTGCTCCAAACCCCGACCCAGAGCTGTGTTCATTGTGGCAGTGGTCTCCAGTGCCAAACAGCCTCTTTCCAACCAAATCAGAAAAAAATTGTAACAAACATTGAAATTCTCAAGGCCATGTTTGGTATTTCCCAGAAATCTGTTACTGGAAGGAAAAAGCAATCCCTGCTGCGTTACTGATCCCAGAGAAGCATTTGCATGTATGCAGGTATCCTTATGGATGAGAAATATTGGTTGCAAAGTTGGCATTTCTGGATGTAATACAATATGTATATACTAGGTTAATTATTTAAAGACTGAAGTGCAACATAACTAGATTCTAAATAATCTATTTTTCAAAACACACAACAGTCCAAACAGTAAAAGTAAAGTCCAAATTAAGAATATTTCATTCTTAAGAATTGTTTAATTTAAAGTGGTTTAGTTGTAATAGATGGTTATAGATTCAAAATAGTTTTCAAGAGTGTACAAAAGATACTATTTTTTTCTAGCATCAGCTAAATTAGATATATTACATTGAGAAAAATGTTTCTCATTTCTTTCCTGTTACCTTTATTGATTTCATTGCAGAGATGTTAGCATAGGAAATAGATTATTTTGTTATCTAATTTTACCTTCCAAAAGACAGAAGAAGATGAAAAATATGAGGTTCTTTTCTGCTGGCTTTTTTGAATTAGCTGTTTTAGATTCTAAAAGTTTAGTTCCTAAAGAAGTAACCTTGTAAATAATTTTAATGCCCTCCTCTTGTGCAGGGTAGGCAACCTTGGCTCTTTTATGACTCAAGGACTTGAACTCCCAGAATTCCTGAGCCAGCATGGCTCAGCTTGGAAACCTCTCTCTTTCCCCTCAGCATGGCTGGCTCAGGATTTCTGGGACTTGAAGTCCATGAGTCATAAAAAAGAGCCAAGATTGCCTACTCCTTGCCAATAAAGGGAGCTTTTTTTTTTTTGCAAAAAAGGTGCCAGAACACCATTCAGAGCGTTCTATGAGGAAAAAAAAGCCCTGGTGGTCCCATTGTGTTTTAATATTTAATTTAATTTAATTTAATAATATTTATATACCGCCCTTCTCCCTGAGGACTCAGGGCGGTTCACAGGGCAGAATAAAATACTACATACAAACGTTAAAACAAGATTAAATAATTGCCCATATTAAAACAGTTGGAATAAAATTCTAAAACAACAATTTAAAATTAAAACAAAAAATTAAAAAACCCCACCAATCCCCATCAGGCTAGGCCGGCTTGTACAAACAGAAACGTCTTGAGGTCGCGGCGAAAGGAGCGAAGATCGGGCGCCATCCGGAGCTCTACCGGTAGCTGGTTCCACAGCTCCGGAGCGCCCACAGAGAAGGATCTCCCCCTGGGGGCCACCAATCGACATTCCCTGATCGGTGGCACCCTGAGGAGGCCCTCTCTGTGGGAACGCACAGGGCGCAGGGAGCTTGATGCCGGCAGCAGATGCTCCCTAAGGTACTCCGGCCCCATGCCATGAAGGGCTTTAAACACTGTTACCAGTACCTTGAATCTCACCCGGAAGACAACTGGCAACCAATGCAGCTCACGGAGCAGCGGTGTAACGTGGGAGTATCGGGAGACTCCCAACACAACTCTCGCGGCTGCATTCTGTACCAGTTGGAGCTTCCGGGTGGTCCTCAAGGGCAGCCCCATGTAGAGAGCGTTGCAGTAGTCCAGACGAGAGGACACGAGCGCATGAGTGACCGTGCACAAATCATCCCGGCTAAGATAGGGCCGCAACTGGCGCACCAGGCGAACCTGGGCGAAGGCCCCCCTAGTCACAGCTCCTATATGGTCTTCCAAAGTGAGCCGTGAATCTAGGAGGACTCCCAAGTTGCGAGCCCTATCTACGGGGGGTAATAATTCACCCCCCATAGCCAGAGGTGGAACATCCGAATAAACCCGGGATGAAGGTATGCACAGCCACTCAGTCTTGTCGGGGTTGAGTTGGAGTCTGTTCCTCCCCATCCAGACCCGAACCGCCTCCAGGCACCGGGACATCACGTTGAGGGCATCACTGGGGTGGTTTGGGGTCGAAAGGAAAAGTTGGGTATCATCAGCGTACTGATGATACCCAACTCCAAAGCCACGAATGATCTCACCCAGCGGTTTCATGTAGATGTTGAACAGGAGAGGCGAGAGGACCGACCCCTGAGGAACTCCACAAATGAGAGACCTCGCGGTCGACCTCTGCCCTCCTGCCAACACCGACTGCGAATGTCCCCGGAGATAGGAGGAGAACCACTGTAAAACTGTGCCTCCCACTCCCAATCCCCTGAGACGCCGCAGCAAGATACCATGGTCGATGGTATCGAAAGCCGCCGAGAGGTCTAATAGGACTAGAACAGAGGAATATCCCCTGTCCCGAGCCCTCCAGAGATCATTCACCAGCGCGACCAATGCCGTCTCCGTGCTGTGCCCGGGCCTGAAACCCGATTGGTACGGGTCTAGATAATCCGCTTCATCCAGGACCAGAGGGAGCTGATGCGCCACCACACTCTCAACAACCTTCGCAAGGAAGCGAAGATTGGAGACAGGACGAAAGTTGTTTAATACAGCTGGGTCCAAGGCAGGCTTCTTGAGGAGAGGCCTTACCACCGCCTCTTTCAAGACGGCGGGGAAGCTACCCTCACTCAAAGAAGCCGATATAACTGCCTGGAACCAGCTGCGTGTCCTCTCCCGGGCTGCATAAACCAGCCAGGAAGGGCACGGGTCCAATAAACACGTGGTGGTGCTCAGTCTCCCCATGATCCTGTCCACTTCCTCCGGAGTCACAGAATCAAACTCCTCCCAGGTGATATCGACAAGATCGCCAGTGTCCTGATCGTCAGACTCTGCCCAGTCAGAGTCCAGACCGGTCCGAATCCGAGCGATTTTGTCCGACAGATGTTGGTTAAACTCCTCAGCACGACCCTGCAAGGGATCCTCTCTCACCTCCTGATTTAGGAGGGAGCGAGTCACCCTAAACAGGGCGGCTGGGCGATTATCTGCGGACGCGATAAGGGTGGCGAAGTGGTTAGACCTCGCCTCCCTTATCGCAGCGAGATAAGACCTAATGTAGGTTCTTAGTCGCAATCGGTCGGATTCGGATCGGCTGGACCTCCAACCGCTCTCTAGGCCCCGTCTCCGACGCTTCATCTCCCGAAGCTCCGCAGAGAACCATGGAGCTCGACGGGATCTGCACCGGGTCAGGGGCCGCAGGGGTACAACTCGGTCAAGAGCCTCAGTGGCCGTCCTTTCCCAGGCTTCCACTAAGGCATCTGCCGAGCTGTGAGCAAGGGAGGCAGGTGGGGACCCCAGCGCTGCCTGGAACCTCTGGGGATCCATTAAGCGTCTGGGGCGGTACCATTTAATTGGTTCCAAACACCCACGGCGGGGGGTGGCAAAACGGAAGACCAGCCGCAGGAGATGATGATCGGTCCATGACAGGGGCATAATAATTGGAGAGCCCCCACCAAGATCATCTAACCACCGTCCAGATAAGAAAACTAGGTCAAGGGTGTGGCCTCCCTCATGAGTCGGTCCCGAAATTACTTGCGTCAGGTCCATGGCCGTCATGGACGCCATGAACTCCCGAGCCAACTCAGATGAACCTCCCAGCGATGGTAGATTGAAGTCCCCCAAAACTATAAGTTTCGGGAACTCAACCACCAGCCCAGAGAGGACATCAAGCAGCTCAGGCAGGGCTGCTGCTGCGTGACTAGGCGAAAGGTACACCAGCAGCAAGCCCAACTGCGCACCAGGGCCGCATCTCAGAAAGAGAGACTCACACCCGACTATCTGAGGAACAGTGGCCTCCCGCGGACACAAGGTCTCCCTCATAACAACAGCCACACCCCCACCCCTACCCTGAGCCCGAGGCCAGTGCAGCACCCGGAAACCTGGTGGGCAAAGGTCAACCAGAGGAATCCCGCCCTCTGGGCCCAACCAAGTCTCCGTGATGCAAGCCAGGTCCGCCTGCTCACCCTCAACCAGATCACGAACGAGAGGAGCCTTATTAGAGACAGACCTGGCGTTCAAATACACCAGCCGGAGCTCAGGGGGCTGCACACCCTCACTCCCGGGCCCTTGGGGTAGAGCCAGAGGGTCGGAGTGCCCCACCGCTTGTAAGCAGCGGAGAGGCCTTCCCTGAGATCGATACGGCCCTCTGCTCCTACATCTGCTGCCATTCCCTGATGTCGTGGGAATAGGTAGCCCCACGACCAGCCCTGGAGCCCCGGAGGTGACCGACCCCCGCTCCTCCCCCCTGCGATCTCCATCGGCCCTAGCCAGAACAGCGGTGGTTGGATAGCCCCCCTTATCCAAACAACCAAAAGAACCCTCCCGCATAATATGGCCAACAGTTTGCCAAAAAAGTCCACAATTACAGTCATCAATGATTACCGTCCAATTACACTGACATCCATCATTATGAAATGCTTTGAGAAGCTGATAGACATTATTGTATCTAGCCTCCCACCAGCTGCTTGATTTGCTTCAGTTTGCTTACCAACCAAATTGCTCTACAGAGGATGCTATTTCTTCTGTTCTCCATCTGAGCTTGAAGCACATTTGTTGTTTGTCGACTTCAAGTTCAGCATTTAACACAATTATTCCCCAGCATCTAGTAGACAAACTGGGCCTTTTTAGGCTTAGACACTCCTTTGTGCAAGTGGATTCTTGATTTTCTTACTAACAGGCCTCAATATGTGTGAGCTGGAACAAATATTTTTAACACTATTTTCTTGAGCACAGGTTCTCCTCAGGGCTGTGTCCTAAGTCTGCCACTGTTCACCCTGTTAACTGATGATTGTAGTGCTAGCTTTGCCACCAACCATATTGTGAAGTTTGCAGATGATACAACAGTGGTTGGCCTTATTCACAATGAGGGTGCTTACTGCAAGGAGGTTGAGGTTTTGGTGAACTGTTATAAGGAAAAGAGCCTGGTTTTAAATATTGGAAAAACCAAAGAGATCATTGTTAGTTTCAGAAAAGGCAGGCATAGCCACACTTCTCTGTGCATTAATGATTCACCTGTAGAGATGGTTACCAGCATCAAATTCCTGGGTGTGCAGTTAACAAGTAGGCTGGCTTGGTCGCTTAACAGCAAGACACTGGTGAAGTGGCATAGCAGTGCCTGCATTTTCTGCATCGCATGAGAAAAGCACATCTTCCTTCCCCTATCCTTACCACTTTCTACAGAGGGACAATCGAGAGCATCCTCTCGTACAGCATCACAGTCTGGTTTAGAAGCATCACTGCTTTGGACAGGAAGGCAGTGCAGAGAGTGGTGAGGAGGGCTGAAAAGATTATTGGCAGTTTCCTCCCTCCCATCCAGGACATAGCACATAAGTGTTGCTTGAGCAGGGTCCGTAAGATTGTCTGGGAAACTACACATCCTCTTCACAACCTGTTTTCCTTGTTACCTTCTGGGAGGAGGCTCCATGGTATCCAAAGCAGAACATCCATATTCACTCACAGTTTTGTTCCACACAGTATTAACCTTGTGAACTCTAAAGCTTCATCCTTCCTTTATGTATTCAAGATGGACAGTGATTAATATTTATATGTTGCTTATATCTAAGGGGGTAGATGTTGTATATAGTATGTTTAAATGTGTGTTATGTATGTGTACACTTTAAGAGCAAGCAACTAAATTTCATTTTTAATGTGTGCCATTGTGCCCACAGTAACAAAAATAACAATAAAGGTTATCTATCTATCTATCTATCTATCTATCTATCTATCTATCTATCTATCTATCTATCTATCTATCTATCTATCCATCCATCCATCCATCCATCCATCCATTTAGTTCTATAAAAAATGGAAATCCCAAAAAGCTCTGCAATTGCTTTTTGGCCTGGGGAGCTTCCTATTCCAATATTGCCTTTACTTTCCCTGGATCCATTTCTATGCCTCCTGTAGAAACATGATACCCCAATAATCTAATCAGGAGTCAAGAATGATTTGGATATATGTGCACACACATAAACACATACACACCAATTTAAATTAAAGAGGAAACATTTATGAAGAAAGAGACAGTATGAACTATTGAATCAGCATTTAATTTATTGGCCTTAAAAGCAACAGTGAAACTGAGGAAAATAAAGAATGAGAATAGATTTGTACAGATAGTCATACTTATTCTTAAATTTAGATCAAGGTAAAACTGGATAAAGCTGTAGTATAAGACAATTTAGTGATAGGCGATGACATTAACTGCTTTTCCAGCAAATTATAGCTCCAAATCCTTATTAATTGTATTTTGCTACTTTTCTCAAAACGCTAATGAGATAGAAATAGAATAGCCTTCATTGCAATCTGTTGCCCTGTAGAGATGTTCGATTACAACTGAGAGCCAGCATGGTTTATTTTCCTGAAGAGGAAAATAGCTTGAAAGCCAACAAGACCTGTTCTTCATCATGCCAATGAATAAGACATGGAATTATGGATTTAAGATAAATAAAGCCAAATCCTAGTGAAATATTAGGAAAAGGTTCCCAGAAATATCAATGGACAATGGAACCAATTTTAAGGGAGATGATATATTTCCCTCCCTGCATATTTTTGAGCAGAGACCGGCTAGCCATTTGTTCAGGATGCTTTAACTTGGATTCCTGAATTGGGTTGTGTGGAGAACATAACACTGAAATCTTAGGATT
The DNA here is from genome assembly GCF_947247035.1 of Vipera ursinii. Taxonomy (NCBI): domain Eukaryota; kingdom Metazoa; phylum Chordata; class Lepidosauria; order Squamata; family Viperidae; genus Vipera; species Vipera ursinii. The sequence goes on from NC_139512.1 coordinate 37,607,637, forward strand.
CAAATGGTATTCTGAGGAATGGGTGAGGAACTTTACCATAGTTTTATATTTAAACCATATGAATTTTCAAACTGAAAGTGAAAATGAATGTTTGTTACTTGAGTAAAGCTTCATTTTGATAGTAAGGGAACATGAAAATTTTATTTCAAGTGACACTTTATCAATAGTGCATTTCTGTAGTCAAGATGGACAAGCAGTTATTGTCAACATAAGGTCTGCAGAATAGTATACTGAATCAAACAAAAATCTATCTTTGCAACAAAAATAAAAGTTATCCTGTTTCACCTCTTCCAGAGAGGATAAGTTAGCTATTTTAACTGGAGCCCTGTTATTAATTTGGACTGTTTTCCATAGGGATGATAATAATAATAATAATAATAATAATAATAATAATAATAATAATAATAATAATAATAATAACAACAACAACAACAACAACGACAACAACAACAACAACAACAATAATAATAATAATAATAATAATAATAATAATAATAATAATAATAATAATAATAATGTTGGAAGGAACCTTGGAGGTTATCTAGTCCAACACCCTGCTCAGGCAGGAAACCCTATATCATTTCAGACAAATGGCATAATAAGGTTTATTGAAACTAGATTTCTGTTAAAGCACATGGTGTAAGTTAATTGTATGAAAAAAATAAATGGCTGCAGGTCAGAATTGAATGTTGTGTTTGAAAGCAGGGAAAAAAGGCAAGAATTGCAGAGGATATACCATTTTGAAATATGCAGCCCAAATAGGCTATTTAAAGATGTGTAAGAAGGATGGGTTATACAAGAGACTTTTGTTTTGTATTTGTTAATGGATGTCTGTAAAATGGATAGTTCAAGTCAACAACCTGACCTCTGACCAAGCCTGAAAAAGTTTGACTTGTTTACTTGTATATAGGTAAATTTCTCAAAATAATCAGGGCTCCTATTATTAGTAATTGGGAGGAGGTGATTGAGTCCCTATCAGCAAATTAGCAGAAGAGAAAAATGGAAAGAATGTCCATTGCCATCACAATCTTCACAAATGGCCACATGTTGTTCTGTATGGACCTTAGTTTGTTTGCCTATGGAATCATATTTATGTATAAGCCACTCAGAGATGTTTTGCAGAGTGAAATGGGCAGCATATAAATTTAATCAATCAATCAATTAATCAATCAGGATTTGTACACTATCTTTTATCACAGTGCTAGGCTGCATTAACAGAGGGATAGAATCAAGATCAAGTGAAGTACTAATACCACTTTACAATGCTTTGGTAAGGCCACACCTGGAATACTGCATTCAGTTTTGGTCACCACGATGTAAAAAAGATGTCGAGACTCTAGAAAGGGTAAAAGAGAAGAGCAACAAAGATGATTGGGGGACTGGAGGCTAAAACATATAGGGAACGGTTGCTGGAATTGGGTATGTGTAGTTTAATGAAGAGAAGGGTGAGGGGTGACATGATAGCAGTGATCCAATATCTCAGGGGCTGACACAAAGCAGAGGGAGCCAAGCTATTCTCCAAAGCACCTGAAAGCAGGACAAGTAGCAATGGATGGAAACTAGTCAAGGAGAGAAGCAACCTAGAACTAAGGAGAAACTTCCTGACAGTTAGAACAATTAACCAGTGGAACAACCGGCCTCCAGAAGTGGTGAATGCTCCAACACTGGAAGTTTTTAAAAAGAGACTGGAGAGCCATTTGCCTGAAATGGTATAGGGTTTCCTGCCTGAGCAGGGGGTTGGACTAGATGACCTCCAAGGTCCCTTCCAACTTATTATTATTATTATTACTTATCATTGTATTTGTTTAATTTGAAAGCCATGTAAGGTACGCAAGTACATTTTTGAAACTCATGTTGGCAAATCAAGGAGAGTGAAATCAAAACAAAAAGTGTTTGGGTCTAGACTTCCAAAGTAAAATGTTATTTTTCTTAAGCTCCATCTTCTTTTTTGATGAATTGATTTTCCCCTATCATTTCTGCTTTATTTATTCCTAAATCCAGTACATTTCATTTTAGCTAATCAAAATGTAGTTGGTATGAAGCCCTTTGTAGTTGGCAAGACCAAGTAAGCAAGAACTACACAGATTTCAGTAAGTACCTTGAATGCTACTCTGAATTAAATACTAAACTCTTGGATATGAATGGGAATTTCCCAAATGGATTTAAGATGGAATCTTCTGAATACTTTGAAAGGCAGTTTCCCACATCTGTCCTCAACTGGGCTGAGTCACTATTTAGAAGATAATCCGTCAACTGACTCATTCACTGCTATCTCCTCCTTTCCTTTCTCAGCCTTCCCATAAAGGTTCATAGCCTAAGGAGCAAACTTGGAGACATCAAAATCCTTAGAGCTGCAACTTGTATATCCATGACTTAAGATTTTGTCTTCATTGTAGCTTTACGTTTTGTGAGATTCCAGAGCTCATAAGAGACAGATCTGGAGTTCTCTAACTATACCACTACAGATGAGAGATAAAGGATCCTGATTATAAATTTTCTTTCCCAGATCCTTCCTAGAAGTACAAATACTATGGTTAGGTTAAGTAGCAGAAAAAAATAATAGTTCAGCTTTCAGAATTATAAAAGTTTATAATCTATATTCAGAAAGATTTTGGTGACTTGAAGTAAATAATCCTGTTTTATATATTCTAATTTTGCCATCTTATTGTTCTGCTATGTAGATCAAGTCTAAGCCAAACACTATTGCCATTGTTTATTTTTTTTTAATTTTAATTCCATTTATATCCCGCCCTTCTCCGAAGACTCAGGGCGGCTTACAAGCTTAGCAGTAGCCTTCATTCTATGTATATGCCTGCTTATTAGGGCTTTCACACACACCCCAAGCGGCATTATTACAAGGTCAGCTTAATTGCCCCCAACAATCTGGGTCCTCATTTTACCTACCTCGGAAGGATGGAAGGCTGAGTCAACCTTGAGCCTGGTGGGATGCGAACCTGCACTAATTGCAGGCAGCTGGTGTTACTTAAGGAGGCATTAGCCCACTGCTCCACCAAAGCTCTTTATACTTGTTTAGGCTCTTTGTACTTGTTTATCCCTATGTTAACCAATTGTTGAGCTAAGGTCTTCAGATTTATTGGGGAAAATTGGTTTTTCAAGCGCTTCTCATCCCTGGTTATGCTGGTGCCACATTTATACTATTATACTTAAAAGATTCCTATGGTGAAGTTGCCCATATAGTTCTCACAGCCAGATACATGGCTCATTATTTAAATAGGAAATATGATATTTTATTTTATTTTTATTTTATTTTAATTCCATTTATATCCCGCCCTTCTCCAAAGACTCAGGGCGGCTTACAAGCTTAGCAGTAGCCTTCATTCTATGCATATGCCTGCTTATTAGGGCTTTCACACACCCCCAAGCGGCATTATTACAAAGTCAGCTTATTGCCCCCAACAATCTGGGTCCTCATTTTACCTACCTCAGAAGGATGGAAGGCTAAGTCAACCTTGAGCCTGGTGGGATGCGAACCTGCACTAATTGCAGGCAGCTGGTGTTACTTAAGGAGGCATTAGCCCACTGCTCCACCAATTTAACCTGAAATAAGATTTAAAGTTATTTCTCTTTAGCCTTCTTTGTGGACTTCCTATATAGGCCCTCGCTTGGCTATTATAAGAAGCAGAATGGCAAAGAATTTGGCTGATCCAGCAAGTTATCCCAGTGTTCTTATGTGTCTGACTGATGTAGAAACATTACTGAAGCAAGGCTAGTCTTTAGAAAAAGGAATTAAAATAGTATTCTCCGGGGCTGATGAGGTTGAGGAAATAATTTCTTGGAAAGTCTCTGAAATCTTATATTCTTTATTGCTTCTTGTCACATATTCCTTTATGAAAAATAAAAGAAGAAACAAAGAAATTTCCCATGATATACCTGTTCTTTTATTAGGGTGAATAACACCATGGAAGACCACTGTGTTAAGAATCCAAAAGAAAGTCATAACAGCAAAATAAAAACTATTGCACTACATTCCATCCAAGCTTTGAATCATTGAACTGGCTGTCTGTGAACACTGATGAACAGGTTTCTGTTTTATATAGAACAGCTAGTTTAAAGGCTGAGATGCTTAAAGGGAATTTGTTTTATTTATACCAAGCCCCCAAACCCCAAGATCTGTGAACTACCATTGATAAAGAGAGTTTATGCAGATTGGTAGTCCTAAAGCAACCTATAAGGTCCCTAAAATCAATGACTGGAAATAAGTAAAATTCTTTTGGGTGATCCTGATGTGATCTGTAGTTTTTGAAAGAAAAATGATAGTTCGACATTGTCATGAATATTATAATATACTGAGCTTGGAAATCATCCTAAAAATTGGCTTATATTGATTTGTGGATTTTGTTATGTAGTTGCTATACACAGGGCTTTTTTCTAAAAAAAAAGATGCTGGAACTCTCATCTTGGCAGCGGGGCAGCGCTGCTGCAGTCATGGGTGCGAGGGGTGTTGGCGGCAGGCTTCCCCCCAGGGCCAGAGCCAGAGCGGCTAGTGCTGTGGGAGCAGCGGGGCCCGCTCTATATGGCGGGGCTGCGCAGGGCATGCGGCGGAGGCGGTGCGGGCCAGATGATGCAGGGTGGCCATTTAGGCACACAGGGCGAGGTGACGGTGGCACAGGTCCAGCACCGGGTAGGCCACCAGCCTGGCTGATATGGGTGAGCACAAGGAAGGAGTACACATGGACTCCACAGAATCCACCTCCCACTCCTGTCCTCTCTTACTTACCTAGTTGAGATGGTGTAGTTGGGGAGCAGGGAAGGATGCAAAGTTCCTGCCAACTTGCCTTCACTGCAGACAACTTGCTGGTGCAACGTTTGCTGGCCAGGTCTTTTGGCATGCTCAGCAGCAATTCCTATTGGCTTTTGAAAGCCAATAGGCTTTTGAAAGCCAATAGAGGGAGTAGCATAGCTTCTGCAAAAGTTTTTTGTGTGTGTGTGCAGAAAAAGGTGCCGGAACGGCAATCTGAATGTTCTATGAGAAAAAACGCCCTGCTTTTATGTTTTAATCTTCTGATTTTAAAAATATATTTTTTTCTATTGTAAGTTGCCCCAAACCTCGCCATGTGGATTGCATACAAATATTATATAATCGGTAAATAAAGGTAGAACGTATGTTAAATATACATCAAATGATAATATGCTTCCCTACAAAGTCAATTCTTGCTCAATGACAGACCAAGGAGTTAACTCGGAAAGGCAAGAGGAAAATCTAGAAGAGATCTGTGCAACTTGTAGAAGGGAAAGGCCCACACTGATAAATTAAAAATCTTTGTGGTCTGCAAAGGAATGCTGGTGGGCTAATCAATGATTTGGTGACTAGAGGAGCATCTACAGTGTTGGAGCTCGTGGTCATGGTAAGCTATGGAGGCACTAGCAACATGACTTTCAGGGCAGTGGTGGTGATTTTATTATTATTATTATTATTAAGTTTGTGCTCTATCCAAGGGTGCTTGGTAGGCTGCATGTACAGGCCTGGTCTAGAATTTATTTTGGAGCAAACTCATTTTGTTTGAGGCAACTTTGTATAAAAGAATTGTCATTAATTTGTTTTAATAAAATAATTTAAATCAATTTTTCACTTGATTTCAAATTAAATGAAGTATATTGGTTGACAATGAGATTTTTTTTAGTACAATTACCAAATGCAATAAACTGGTTTTAGGTATATGTTATTGGAAGGAAAAAGCAATCCCTGCTGGGTTACTGATCCCAGAGAAGCATTTGCATGTATGCAGGTATCCTTAGGGTGCCATAGTTATGGTTGAGAAATATTGGTTGCAAAGTTGGCATTTCTGGATGTAATACAAATATTTTGGACTTATTTTTGTTTCTTTGCATGTTTGATATTTTTAAAAAGGCATATGCTACTGACTATGCTTATGCACATATGTAACATCTTTTGCTAGGATACATGACTACTGCTTGCCCAGAATGTGAAAAGTGGAAGATTGTGAATAAACAAAATTTTAATGTACAGATAATACCACCAAAAATTATTTTAGCCTTTTTAATAAATGTTGTTATTGATGTTAGGCTCACCATGGAAAACATCATATATTGTTATGTATATACTAGGTTAACTATTTATAGACTGAAGTGCAACATAACTAGATTCTAATTAATCTATTTTTCAAAACACACAACAGTCCAAACAGTAAAATTAAAGTCCAAATTAAGGATATTTCATTCTTAACAATTGTTTAATTTAAAGTGATTTAGTTGTAATAGATGGTTATAGATATAAAATAGTTTTCAAGAGTATTTACAAAAGATACTATTTTTTTCTAGCATCAGCTAAATTAGACATATTACATTGAGAAAAATGTTTCTCATTTCTTTCCTTATTGATTTATTGGTTTCATTGAAGAGATGTTAAAATAGGAAATAGATTATTTTGCTATCTAATTTTACCTTCCAAAAGACAGAAGAAGATGAAAAATGTGAGGTTCTTTTCTGTTGGCTTTTTTGAATTAGCTGTTTTAGATTCCAAAAGTTTAGTTCCTGAAGAAGTAACCTTGTAAATAATTTTAATGTCGTCTTTTGCAGGGTAGGCAAACTTGGCTCTTTTATGTCTCAAGAACTTCAACTCCCAGAATTCCTGAGCCAGCATGGCTCAGCTTGGAAACCTCTCTCTTTCCCCTCAGCGTGGCTGGCTCAGGATTTCTGGGAGTTGAAGTCCACGAGTCATAAAAAAGAGCCAAGATTGCAATATGCTTTCCAAAGCCAATAGAGGCAGCTTTTTTTTTTTTGCAAAAAAAAAAGGTGCCGGATCGCCGATCTGAGTGTTCTATGAGAAAAAAAGCCCTGGCTGTACAGATAGTGCAGATGCTAAATCAATTCTATTAGGACACCATTTAAGGAGGATATAGAAGATTTTGATTCACTCTCAAATTTATACTTCAGACAATACGTGAAAAACATCTCTCTGGCTAATTTATAAACTATTTTTATAGCTGGAGTGCTATAGTGAAACACTTAAAATAACTTTTGTACTTGTAATGGTATATCTGGATGACTTAAGGGAATGAGGGGAAGAGATGCTGCCTAGAAAACAATCAAACAAGAGTGGGAGGATTCCCTCAAGGTCTTAATGGTCAGAAAAGGAAATTAGGAAGAACTTGCCCTAATTGATTGAGCAGATAAAAGTAGTTTCATAAAGTTTATTTATTTAGTTACATTTATATACCGCCCTTTCCCTGAGGACTCAGGGCGGTTTACAGGGAATTAAAAAATCCACCATACAAAAGTTAAAAACCAAATTAAAAAATATTAAATTGACCCTGTACACTTAAAACCCCAATTAAAAATTTCTCCTCAGCCTGGGCCCGAGAGCTCAAAGAGCCAGGTCTTCAGGCCCCGGCGGAATGATCGGAGGTCGGGGGCAGTCCTCAGCTCCACCGGCAGCTGGTTCCAGAGGGCAGGCGCTCCCACTGAGAAGGCCCTATCCCTGGGTGTCACCCGCCGGCAATCTCTTACCGGCGGAACCCTGAGCAGACCCTCCCTGTGGGAGCGCACTGGGCGAAGGGCGTTTGATGCCGGCAGCAGGTGTTCCCTCAAATACCCCGGAGCCAGGCCATGTAGGGCTTTATAGGTGATAACCAGCACCTTGAATTTCACCCGGAGGGCAACCAGAAGCCAATGCAGCTCGCAGAGTAGAGGTGTTACATGGGAGTATCGGGAGACCCCCATTACAACTCGCGCGGCTGCATTCTGCACCAGTTGAAGCCTCTGAGTGGTCTTCAAGGGCAGCCCCATGTAGAGAGCGTTACAGTAGTCCAAACGGGAGGTCACAAGCGCATGAGTAACTGTGCGTAGGGCGTCTCGGTCCAGATAGGGACGCAACTGGCGCACCAGGCGAACCTGTGCAAAAGCCCCCCTGGTCACGGCTCCTATGTGATCTTCAAAATTGAGCCGTGAGTCCAGGAGGACGCCCAAGTTGCGAGCCCTATCAACGGGGGGTAACACCTCACCCCCCATCGTTAGAGGTGGAATAACTTGGTTAACCTGAGATGCCGATATGCACAGCCACTCAGTCTTGGCGGGATTGAGACAAAGTCTGTTTCTCCCCATCCAGACCTGAACCGCCTCCAGGCACCGGGACATCACGGAGAGGGCATCACTGGGTTGGTTCGGGGTGGAAAGAAAAAGTTGGGTATCATCAGCGTACTGGTGATACCCCACCCCAAAACCACGAATGATCTCACCCAGCGGCTTCATATAGATGTTGAACAGGAGAGGCGAGAGGACCGACCCCTGAGGAACTCCACAAATGAGAGACCTCGGGGCGGATCTCTGCCCTCCTGTCAACACTGACTGCGAGCGGCCCTGGAGGTAGGAGGAGAACCACCGTAGAATGGTGCCTCCCACTCCCAACCCCCTGAGACGCCGCAGCAGGATACCATGGTCGATGGTATCGAAAGCCGCTGAGAGATCTAATAGGACCAGGACAGAGGAGCAACCCCTGTCCCTAGCCCTCCAGAGATCATTCACCAGCGCTACCAATGCCATCTCCGTGCTGTGTCCGGGCCTGAAGCCTGATTGGTACAGGTCCAGATAATCAGTTTCCTCCAGGAACAGAGGGAGCTGATGCGCCACCACACTCTCAACAACCTTCGCCAGAAAGCGAAGGTTGGAGACTGGACGATAGTTGTTTAAAGCAGCCGGGTCCAAAGCAGGCTTCTTGAGAAGGGGTCTCACCACCGCCTCCTTCAAGGCGGCAGGGAAGACACCCTCCTTCAAAGAAGCAGTTATTACTGCATGGAACCAGCCTCGTGTTCCCTCCTGAGCCGCATAAGCTAGCCAGGAGGGGCACGGATCCAACAAACAGGTGGTGGTGCTCAGTCTCCCCATGATCCTGTCCACATCATCAGGGGAAACAGGATCGAACTCAGTCCAGATAATGTGCTCAAGACCGCCTGATTCCTCCACATCAGACTCTGCCCAGTCAGAGTCCAGGCCGGTCCGGATCCGAGCGATTTTGTCCGCCAGATGATGACTAAACTCCTCGGCTCGTCCCTGCAAGGGATCCTCTCTCACCTCCTGGTTAAGGAGGGAGCGAGTCACCCTAAACAGGGCGGCCGGGCGATTATCTGCGGACGCGATAAGGGCAGCAAAGTAGTTAGACTTCGCCATCCTTATCGCCGCAAGATAAGACCTTATAAAGGTTCTTAACTGCAATCGGTCGGATTCGGATCGGCTGGATCTCCAACCGCTCTCTAGACCTCGTCTCCGACACTTCATCTCCCGGAGCTCCACAGAGAACCATGGGGCCCAACGGGATCTGTGCCGGGTCAGAGGTCGCATGGGTACAACACAGTCGAGTGCCCTGGTGGCAGCCGTTTCCCAGGCCTCCACCAGAGCATCGACTGGGCTGTGGGTAAGGGTGATAGGTATAGGCCCAAGCGCCCTCTGGAACCGATCCGGGTCCATTAGGTGCCTGGGGCGGAACCACCTGGTCGGTTCCGCCGCCCAGCGGCGGGGGGTGGCATGACGGAAAACCAGCCTCAGGAGGTGATGATCTGACCATGACAGAGGGGTGATGGATGGGGAACCCCCTCCCAGATCGTCCAACCACTGTCCAGACAGAAACACCAGGTCGAGAGTATGATCCCCCTCATGAGTCGGGCCCTCAATAACCTGTGTCAGGCCCATGGCTGTCATGGAAGCCATGAACTCCTGAGCTACCTTCAGACTTCCAAGATTCTATTAATTCTACATTAAAGTGGTATTATCTAGTTGTGTTTTCGACCTGGTTTACCTGGGAGAGCTGACAGCACTCTTCACACCAAAACACTTTGCTGTACTGTTCAAGCAGGAAACTCAATACTGTTTCAGACAAATCATTGTCCAATATCTTCTTAAAGGTAAAGGTTCCCCCACACATGCGTGCTAGTCGTTTTTGACTCTAGGGGCCGGTGCTCATCTCTGTTTCAAAGCCAAAGAGCCAGCGCTTGTCTGAGGGCATCTCCATGGTCATGTGGCCGGCATGACTAGATGCCAAAGGTGCACGGAACGCTGTTACCTTCCCACCGTAGTGGTCCCTATTTTTCTACTTGCATTTTTACGTGCTTTCCAACTGCTAGGTTGGCAGAAGCTGGGACGAGTAACAGGCACTCACTCTATTACGCAGCACTCAGGATTTGACCCACCAAACTGCCGACCTTCTGATCGACAGGCTCAGCGTCCTAACCCACTGAGCCACGGCATCCCTCTTAAAAACCTCCAATCATTCCACTGATTAATTGTTCTAACTCTCAGGAAATTTCTCCTTAGTTCTAGGTTGTTCCTTCTTTGATTAGTTTCCATCCATTGCTTCTTGTCCTGCCTTCAGGTGCTTTGGAGAATATCTTGACTCCCTCTTCTTTGAGGCAGCCCCTGAGATATTGGAATTCTGCTATCATATCACCCCTAGTCCTTCTCTTCATTAAACTAGACATACCCAATTCCTGCAACCATTCTTAGTATGTTTTATCTCTAGTCTCCTAATCATCTTTGTTGCTCTGCTCTGCACTCTTTCTAATTCAATAAACATCACCTAAAATAATTCCTTCTATTGCATGAGTAAATTATAAATTAGAGATTTCTAATTCTTCACAAGAGGAACATAAGGATAGAAGAGTGTCTCAGTTTATTCCAGCTTATACCGGTAGTACTCTTGGAGTAGAAAGAGGAGGTTGCCATAAGAAAGGAAGGGAAAAAAGGGGGATTTGCTGCAATTTTTGAAAAAAAATGAGTGAAGATTACATATAAAGTAGATTTGCTGGGGCATCTCCAAACATGAAATATACATCAACTTAAATGTTTGCTGTTACATTTGCAATACTAAAAACGGTTTGGGTAACTGGAACAGTCTGTGGCTCTCTCTTGTTTAACTTCTTAATATTGACAACATCTGGATAGTGCTATATACCATAGTGACAGAAAAGCTTAAATAAACCATAATAGGCACAATAGGATACTAAGTGAGTCTCATAAGGGCTACAAGAGTCATTACCTTTCTGTTAATAATCCTTGTTATGTGTTAATGTTTGTACAGGTAGTCCACAATAAACAAAAGATATATTGCTCCAAAGAGACCAAACCGTTTTATCACCTGAAGACATTTCAGATTAAATAGCCCTTGATGTAATAAAACTGTAAGATTGCAAAGGACCTACAATGGCCTAATTCTCCAAAAATGTGCATTCTCTGAAGCCTCCATTAATCCAGTGCATTTGAGAAACAATGTGGATGATGTTTGAGAGAAAAGGGTGCCAATTACATCAGATCATGACACAGTTTTATTGGAACAAATCTCTGTTAAGAAGCCAGTATTTTACAGCAATTAGGACTGGGTAAAGTCAAGATCAAATTTCTACGTGACAATACATTTTATGGATTATCAGTATTCTCACTATCCCTCCCGCTGATGGTAAAAGCCTTTGAAAAATGATGGAATATATATAAAAATTTCCTGTTTTTAGCCTTATCTCAAAGGCCATCGAACAGGCTGTAGTCACACCAGACAGTTCATATATTTGTGTAAATTACTAACAGTAATTAGTAATTTACACAAATATATGAACTGTCCGGTGTGACTACAGCCTGTTCGATGGCCTTTGAGATAAGGCTGAAAACAGGAAATAAAGATTTGCCCCATGTTTGGGGCCTAGCAAGGTAATCTAAATAGTTAACATTTGACTCATATCTCCCCTTGCAGAAAGCTAACAGAGAGCGAGAGAGATCCTGTGGCTCAAGAGGTAAAAATACTGCCTAATATGCAATCAGCCCAGGTTCAAATCTCAGAAGGGTATGACTGACTGATGAAGACTAAAGAGTCAGAAATGCATCTTAGTCTCCCTTAATTCTTTGTTAGTAATTTACACACACACACACACACACACACACACACACACACACACACACACATATAGATATATATAGATATATATAGATATATATAGATATATATAGATATATAGATATAGATATAAAAAGGTAAAGGTTCCCCCGCACATGTGTGCTAGTCGTTTCCAACTCTAGGGGTCGGTGCTCATCTCTGTTTCAAAGCCGAAGAGCCAGCGCTTGTCCGAGGACATCTCCGTGGTCATGTGGCCGGCATGACTAGACACCAAAGGCGCACGGAACGCTGTTACCTTCCCACCATAGTGGTCCCTATTTTTCTACTTGCATTTTTATGTGCTTTCGAACTGCTAGGCTGGCAGAAGCTGGGACGAGTAACAGGCGCTCACTCTGTTACGCGGTACTCGGGATTCGACCCGCCAAACTGCCGACCTTCCGATCGACAAGCTCAGCGTCCTAACCCACTGAGCCACCGCGTCCCTAGATATAGATATAGATATAGATATATATATTGATATATAAATAATGGTAAAGGTAAAGGTAAAGGTTCCCCCGCACATGTGTGCTAGTCGTTTCCGACTCTAGGGGTCGGTGCTCATCTCTGTTTCAAAGCCGAAGAGCCAGCGCTTGTCCGAGGACGTCTCCGTGGTCATGTGGCCGGCATGACTAGACGCCAAAGGCGCACGGAACGCTGTTACCTTCCCACCGTAGTGGTCCCTATTTTTCTACTTGCATTTTTACGTGCTTTCGAACTGCTAGGTGGGCAGAAGCTGGGACGAGTAACAGGCGCTCACTCTGTTACGCGGCACTCGGGATTCGACCCGCCAAACTGCCGACCTTCTGATCGACAAGCTCAGCGTCCTAACCCACTGAGCCACCGCGTCCCTTATAAATAATGGGCAACCATCTAATTGCCACTTGATAAAATTCATTGTTATGAATCCAAATTCATTTGTACATTAGGTATATATGAGGACCCAGATTGTTGGGGGCAATTAAGCTGACTTTGTAATAATGCCGCTTGGGGTGTGTGTGAAAGCCCTTATAAGCAGGCATATACATAGAATGAAGGCTACTGCTAAGTTTGTAAGCCGCCCTGAGTCTTCGGAGAAGGGCGGGATATAAATGGAATTAAAATAAATAAATAAAAATATATGCCTAGAAGGTGTTTGTAATTTAGGGAAGTAAGCTGAACCATATGGGAGGACAAACTGAATGTCTCTTACTTGCAGTTAGCAGCTTTATCAATGCTTCTATGAAAATATTCATAGTAGTATATGGTATCAATAAAGGTTGAAACTCAGGAGAAGAAAACTATTTGGAAAGAAGTATTTCACAAGTGTGTGTTTTTATATTGTATGGATTCTCAACACCACCTTCAAGTAAAATCTCATTCATTACATAATACAGCAAAAAAGCAGATTTTTTTTTGTTTAAAAATCTCCCCAGAGATTAGATTCCCAACCCTTTTGAAAGACCCTCAAAGGTTTCGCCAATGGGCACGGGGACCAGGCAATGTGGAAAATATATTGAGTGTTTTTGGTGTTATTGTTGTATTGAGTGTTATTGCTAAATATGATAACCCTGTCTATGAATTTTGTGAATTTTTATGATACTTTTGTATGGGTTTGTACACTTCTGTTTTAATTATCATATATTTAGAAGAGGGCAGCTATATAAATTGAACAAATAAGTAAATAAATATTTGCTTAAATGAAATGCTTAGGTAATTAGACCAGTATAGCTAAAAATGAAGGTTTACTGATGAATGTTACCAGTGCTTTTTTTGTAAAAGAAAAAGGTGCCAGAACTCACACATGTTATACAACCTGCCTTGCCTACCCTATAAGGTTCCATCCAAAAAAGGTGCCGGAACTCCGTTCTGAGCATTCTGTGAGAAAAAAAGCCCTGAATGTTACAAATAAACAGAACAACTATCTAACAAGTATTTCTTTTTTACGTTGCATAGATTCTCAACATCATCTTCAAGAATCACCATACAAGACAGCAAAAAAGCAAATGTTACAGCAGATTTGTTTTTTTTAAAATGGTAATCTTTCAAAAGTACAGTATTTTTGCATATTTTCCTGACAATTAGCAGATTTTTGTGTCAGAGAAACTTTACTATGACTGAATATGTACAGTATGTGTGTGTGTGTGTGTGAGAGAGAGAGAGAGAGAGAGAATTGGTATGAACTGCAAGGAGAGATTTCACTCAGATATCTAGGTATCAAAGAGCTTGATTTCCTTCTCTGTCCCTCTCTCCGCTGAACATAAGCCCTGCTATTAATAATTGAAGGTTGCTTTTGTGGAGAAAACACTATCCTTATCCATCATTTTAAAGATGAAAGGGTTTTTTAGGATCCTTTTTTTATGGCAAATCAAACAATCCAACAGTCAATGACTCACAAGTCTCACAACTGGCTCCAAGTTTCTGCCTTTGAAAAGTTTGCCATTTAGACTTAAATATTGAGATAATTCTTTTTTTTTTACAAAGAAGATGCATCGTTTGAGGATTCAAAGGAGCAAAAGAGAAAATCCTCATTTTTCTTGACAGAAGGCTTGCTGTGCTCTCCACATTGAGGACTGGTAAATATGAACAGTCAGGTTTACATTTTTATCCCTTCTTGTTACCCAACATGGCTTTTAGGACTTTCTCCAAATGAAGTACTCAGCAAGACATCTAGAGATGAAAGAGATGGAGGATAAACTCACCCCCATGTCCAGGATTTAACACTGTGATTGATAATGTCACTATACCTGTCGTATATACATTAAAAGCTCTTTGTAGTTTTGAGTCAATGTATCTCATAGATGCACAATTTTTCTTTCCTCATCAAAACTGTAAAGGGACAAAATTATCAAGCTAAAAAGAGAAAAAGAGAGAGTGCAGAGTACACAGGATGGAGTGGATGGAGTGGACAATGAAAGCCTCAGTTCCTTCATTAAAACAAAATCTAAATTTCATTCTTTAGTACTTGGCTGTTAGCAAAGAAAAAAAAATTAACCACAGTGTACAGGTAGTCTTCGACTTATGACCACATTTGAGCCCAATTTTTTGTTGCTAAGTGAAACATGTTTTAAGTGAATTTTGCCCCATTTTAGGACCTTTTGTGCCACGGTTGTTAAGTGAATCACTGCATTTGTTAGTGATATTGTTGTTAAGCAAATCTGGCTTCCTCATTGACTTTTCTTGTAAGAAGATTGCAAAAGATGGTCACATGACCCTGGGATACTGAAACTGTTATAAATATGAGTCAATTGGGGCTTCCGACTCTGGATTTTCGGTGCAGCCAGATGTGCGAGGGAATCGCTCCTCGTGTCGCCTGGATTTCTTCATCGGTGGGCCCCTGTAAAGGGGTTGAAAGTTGCCCTGTAGGGGCAATGAGTGGGAGAGAGGTCTCTCCAGTCGGCGGTAGAAGGGCAGCGGCCCTCCCATCAGCTTGGAGCTACTCTATGAACCGAAGAAGAAAGGATCGGCCACTCCCATGGCCCATCATTTAGCCATTTCCTGCCAAAGCCAAAAGCACAACAAAGCACTTGAAAGCATTTGAAAAGTGGGTGAGAATTGCCTTCTTGTTTTCCTAATTGTCTACTTTCCCTGCAAAAAGCTTCTTGAATTTGCTTTTCCCTGCGAGGAGAGAGGGAAGGGATTTTTCCCCCCACCCTCCTCAAGAGCGGCCTTTGTCTACATTGGGAGAGAAAAGAAACAGCCTTCTACTAAATTATACTGATTTATTGGACTTACTGCCTTTCTACTTTTGGCCCAAAGTTCCTATATTTACAGAAATGGACTATTCTACCTATTAGTCTAAAAAAGGGGACAAAAAAAGAAGAATAAATAAATAAAAAGATACTGTCTGAAAAGGATTTGAAGTACTCTGGGGAGTACTAGTGAATACTATTGGCAAACAAGCTTGGTTACACTTTGGACTGACCTTGGCATTAAGATAAAAACCTGAAACAGCTGGAGATGAATTTGGTTTAGACTTGTGGAGGTGGACTCTTACTGATTTTTGTTTGAAAAATAGCTTCCACCAAGGACTATTTATAATTATTACAAAATGGAAAAGGATCAGCCACAAACCTCGCTTGACTATAACCTCATACTTGAAACAATCTACAGAGTTTCTGAGATGTCTATCTCTAGATTTAATAATTTACATGCCAACCTTAAGTCACAAACTGAAACCCAGACTGCAACTAAAGAATTTATACTTCAGAATATAACAAAATTGGAAGATATTACTATTGAGACAGAGTAATATAAGCAACAGCTATCCAAAAAACTGACAACTCTAAAAGAACAAGGAACTATCACTATGGCAAATAATCTTAAGGACCAACAACAAACTATGGGAAAACTTAATACTCAACTTTTGACTCCATCAAAAGAGCTTATCACTTTAGAAGTATAAAGGTAAAGGTAAAGGTTCCCCTGCACATGTGTGCTAGTCGTTTCCAACTCTAGGGGCCGGTGCTCATCTCCGTTTCAAAGCCGAAGAGCAAGCGCTTGTCCGAGGACAACTCTATACATGTGGCCAGCATGACTAGACGCCAAAGGCGCATGGAACGCTGTTACCTTCCCACCGTAGTGGTCCCTATTTTTCTACTTGCATTTTTACGTGCTTTCGAACTGCTAGGTTGGCAGAAGCTGGGACGAGTAACAGGCGCTCACTCTGTTACGCGGCACTCAGGATTCGACCCGCCAAACTGCTGACCTTCTGATCAACAAGCTCAGCATCCTAACCCACAGAGCCACTGCGTCCCTTGTTAGAAGTATACTATGTGCAAGATAGTGATGCTAACATAGCAGACATGAAAGATCAACAAAGACAGTTTCCTGAAAGCCTGGATAGCCAAACATTAATTACAAAATTGGATAAGACTCTTTACTTAAAGCAGATGAACCCAGACGGAAGAGGAATCCAGACCAAACTGAAGATAAAGTTTTTAGAGCAAATACAGAGACTAGGACTAACAGGGCAACAACAAAATGATTACAAAAGGTTTGAGTTTTGTGGATCACTGATGGCTAGATGGCCTCCTTCGATTCAAATAATATGTATTGGCAAAAAAAGAAAGCCAGAGTTAGATTTAAAAAGTGAGTTCTTAGAGAACCTTAAAGGTTATCCTTTTAGTAATCAGTGATCTATCAGGATCTAAAATAGAAAATGTTTATGAGATAGAACTAGAATGTGTTTATCTATCTATTAGGCTTATTTTAGACATTATAATTTGTGTACTGACATAATGGAAATTTGGTTTATAGATCCTACATTTGATGTTAAAAGAAGTTTGATTATTCTATTTAAGAATTAAGAATTAGCTAAAATTTAAAACAGAATCTGGTTGTGTATAAATAGTTGTAGATTGATAAACATAGGCTGTGGTCCTGTCAGTAATGTGTGATGTATTAGGATGTGAAACAGACAATGTTTATTAGGTAGAATATAGCTACTCAACCTGGTAGAGGACAGGAAGGCCTGGAGGAACATTGTCCATAGGGTCGCGATGGGTCGGACACGACTTCGCAACTAACAACAACAACAACAACAAGCCACTGTTTACATGTTAGATGCTATAGTTTTTGCTGTAATGAAATAAGGGAAATTTGGGTTGTGAATATTATTCGGGATGTTAAAGGCTAAATTTGAATAATATAATTAAAATTAAAATTAGATAAACTTTAATAACAGGACATAGATATATTTCAATGAAATTGAATTGACAATTTTTTCAACTGACCATGCTATTTCTAGAAAATTATTAGTTTAAACTAGTTGTATGAAATGTTAAGGGAAATTGAGAAGGATGTTTTGATAATGTTACCTGAATTATGTACTGAAAACATTGTTACTGAATCTCTGATTACCCAGTCATCATGATGCTTTCTAAATATGTAGATTTTAACTGAAAAACCAATAAAACTTGTTTTTTTAAAAATAAATATGAGTCAGTTGCTAAGCATCCAAATTTTGATCATGTGACCACAGGGACACTGCAACAGTTGTAAGTGTGAAAAATTGTCATAAGTCACTTTTTCAATGCCATTGTAACTTTGAATGGTCACTAAATGAATTTTTGTAAGTCAAAGACCACCTGTAATATAGATCTAAATACCACTCACTGCTATGAGTCAATATGTAGATACATTATTAAGAAATCATTATATACTTTCAAACTATTGATAGATATCCATGGATTGCTCCTTTTTGACATTAGAAGTATTTTCCCACCATTTTACTCTTAGAAAGATGCAATCACTTTATAGTAAAAATGGGAGGACAGTGAAATTGAAAAAAACATTTAACTACCAACTTTTAGTGGAATTATGGTTTGTTTAGACTTACAGGATCTACTCATTGTGTAGTTAAATATTAATTCTGTTTAGTCCCACTCCTTTCCTAAAATGTAGCATATTAAAATTGTCTTCTCTGACATAATTTCCTCAGATTATCTCATTTAACCATGGCTTGAATATGGACATCTACTCATAGGTAAATATTTCTTCCCTCCCTCCTTTAGCAAGTCTCCATTTTTAAAGGAAGAATGCTTAACTTAAATTGTATGACTTCCTTGAGAGTGTTCATTTCTCTTTTTAATTTGTGATCCTTACTTCTTAATTTGTGATCCATACCTTGTTGGATTTATATTGCGGTGGCTCAGTGGGTTAGGACACTGAGCTTGTCAATCAGAAGGTCGGCAGTTTGGCGGGTCAAATCTTGAGTGCCGCGTAACAGAGTGAGCACCTGTTACTTGTCCCAGCTTCTGCCAACCTAGCAGTTCGAAAGCACGTAAAAATGCAAGTAGAAAAATAGGGACCACTACGGTGGGAAGGTAACAGCGTTCCATGCGCCTTTGGCGTCTAGTCATGCCAGCCACATGACCACGGAGACGTCCTCGGACAAGCGCTGGCTCTTCGGCTTTGAAACAGAGATGAGCACCGGCCCCTAGAGTCGGAAACGACTAGCACGCATGTGCGGTGGAAACTTTACCTTTACCTTTTTTAAATTCAAATAACCATTAAGCTTGCTTAATATAACTGTTTCTCCTACCTTTATTTTAAAAAAATCCCTCATTTTTTAAAAAAAATCTTTACTTTTCCTTTTATTTTAAACACTGATAGATTCAATATTGTTTTGAATCTTTTCTCAGGTGTTATTTTTTCAGAGCAGCAATCCTGCAAGGTACAGATGAGGAAATGGAGGTTCACTCAGAGTGGCTTACCTAACAGATCAAGGTGATTTGTAGCACAGAAACTGGTGAAGCTTCAACACCATCACAGCTTGACTTTAGGTAGTAGATAGTCATACCATTAGAATCACACAATAAAATCATGGAGAAGTTGAGAAATGTGTACCCAAAATAGACGTTTAGATTAAGTGTGAACTATAGGTGAGAAAGGGCATTTTTCTCACAACCCAATTAGTGAAATGCAAACCATGCATTTCCTTGGGTAAGCCTTTTCACTACATATATAATATGCAATGTACTATGCTGAGAGGCACCAGTAAGCTTCTTTCTCGTCTTATGGTTACCTTAAAAGTGGAGCTTGTGTTCGTTCGGAAACCAACCCACAAGCTCGGAGCATGAACCTTCACCCTCATTGGAGCATATCCTGATTGTTTTCATATACATAAGTCTGATTCTACATGTGCAGATCCTAACATTATTTTCCTTCCAAATTGGAGGACGGGGGAGCTGGTTTCCACCTCTTCACTTCCCTTTAACACAGTCTCTATGAAATACTGCCATTCTTAAATTAGCTTTTTTTAAAGTGGATTTTACAGTCAAGCAAGCAGTAATTGGACACTGTGACTATGAGTGGCCCTTGTGGTGTTTGGATGAAGTCCAAATGTACCTTCTGTCTGTCTCTGACATAGGCAGACAATAGCAGTATTATTTACTATGCTAGCTGTGTGTAATTCGACAGGCCAGCTGCAAGAACAAAGAGCCACTAACATTTTGCCCAGCCCTATTCCCAACTGAAGGCCTATCTACATTTCATAAATTATTTCCTCAAATGGTAGATTCTCTTTCCTCTCTCTAACCCTGACTGTGCTAATTTGAAAACTAAACGTTCACCATAAAAACACTATCTCCTTTCTTTGCCATCACTCGGGTATTGTGGGATCCTGCCCTTGAAGTTATCTCCCCAGAGTCATTACATTGTCATTATTTATTATTAAATACAATTTGTCTGATTATGTCAGACCTTGAGATCAAGGATTTATTCTTTGCTCTGATAATTTTCAGGATCCAAATTGCTACAAAGCTTCTTAAAGGATAGGGTGAGAAAGAGTGTATATGTATCTGTGTGAGAGTAAGCTTCACCTAGCAACTAGATGAAGCATTTAGAGGGATGGAGTTTTAGGTATGAGCAGATTTTCTAATTATAAATATTTACACAGCACTTTTTGAAGGCTTAAAAAAACTCACATGGACTGCTTATATTATATCTTGCCTTGCCTCCAAGGAGATTAACAAGGGCAGTTCACTCTTAATTCCTCAAAAACATGATAGATCGTTTTGCTGAAAACACTAAATTGATCTAGGCCATTCAATAGGTTTCATGGTTTAGTGGAGATTTGAACTGGTAGCTCCCCAATTTTATAACAAGACACTAATCACTTCAACTTACAGCACAGTTTGTTAAACTTTGACAACTGTGCAAATAGGCTAATATTATTAATCCTTTATGCTGATGGCAATTGGAAGGAAAGGTGATACCGAAATCACTATGTTTGCAAGATGGAGATAATAAAAACAGCCTATCTTATAGCATTGAAATAATGATTATAGGGACCAACTGTGTGAAGCTACGGGAACATACTGAAGTGTTAGAAAGACCTGTTGTAATTAATATCCAAATGCACCCCATGTTCATGCTTGGCATTCCTAAAATATGAAGATGTCTCTACTGCATACCTGTCTTTATCAGCATCCATAATCTGAACTGTTGAATTTACTTGGAAGATTGGAATAAGTGTGACAGATAAAAGGA
The DNA here is from genome assembly GCF_947247035.1 of Vipera ursinii. Taxonomy (NCBI): domain Eukaryota; kingdom Metazoa; phylum Chordata; class Lepidosauria; order Squamata; family Viperidae; genus Vipera; species Vipera ursinii. Next base: position 37,628,497 of record NC_139512.1, read on the forward strand.
AAGTTAAACTTGAAAGTAGTAGTAATCCATCAGTTTTGAAGTTACAAGTAACTGAACAATATGTGATTGCTAGAAAGTTAGCAAGTAATATCCAGGAATTGCTTCATTTATTCATTCAGACATTCTCTAGGGATTGTCAAGAAATGACGTATCTGTAAAATTTCTCCAGATATGAAAGGTTCTTCTTAGGACTAGGAGGGTTATTTGGACAGGAGACAAATTGGTTATTTTCATATTATGAATTTGGTCTTCTTATGTTTCCATATTGGACCCTTGGAGCATTATGTTTGGCTACAACCTTAATCTGCTGAGTTTATCAACAGTAATTTTGGATATATATATTATTAGAATTGTTGTTGTTTTTCTTAAGCGTTTAGCCCTTTTGAAATCTGGAAGATTAACAGTCTCAAAACATCCAAATTAAGCAAAAGGGTTTGCAAACTAGCAATGGCTTTGCATTTGTTTGGTAAAGTAGAAACAATAAAGTGTACCTGAGGAGTATTTTATCCTTGGTGGGATCCTTGATGCTCTCAGAGCTTGGTTGTTTTCTTGCAAATATTTTTTACCCAACATCACTGATGACGTTACCTAGTTGGGTAATGAAACATCAGCAGGAAAACCATACAATTTAGAAAGCACCAAGGACCCAGAGTTCAACCCTGGCTACAAATAATCTTTTCTGTTGAAGTATTTTATGAAAGGCAGGAGGATGGCATGGAGGCAACAAGACCAATATGTTAAAACAATTGGAATTACATTTGTACCCACCCACCCCTTTATCTCCAATTAAAGCACTGAATGTATTTATTTTTATTTCTGGGGCAACAACAGTCTTCCATTTGCGCCATCAATTTACTATTCTTTCAACCTTATCCATTTAAGACTTGAGCATGACTTCACCAGTATGAGCTGGAATCTGAGTGGCCCTATCTTAGGGATCACATGCTGGGAATAAACAGCAAAAGAGCATTCCTTTGAGCCTTCCAATCATTCCTAATGGTTCATCATTTCTTCTATCGTAGGAAAGACTAATGCATATTAGATATATAACCCTAATCCTCCATCAAAACCGCTTTGCTTCAGCAGCACCAGAAGTCAACATCCCGAATTTCTGTCAAGTTCTATACTAAACAACTTGTAGCACTTCAAATATTGCAGTATTATAGTCTTGGTAGCTTGAATCATCATGGTCAACAGAAGTCAATAATAAAACATGTTGCAAACTGTGGTGGTAGAACTTGGCCGACCTTGGCCTATATAGTAACAGATAAGATTTTTTTCTGTTTCCCAGGCTAGTGTGGATTGACTTTGAACAAATGGCACTGTTATTAATGGGACAGAAGCAATGGACAACTCAGGGAAAGCGCCTGAAGATTTTAGATTCTGAAGATATCCTACCCTAAATTCTGTTCTGAATCCAAGACTTCTTAAGTGAAGGGATTTTTGAAAGATACTTCACTAGAACACAATATCTTGCTATTGAGTCAAAGCAATGTGGAACTATCAGAACATTTTATATTATAAGCTCTGATCTTTGAGGTAAGAAGTTCTTCCTGGTTATTTATTTTGCATGAAAAAGGGAAGCTAATGAGAATCTGTGTGTTTGTGTTTGTGTGTTTAAAAAGAAAATGAAACATGAACAAGCAAAAGAGTCAAAATTTTAATCAAGAAAGATTGTCAGTTGAATAATAAAGTTTCTACAAAACTTAGACAAAAAGAACAACAGCATTACATGATCATATTCCATATAGACTGAAAAAAATAGATTGTACAAACTGTGTTGCTGGTGATGATAACAGAATCATAGAATCACTGGATTGGAAGGGATCTTAGAGGTGTTCTAGCCGAACCCCGCTGCCTGAGGAGATGAGGTAGCTAGTTTTAAATAAGGAAACCAATTGTATCAACAATCTTTATTTTTAGTATTCTCTAAAGAGTTGCCCTGAGTGTACAAGATTTGTAACTACCTAAATATACATTTGTAACAGCCTAAACAGTAGCAAGTAATATGTGAGTAAACAGTTGTTGTGCAGTTGTACAGGCCTATATTTGACAGTCTTCTCCATGAAGAGCTTTCCATGGCTGGAAACCTCTTTTCTTGTAGCTAATCACATTAACTAAGATGATGCCATAGTAGCAAAGCCCTTTCCTCTGAATTAGAAGAAAAGCATAACAAAAATCAAAATATGAAATGTCTACATCTCAGATTCTTTGCCTGTAATTGCTAATCCTCCTCCCTTTGATACTACAATTTTCACTGCAAATTTCATACATCAGGGACATTAGTACAGCCTGCATACTGATAGCATATCTATACAGTCACCAGTATTTTGTCTGATACTCTAAAGTTTTTAAAACAAAATAAAAGGAGTTGAAATTAAACTTCACCAAGATATATCACTGAATTCCTGAGAGTAGGTATTCATCTATATACCAGGCATCCAAATTTGAAATAGCCATTTGAATGAAAACATTGGGCTTAATGAATGACATGACAAGTATTTGTCAGGATTCTTGGAGAAAGATGAGCTTCAAACAACGACATGGAGGTTTGATTGATTTCACAGTGAGAAAATCAGATGCTTTAAGTTTGTGGACAGGAATGGTAAGATAGCCAGCTTGACAACTGCAATGATATATAGAAAAGATCAAGACTTGACATCCTAAATGTCATGTGCACTGAAGTAGGTCTAGCTTTTGTACATGAAAACACTGAAGTTACATCCCTTATACCTTTGTACACAGATCTGCATGATCAAACACGAATACTGCCCTTCAGACATCAAATACATTAAGCTCTCAAACAGCTGCAGAAGTTTAATCACCTAAAGGTCAGGAAGGACTTCATCAACTTATCTAATTTGCTGAAGATTCCAAATGAGGTGGGTATGCATATGTAATCATATTAAAAATGTTGGATATTGTTCCAGAAAATTGATCCCAATGACCTAAAGGGCCCTTCCAACTCTATGATTCTATGATTATTTACTTAGGGATGTATAAACCATATTATTACTTATATTTCCATTTGACTCCCCTTATCAGAAATGGGCAACTCATAGTTTTGGAGTCACATGAGTTTGTTAGCACCTTTTTTTAAAAAAAATCCTCACAAACCCCAGGAAACTGGGATAAGAGAATGGCCTATTTTCCAGTAGAAGTGAAATTAAATAGGTATGTAAAACGTATTGCATCATTTAAAGCCATTCAAGTGAACTGTGTGTTTACGTGTAATGGAATGAAAATCCTGCCACTTACCCATGGTAACATTTATTTATTTATTTATTTATTTATTTATTTATTTATTTATTTATTTATTTATTTATTTATTTAATTTCTATACTGCCCTTCTCCCGAGGGACTCAGGGCGGTGTACAGGGCAATAAAAATGCAATAAAAGTACAATATACAAAAGTTAAAAATGAGATTAAATAGAATAGCCCATTACAATAAATAATTAATTAAAAATTACAAATTAAAATACCCCAAACCCATTAGACCAGGCCGGCTTGTTCAAATAGGTAAGTTTTCAGGTCACAGCGGAAAGAGCGAAGGTCAGGAGCCATCCGGAGCTCAACCGGTAATTGATTCCAAAGGGCTGGCATGCCCACAGAGAATGCCCTCCCCCTGGGGGCCGCCAGCTGACACTCTCTGACCGACGGCACCCTGAGGATGCCCTCTCTGTGGGAGCGCACTGGACGAAGAGAAGTTGATGCCGGCAGCAGGTGCTCCCGTAAGTAATCCGGACCCATGCCATTTAGGGCTTTATAGGTCATCACCAGCACCTTGAATCTCACCCGGAGGGCAACTGGAAGCCAATGCAGCTCGCGGAGTAGAGGTGTTACATGGGAATATCGGGAGACCCCCAACACAACTTGCACGGCTGCATTCTGCACCAGCTGGAGCCTCCGAGTGGTCCTCAAGGGCGGCCCCATGTACAGAGCATTGCAGTAGTCTATACGAGAGGTCACGAGCACGTGAGTGACTGTACGCTTTATTGGTACCATGGACCTTGGTTCCCAAAATATTCTTTCACAATACCTGTGACTGTCTACCTCACCTCAGCTACACAAATGTCATCTGCATCCACTTCTTTACTAATAGAAATAAGCTGAAATAATTTATGAAGATGGCATGGGTGTATTGATCTCATTGATCTCAGTGAGATTGAGGTTATTTATTTTTATTTCTATCCCACCATTATTATTTTTTACAACATATCCAACAAACCTGCCTTCTCTTATTTTCCCCACAACAACAACCCTGTGAGGTGAAGCTGGCAATAAAAAACTGAGAGAACTCCATGATAGAGAATTCCCCCTTATTCTGGATTTTTCTCCTTAGCCCTAAAAAATCTCAACACTTTCAATTTCAAATGGCACTGAAAGGCTCATGTTATGGGTATGGGAGGGAAGTATCAGGTCCAAATCAGTTTTTTAGGTCATTTCAAATGTCTATGTAGATTCTAAGTCATCCAGGTCATGGTTGTCCCAAAGGTGCTTTTTCCCAAGACAACTGTTGAAAGGACTATGTTGTAGATCAGGGGTGTCAAACTGCCGGGCTGTGGGCCAGATCGTCATGGGGAAACCGCGCCCACCCTGTTGCTGGCAATGGGAAAAAAGTCATGATATGTCACAACACATCACATGATGTTGTGAGTTTGACAACCCCATTGTAGACTGAAGATAGATGATGTCATATTGCCTCCCTCTCTGTTGGTAGAGGGCTGTTCAGTTTTGACATAGATGGCCTCTTTCACCCCTCTTTCAAACCAGTGGCCCTCTCTGTCCAAAATGTGGACTTTGCTGTCTTCAAAAGAATGGCCTTTGTCTTTTAAATGCTGATGGAGTGCTGAATCTTTTCCTGATGGGTTTGTTTTCCTATGTTGTGCCATACGTTTATGAAGTGGTTGTTTTGTTTCTCCAATGTATAGATCTGCTCATGGTTCCCTGCATTGTACTGCATATACCACGTTGCTCAGTTTGTGTCTGGGTATTTTATCCTTGGGGTGGACAAGCTTCTGCCTTAGTATATTCTTGGGTTTGAAGTGTGCACATATGTTGTGTTGGCTGAAGATGCTGGCTCCCTTGGCTAAGAAACGGAGATGAGCATTGTTCCCCTAGAGCAGGGGTCGGCAACCTCGGCTCTTTTATGACTCGTGGACTTCAACTCCCAGAATTCCTGAGCCAGCTGCTGGCTCAGGAATTCTCGGAGTTGAAGTCCACGAGTCATAAAAGAGCCGAGGTTGCCGACCCCTGCCCTAGAGTCAGATATAACTGGACAGAAGAAATCTTTACCTTTACCACATCTGGATTGCAAAAATTCATTCAACAGCCAAATGGGAGCAAATGGTTTTTTATAGCTCTTTGCTACCATCTAGTGGTCATCCAGTTTGTTGCAGCCTAGCTTTAATAGCCCCAAATGTTTTTCTCCTTAGCATACTGCAGTTCAATTTCAAACTCCTGAGAATGATCCAGCCAGTGTTCTTTCCAAATAAGCCACAAAAAACATTTTAAAAAATAGCTATTGCAGCTCCACCCACCATGTGATTTTTGTTTTTTGGATTGTGCTATTTTATTTGGTGATGTGAAAAAAAATGCTGCTGTCAATATAATGGGGGCGGGGGCTGAACCATAGTAAATAACATTGTAGGATGAATTCACCATAGCGAGACTTCGATGAAGGAAAAGTTTCCACAATTTACAGCATTCATATTGCCAACCACCACAGATATCCAACGTTTCAAGGAGAACTCACAGCAATTTTTGATGCATCACAGATTGATGCAGCTGAGCTGAAATAAATTGGTTTAGTTACCCAGTGAAGGGAATGATATGGGACACTGGGACATGGAGCTGATTTGGGTACAATGCAGCTGCCCTAAGTACATTCTTCCTGTTTCTGACAGCTCCATCAAACACAAACGGCAAGAACACATTAGAGATTTGTTCTCGATGGTACCTCTTCATTGGAGTGAGATCCTGCTTATGGCTGGACAGTTGGATATCTTCTGAAAACGAGGCATAGCTGTAAGAATTTAAGTACATTATGTTCTTGGGATAATCAGGAATGTCAATAGGGATATTTTAATTATTTGCTTTTGTAGTACTTTTATAATACCCCAGTTTGATTTGTGGTATTCGGTCTGCTTGATTCTTAAATATGTAGATTTTTAACAGCCTAAGGATTGGATTACATTAAATGGAAAGTAAAGTAACATTCTTGCATTTTATGAACCTCATATAGAATACTAAAATAATTATTTTGGCTAAACAGACAATTAAATGCATTAGTTTTATAGAAGATGCACAATCTTTGTAATGAAATGTGCCTATAGCTGACCATATAATTTAACTCTTGTTCAATAATTTGTGTAACAGTTGGCATGTGGTTTACTTTTCTTCTTTTGCTCTCTATTTTGTGGGTTTGGATGAAAACTCATCTATAATAGTCTTAAAATGATGTGACTTGGTTATGGTTGGGGTTTCAGCTGGTCTCTTTGACCACAAACCACAATGATAAGGCTTTAGACAGACCTATCATAGAGTCCTGTTTAAACCAGCCACAAATGATGGGGATCAGTACCACCAGCTGACCACAGAGTAATAGAGGTTAATCATAGTTAACCTTTTCCCCATCTAGAAAACTGAACATCCACCCATGGAAAGAGCCACTACATATGTCTTAAAAGAAATCTTTGCTTAGCATACAACTTTAAGAAACAACAACTAGGTCTGTTTTCTCCTTCCTGAGTCAAGTCATTTTTGTGACCCTGTACAGACCACTGGGAACCATTTTCTTGCTCAAGTTTATGAAGCTAACATTATTGGCTAATTGGTGCATGACTATTATGGTCTTAGAATGTTATCTTATGTTTCAGCTTTAATCTGGATGTTCATTTTAAATGTGATATTGAAAGTGATATGCAAAACATAATTGTACAATTTCCTTATGTCTAATGTGCAGAGTAATAGCTTAAAAATTTGTTTATATAAACTCAGTAAATGATTGTAGCATTGGATATGTAAAATGCATTTTTGGTACAGCTTTTCTGCATAGCCACATATAACATGAATACAATTCTGCACATTCTGCATATATATCTAAAATGCATTTTTGGAACAGCTTTTCTGCATAGCAGCCATCTTATTTTTATTAGAATAATATTACTCAAAACTTCATTGGGGAATACATTTTAGTATTTGGACCCAATGGGAGTCTAGTTCTCCTATTTTGACCAGCTGTTTGTTCTGCCTGTAGCTGGCTAACTGACCATGTAAAACACACACCAAATCAGACATCGATGTCATACAATTTTTTAAAGAGTTTATATAAATTGGAGCATACTCAAATTTTGGTGACATGTAGTTCAAAAGCTCAACAAAAGAAGACTAGTACCCAGGCTGCCATTTATTCTAAATTATTCCTTATTTCAAATTTCTCTTTCTTCCTTCTACATCTTTTGAACATCAGGAAGTTAAAATCTGTACATCATCAAGTCAACAACTCTCAAGTAGAAGTGCAGCCTTTTATTCTCAGACCCAAGGACACAGTACTACCATTCTATTAGTTCAAGAGCTGATCAAAAATAAAAGCAGGATAAAAAATCTTAAATAATTAATAAATACATAAATTAGCCTGGAATAGTAACTTGGCAAAGAAATACTACCATATACAGAATGAGCAAAAACATGGTACATTTTAAAACCTGTTTGACATTCTATAACCTGATATTATCAATAGAAAGAATACAATTTTTAAAAACTTCAGTGTATTTTCTATCTCTCATGCAATACTGATGATTGTTTAATATTGTTCAGACTTTGGATGTCCTTTTTTCTGTATATTTTCTCTGTACTGTAGTATTTATTTATTTATTTATTTATTTATTTATTTATTTATTTATTTATTTATTTATTTATTTATATTTATATACCGCCCTTCTCCCGAAGGACTCAGGGCAGTGAACAGGGCACATATAAATAGAGAATACAAAAATTAAAAAGGATTAAATAATAGCCCAGATAAAAACAATAACAATATAAAAAACCCCATTAAAAACCTAACATCCCCCATCAGGCCAGGCCAGCTTGTTCAAATAAATGGGTCTTCAGACCGCGTCGGAAGGAGTGAAGGTCTGGTGCCATCCGGAGCTCAACCGGCAGCTGGTTCCATAAATCCGGGGTGCCCACAGAGAAGGCCCTCCCCCTGGGGGCCACCAGCCGGCATTCTCTGACTGGAGGCACCCTGAGGAGGCCCTCTCTGTGGGAACGCACAGGGCGGAGGGAAGTTGACGCCGGCAGCAGGTGGTCCCTGAGGTACTCCGGACCCATGCCATGTAGGGACTTAAAAACCATTACCAGAACCTTGAATCTCACTCGGAAGACAACTGGCAACCAATGCAGCTCGCGGAGCAAAGGTGTAACATGGGAGTACCGGGAAACTCCCAAGACAGAGAGGTGATGAGCAAGGTACTGCCATAAGATTACTTGGGCCAAACCATTTCTTTCTCCAGTTATACAATGGCCCAAAATTAATCCTTTACAATAGAATTTTGACTGCACCATTGTGAGAAATACCTGAATACTGTAGGAAAAGCCCTAAAATAGTGGCAGTGTACTCTAAACAAAGCAAACAAAAAAAAATAAGTATCTTCTAAGAAAGTACAGAAAAAAATTAGAAAACCCTGACCCATGTATGATGCCATACAACCATCTTTGCCTTATCAGTCCCTTATTATATATGTAACTCATTCTGCTCCCAAAATATTAACATCATCCCTGGCCACCAAAATGTTATATATTCTACTCTTAAAATGTTAAGTAAGGATGTGGAAAAATTGCTTGTCCAACATGTTAAGGAGAACTTGTATTTCATATTTCCTGTGAATTATATAGTGAAATGCAGTGATTTGACAAAATTCCTTTTTTAAAGAAAAATAAATACTGCAGTACAATGCAAGGTATGCTGTTCTGTATGGCACCATTCAAAAATCAAGTCTGTTTAAGTGTGAAAAGAGAAGACAAAGGAAACTGCATCACATATAAGCAAGTATATTGGGGGAAAGGATTCTCTCATAACAGCCACCTGACATGCTGCTTTTCTATACATAGAGAGGAATATTATTGTATTTGTTGTTATTTGGCATGGGGGAAGCAATCAGGCAGTTTATATTTGGAATGTACAATGACATCATCCAGGGAAAAATTATCCTTTGAATGTGCTGAAAGCATAACCTGCTTTTTTAAAAAAATGAGAAAAAACCCATAAATTCACACCATGTTGTCTTAGGTGTGGAGGTATATTCACAAGAGCAAGAAAAAGGGGAGGAAGAGAGAGAGATTATGTTCAGACCTTTCCCCCATTACTTGCCATCTCATTTCCTCTAAGCTTAGAAATAATGTCAGATAAGCCTTTTGCATGTACTGTGGAGTGGCTCCATGTTTAAATACATTTGGCAATATGCAGCAAAATCCTCTTTCAATACATCGCACGACAGACAAACAGAATATGGGTAGCTCTCCATGTCTGTCAATAGAACAGGCTGCGCCAGTGTCGCACAAACTGACCTTTCTGGAATTGTTCAAATTTGGCAATGAAATTGATAGATTTACATGATGCATATGCAGCCAGCCGCTCTGTCTTCGTGTCCTTGTGTTCATTATAAACAGGCAGGGACATCGTGCTGGATTTACAGAGGGATGATAAAATATCTCATGGCACCTGGGCTCCCTACAGAACTCAGAAGATTTATTTTTCTTGAGATGAACTCTTCTTCCCAGGGACGGTTCCTTTACAACCTGTCTACTGGTGAACTCTACTGGCCTTAAAGGGATCCCTTCTCTGGGGGGAAAGAATACTTTAGACAGTATCCAATAGAGGAGCTGCACTCTCAAAACCATGTTTAAATAAAGAATTTAAGTTCCTTCAGTTGTGCTGAATTGTGATTTTAGAGGTTGAGATTTATTCCCAAAGGGTATAACGAGTGATTTTGTTTTTGTGTTTTTTTCATCTGCACAACAGCTTTTCCTTGATGGGGAATGGGAAGATTCTTCCTTCTCTGTTAAATGGAGATATGATAACCTTGAAGCAAGTGGCATAGATGACACACAGTTGTAAGTAGAGGGCAATAAAGCCAGGCCACAAGGAAGTTATGTACAGAGTCACACTGCTGTAATTAAACATTACTTTTCTTCTCTAAATGTGCACTGTGTTTCTCTGAAAATAAGACCCGGTCTTTTTTTTTTCCTCCAAAAGAGGCACCAGGGGAGTGTCTTTTCCATGGTCTCACCTCACGGTGGCAGCACTGAGAGCCCCACCCAGCCGGCCCACTTCTGTGGCTGAAGGAAAGGCCTCTGCAGCTGAGAATGGAGCTCCAGCCTGCATTTTGCCACCAGAGGCCTTTCCAGAAAGGCTTCTGATGGCAAAATGCAGGCAGGGAGATGCCACAGAAGAAGTGGACTGATGAGGAGAGGGAGGTGTCGATTCATGGGAGGCCTGGTAAGTGGCTGCAGGGCACGTGGGGCAGCTCCACCTCTCCACCTCCGCCCTAGCTTGATTTTTAGGTATGCGCCCCACCCCAAACTAGGGCTTATTTTTGGGGTAGGGCTTATATTAGGCCCACTTCCCAAAATCAACCTAGGGCTTATTTTCATGGTAGGTCTTGCTTTTGTGGAAACACAATAGTATTATTTCCTGTATATTTCCATGTGAGATATTTCTTGTATAAATTACTAATGCTATTCAGAACTGTCCACTTTGGATCAGTGTTTTGGAAACCATCATAAACATCTTGCCCATAGGGAGTTTTGCAAATCACACTTTCTAGATGGAGACGAAACCAACAAAGCAGTTTACAACATATTAAGTATAACCAACTGTATGAGAGGAGACTTTGGTATGCATTCTAATTGTGAAAACTTAGGACATTATAAATATATCTAAGGAAAACACTCTTTGCTGGAGGCAAAAGGCCAGCACAGTAGCCTCTAGTTGTCCAGTGAAAAGCCTATGGAGAAGTTATGGCTTGAAGCAATGTTGAAAATGTGCTACTCTGCAGTGAAACCGAAGAGGAAGCAAATTATCACAAAGTAAAGATTCACTCACTTAGGACAAGACAAGACAAAGCAGACAAAAAGTAAAAGAAAACAGGATTTCTTTTATTTTAATGCTGGGAAGAGTGAAGAAAATGAAAGCCGCCACCACCACCACCACCTTGAAAAGGACAAAAGAAAAGCTGAAAAGCAGTAGATAGACTAGCTACTGAGAGACTATATTACATGTCCGACAAATAGGTTGGGAGCTAATGAAAGATAAATGGGAAAATAGGCTAGAATAAACAGGAGTCTTTTTCTTGCTGCATCTTTCTAAACTAATTCTAGGGGGCAGCAGATCAACACTCCACCAAAGGTCTATAGGCGAGTTTGCAAAGGTGATAAAACTAAGTCATGGTTACTGATCAAAAACAGAGAGTCCATAAGATCCATCAAATCCTTCCACAGCTTTGCAGGTACAATCTAGTAAACTTCACAAGTGCTATATTTCCAGTTAGTGTTAAATTTCCTATCAGTGAGAACAATTAATCTGTTCTGTACCAGCCTGCTACCGGCCCTGCAGAAAAGGCAGGGACAACCCCTTTTACAAGAAGGCAAGAGGCTGGAACTAAGCCTGCCAAATTTATTAACATAAAAACATAAACAGAGCAAACAGAGCAAAGAGAGCAAACACGAACCATGAAACAGGAACTATTCAAACTGTTGCCTTCAGCAAACCAGCCCTCCCACACATTCCCCTTTTAAACAGTTCAGGGCGTGGCTTCTATCTGCCTCCTTCCAAGGTGCCCCATTGCCTTCCTCTGTTTACTCCTGATTGACTGCCTCCTGCGTCGGGCGTCCTTGAACAGGGCCAGCTGTGGGTCATCTTCATCCACGCTGTCAGGCTCACACAGCTGGGTCTGTGTCGTGACCAGATGGGAGGGGCCTGGCTGAGGGCTCTGTGGAGCCTCAATATTATTCTCAGCAAGCTCTCCAACACCCCCCTTCTCCTCCTCTGAATCGTCCGACCCAACTGCCGAACCGACAGGCTGACCCTGAATCACAACATAATCAGTGGTATGGCTTGCCTTCAGAAGTTGTGGATGTTCCGTCACTGGAGGCCTCTAAGAAGAGACTGGACAGCCATTTATCTGAAATGGTATAGGGTTTCCTGCCTGAGCAGGGAATTGGACTAGATGACCTCCAAGGTCCCTTCCAACTGTGTTATTCTGTTATTATTCTGTTAAGTGTTTGAGTCTTGAAAGCAAGACAGCCCATGCGACTTCAAATCAACTTTGCGTATACTTATTTTTTAAAATAAATTTTATATTATAGATGGAATTGCAGTTGAGCTTCATTTTTATGGCTGTTGCTAATTTATGTATGTTCACTTATTTAAAATTATGTTTGCACTGAATTTCAATTTTTCAAAGAAAGGTAAAAATTCTCTTCTCATCCACATCTCCTGAAGACTGGAATACAGGCATCTTTCTCATTTTATTTTTCTCTGAATCCAAATGGATGTTAAAATTAGAATCAGGATAACATATATTTTAAAGTTTATATTTTGTGCAAAAATTAATATATTCCTTTCCCCCCTGTTCAGCTAATAAGTGAATACTGTTCAAAGTTACAACGGTACTTTAAAAAGTGACTTAGGACAGCATCACACTGTCAAAATTTGAGCACTTCGCAACTGGCATGTATTTATGACAGCTGCACCATCTCGAATCACGTGATCACCATTTGTAACTTTCCCAGCTGGCTTCCAACAAGTCATTAGGGGACACAGAGTCACTTAATGACCATAGGATTCACTTAACAGCTGCAGTTATTTCCTTAACAAGTGTGACAAAAAAGGTCTTAAAATTAATTAATTTTGAGATGAGATGACAAGTAACCAGTGGAACGGCTTGCCTTCAGAAATCATGGGTGCTCCATTACTGGAGGTTTTTAAGAAGAGACTAGACCAGGATGTCAAACTCGCAACGTCACGTGACTTTTTTTGCCATTGCCGGCAATGGGGTGGGCGTGGTTTCACTATGATGCATCTGGCCTGCGGGCTGGCAGCTTGACACCCCTGGACTAGACAGTCACTTGTCTGAGATGGTATAGGTTCTTCTGCTTAAGCGGGGGGCTGGACTAGAAGACCTCCAAGGTCCCTTCCAGCTCTATTCTATTCTATTCTATTCTATTCTATTCTATTCTATTCTATTCTATTCTATTCTATTCTATTCTATTCTATTCTATTCTATTCTATTCTATTCTATTCTATTCTCAATTGTGGTCGTAAGTCAAGGACTACCTGTATGTATTTCATACCAATGCTTAAACTGCAGATTTTGAGAACAGAATGGAAATAATTTCTAAATGAAGAAATGAAGACTGTCATGCACTGTAAATAATGATGTCACTGAGGGTCAATGGAAAGGAACAAAATGAGGAGTGCAGTTATTATTTATAAATCTCTTTGAACAAAAGTAATAACCATCTTGAAAGATGTATTCCCTCCCCCTCCACAAATGGGTAATGGTTTTCTTACTGTTGTATTTTTTTAAAAAAAAGCCTATTAGTGCAGTGCCAATTTAAATATATGCAATTTTTGAAACAATCACAATTGGAACTGAGTAAAAATAAAATCAATTTAAAAGGTGAGGTGGCACCTCCTAAACCTTCAGATTAAAAATTAGCAGATCAATTCTATTGTTCTACAAAACTTATTCTAAATTCATGCTTTGCCCCCCCCCCTCCACCTTCATTACTCACTGGTGACTTTTCATTCTATTTGCCACTATTGCAAACTTTTCATTCTCTTGTACTTGAAATATTTATTGTAATGTTAAAAAACAAAACAAATTTCCAGGAAGTGCTTCTGGGTTGCTAAAATGGCAGCCCAATATTTTGTGCTCTATTATTTCCTTAATACCTAATGCCCCAAATCTCTGGAGGAGAGGATATAGATGAAATGTAGATTACCTTTTGGTTATAAATCATTTAGATTCCTTCTGGAATGGATGAGCAAAAAGAAGAAATGACTGATGGGGATCTTGCAGGAATGTCAAAAATGCAGTTCCCCCCACTTTTTTTGTTGCTTATCTTAAACTAGGCTCATGATTGGTTAGTTTTTTGTCTTATGGAAGGACCTTTCAGTCTCTTGCATGGAGAGAATCCCTCATTTTAAGGGGGACCGATGGACCCGCAGTTTCTTGACCAATGCTAGCTAATATTCTTCCCCCACCCCTGTTTCATCCTGAGGTCCTTTTTGTGCTCCTGCATTATTATTAAACTTTCTGTGACTACACCCAGTGCTCAAAGGCTGTCTCTAATTTAAAAACACATGACAGGTAACTAACACTGTGAAATAAAGCATAAAAGAAATAATTATAGCCGCAGGAATTCAACTCCTACGCTAGCATAAAAGAAACGTTGGGATATAGGTCTTGAACTGGGGCCTGAAGCACAGCACTAGAAGTTTTTGCAAAATGGTTGCAAAATGGTTCATCAAATGGTGGGAGATTTTGAGTACAGTAGTTTTGCACAGCTTGTGAGTGAAAGATCAGGATTTTGTGCATGCAAATAGGTCAGATGGTTGAAGGAGAGGAATGACTGCTGATTACTGATGTCATTTTAAGCTTTCACAGTGCAGAACAGATCAAACTAGACAGTGTTAAATGTACTTTTGTTGAGAGAAAAGAGACTGATACTTAACAGTACTGCAATGGGCAGAAGAGAAAATTTAACTTTTCTTACTTGTATTGTGATCCTGACTTCTTTTTCTTCTTTTTCGTTTTTGATCTGCATTGTCTTACTGTTTCTTTCTGACCTAGATTCTGGGACAACTGAAAGCAAGTTATTAAATATTAAAGCTCTTATAGAAGACAATCAGCATGTTCTAACTATGCTTCCTTCTTGGTATTTGCATAATTCTTATTCCTATAATGTGAATGCATCAATGCAATTGCCAATGAGAAAGATTACTCCATTTCATATTTCCTAATTCTAAGTAAATTCCACTGAAGTGGTTATTCATTTGGTCCTAGAGAGATATCTGCGTATCACAAAGTTATTGCCCTCATTTAGTTATGGCAGGTTACTTTCCTAAAATACACACAATGTATTTTTGACAGAAAATCAACTAGTATCTACTGGGCAAGAAAACCCTAGCAGGCAAGTGCCAATATAGCAGTAAGCAAAGAAAAATGCTGCTGTTGCAGTGGTGACCCTCTTTTTTTCCCATTGAGGTCATTGGATACATTCCAGTGGTGATTAAATAGAACCTGTGTGAACCTGCACTCTGCTCACTCCCAGTTACGTGGGACAATGGGGCATGCGGCCAGGAATTGTGATGGAAGAGAGGAGGAGGAAGTGATTTTTATAGCCTAATTCCTCCTACTCAGATGATAGTGGGCGAGCTGACAGGGATGGCAGTAGCACGCTGTTGTGAAAAGCAGGAATTCTCAATCAACTGGGAGAGAAAATAACACTGAACAAGCCTGAGCTTTGGATATGTTCGGCCTCATTTGTGGAAGATTTGTTAGCATGGGTAAATGAGGAAGCAGCAGGATCAATTGCCCAGGTCACAATTACATATAGAAAGGGAGTATTTTATTTCTTTATTTGTTTTTATTTAGAGCTTACCAGGAGTTCAAGGCAGCTTATACTGGGATCTCCCTTTATTTTATCCCTACAACTACCACCCTGTGAGATAAAATGGACAGAGAGAAAGAGAACTCACCCAAGGTCTGGATGGTTGAGAATGGATCCAGTCTCAAATTAATTTTTTTATTAGTGCTGGAAAACCAGTGTTTCTCAACCTTAGCAACTTCAAGGGGGTCTGGATTTCAACTCTGTCAGAAGAAAAATTTGGGGTTCCACCTCAAGTCCTGATTGCACAAACATAAATAAAAATGACATCCAGACAGCTGTGAGGAAAAAATATATATATTCCTAAAAGCAAAACAGTTTGCCTTTAGGGGCAGCTGCAGAGAAATGGGATACAACAGACTTTTATAGGGTAGTTTATCTTGATGTGTCTACATGCTGATTCTAGGGTGACCCTTGAGATGTGTGTGTGTGTGTGTGTGTGTGTGTGTGTGTGTGTGTAGGTAGATCACTTATGATGTTTATTCTTGTGAACATGCAGTTCTGCTGGGAGACCTAATTTAATTAACTCTATTGTGCTTGCAGACATTATCCGTTGATATGTGGATTAGGTCTGGGTAACTTATTTGGAATTTTGAGGAAGTTAGTTTCAGCCTGACTGTCAATTAACTAGTGGAGAGCTGATTCTCATTACATTGTGGATTCTTTTAATGTTTTAAGGGAAAATGGGAATAAAGAATAAAATATATTTTGATATAAAACTTCCCACAACTCCCAGAATTCTCTAGCCAGCATTAAGGTCCACACATCTAAATGTTGGTGAGGTTGAGAAATACCGCCTTAAGCCACTCACACCTATTGGAAAGGGTAGGTGGATGGAACAAATGTATGTCAGGGAACCAAATTTTCAGAACTGTAGTTCTAGCATATATTTTGCCAATTTGGTTCTTCTTCAGATGGAAAATAATAATGGCTGAACCCTATGAAAATTAAAGTAATATTCAAAGGTTACTATTATTTTTTTTTAAAAAACCTCACCTCATTTGATGCTGGTTTGTATGAGCCCATACAAAGAAGGATAGGAAGGACAGGAAGATAAAAAAAAATCTACCACAGTTCTATAATCTGCAAAAGTGGATTATACTACGGCATAGTTTTACTGCCACCGGTCAGTCTTCAACAGAAAATCCATGCTTGGTAGAGTTTTGAGAAAATTGCATTGAAATATATAATATTTTAAAAGAAAAAATACATTAAAAACAACACATACTAGGAATAGTTGATATAAAATGAAACTTGTATATGGAATATGAAGTTGAAAAGTGATAAAATTACATAGAACTGTCTAGGAAAAAAGTGAAATAATGTGAGAAAAAATGTATCTGTTCCAAAAATGGCTATAGGGGGCTAATAATTTCTTCTTACAGAATAGGATAACACAAGAAGTTATACACAACACATATACAAACAAATTGGGAATGATGCAAACAGCCCTGATTCACCAGCACTTTTTCAACTGCAGCATTTAAACTATAAAACAAATAAGAAAAGATGGCATAAATGTCCCCTCTTCTTCAGGTTACTCCTATTTGTTATTTTTAAAATCAAATTAGGAGATGAATAGTTGATTAAAAGCTTAAAAGTGTTAAATTATTTATGCTGGATATTTCCTTGGATAAATCCTCCAAGCTAGATACTGAAGCATATAGAAGCACTTGGTATAATTTTAAACACAATGAAGACCCAAATGCTCAATATCAACATTAACAGAAACATTTCATTCATTCATTCATTCATTCATTCATTCATTCATTCATTCACTCACTCACTCATTCACTCACTCACTCATTCCTTATTGGGCTATCAGTTCCATCAAGCTCTGAATGCAATGCAGGATTCTTAGCAACTGTATTTTATTTTAATGCATATTTACAGCTTTAACAATTAAATGTAAAGTCAAAATCCTGAAAACTGTAAGCTTTTTCTCTTATGTCTTGAGAGATGCCTTAAAACTCATCGCAAAAGAGAAGAGGGCATGAAGCAGGACGGATGTAATCACCCCAGAAATAGAAAATCTAAATTTGGTCAATAATTTCCATCCCTCTTAGCAATCAGGATTTGTATCTTATTATTTATTCATTTACCTTTCTGGCCCTCATTATTACAAAGCCTCGGGGTAAGTTTACAATATTTTAAAACCCATAAATAAAATAAATATTAATGCTTTATAGATCACTACTAAAAATTAAATTAACGGTCTATTTTTCTACCATACTGAATATAACACTGGTCTTTGAATCAGAAAAGCTAATATGATATCTAAGGACTCTGGAAGGAGAAGACCCCTCTTGCTTTTTCTGTTTATTTTGGACTTCAAATAGCCAAACCAATAAACAAAAAAACTAGCAAATTGACAATATAGCATATCTGGTAGGTAACATTCATTCTCTGATGTTCCTATCTATACTTTTCATTTGATTAGCAACAAATTATATTAATAAACCTTTATTATCAAAGTACAACATGTGTACATTGAGATTAGCTGAGCCTCCCCCCGTGCTCTCTCCCCCCAACACACAGTGACAACAAACCCTCCATCCTACCACACCATGTGAACCAACAACACCGTACACCGGCCTCCCAAGTCAATTCTGCATAAGTTCACAGAGATTATGTCCCATTTAAAAGCCTAACAGCCCACGGATAAAAGCTATTTTTCAGCCTGTTGGTACGGCTGGCTATATTCCTATATCTCCTACCGGATGGTAGGAGAGTAAAGAGATACCGTCCAGGGTGTGAGTCATCCCTGAGAATCTTCCTCACTCTTCCAAGGCAACGAGCCCTGGCGATGTCATCCAGTGGTGTACTATTGTTGCAGTACAAATTTAATACATTAATTAATTATGTGTCATCAAGTTGATTTCAATTCCTAGTGATCACAACAGAAAGATTTTGCCATGGTAATCTGTCCCTAAACCTGTTCATTCAGATTTTCAATATGCACTTATTGCCACTTAACTGATTCCATCCATCCCCCTTACTGTTGGTTGTCCTTTTCTTCTCTTTCCTTCAAATTAAATAAGTTTAAGTCATACAGATATGTAAATAATTTGATACTTCCTGAAAACTCAAATGTTAATAGGGGAATCACCTAATTATAAGCGGATGTAATATGTTGAGCATGAAGAATATTATGGGAAAACGGTTGCATTGAACTCTAGGGGAAACAGACACCTGTTCTGGAATTGATGGGGTTTTTTGGGGGGAGAGCTGAAGAATTTTCTTTTAGAGGTAAATATAACTGTAGCAGACAAAATAAAGCTCAGGAGCAGAGGAATTAAAATTTTCCTTAAATATATGCCGCAGGTTGGGAAAAATATTACCAGTATTTAGGGTCCAGGAGCCTATTAGAGAGAAAAATATTATTTTCTTCAAAATGGGGAGGACTTCTTCAAGTGAAAGGCATGTATCTGAATAATTTTAAAAGCAGATTAGCATTAGGCTTGATGTCTAGATTATCCCCAGCAATAAAGAATCATAGAATCACAGGATTGGAACAGATCTTGCATATTTTCCAGTCAAACCCTTGTTCAAGGCAGGAATCCTCAAAGGTAACTTGCCATTGCAAACCCATTTCTGGAGAACATTAGCAGGATATTTCTTTTTCCTGCATGATTTGCTTGTGAGATTTCCATCTCTTTCTCCATTTGGGGCATGGACATCAACAATGGGAACAGTTTTGAGGGTATAAGTAACTTTTTTTTCATGTGAAGGGATAAGTAGTGAAGCGTTTTGTTAAACCAGTATCACTGGAAAATCATTGTCTTTCAATAAAATTAATGATTGCAATATGCTATGGTAAAAAAACAACAAGGAAAATGGAAAGCCTGGAAAAGAAAGAGTGGAAAAAAAATAACAAACTGACTGAACGTAGTTAAAACAAAAATCATTTGGTCATCCACAAGGACTAGGATTAGAGTTAAGAAATGTCTTGCTATACACTGCATACACACCATTCAATAAATAGAGTTTGGATGCCAAGGGAATATGATAGCAGCAATGGCAACTCTCTCTCTCTCTCTCTCTCTCTCTCTCTCTCTCTCTCTCTCTCTCTCTCTCTCTCTCTCCCTCCCTCCCTCCCTCCCTCCCTCCCTCCCCCCCCCTCTCTCTCTCTCTCTCACACACACACACACACACATACACAGGAGCAAAATTCCCCCAAAGGGTTACTCTGAGAATGTACCTCATACTGACTTCCTCTGACTTCTACTCACTAGCAAGGAATTTGGGGAACAGGGTGAGAATTCCCAACGGAAGTTTTGAAAAACCATTTTTACTATTTAACTCTTCACTTCCTAACATGCAGAAAATGGACTTCATAGAAAGTTTTGAATTGGAAAGAGGCAGGATGGCCTTCCATCCTGGAGCAATCCAAAACTACGGTACCCTATTCCAATAGTAACTCTATATTTTCTTTTGAGAATTAAAAAAAACTAGACTGTTTTATCTACTAAATATTTTTTTAAAAAAACCTACTGTTTCATTTAGAGTAGTTATTCATAACCTCTGGATTGTTGAACTTTAACTCTCAGAAATGCTAGATGTTGGATATGCCATGCAGGAATTATGGGATGGAATGGGACAACTCACCACAGCCAACTCTCCATGGCCAACTCACTATGAATAACTCACCTTGGAAGAATTTCAGCCTGGATCTGCACAGGGACTATCTGGGCATGCTGCGCTTGCTCTATGGCTTGGCCAATGGAGCATATGCCTTAGCTAATGGCTGCTGGGACTCCATTCTGTGGCCCACCCCAATCTTGAGAACTTCTAACTTGAGAAAGTTTAAACTTAAAGCAAGACAAGGCTAGCTGCAATTTTTCCTACGGTGAATTGTCCCATATCAAATTGTCCATGGTGAGTCAGTTGGGTGAGTTGTTCTATCTATTTAATTGGATTTGTATACCGTCCTTTCCCGAAGGACTCTTATGGGAGTGGAAGTTCAACACTACTACTGGTAGTAGGCATAAGTTTGGGGAAGGTGGATATAATGGCAGCACCTCTATACAGTATCAGGGCTTTGCAGCTATTTAGAAGCATCTTTGGTAGACTCTGACCCCTTGCTTCTTTCCTTGACTGGTTTGAGAAATGAATTAACACATTTCTGGTTCTGAGCTAGATTATTTGAAACCAGAGCAAAACCCTTTTTTCAGTGTTAGAAAGTTTGTAGGAGAGGTGTTTTCTATTAGTGACAACTCTTTACTCAACTTGCCTCTCAAGTCCTATACTGAAGGCAACTGCTACTCTCCCACGGAGTCCCTGGTTTCTGGTGCCTGACCCTTTCCTTGCCTATGTCCAATTTTAGGGTGTTGCATTTTTAGCTGGGTTTATTTTTCAATACAGAAATGTGTCATTTCCCCACTTCCTGTCTCACACTCCAGTTACTCTTAAAACATTCAGGCTTGTTTATGTCTTTAGGGAAAAGTACTTAAATGCAAAAATATGAACATGCTATCATTTCATTGCCATAACTTGCACAAGGCCTTTAAATACAGTATGAATAGCACCTTTGGAAGAGGAACTTCCACTAATACTAACCATTCAGATTTGGGAGCTTTTTTACAATTCAAGAAAGAATATATACTGAAAATAAGGATGGAAAGTGACACTAGCAACTCCTTGTATTTCATTTCTTTTCTTTTTGGAGAGATGTTAGGAGAACTTTGTTACATCAGGTTGCCAGTTGCTTGGGTGGAACCAGGGCTTTTTTTCCTCATAGAACGCTCAGAACGGCATTCCGGCACCTTTCTTTTTGCAAAAAAAAGCTGCCTCTATTGGCTTTAGAAAGCCTATTGCAATCTTGGCTCTTTTTTATGACTCGAGGACTTCAACTCCCAGAAATCCTGAGCCAGCCACGCTGAGGGAAAAGAGAGAGGTTTCCAAGCTGAGCCATGCTGGCTGAGGAATTCTGGGAGTTGAAGTCCTTGAGTCATAAAAGAGACAAGGTTGCCTACCCTGCACTAGACGACATTAAAATTATTTACAAGGTTACTTAGAATCTAAAACAGCTAATTCAAAAAAGCCAACAGAAAAGAACCTCACATTTTTCATCTGCTTCTGTCTTTTGGAAGGTAAAATTAGATAACAAAATAATCTGTTTCCTATGTTAACATCTCTTCAATGAAATCAATAAATCAATAAGGAAAGAAATGAGAAACATTTTTTCTCAATGTAATATGTCTAATTTAGCTGATGCTAGAAAAAAAATAGTATCTTTTGTAAATACTCTTGAAAACTGTTTTGAATCTATAACCATCTATTACAACTAAACCACTTTAAATTAAAAAATTCTTAAGAATGAAATATTCTTAATTTGGACTTTATTTTACTGTTTGGACTGTTGTGTGTTTTGAAAAATAGATTAATTAGAATCTAATTATGTTGCACTTCAGTCTTTAAATAATTAACCTAGTATATACATAACAATATATGATGTTTTCCATGGTGAGCCTAACATCAATAAAAACATTTATTAAAAAGGCTAAAATAATTTCTGGTGGTATTATCTGTACATTAAAATTTTGTTTATTCACAATCTTCCACTTTTCACATTCTGGGCAAGCAGTAGTCATGTATCCTAGCAAAAGATGTTATATATGTGCATAAGCATAGTCAGTAGCATATGCCTTTCTAAAAATATCAAACATGCAAAGAAACAAAAAAAGTTCAAAATATTTGTATTACATCCAGAAATGCCAACTTTGCAACCAATATTTCTCATCCATAACTATGGCACCCTAAGGATACCTGCATACATGCAAATGCTTCTCTGGGATCAGTAACGTAGCACAGATTGCTTTTGCCTTCCAGTAACATATACCTAAAACCAGTTTATTGCATTTTGCAATTGTACTAAAAAAATAAATCTCATTGTCAACCAATATACTTCATTTAATTTGAAATCAAGTGAAAAATTGATTTAGATTATTTTATTAAAACAAATTAATGGCAATTCTTTTGTAAGAAGTTGCCTGCTCTAGATAGCTGAATGCTCCAAAATAAATTCTAGACCAGGCCTGCACATGCAGCCTACCAAGCACCCTTGGACAGAGCACAGACTTTTTAAAAATAATAATAATAATAAAATCACCACCACTGCCCTGAAAGTCATGTTGCCTAGTGCCTCCATAGCTTACCATGAGCACAAGCTCCAACACTGTAGATGCTCCTCTAGTCACCAAATCATTGATTAGCCCACCAGCATTCCTTTGCAGACCACAAAGATTTTTAATTTATCAGTGTGGGCCTTTCCCTTCTACAAGTTGCACAGATCTCTTCTAGATTTTCCTCTTGCCTTTCCAAGTTAACTCCTTGGTCTGTCATTCAGCAAGAATTGACTTTGTAGGGAAGCATATGATCATTTGATGTATATTTAACATATGTTCTACCTTTATTTACCGATTATATAATATTTGTATGCAATCCACATGGCGAGGTTTGGGGCAACTTACAATAGAAAAAAATATATTTTTAAAATCAGAAGATTAAAACATAAAAGCAGGGTGTTTTTTCTCATAGAACATTCAGAATGGCGTTCCGGCACCTTTTTTGCACACACACAAAAAAAGCTTTTGCACAAGCTATGCTACTCCCTCTATTGGCTTTCAAAAGCCTATTGGCTTTTGAAGCCAATAGGAATTGCTGCTGAGCATGCCAAAAGACCTGGCCGGCAAACGTTGCACCAGCAAGTTGTCTGCAGCGAAGGCGAGTTGGCAGGAACTTTGCATCCTTCCCTGCTGCCCAACTACACCATCTCAACAAGGTAAGAGAGTACAAGGAGTGGGAGGTGGATTCTGTGGAGTCCATGTGCACTCCTTCCTTGTGCTCACCTGTGTCAGCCAGGCTGGTGGCCTACCTAGTGCTAGACCTGCACCACCGTCTCCTCGCCCTGCACGCCTAAGTTGCCGCCCTGCATCATCTGGCCTGCACCTCACACAGCCCCGCCATATAGAGTGGACCCCGCTTCTCCCACAGCACCAGCAGCGCCGGCTCCGGCCCTGGGGGGCAGCCCGCCACCAACATCCCTCGCACTTGTAACTGCAGCAGCGCCCCCCCCCACCCCCCGCCTCCTGCATCTGCCAAGTTGAGAGTTCTGGCACCTCTTTTTTTCGAAAAAAACCCCTGGGTGGAACTCTGGCTAAATTATGTTTTGTGCATTCCCTTTTTATCTGGCATTTTCTCAAATGTTGAGATCTGCAGAAACAAATCACTGCTCTGTTTCAATCTGCTTTGCAAGAAAATGCAGAGTGAAAAGGTATAAAAGTTGCCTGAAACAGCAAATTATTTTTGCATGCAATAATGCATTAAAAGAGAAAGAGTGAATTCTCTTGAATGCAGGGATATTGCCATAAAAATATATTGCCATTGATACAAATATTTCTACATCTTAAAGTAATTTTATCAAAGGAAGTTGATGGAAAGAGCATCCCATTCATTATAATTGGCTTCCTTAAGCCAGTTGAGTTGGAAGGCCACTGATGAAGAGAGAAATTGCATTCAGGTAGCCCAAACAACAAAAAACATTTCTCCATATTTTTTTCTTTAAAGCATATGCCGTGGTTGGTAGAAAGTTGGTAGAAAGATAGAAAACTTTCCTTCCATGTCCTTCTTATATTATCTTTTTTTACCTTAGATCAGGGGTGTCAAACTGTCAGCCCACGGGTCAGACGCATCATGACAAAAGCACACCCACCCCATTGCTGGCAATGGGGAAAAAGTTCCAATACATCACGTGACATGATGTTGCAAGTTTGACATGTCTGCCTTAGATTGTAAGACATAATTAGAAGTAGTTCAGTGCAAAGGATGGAATGGTAAACTTAGATTCAAATCCAAATGTGCTTCAAATTTGAAATCAAGCTACCTACCTATTGGCCTACCAGACATGGTTATTATAAAAATAAAAGCATGTGCATATCAGGAATTGGGTAATGCAGCTTTGAGGGAACTAACTTATTAGAAACATGTGGTTTAGCAACTGGAGAAAAATGCAGACCAGCAGTTTTGGAATGTATTCAGCTGTGATGATAAATAAAAGCTACTTCTTAAAAGCAAACCTGAGAGGCCAGCATTTCTGCACCCAAGCCATACTAGCACTCAGGAAAATCATCCCTAATGACATCCTAGGGCAGGGGTGTTAAACTCACGACATGTTGTGATGTATCCCAACTATTTTTCCATTGCCGGCAATAGGATGGGTGTGGTTTTGGCATGATGTATCTGGCCCGTGGGCTGGCAGTTTGACACCCCTGTCCTAGGGGGAAGTGAGCCGATTTCTCCTTGCTTTGGGAGCTCTTTTATTTCCTGAAGTCCATACCTTAAAACACCTATTTAATTTTGTTTTCTGCCAAACACACATGGAAAGTGAACTATTGTTTTTTGGCATTTTCCTTTTGAATTCTGATAACACAGTCTTAGGGGATTCTCACGATACGGCCTGCAAGCCGTCAGAAAGCTGTAAATCACCATTTCTGTCCTGAAGGATGACACTTGCTTATAAGGGCACTTATCTCTACCGTATTTTCCGGTGTATAAGACGACCCGGCGTATAAGACGACCCCCTACTTTTGAGAAGATTTTCAGGGGTTCAAAAGTCGTCTTATACGCCGGAAAATATGGTACTTGTGCTTGAATAACCACAATTGATGTAGCTACATGCACACATAATTATCTGAAACAATAGAGGGGAGAGTGCAACAAATTAGGAAAGAGAGCCTAGTCATAAACTAAAGGAACTGACCGCCATGTAAGCTGAGAAATTTTTTAAAGAAATTTCTAACACAAGCAGTATGAGCATACCATGTCAGTTTTTCCTCCTTGAGTCTTTATCCATACACACGGCCAGCATCATGTCTTTCAAGAAAAGTTTTGTGGGACAAGAGAGATGATCTGTTCCCTACAACCGAACAACACCCACAGCAAATCTCTATTCATCAGTTCATCAAATCTTCATACATCTTGAGCAGACTTTTTAGGCAAGTTGAAAGTTAAATTGCTCTTATTTTTTTTTCCATTTTAGCAAGAATTTTCTCAATCATAAAGTGATTTTTACCATGTGCATATTTCTTGCAAATTAGTTAATTCTTGACCTTTTCAAGGAAAGAGCAAAATATTAACATTTGTCTAAAATTATTAGCATGTGTGCCTTATTCTTTTTTGTTCTTTCTTATTTTAGCTGTGACCGTATTTGGGAAATATAATGTAATGAAAATGTAGACAGTATTGTTCTTTTGCCCTCTTAAGCTGTCTGACATAAAGTCAAATGTGTGTGTTTAATAATACAAAATAGAGAAAGAAACAAATGTAGAAATTTATAGTAATTGCTATCCAGTACACTATAAAATTGCTTTTTGAATCACAGATGTTTTAATGCAGTAAGATGAACCTTTGCTTGGCCTTTTAGTTCACATAATCCCTACTTTTTTTCTTTTTATCCTTCTGGTATGAGCAGATGGAATACTGGAATCTCAAATTACCAGTCTCCCTTTTCTACCAGTGCCATATTTTCAGCCTGATGAGGTCTTCTTAATTGTATAACTGTCCTATTCACTTCTTCACTCCTTCATCTTTAGAGGCTTGTAATGTTATCTCTTTACTCTCCAACACAGCTATTGGGGACAGGTTCATATTTACAAGAGGGTGGAGGGACAATCCTTTGTTGTTCTTTGACTGTCAAAACTTTTGGAATCAAAGCACTTTGCAATCCTTATAAAATATTCTAAAGAAAGTGAAATTTGGAAAGTGGGATTGTTTAATAATGTTGGAAATACATGAGAAAGAAACTTTTATACAGCATTTTAAAAGTTTGTGTGGGCCTTTGATTCAGTGTTGAATCCTGGACTGGTCTCTGCAGTTCCAAAAATAGCTATGTGAAAATATAAAATTACCATTTTCTGTGGTGTTTGTCCAATGAACCATGTATTATCTCATTTGAGTTATAGATATCTTTCTTAGCCTTATTATCTCAGGCCCTTTAACTGCAGATGCTTCAATCAGAGACTTTACACATGTGAACCAGATTATTAACCAATGCAGAACTGTTCTTAACACAGAACAGTTTTCTATGAGCCAGTGTGACATAGTACTGTGTTTTCCCAAAAATAAGACCCAACCAGAAAATAAGCCCTAGCATGATTTTTCAGGGTGCTTGTAATATAAACCCTATCCTCAAAATAAGCCCCAGTTAAGAGCCCGTACAGCTTCCCGTCCACTCCATCCCACCATCTGCTTGCATGTGACCGCAATGGGGCAGGCAGCCATGCAGCACATCTGGTGGGCCGGTACCACTGTCATGAGGTGAGGTGAGTCAGGTGGTAGGGAGTGGAGCTGCCCCATGCACCCCATACCTGTGCATCTTGGGATCCCCCACAGCCAGGCCACTCCCACCCCACTACCTGCCTCACCTCACCATGTGGCAGTGGTACTGGCTCACTGTGAAGCTGCTTGGTTTGTCAGGCTTAAATGAGATGGGCACTGTCTTGGAACTGCCTCACGTTTGCTTCCCCCCCAAAGGAAGCAGAGGGGGATGCATGCAGGGCAAGGAAGAATGCTTCACCTTGCTGGAGCTACAGGGAGGGCTGGTAAGGAGGCAGAGGTGCCCCCGGGCTCCTGTGGGGAAGCCAGAAGCAATGGCAGTGGCAGGGGTACCCATGGGCTCTGGACATGCCCATACCTTCTGGCTAGGGCTGCTTGCAGTGCTCTGCTCATCGCCTGACCTGCTCTGTTGCAGCCACAGGTAAGCAGACAGTGGGATGGAATGAGTGGGTGGCTGCATGGTGCATCCAATGGGCCAGATTGCATGCCTTCCCCCCATGCCTGCTACTTGGAGGGCTGGCCCAACAGTAGCAGCACTCCCACTCACCTGTGCTGCATGAGTTTTGCATCCCCAGAGCGTGCTGGCCAAGGGGTCGGCAGGATGCAGCTGCTGCTAGACACCTTTGGCCCCCATGTGCTTGCTGCCTCATGTACATGAAAAAGTAAGACATCCCCTGAAAATAAGCCCTAATGGGTCTTTTGAACCAAAAATAAATATAAGACCCGGTCTTATTTTTGAGGAAACATGGGTAGTTGTTGCATTAGGATGGGGAGATCCAGGTCCATCCACTATTCTTCAATCAATCTATTTCATCAAATTGTTCTGTAGTTATTGGAGGCAGTATAGTGTTTAGCCACGTGAGCTCTGATATAAGCAGGCTATACAGCCAGTAACTAATATTTGCTGTTAGTGCTAGCTGACCTTGGCTGATCTCAGAAACTAAATAGAATCAACTCTGGTGAGAAAATATATGGAGTGGGATCTTAACTAAGTAACAGAAGTCTTGCTCTGAATGTCTCACTCTAGTTCAAAGGATCAGATAATGGTAAATATGGGAAATGTCTTGGAGAATGGCCATTACTTACAGAGACATTAGTCCAGGTGGCATTCTGATACAATTCAAAAAAGGCGGCCTTTTCAATAATCTTATGAAGCCCTGGATCCTCTGACTCAATTGCCTCTGATGTTTTCTGGCCAGACTTTTAAAAGTTTAATGCTTTGAAAGCATTTTGTTTCAATGGTTTAACACTGATAAAGTTAAAAAACACATTAAAGTAAAAAAAAAGTCATGATTTCCTCTCCCACTCACCCATTTTCGTCCTTATCTGTTTATTTTTTGTGTATAACCATTTCTTTGCGATCCCTCAAACACCAAAGATGATCTTGGACTTCCATAAGTTGTCCATCTTTAAGATATAAATAAGATTTTTTGAAATAACCTAAACCATATGAATCTATTTTAAATTAGGATATTTGGGCAGATAAACTATAAGTTTATCAATAAATGCACTTAGATGCCTCTATAATAACAGTATGTCCTGTGACTTCCATACATGTTTCTGGTTCTTCTATTGCTCACATAAAGACTTAGATTTACACTTGAATTTATTCTCCTATATAATCATGAATGATATACATACAAATGGTAGTGTGTTAAAAGGGGCAGCTCATGTTTGCTTCTTATATTAAATTTGAAGGTGGGAAGGTGGAGGAAGAAGGTGGGTTTATTATATTATATTATTTTTAACTAATTCATCTCCACTCTGATGGTTTGCAGTGTAGCTGACACAGTACATCTCTTCCTGTATTTGTTTCAAGTCATGCTGTTGATCACAATGATAAGAGAAACACCCCATGCCAGGGCAGCAACAAGCCATTTCCTGTTTGAGTGAAATATGACAAATTTCTGTCTGTTTGTGAGAGAGGTACAGTGTGGCTACTACTTGCAAACTTAGCAAAATGCTTTGTGGTGAGATTATCCTTTGATAGTAGAAGTTAGTGCTGCTAGCTAAAGCAAAAATAAAACGTGTCAGTTCTAAACTGTATCAGCATTTAAAAACATCACCTTCTCTAAGAGCATAACCTAAATCATGACATTGTGTATCTGAGCATTGAGTCTCATTTGTAAGTCCCATTTGCACAGGATTTTTTCTGTGTGTGTTTTTAATTTGAGCTTATTTTGGAGATTTGGGGAGCATCGGTTTGTTTTAAAGAAATAAGGATAGTTAGTCTAGCCTAGATTTCAGAATTGGGACATCAGCCACATTGTGACACCAGTTCCCCAGCAAGTGAACACAAACACATGCAGATAAAGTGACAGTGTGCTGTTTCTTCACCAGTTAATATAATCAATCACTTCATAACTCATAGAGTATCTTTCCACCACAATATGCTGCTAAAGGTATCTGATAATACTGTAATAAAAATAAAAAAGTAATCAGGATCACTAAATCTGTGTCATGATATCTGAGATCTGAACTTACTATACTGTTCATAGTCCTTGATGAATGGTACAGTTATGGTCATATCAAGGAATAACCAACGGTGAATATTGTATGCAGAAGAAACAATGTAACTGACTGCCTTCTGCAAGCAAATAAAGTGTACTGATAAAAGGATAACAAATAGTTTGACACCTATATATTATTACCAGTGGCAAGAGCCTTGGTGGAGCAGTGGGCTAATGCCTCCTTAAGTAACACCAGCTGCCTGCAATTAGTGCAGGTTCGAGTCCCACCAGGCTCAAGGTTGACTCAGCCTTCCATCCTTCCGAGGTAGGTAAAATGAGGACCCAGACTGTTGGGGGCAATAAGCTGACTTTGTAATAATGCTGCTTGGAGGGGGGAAAGCCCTAATAAGCAGGCATATACATAGAATGAAGGCTATTGCTAAGCACATTGGTTTGTGCTTAAATTGTAAGCCACCCTGAGTCTTCGGAGGGATATAAATGGGATAAATAAATAAATAAATAAATAAATAAATAAATAAATAAATAAAAAATCATTGTGCCAGTAACTCAAAAGAAACATACTGTAATACCTTGCAGGAATCAAATCTGCCAATATGGTCTGGTTTGATATCATTATCAAAAATAGGTGTACCAAAACCCGCCTCTTCTTGTGAGGTTCTCGAGGCATGGAGAGATGGCAGCCTTTTCCTTAACAACCTCCACCTTGTAGAATATTCGGTCCCCAGAATTATGTCCAACTTCCCCTCTTTTGGCAGTGCCATAAATGGGTTAAAACAGTTTGGTTACAAAGTGCTTTTTCTGTCCCGTTTTATTAATTGTAGCTGACTAGCTGGATTTTTTTTAGGCCTTATCTTTGCTTTCTGTGGTTATTTTTTTTTTTATTTTTGATGGTTCTGGTTTAGCTATTTATTATATTACGGTATGCTGTGCTTCTTTTATATTTGATGTTGTATGCTGTCCAGAAGTCTCTGGGATTGGGGTAAATTAGAATTATTACATGACAGTAAGCAATACAGTGCTGTACATTTTAAATTTCACCCTATTTGAAACATAATGAGAGAAGAAGGAAAAAATGTGGCTGTTCCATCACTGGAAGCTTTCAAAAAGAGACTGGACAACCATCTGTCTGAAGGTATAGGGTTTCCTGCTTGAACAAGGGGTTGGACTGGAAGACCTCTGAGGTCCCTCCAACTTTATTGTTCTATGTTCTACAACTGATGATAAAGTGGAATCCAGAAAATGCTCTAGCTACTTTTCTTTCTATGGATGATCCAATGGGTCACAGTATTGTCTAGAGTCGTTTATCTGTGGAACACCTTCTAAATTGGAAAGGATAATTCAAACAATGTTTAAGCTCAGAGTTTTATCTTTGATACATAAATGCCTCATAAGAGAAAAAGCAGCTTGCTTAGTTTAGTAACCCTAACAGATGGGCTGTTTTCAATAAGCTTAATCTAGAACTAGAGAGAAAAGGAGATTGGAGAGGTTAACATTTGCCAAAATAACAAGAGATTAAAGAAATACCAAAGCTGTTTCTTTTTTTGGGGGGGTGGGGGGAAGCATTAGTGTAAATAACATAAGTGTTTATGTTTACCTTCCAGAGCAAGGAAATACATCTTTACTTTATGATTGGTCACAGATAATTGGAAAAATACTCAGCAAGTTATTTTGTGCTAAATAACATTTTTCCACATTTGGTTTTTCCCAACTTTCCATTTTATAAGTACACAGCAGCAAATTATTCTGCCTTGGAAGACAGTGGAGAACATGTTATAATCCAATAAATCAACAAGGGCAGGTAGAAAAGAGATTTCTGCTGTGTGCAATAGTGAGAAGGTGAAAGCTTAGTCAATGATCTTTGTGATGAGGAAAGAACATGACAAGTATACAGAAGTGCCCATATTTTAAAGTCTGCAATATTGAAAAGGAGTATTGCTACACATAATTTATTACTATAGCAAACCTTAGCCATCAAACTTATAGATTCCGATTATGTGAAAGTTTCTGGTCAAAATATACATTTCTTTAAAATTGGGAGGGAGAAATGAATGGCCTCTGTTTGTTAAGGACTACAGTTCCCATTATCCTTCATCATTGACTTAATTGGACAGGAATGATGGGAACTGAAGTTCATCTGGAGGGTTTCCTGTTGCTTATGTCTTCTTTAATAATTAATAATTAATTTTTTTCCAAAACTAGCACAAATGAGAGTCCATATAAACAGCAAATTTTAAACAGGTATTGTAATTCTGCATTGTGTAATTCAGTTGTCTTAGGGGGCGGGGGTTGGGAGGGGGAGGTGGTTTCACTTCAGAAACCTGCCATTTAAGAAAGAAACCATTGTTATTCTAATAGTAAACATATACAAATTGAATAAGTTGTAACCCAAGCGATTTTTTTAACGTAATGTATCTTGACCATAAATATTAGTTGCAATGGTTAATTACATAACCTGTACAGCCTGTGTCTCAGAATTATTCTTAGCATTTTAATAAATGGCATATAGTCACAAACTGGTATTTTTTTTGAGGGGTTCTTGGTGTTCTCTGAGCTGGCTTCATTTCTTGTAGACTTTTCATTACCCAAACTAAGTAACATCATCAGTGCTCATCACATTTCACTATAAACTAGGTAACATCATCAGTGCACTGATGATGTTACCTAGTTTGGGTAATGAAATGTCTGCAAGAAAACAAGCCGACTCAGAGAGCACCAAGGACCCCTCATGTCAACCCTGAGCTACAAATATTTCCCTTTATTTTTTTTAATTTAAAACTAAGCATTTACGATTTCAGTTTGATTTATCAAACTTTCCCCATCTCTCTGCATAACAATTTCTGTTCTGTTTACTTCAATGGGAGTTTGTCTTTATCTAGTCCTCGACTCATGACTATAATTGAGTCCTGAAACCAGAGTCATAAGTTAAAGTGATCATTAAGTGGGTCACCATGTGACAGTGCCCAATTTTATAACCTTTTTTCTGGTGGTTGTTAAGAATACACCACAGTCACTTCACAAAGCCATATTCATTAAGTGAATACCATGGTCATTTTCTTTCGACCCCAAACCACCCCAGTGATGCCCTCAATGTGATGTCCCGCTGCCTGGAGGCGGTTCGGGTCTGGATGGGGAGGAACAGACTTCAACTCAACCCCGACAAGACTGAGTGGCTTTGCATACCTTCATCCCGGGGCTATTCGGATATTCCATCTCTTTCTATGGGGGGGTGAACTATTACCCCCCGTAGATAGGGCTCGCAACTTGGGAGTCCTCCTAGACTCACGGCTCACCTTGGAAGATCACATAGTGGCTGTGACTAGGGGGGCTTTCGCCCAGGTTCGCCTGGTGCGCGAGTTGCGGCCCTATCTAAGCCGGGATGATTTATGCACGGTCACTCACGCGCTCGTGACCTCTCGTCTAGACTACTGCAACGCTCTCTACATGGGGCTTCCCTTGAGGACCACCCGGAGGCTCCAACTGGTACAGAATGCAGCCGCGAGAGTTGTCTTGGGAGTCTCCCGATACTCCCATGTTACACCTCTGCTCCGTGAGCTGCATTGGTTGCCAGTTGTCTTCCGGGTGAGATTCAAGGTACTAGTAATGGCGTTCAAAGCCCTACATGGCAGGGGTCCGGAGTACCTTAGGGAACACCTGCTGCCGGCATCAACTTCCCTCCGCCCTGTGCTTTCCCACAGAGAGGGCCTCCTCAGGGTGCCACCGGTCAGAGAATGTTGATTGGTGGCCCCCAGGGGGAGATCCTTCTCTGTGGGCACCCCGGAACTATGGAATCAGTTACCGGTTGAGCTCCGGACGGCACCCGATCTTCGCTCCTTTCGCCACGATCTAAAAACATACTTGTTCGAACAAGCCGGCCTGGCCTGATGGGGGATTGGTGGGGTTTTTATTGTATTTTATTGGGGTTTTACTATGTATTAATTGTTTTTTTTTAGTGGGCATGTATTTAATCATTTTTTAACTTTTGTAATTCTGTGTTTTTTATTCTTGCCCTGTTCACCGCCCAGAATCCTTCGGGAGAAGGGCGGTATAGAAATATTAATAAATTAAATTAAATTAAATTAAAATTAAGCAAACCCAGTGTACCCAATGGGACTTTTTTTCTGGAAACCAGAAGTAAATGTCAGTTTCTGGCAAAAAAATAAAATAATGAATTGAGGTCATGTGACTATGAGCTGTGGCAAATAGCCATAAATGTAGACCAGATGCCAAGTGCCCAAAATGCAATCATATCACCAAAGGGGTGGTGATGGCTGTATATCTACATTATTGCTGATGTGGTGGTATCCATATGGATGGAAAAAAGAAATAGTTAAAGCTTTGTGCCCAATATGCTTACTTTTGGGAAAGATGAATAATGTCTATTGAGAGTATGCTTTAGTTTAGTTCTTAGCAGAGGGATTTAAAGGAGCAACATGACAGCACATGTTATCAAATGTACATATGTATTGATTTCACGTGAGCACAATACTGCATATTTTCTATGTGTGTCATGTTAGCAACCACATATGCATATGATTTCCTGTATAGGGAAAAAAGAACACAATTCAATATTATGAATAAAATACTTTTCAACTTCCTCAGAAACGAAATTCTTCCATCCATTTTTAAAAACAACACATAAAACCTCCATCTCTATATTGGATTCTGTATCCTGCTGTGAGCCATATGGTTGGGCATTGCAAGGTTAGTCCTGATGATAAACCAATGGTTTCTAAAGTCTGCAAGTATAAATCTTTGCCACATATAAACAGTACATGTAGATCAGGGTCCATGGTCCCCTACCCTTTTCTGGCTCAATTAGAATTTCTGGACTAATCTTGAAAGAGTATTTTCCTTTGCACTAAGGAAAAAAACCACACTAAATATTTCCTTAGTTCATAGGTGCTCCTAATTAGCATTTACTAAGGGGATATCAGTGAAAATATGAGGCCCAAATCTTTGTGTTATTGTGGAACAATCAGTATCGGTCTTTAATTAATTCTAAAGATATATCCAATAGTGCTTTCTAAAGTTGTATCTAAGAAGAGAATCGTACAGTGATCTGTGTTCTTTGTAATTTGAAAATTGGTTGCAGGGGTGTTCAGGAAGGTCAAAAGAGTCATATAGGAACTGTGTGTATATGATCAAAGCCCTGTCCCCGTTTCGTGTCTGTTGCATGTAAATAGGAGGCAGGCCTTCAAGCCAAAAGTCCAGAAGTTTTCTTGCAAATTCAGAAATTATTTTTGCACAGAAAAGAGTGGGAAGAGGCAAACAATAACTCAGGTACACAGACTGTAGTTACACTGTATTCACACACACAGAAACACACACGGCAACCTTCTCCTTTCTCCAGAATCTATTATAAGGACATGAAGAAAAAAAACCAGGGCATTAGGAAATTCTTTAATATAAAATGTTTCTTCTTTCTGAAAAGCAAGCATCTGTTTGCACTGAGTTAGATATTGTGCGGACATCACATTTTCATATTTTACACTATTTATACTATTATACAGTCTTTCTTTCTTTCTTTCTTTCTTTCTTTCTTTCTTTCTTTCTTTCTTTCTTTCTTTC
The DNA here is from genome assembly GCF_947247035.1 of Vipera ursinii. Taxonomy (NCBI): domain Eukaryota; kingdom Metazoa; phylum Chordata; class Lepidosauria; order Squamata; family Viperidae; genus Vipera; species Vipera ursinii. The sequence continues at coordinate 37,663,547 of NC_139512.1, forward strand.
TTTCTTTCTTTCTTTCTTTCTTTCTTTCTTTCTTTCTTTCTTTCTTTCTTTCTTTTCCTCTGACTAAAACTGTCCCAATGGGGGAAAGGCAAATGTGTGAGTGTGCATACATGCACAAGCTGCTCTTAACCCCTGCATCTTCATTGTGGTATGCATTTCTTCTTTGCCTCAGAGTTAATCAGAACGATTCCTGTGTGACTGAGCCAAGGCCGGAAGCCACTGAGTGCTTGTGCAGAATTTTGTGTGGTGGGGAGGGGGAGTGGAAGAAACCCAAACCCCAGGTGTTATGAAATTTCTGTCACACGGCTCTGCTCAGTTGTAAGGCGGTTTCAGTGGTTTTGCACAATGAGGACAAAAGTCCATTGAGGAGGGACAAGCTACCCAGGATCCATCTCTATTTTTCAAATTTCCTCACCTTTCTGAACAAGTGGCAATACCTTTTATTTTACAGTTAGATAGGTGTGTGCAAAATGAATGGCTGGATTACTTTGATTTCATTTGTACTGAAAGAGTGTTTTATTTGGTCAACTCAGTGTTAATGCCTTCCTATGCCATTCCTCAAACAAAGTTATTTGTTGCTGAAGGATAATGCAGAATGCCTAGTAACAGGTATAAAATAACAGGGGTATAAAATATTACAAACACAAAAATAATGAAACCCCCCCCCCCCCAAATAAAAGTATATAAGAGGATCTGGGTGTGTTTTCTTCTCTCTTCCCATCTGTTCTCGATTACAGAGTGTGCCTCCCTCTAGTTCAAGGAAAGAGGTACACCCTGAAAACCATTTCAGGACAATATGTGACATCTGTATATGACAGATGGGCTTTTTCAGGTTTCTTCATTGTGAGCTTTATTTTCTAGGACCTTTGTTTGAAACACTCAGGATTTTTTACTTAAGCTTTTTTTTTTTTAAGAAAGAAACCATAGGGAAAAAAACCCTCTGCAAATGATTTCAGCAAAAGCAATAACCTCTCACTGAAACTGAAAAAGTTCTCCCTCTAACACCCAAATGTGCAAAGGATTCCAATCACTGCTACCACATCCTTTGGTCCTCACTGGTAGGAGAGGGTGGGGCAAAAGGCTGCAGGGTGTCTTAAGAAAACTGTTCATGTTCAGGATTGTAGACAGCCATAATAATGGACTTCTCACTCTTCTCATTCTTGCATCTTCACATATGAGACATTCTGCAGTCCATGACAGTGGTGTAGCGTGGGGGGTGCAGCAGGGCCCGGCCGCACCGGGCACAACATCTGGGGGGGCGCTCGCACAGCTCTCTGCCCCTGCCTGGCTCACTCACTCTCTCTCACTGCAGTGCTGGCTGTGCGAATCTGATCCGAGCCGCCGGGTTGCCGCCCACTGTGTTAGGGGGCGCAAATTACTTGCCTTGCCCTGGGTGCTGACAACCCACGCTACGCCACTGGTCCATGAATGAGTAGGATTGGTCTTTTCAGATGGTCAAAGTGTTCTTTGCCTAATTTTTTTTAAAAAAATAACTTTTCTTTCTGAAAATCTTGAGGTTTCCTGGAACACAGTAATCTCTACCTTGTCTTTTCTCAATGGTCCACTTTTGACTACCATCCTGCTTACAGTCAAGCTGAGTTTGCTACAAGTACATTTTCTTCTGGGTTCAAAGTTTATGCACATTATCACAGTGATCCTTAAACAGCCTTCCTTTCATATTATTATTAGTCATTTATTATAGATGCATGGAGATGAGCATGAATCCAAAGAAAGGTTGGCAGCTAAGGGAGATCTTTGATGAACCTATGTTTAAAGCAGTAACATTCAGCTTCAAGTTATGAATTGATATGAAATGGTAAAGAGTTATGATTAGATGAGCCTAGGGAAACCCAGGGAAAGTTACACTCAGCCACTAGGATACTCTGGACCTGATGAGTTAAGTTTCATCTACTACTGCAAAGATGGTATGTGTAAGCCTCATGTGTGCCTCGGAAGAAAGGAAAGATATAAAATAAATAAATAAATAAATGCATCTATTCTATTTTAGTAACTCACATACATGAAATCTTTAACTTTGAGGAAATAACCACGACAATTACTTCTGCCAAAACATAATGTTTTTCTGAAGTGGCTTCCTGCAGTTTTTTGAGCTGCAGGATGATTGTATCAATAGTATGTTTTGCCAGTACCTACTCATGGAAGGTATAACTTCATGATAACATTTATAGCCATGGAATTCTGGGTGCAATACCCATCCACATATTGACAAATTCTGCTTTCAAGCCTCAGCAAGGTTGGTGAGGTACTTGTTGTGGAAACATAAATTAAGTCTTTAAAATAGAAATGTTGTGAGAATACTTTAAAGTAAATTTGAAGAAAACATATTTCTGCAAGGAAGAAAAGAGCAAGCCATTTCCAGTAATCCTATTTAGGCATTTCAAATTGGGAGAAATTTTATAATTATCTGTCAACCATGGTGGCACAGTATTGCAGACTAACTGCCCACAGCCAGGTGTTTGATTCTGGTCAGCTCAAGGTTGACTCAGCCTTCCATCTATTAAAGGTCAGTAAAATGAGGACCTAGATTTTTTGGGGGGGGCAATATGCTGACAATGTCAACCATTCAGAGAGTGCTGTAAAGTACTATAGAGTAGTATATACAGTAAGTCTAAGTGCTATACTATTTGGTTGGCTATGCTTGCAAATCAAAGTTGCTTTGTTGTGATCAAGAATTAGATCTCTGTGGGCATCTATATAGTACTGTTGAGTTTAATACATTTTTGATATGCTTTAACTTTCTGTCCAAATACACCCAAGAACTCCAATAACTTTAGCATTTGTGAAAGTTTTAAGATGAAACACATCAGTGGCTTACAATATTTGTGCCTAAAAGGCACTGACATGTCTTCTGAAGAATCACTGTGTGTTTGTCTCAGTTAAATGATTATGTAATACAAAACATTCTGGGGCCTATTTTTCAAGATATGTTCTATCCATGCAGGGTTATAGTCTGGCTGCAATGTTTCACTCAAAATTTATCTAAACTGGTTTCTTAGTTTTATACTGTGTATTGTATATGCTGTCTTAAACCAGTATAAGCAATGCTGATTCCAGAGGTCAGGACAGACCTCTATCTTGGAAATCTGGTTTCAAGGTCCTATGCATTGTCTCATACCATAAATGAGAAAGTAAGGAGATTTAAAGCAAGGCCTTGAATATGGTTTGCAATGTTTGCAGGGTATACTGTACATGGATAGAAATGTTTTAATGGTAATTTCAAAGCAAGCAAGATAATAATTGGCATCAAATTTGTGAAGTGATTTTCATTTGTTTGTAATTATGTAAATATACATCATTTTTCTTGGCAGATTTGAATGCATTTTTTAATTTTTTTTAAAAAGAAACTCAGTAGACGTTTTTATATACTTATACAAATATGTTTACCTGCACTTAATTCTTGTTTTTATATATTAATGCAAGGGTCGATAGAGCTCTATAAAAGACTAAAGGCAAAATGCATACAAGTTCCAGGAAAAGCAATCTTTACCCTGTTTCTCCCTTTCATGAAATATCTGAATTTCTGAAAAAAATATAATGAAATGTTTCAGGATATGACAAGAATCCAAAAGTGCAAATACATAGGGACAACATCAGAAATATACAGGACTAATTTTTTAAGCCATTGAGTCAAATTCCCTGGTCAGTGTCTCCATGGGGTGGAAGGTCAAAAAAGTCAAGATGAAGGCCATGACCATATTACTGAAATTTCACCCTTTTTTAACATGGATCACACTGTGGTGGCCTTTCTCTTGCCCACTCTGAGGATACCAAATTATAACTTCCATATTAAAATATTCAGTATCAAATGGGTGTCTTGCTTTTGTCTGTATCACTTTCCGTCGGGGCCTGAAGACCCATCTGTTCGAATTAGCTGGTCTGGCCTGATGGGGGATTATGGGCTTTTAATTGTTTTTAATCTGTACTTTTGTTTTTAATTGGGCATGGATTTAATTCTTTTTTAATTTTTGTATAGTGTTTCTTATGTATGCCCTGTGAACCGCCCTGAGTCCCACCAAGGAGAAGGGCGGTATATAAATCAAATAAACTAAACTAAACTAAACTCTCAATAATTGGTTTTGGATTCTAGCTTGGTGAGCTAGGATCTGAAAATATTCCGGATCCAAGCTCAATTCCAAGCTGAGGAATGAACACATTCATGATGTTTCAAAGAATTTGCTTACTCAAAAAATAAGAACATGATTAGATTTTTCCCCCAGAATTTGTTCATGTTGAAATGTAGACATATTTTTCCCTTAAAACACATGTATGCTTACAAATGCATACAGTTCTTGACAAATTTTATCTATCAGAGGCAGACAGTATATAATGCAAAATCTGGAATGATTTGTTGGCTATGATTTATGGAAAGCCAAGTCAAGACTTTCACCATGGCCTTCAGAGTGCACTTCAAACAAGCCCCATGCTTGACAAAGTGAGGGGGGAGGAAGATTTTAGATGAATTCATCTTTTTTCCCCCAGACAGATAGACAACTTGTATTATTTATACCTTGATGCAAACATACTACATTTGAAGTGGGATGGGGAGGGAAATGGATAGGATGACAAAGGGCTTTTAGAACTCGTCCACTCCCAAAGGGGATCTGTGCACCTGTTTCTTACCACTAAAAAGACGTTAGACTTTCTGAAATGTGACCAACTTATAGATAGAAGAACTGTCAAGATAAAATGTGAGATAATTTACATGGTAAGGTCAAAATTTAATCATTTGTGCCTTTGCTTTAATATGTAATTACTTTTCACAGCTACTTAACCAAACATGTTAAAATCAGGGCAATATCTTTTTCAGAAGCTGATTATGTTTCTTTTTGGAGGGGTTTTTTTTCCCCACAAGCAGCTTGTTCGTGTTTACTTTTATAGACCATCCAGACAAGTTGGGTGGAGGGAAAAGGTGATAAACAGTTGTTTTCTCTCTTTACTTTGAATGTGGCTAGATTCTCAAAGGTGCAACAGACAGCAGTAATTATAATTTAGGTTGCTCCCTCTTTTGGAAAAACCACACAAGAGGCCCAGAAGGGATTAAGAGACCACAAGGCCCCTTTTGCAGAGTTCTCAACAGTCCATTTCATAGAAAGCATAAATTTATGACCGTGGGAAATAGCAAACAGATATGACCCCACCAGAATTATTGCCTCAAGGGATTCTGCCTTACTTACCAAATAGTCCATAGGTTGATCTTTAGGCTTTATTTAGCCTATTAGATATCTTCAGCTTGATTTCATTCCTGAGTATGAGAAAATAATGAGGGCCCCATTTTTGGGTACCCCAGCTATGCCACATTTATGAGATAGAGCATTATACAACTAAGTTCCATAAGGGAATAATTTTGAGTAGGAAAATAATAGTAAAGGCAGGAAAGATTAACTTTCTCTTCCTGTGGGGGTGTATTCACTATTTGGTTTATACAAATATATGTAACTGGTCTTAATGGATGTGTCAAAGCCATACTTAAAGTTACAAGTATATGTGACCTCTATAAAAAGTGCCCTCTTTGTAGCCAGAATCTATCATAATGAATGTTTTGTTGTTGTTTTTTTAAATTAAATGTTGTATGTCAATTCATTTTTATGATATGGGTAGCCATACAAATTTGATAACTGATAATAAATAAATAAAAAAATAAAATATAGTTTCAGATAAGGGAAAAAAACCAAAAATAATAATATTCCAACTGATGGATAATAACATAGTAAAAGAGCCAGCATGATATTTTCAACAACATATTGATTAACTTATTTAATAATTTGTTAAATAATCAAGCTGCCTACATGAGATTCCCAGATGGTCTTCCATCTAAGCGTGCACCTGGCCTGGGCCAGCTTTGCCCAACATTTTGATTGTACTATATTTCATATTCTTTCAAACCAGTCTTTGTTCCTTCCAACTTTGGCGTTGCATACCTCACCATTCGGATTCCTTCCACAACTACGTCTGAAAAAAGTATCTAGCTATCCTAACCATGGGCGAGTTCCAAGCTCTGACACTGACCCACCACATGGTTAGTATGATCTGTGATTCAACTTTAAATGTCATTTTAATTGTCGGCAATCATAAATGAGAAACACCTCGCACCGTCTTGCAAGCCAAGCAGTTTAGTTTATATGTGATTCACTTTGTATAATTTCACTGAAGGAAATCAGAAATGACAGTTTATTGGGAGCCTGTAATTGCAATGGACTTCTCTATCTTTTTGTTATTAAAATCTGGCATTTTTGGCCACTCTTCTTGAGTAGAGGAAAGAGTGTAAACACAACTTCATAAATACAAAATGCTTGCGACATTGATCTGAAAGCTCTACCTGTCTCTTCCCTTCATTATTTTCCCCACCAGCACTTGGAATGTTTATATGCCTGGTGTGAGGAAGAAGGAAAAATGAGAGCTGAACTAGAAGCCACCAGCACTGTTGTGATCTAATTAGCAAAAAACATGTCTAGCCAAGAGATGAACATTTGTTGAAAGGGAGAGCCAGTATTAACACAGGTTTGTAGAATAGGTCCTGCCAGAAAATGCTTATAGGCAGACATTAAGAGGTTTGAATATCATTCATGGAGCTTTAGAGTAATCCAGGATTCCAGCACAATGCACTTCTACTATGTGTTGTGTCAGTGGTTATTAGATTACTTCTACTGTAGGTAAGGTTTCAGAAGAGTTACTGTACAGGAGTAGAGATGGACTTCATTGTTCTTTTCTTCCATCTTGTAAATATTTGCCTGTTCTCCAGCAGCTTTTGAAAAATATGAGGCATTATTTGCATACAAACAATATGTGTTGTTCTTAAGAATGAATGATAATTTCAGTTCTTTTTTTTTTAAGAATTTACCCCCAAACAACACATTTCTGCATAAATTATTTTGGAAAGAACTTTACAAAAAGTGAATTGGAGTAAAAAAAACCCCAAACATACCAACTTAGACATTCTTAATACTTCTTGAAGGAAATTATCAGATTGATAGTACAAATCAAAGATCCATGTATAATCTAACTTGACCACAATGTATCATGACAGTTGTTTAAATTATTGCTACTTCAAATAAGATTTCAGAATACGTTTACGTTTTAAGTTTTTACGTTTTATTTAATTTGTATACCGCCCTTCTCCCTAGGGACTCAGGGCGGTTCACAGGGCATATAAATAACAATACGATACAATACAAAAGTTAAAACAAAGATTAAATCAGTGCCCAGTTAAAAACAATAATCCTATTCTAAAACAACGATTTAAAACCCAACTCCCCCGTCAGGCCAGACCAGCTAATTCAAATAAATGGGTCTTCAGGCCACGACGGAAAGTTCGGAGGTCTGATGCCATCCGGAGCTCCACCGGCAGTGAATAATTTATAGTCTGTGGGTCTTTTTTTCTACTGTATACTTGTTCTTCACCCTACATTTTTGGGGAGCTCAGTATCTTTCAGAATAGAAACATTTTTGGCTAAATATAAGCAATAATGAGTCAATGATTTCCATCAGATAAAAAAATACAGTACTGTCAGATTATAAGACTAGGAGGAAGAAAGTGAAATTAAGAGTATTAATTATTCTTATTTCCATTTCCACCTATGAACAATATATTACCATCAAACTTTGCTAGATCTAAATACATAAACAAATTTAGAAACCAAGGGAAACAGATGCAGAAGTTTGGTAGAAATAATGCTTTGTTTTTTATTTCTAGGTAATGCACCTTTTATAATCAGTGGTGGGATTCAAATAATTTAACAAGTGGTTCTCTGCCCTAATGACAGTTTTAAGTATAAAAAACAATATATCGAAAGGTAGTTTATTATTTCATGCATTTAATATTTAAATAAAAACAATAAAAGAAGTACACAAAACTTGATTATGTCATAAGTTTTTAAATATTAATGAAAAATATTAAATAATACCTGAAAAAAACAATAAAATTGTTATTTAAGATATTTCCATATTGCTTCTTGATTGGTGTCCTCACTTGCAATTTTCTTCGCTTTTATCCGAGCATCATCAGCTATGTCTTTTATCCTTAACCATCTTTTCACTGTAGGAGTAGGATCCTGGTTGCAGCAGGAGGCCATGCAGCACTTCCCGCCAATTGTGCTGGTGCCACTGCTCGCAGTAGGAGGCCATGCAGTGCATCTCATTGATTGCACCAGCACTGCAGATGTGGTGATTGGTACGCCAAGTCTTGCAGCCTCCTGAAGTGAGCAGTGGCACTGGCGCAATCAGCATGATGCACTGGATAGCCTTTTGAAGTGAGTGGTGGCACCGGCATGATCAGCATGGAGAGCAATGTGGCATCCTGCCATGAGCAGAAGCAGCAGCTCAATCAATGTGAAGAGCAATGTGGTGTTCTGCCTTGAGCGGTGGCAGGAATATGATGCACCACATGGCGTGTGGCCACAATTGGCCACAGAAGAACTCAGATTTATCATAACTGGTTCACCAAACTCAACACAAAATTAAGTATTGGTTCTGCTGAACCAGTGCAAACCAGCTGAATCCCACCACTGTTTATAATATTTATTTATGATATTTATTCATACACTAAATCAAAGTGGAATTCTCAAAATAGTTCAGCTATAATTTGGGGAAGCTTCTCACAAAGATTGAGCTCTTAATATTCACAGAGTATTTGAATATGGAGGGTTAACCAACTATGCTACAGAGATGCCTGAACTGATATAGACATCATCTATGTGCTGTGTGATGCATTAATCAGATCTGTAATTTAGCTTTCCCCAACTTGAAATCCTCTAGAAGTGTTGAAAATGAAATTTCCCAAATTACATACCTTCATGAGCCATTTCCATGCTGCCCCATTAAGGAAAAATATTTTAATTGGCATATTTATTTATTTATTTATTTATTTAACTTATATACCGCCCTTCTCCCATAGGACTCAAGGCGGTTCACAAGGTTTATTAAAAAAAACAATACAACAATTACAAAAATCAAAAACAATTAAAATGATTACATTAACCTTGAATAAATAAAAATCCCAATTAGAATCCAATTAAAACCCCAATTAATACTCTCAGTCTAGGCCAGAAAGCTCAAAAAGCCAGGTCTTCAGGTCCTGGCGGAATGAGCGAAGGTCAGGGGCAGTCCTAAGCTCTACAGGCAGCTGGTTCCAAAGGGCAGGTGCACCCACAGAGAAGGCCCTCCCCCTGGGTGTTATCCGCTGGCAGTCTTTTACCAGCGGCACCCTGAGAAGGCCCTCCCTGTGGGAGCACACAGGATGAAGGGATCTTGATGCCGGCAGCAGGTGCTCCCTCAGATATCCCGGACCCAAGCCATTTAGGGCTTTATAGGTCATCACCAGCACCTTGAAGTTTGGAGTTTTCCTTTGAACTATGGAGTTTTCCTTTGAAGGCTCTTTTCCATTCATTGTAGTGTCAAGGACCTTTGTGTTCTTGTGCTAGGGAGAGGCATATAGAGTTGTATTTGTTACATTAGAATATATAATAGTGCCAATATTCAGGTACTTTAGAAATGCATAGGAGAAATCTGTGAGAACAGCCAAGATAGAATGCTGGGCATACAATACATGGGTCTGCTTTATTATGGAGAGTCTTCTTTGAGAGAAAGCAAGCAAGCAAGTTTCCCTCAAACAGTTAAATACAACAACTGGGGAAGCTGACATAATCTTATTCCTAATGCTCTCATGACTGTGCCAGTCTTATTAGGTGGGAGACTGATGGTAGTTAGTGACACAGGCTGAAAGCATGCCACTTCATTCATTTAAGAAAGAAAAAGTAGCCAAGTAAATGAATCTTTCAAAGGACAGGTAGGTTAGAAATGAAAGACACATGTACAATATATGGGAAAGTGAACTCCCTTCCCCCATTTAGCAGACCCTGAGATGCAGATTGTCATCCAATTAAAGGCTGAAGGAAGGTTTGATTAATCTATCACAAGCAAAAGGGCCTGGCTTCAGTCACTAATCGGAGAGGTGTGAAAGCAGCATGTTGGTCTCTAGAGACCTCCTTGGCTCCTGCATTAGTGTGATCAGGTGCTCCTGCATAGTTAGATTCTGGGACAACTGTCTCTTTTGAATTATAGCTAATTGTAAGGAGGATCTTACAGTTCAGACAACTGAGCCAGAGATGCTTCATATGAACTTGAGATATAAAAGGACACTGATCGGACTCAAACACAAACTTCTGTTTCAGATTCAAGAGGCAGAATTAAGATAAAATGGGAAAAACATGGGTGCTATTGAAATTATTTAGTCTTTTAGATAAGTTTGATTCAACTGAAGTAATTAACAGGTGCTTTGTTGTTTATAAAAAATGGGGGGGGATGTTGTTTTTTGTCCTGGGAAAGAAGGTTAAGGAAATTTTAAGCAACATTTTGCTTAACATTCTGAAACATCTTTGAAATAAGAACCTGAGAACGTAGGACAATCCCTGCTGGATCAAATCAAAAGTCTATATTTTGCTTCTGGTCAAACACTTTCCTCTGTTCACTTTTGCTATGCCATACTTTTATACATTTCAATCATTTTACCTCTTACTTGGATTTTTTTCCCTAAATGAAAAGGCTCTTAAGTTTTGTATTGTAGCTGTTCTAGCTTTTAAACCAAAAAGACAATTTCTTTCAAATTCTTATTCCAAAGATTTCTTCCCAAATACCACAAATAGTGAGAAATAAAGAGCAGCAGTTGAAATTATTAGTAAAATACTTTGAGGGGAAAAAGCAGTGTCAAAATATATTCTTGTAAAATCCTTCCATACATGTCTGCTAATGAAAACTCAGTTCAAAATATGTTGGATGGTTTTTTTTTAAATCTTTCTCAATGTACGGCTGTTGCTATTTGGATTTTATTTGTAGACAGGATTTTTATTTGATATTTATGCTAATAAATGGTAGGTAGTACTTTGTTATATGATCTACAATAAACTATTACCTGTTTGTTTTGCTTAACGTTGTGCTTATGTTTTATATTCTTGAAACCAGTTAATAATGTTACATTTAGTTTTCTAGGCTCTGTGAAGTCTTTTTCAGCAGTGTGATTATTATAATCACTGGCAATATCTCTTGGCATACAACCATTCGTGAAGTTGCCATTTTTTGTTCTTAGTTAATTTATTAAAGTACTGGGTCATTCTCTCACCTTTCCATTTTCCAGGAAATAATTCCAAATCATTGAGTATTATCATATCAGCAGTGCTTTTTTTGTAAAAGAAAAAGGTGCCGGAACTCACACATGTCATACAACCCGCCTTGCCTACGCTACGAGGTTCCATCCAAAAAAGGTGCTGGAACTCCGTTCTGAGTGTTCTATGAGGAAAAAAAGCCCTGCATATCAGTCTTTAACTGGTATATCATAGTCATTTGTTTAAAAATCACATTGTATCTTCATTTTCCTCCCAAATTCTTTTGACTTTATTAGAAGTTGTTTAACCTGCATACAAATTTCTCAAAGCACTTGTATCATACCCCAGGATTTGAACTCTGAAATATCTTTTTTTTTACACTGATAACTAAAAGGAATGAATCTGAAATTAGAAAGGGAGAAAGCTGACACTGATTGATGTCCAAGATCTCCTTCTGATTTGCTGATTAAAATAATCTATTTATATGAGGAGGAAATGTCCAATGCAAGTAGAACCAAGCAAGCTTAGCAGCATGCTGTCGTGAGTAGGAGAACTTGACTCCTCATTCCTGATGTATGCAGTAAAAGCCACCTCTAATATACTTAACTCCTCCCATAATGATGACTTGAAAAGTTAAGATAAGAAGAAGAACTAGGTCAGCTAGTTTTTGCTGAGATTTTGCTGTAGTATGAAATAATGTAACCATAAAGGTGAGAAAACATACATTTAATTCGTTTTTTAAAAATCAACAGTAGCAGTGGAATATTGAGAAAATAAAAATTCACTGATAATCAACTTTCGATCTATACACTAGCTCAAGTAACATGACTCACATAAGCTCATATCAAAATTATCAAATAAAGCATGTCTCAGTCTTCCTTAAACATGCATATTCTTTGCCCCTGGGACATCTTTACTTTTTTGTGTTATCAATTCTATTATATTACCTAATTACATGGCAGAGGGTTTGCTTCCACATAATCCACATATCCTTCTGAGACATTGTCTGAAACATATACTAACCTCAGGACCTAGAAATCTGGTTATCATATTCTGCAGTAAATGTGAATGAATTCCATAAAGTTCATTCTTTAAAATGGGCATAGTTGCAACTTGAAACAATTATTAGGCTGCATCTATTGGTGTTTGGCTGAAGAACACTCAAATTTCTGTACTAATTCATTATTGGTACAGATTGGGAGCCACTTACTGTAGAATTGGATGAAAGATTGGCAGCTTATAAATGTTTTAAATTAATAAATAAATTCTGCAATATTCTTTGTAGTATAGAAATCTTCCTACCCAATGTTAATTTAAATAGATGGGGAACTATGTGCATCATATTTTTATTACAGAAAGACAGTAGCAAAGGATTTAGAATATCAGAAAAATGTGTGCTTAGCTCATTATTTCTTGAACATGTTAGTCAAAGCATTACAAACTTTCGGTCTATATCAGTTGTAATATAAATCAAGAGGAGAATAAACCTTAGTAATAAATTTGTAATTTAATCATTTTAAAGCAATGTTAAATAATTACTAAAAAAACTAATGATATGATCTATAATAGTGGACCATTCATTATACAGAAGCTGTTCATGCCATTCAGCAGTTAACAGTTTCAGATGGGACAACTTGAAACTGAGCTGTTTTACTGAAAGTCGCTATGAAGAGTAGATTTCATTGTAAGAGTAAGGTATCTGATGTAATTTCATTGGAACAGTATACTGCTAGCATTTTCTTTAGCACTTCAACTTCGGAAGAGCTATGTCAGAATTTAGTGAGGAGGCTGAGCAACAGGAATACCATTGATAAGGTCTTCTGCCATGCCATTAGATCTCAAAATCTGGAAGCAATGTAGTTCTCTGATTATTTTCTCCATCATGACTACACTGGAATGCTTAAAGCCCTAAATATCATTGGTAAATCCCTAAGGTGCTTTTTCAAAAGGCAAGTGGACTTTTTTTTTTCCTCTAAAGAAAGTCCAATTGCCTTTTGAAAAAGCGCCTTTGGGACAACCATGACCGGGATGACTGAGAATCTTCATAGACATTGTTGGTAAATATATTTTCTATTGCAGTATTGTTTGATTATCTGGACTCCAAATATTAATCTAAGCCAGACATGTCAAACTCGTGACATCACGTGATGTCGCGAGATGTATTGGGACTATTTTGCCATTGCCGGAAATGGGGTGGGCATGGCTTCCAGATGACGCATCTGGCCCATGGGCCAGCACTTTATTTATTTATTTAGATTTATATACCGCCCTTTCCCGAAGGACTCAGGGCGGTTTACAGGGCATTTAAAAGAAAGTCAATACAAATGTTAAAACAAATTTAAAAAGATTAAATAAAACCCTGAGAAAAATAAAAACACAGTTAAAATTAAAATTAAAAAAAAATTCTCAGCCTGGGCCAGAGAGCTCGAAGAGCCAGGTCTTCAGGTCCCGGCAGAATGAACGGAGGTTGGGGGCAGTCCTAAGCTCCGCAGGCAGCTGGTTCCACAGGGCAGGCGCACCCACTGAGAAGGCCCTACCCCTGGGTGTTACCCGCCGGCAATCTTTAACCGGCGGCACCCTGAGAAGACCCTCCCTGTGGGAGCGCACTGGACGAAGGGAGCTTGATGCTGGCAGCTGACACCCCTGATCTAAGCATTAAGTTAAGACAAGATATCAAAAACAATGGAATACCTAAAACATCATGAGCAGGGTAATTGCAATTTGTACCATAGAACAAATAGATTTTGAAAGCATATTCCAGCTGAAAAGCCCAAGCAAGCAATACACTAGAGACTTGATGAATTCCAGTGTTAACTTTATTAGGCATAAATCAATCTGGCAAGTTTGAAGAAAAGCTAACTCCAAAACTATGGCGGGAAACAGATAATTTAAAGAGTAAAACTTTCTCTCCTCTCTCTGACCGTTCAGGTCAAATCGTCCAATATATCTTCCAGTAATTATTATGAGAAGAACCTTTAGTTAGCCAAAACAATTCTTCAGCTCTCACATTGATTCAAAACTTTCCCCTCTTGCACTATTTGGCAAGCTAGAAGCATGCAGCGGTCCTAAAGACAGTAGGTTTCGCAGCTTGACAGTGATCTTCCATATTCTATTGGCTGAAGAAGAAAAGGACGAAACAAAAGGTAGAGAAACTTTCATTTTTAAAAGTGTCTTCTCATTGCAGTTTAAGTACAAGTGTGCAATTAAACACACATAGACAGACAGAGAGAGCTTCTCTAAATATCCCAAAGGTGAAGAAGGGGTCTTTTGATTCTTTACATCACCTATCAAATCCCTATTTCTTTATTTTGAGGTACTTTCTACAAGAAAACTATGATATTTAAAAAAAAAATTACAATGGAAATATAATTTGCAAAATATAAGGTAAAGTAAAGGTAAAGGTTCCCCCGCACATGTGTGCTAGTCGTTTCCAACTCTAGGGGCCGGTGCTCATCTCCGTTTCATAGCCGAAGAGCCAGCGCTTGTCCGAGGACGTCTCCGTGGTCATGTGGCCGGCATGACTAGACGCCAAAGGCGCACGGAACGCTGTTACCTTCCCACCGTAGCGGTCCCTATTTTTCTACTTGCATTTTTACGTGCTTTCGAACTGCTAGGTGGGCAGAAGCTGGGACGAGTAACAGGCGCTCACTCTGCTACGCGGCACTCGGGATTCGACCCGCCAAACTGCCGACCTTCCGATCGACAAACTCAGCGTCCTAACCCACTGAGCCACCGCGTCCCTTTTTTGCAAAATATACACAAACTAAAAAAGTACTTTAAAATGTAATTCTGAAAATACTTATGAGCATTCCTGAGGATTTTTTCAAGCAAATATACTGCTCAAAAAAATAAAGGGAACACTTAAACAATACAATGTACTGTATTTAATAGTAGGGTGTCTTATTTTGTGTTCCCTTTATTTTTTTGAGCAGTATATGAACACTGATATGGCTATGAAGCCAAAAAGAATTTCTAGTGAGTAAAATTATAATAGTTTCCTGTTCTTATTTGTAAATTATATATTCTGCCCAGAGCAAATACACATGAAGACTTGAAGCCTAATCTAAGATGCAAATATGTTTACTGTAAAGTAATATAGTTGAAGTATGGATGAGTACATCTGTGCATATTTGGGTTTGTTCACTTTCATTTGTTTATCCAGAAGTGGATTATGATATGCAACAGAAATTAAGTAAGTCAGGAAACCTACAGACCTATAGAGATATGTTTATTCATATCTAGGGAATTCACATACATTGCATGACTATTTTGGAACAGAATAAGTGCAAGAACATGTCAATCATGTGAATTTCTCTGAAATGTTCTTCTGCTTTGGAAGAATATCAAAAGCAAATTCTTCTTTTTCCTATTTGAAGATGAACCAGTAGAAATATTTCAGAAAATTTCTCCAGTTGTAAGCATACTACTTATAATAAGTAACAACAGAGGAGGGATATGGGTAGAAATGACAATTATAGTAATGACGCTGCAATTTAATTATTGTCAACATTTTGTGTCTTTCCAAATACTCTGTTACTCTTTTCTTAATGTGATCTAACACTGTTATTGCTTGTAACAAGTTGTTCAGCTAGAAGCCTGTATACCTAGCTCTTAGATATCAGCTTTAAATCAATCATATCTAATAAGAAAGTTCAAATTATTCCAAGCAATTCATTTAATATTTCATAAATAAAAAGTGCAAATTGGATTTGCATTGATATTTGCAAGATCAGGAAGGAGAGTAGTTACAGCCCATATATTACCAGATAGTAAAATAGTGATTCCAGAAACAATGAAATTGCATTTCTAAAGTCTTTTGACAGCTGAACTGGGCATGTTCCTTTCATTAAGTATGGACAGAGTGTAAATATGTTAATTTCCATTCACTGTATTTAAGGTAGGAGATTGAAGGCATGAGTACATTTGATTAACTTCAGTTTGAGTGAAAAAGGTAGTCACAATGGAAACAATACTGAAATTGAACTTCATTTTTTTTAAATCCAGCAAATCACAAGAATCTTAAAAATACACATTTTCCATGATTCCAGAGAGAATTATGCTATGTTGGCCTTTTGCAAAACTATTCTTTAAATAGTTTTTATCACAAAGAATAACATTTTAATAGCATAAGGTTTAGTAAATTACAGTCTACTTCATCAAACAAAGACTCCATAGTCATATGAGGAGAGTATTATATATTCATACAGCTGTTATTGGGAAGGAAATCATCAGCAAAGACTGGTAATATTTTTATCATCTTGTCTCATGGATAAGAGGCTTTGACAAAATTACATCAGTATTTTAATAATTTTCACAATGACACAGTTTTAACTTTCTGGACACTATATTCAAAATTAAATAATGAAACTATAAGCTTCATATTATATAGCAACAAAATGGCTTCTAGTCCTGCTTTCAGCTCCCATCTAGATCATGCTGCAAAAATCATCGTTTAAGCAGGTCCTGCAACTACATCTGTTCTGATCCATCCAAGTGTTATAGACTCACAAGAGTTGTATACAATTAAAGCATTAATTCAGGCATTCTTCACAGTACCTGCCTACTGAAGTTTTTTTTTATAAAAAAAACAGATCAATATAATTATGCCAGTTCCCAGCAAGAAGACAAATCCAGAAGAGAAGACAACAGAATGCTACTTGTCAGCAAGAGTTCACATTTAAAATAATTAGCTCTGGACAAGTCTTTTTTTATATGCCTTGTACGATAGGATTATAAATAGCAACTTATCCTAAATAATTATTGACCTGTAACAATAGATCACACAGCAATATGAGCAACAACAGTAACTACAATAATAAAGCCTTTGGCAGATCCAGATCCAGATGCTGATTTTATTTTCACATCTATTTTCCCAAAATTATTATAAAACCAAATAATGTTACCCACAACATTGGAGGAACATATATTTGCCTGTCATCCAATGTGTCATATATGGATAACAATGCCCTATTATATTTTCTATTGGACAAACATTAGATAATCTCTGTGCAAATTAAAGAAAAATTAGAACTTGGAAATGCCAGTTGGATCATTTGTCCACCAAGAGCCTTGGTGGAGCAGTGGGCTAATGCCTCCTTAAGTAACACCAGCTGCCTGCAATTAGTGCAGGTTCACATCCCACCAGGCTCAAGGTTGACTCAGCCTTCCATCCTTCCAAGGTAGGTAAAATGAGGACCCAGACTGTTGGGGGCAATAAGCTGACTTTGTAATAATGCCGCTTGGGGGGCGAAAGCCCTAATAAGCAGGCATATACATAGAATGAAGGCTATTGCTAAGCACATTGATTTGTGCTTAGAGTGTAAGCCGCCCTGAGTCTTCGGAGAAGGGCGGGATATAAATGGGATTAAAATAAAAAATAAAATAAAAAATAAGATGCACTTAAAGAAAAATATTAAGAAATGACTTACAATAAAGATGAGTGTGAAACAACAGAGTTCTTACTTAGAGATTTAAGCTTTATTAATTTTTAAGGAGAACTACAACTTTCCTTAAATTTACCATGGTTTCTTTAACTGAATTCAATTTGCACATATTTTGTTTTTATTGAAAATATTCATCATTAATAAATCAGGCCAGGAAGCTCCACAATGTTCCACAATACCATGATGGAAAGGAAAAGCTACAATTAATCAAATCCACTGATCAAAAAAAAATGTACAAAATCCATTGTCAACAGAATAGCCCTTTCATGTTTTTAGGTTACTTGTCTGTAGAAGTGACGTGCTACAATCAATTGGAGAAAAGTCCTAATTTGTAGGAAGCAGCCCTCTGTGTTCAATAATCATGGGTTCTCCAAAAAGCTATTTCAGATACCATGCAAGTTTATATTATTCTTCAGTGAATGCTATTATTATTTGTGAGATCTAAGTCATGTGTTATATGGATCTGTTATGCACAGTGAGATTATGGGCAAGAAGACAGTAGTAAGAAAAGAAGCAAAATGGAAAACTAAGAATATCAATTTAAGGACCAATCAATTGATCAAAAAGAGTTGGAAACTGAAAAAGAATGTGTTCTTCCTCAGGTTGAAGACCAGAAAAAGTTTCACCTCAAGAATTGGAAAGCTGCTGTCTTTTGTATACATGATCTAGATGAACTGGACAAATAGTCTGCCATGGTATAAGACATACATGCTCCCTATTCATTACAATATTCACACCAGAAAAAAATGTGGTGACTTGGAGCAAACAATTTCAAGAGCACTTAAAACTTTTTTTAAAAAAAAATCTTGTTAATGTCCTACTTAAGCAGAACCCTGCTTTCCCCAAAAAATTGTCTGAGACATAATTTGATGGCAACTTGAGAAAGTTACCTTTGCAATTGAGCTAAGAGTGTTTCAGAGATGTCAGATGAAATTGCTGAAACCTAAGGACTATAGAAAATGCATTTAAACCTGAAATTTGTAATCTTTTTTCTTTCCTTCCCTTGAATCCTACGTGAATGTTTACTTTCTGTTTTTGTACTGCAGTTCTGCAGTAAATCCCTGAAACTCCCAAAGTACGTTATAAACAGGTCCATATCTCTCAACCAATGGAATAATCTCTTTGTAATTAAAAAAGACATTATGTAACATTTTTCACTTTTTTGTATATCTAACAGATTATATTTTCAAACAAAATTTATGTTAAATCCACTAGTTCCTATCATGGTTATGGTTTTCTTTTTTGGCTTTGCTGAGTTGAGGATGAATAGCTAGCTCATGTTTACTACTTCACTTGTTTCTCTGAAAGCCAATTTTGATTCAAATCAATTTAATTAAGTAACAAAGCTGGTTACCATGGAAACAACACTACTAATTTGTCAGGACAAATACTCCACGAGATTGACTGGTTGCTAGGTAACAACCAATGGGGTCCAGAACAGAGGATGACAAATTGTATCTCGTGCAGATGTTGTGATCCAGTCTTGAATTCAGCCTCTGTTCCGAGTGGATTCCCAAGAGAATGTCACCTGGATAGCTTAATAGCAACATAGGGAGTAGCATGCCACAACAAATTGCATTGTTTTGCACATTTGAAAATGTGTTTCAAGAAGAAGCTATAAAAATAAATTGATATGATGCATAGCATCATCTTTTTGTTTTTTGTTGTCAAATCTACCAAGATGATTGAACCTTTCTATAGGGAGCTTTTATACAAGCATCTATACATAAATCCTAAATGATTCCTTTTTTGTCTTTGTCTTCATTCTATAAAAAAATGAATGACTATACAAAATACATGAGTAAAATTATCCTATTCAAAACAATAGAAAGAATAATAGTAATAATAATAATTAGTCTTTGGTTATTCACTTATGAACTATAAGTCCATAGCTCACAATATAGCTATATTGTTTTAAAAAACCAATCATTACTTCCACTACTACGAAACATAAAAGACTTTATATTGATAAGCTGCATTTTATGAATCATAAAACTGTTTTTCTATGGTCAGACAAAAATTAAATATTCAAAATATAATTCACATAATGGACTAAGGATATGATTTTGCCAAATGAGGTGGGCCTTTGCCAATTACATTAAACAGTTAAGGATTAATTCTTCTGTTCAATATTTACATTCAACAGAAATATATTTCTTGGATATCTCAGAATATATGTTCCTTCTAATAGCTTTTAATTTAATAATTGGCGGCATAGACATAGGCAAAGATAGAAATTAGCTAAATATTCCTGCAAAAAACTTATTTTAAATTTTCTAGGTAAATTTCTCATGAAAACCTGTAAGAATATGCATATTTTAATCATTTTTCTTTCACTGTGATACATCTAAAGTAAATTAATCTTAATATCAGTTCAGATCTAAATAAGGGACTTATTTTCAGAGAAGACAAGGTAGAAATGAGCACCATAAACTTTTGCAGATTTACCTGAAGTAAACTCTATTTAGTTGAAAGGAATTAAAGATAAAAGATATCATTTAAAAAATGACATTCAGAATCATAATTTTTTTAAAAAATGTGCCTGGATTCTATCCTGAAATTTCTCAGCCCAAAATTTATAAATATTTAGCATTTTGAACAAATTTCATTACTGTCTGAATTATTTGACTTCCCATAAAATAATTTAATTTTACAAATGCCACTAGTTCTGCAATTATTCTTTTACATTCTCTGTAAATTTAGCTGGTCATATAGCATTGTATAATATGCATTTTAGTTAATTTTACTAAAATTAACACAACTCTGTAGACTCCATAGTTTGTTTGAAATAGCTTGTAAGCATGACTTCAAGACTGATTGGTAATAAATAGCCTGCATTGTAACTTCAAGGGACTGTGTCTGCTTTTCTATTGCAGATCCTAGAAAAATATAACATTTTATGGAATTATTGCACAACTCTAATGGACAGACACAAAAAGGCTTGTCAGAAAGTAAGATTTCCAGATTGCTTGCTGGAAGTACAGTATATCTTAGCTCCACCCTGAAATGCTCCCTATTACTGAGTTTAATTTTAGGATGTTTTTTCCCCTTGAGAAGGTGAATTTGGGGTTTTGAAGGATACCCCTAAGATCTTTATCAGATGCAGAAAGATATTATTGGAAACTAGGTGCTTTGTTTTTCAGACTTTCAACTTTTAAAACAATCTTTAAATCTCAATTGAACCAGTGAGGGATGGAGCCTGGCAAAGATTGGCCACACTAGTGCCCAGTGATAAATTTGAAGACATTATAATATATATGTATGTAGCATACATGTATTATATGACATATATGAAATATGTTGCCAAAAAAGAAAAACTATTCCACCTTTTTACTTGGATTTGCACTTCACAGCATTTGCATTAAATCTATTTTTGTTCATTTGATGATAACTTTATTGTCACTTTGAATGTACACCAATCGGCATACATCAAAATGAAAGTTCGTTGCATACAGCTCTCAAAGGGTCACCACCTCCGATATATACGCCTTGTTCGTGGCCCGCTCAAATTTCACATTGTCCACTTTAGTCTCTAGGGAGTGAACGATGGCACACAGGACAGATGGAAATGGGGCTCCATGTGGATTAGCCCTCAAATTCACTTGTATTCTGACAACCTCGCCTTCTTTCCTTTTTCTGATGCTGACTCTTCCACCCTTTCCTTAAAGAGGCCTTGCTTCTTTTTGCCTCTGGAGCACGCTGCCACCTCCACCAACTCCTCCAAAAGCCTCTCTCTCTTCCTCTGGGCCTGCCGACAGCCTCATCCAGTTCCTTCACTCCATAAGCTCCAGGTGCTCTCCTCCTCTGCCTCCTCTGGAAACAGCCCTGATTTGCAATAGAATCCATCACTGGGCCAGCAGTCAGATCTTGCTGCTGGTAGAACAAATTCAAACAATGCCAACGACTTTTAACGGTGTCACCAACAGTTCCAAAACAACTAGAAACTTGCCATGCCAGCAAAAATTGTCGGTCGTATGTCGTATGTTACCTTAGTTCTACCATGTTGCTCAAACACATTAAAATCTTCCTGATCATGTGGCCTATAGCCCTTACTATCCCTCCCAAAACTATTTGCCTTCAAGAGCCAATGCAGTTGTCTATTACTTCTTTTAAGCTGGATACTTATTATTTTTCCAGTTTGTACCTAGTGATTCCTTTAGAAGAATTCAAACCAGACTACTAAGGCTCCATAATGATTCTGCCATTTTATTCTCAAAAACATAATGTTCTCCTTTTTGTTCTTAAAAGTAGCTTCTTTTGAAGCCTGCACTTAACTCTCATCAGCAGTAAAATGTACATAATACAAAGGTGAATTTTCCCCTCTTAGGTGCTCTAATTGAATCATCATTAGTTTCTGAGGCTGGCATTGTTTATAGCAAATAAAGGCTATTATTGCCTTTTGAGGGGGGGAGAATGCAATAAATAACAGTTAAAATATTTAAAAGTGCCTTTGTTGATCTGTCAGACACCTGCTGTACATTTGTTTAATAGATGGTAAGGTCGATGAGAATGTAAGGTCCTGTCAACCACAAAAGCTTGAATTAACCTTAACTATAGAGCTGTTATCACTGCCTTTGTAACAATCCTTTTAAAGGGTAACTGTGAATTAGCACTAATTTCAACTCACCTGTGTGTTTGTGTGAATGTGAGGCCTCCCACAATGCAAGTAGGTGGAGCAATAGGACAATATGGTAATTGTTTTCCTTTGGTTCGTGGAATTACAGAGGTGGAAAGAATGTCTCACACCATCCAGTCCACCACCCAGTTGGTCCAACGTTTCCCCCGAAAACCTCCAAATATGGACATTTTTACAATCTTACTTTGTAGATTTTTTCCTATGGTTAAATTGCAGTAATTTTTCAGATGCAATTGTAACATTAAAACTACCTTTTTCCTGTGGATTCAAACCACTGCTTTTCCCCCAGCTTTTGATGGATACAGTAAACTATGACTCTTCCTTCCTTTGGACATATATAAATATAACAAAGTTCTCAGTTTACAACCCCTTTTCCTTCTATCATCAAATGACGTTGTCCTCGAGAAGGTACAGATAGGACTTCTAGAGAGACTTAGCTATAATGGTGTAATCCTTTGATTTTAACATGTATGGCAATTATATCTTTCCCTCCCCCTTGACTTAGTTCACATATAACACTAAACCATAATGTGGCTTATTTGCTTTTTGGTGAAATGTGATCTAATCTTCTATGTTCTTGGCATTGTATATCAATTAGGCTTATAGGTTACAAGCAGACACACTTTTTTAAAATTCCCCAGGAATCTTTGTATTTGGTCTATAGGGATTTGGTAACATTGCTAGTATGTTATGCACTTGAAACTCTTTAGGGTCAACAATAAAGCTTAGTGGGTTATCTTGAGTCTACATATAAACTCTTATTGGATCCCTGCTTGCATAAAGGGGCATAATAATTACAAAAGGAATGTGCAGCCCTGCTTTTGTTCTCACACCCATGGTTGAATGGCTTCTTCCATCAACTTCTGTGCTCAGGACAACATGGGACTTCCTTAGTTCATATGTGTTCAAGCTTTCCCTTGGAAAAATGAGATGCCCGGATTGTTGGGGGCAATTAAGCTGACTTTGTAATAATGCCGCTTGGGGTGTGTGTGAAAGCCCTAATAAGCAGGCATATACATAGAATGAAGGCTACTGCTAAGCTTGTAAGCTGCCCTGAGTCTTCGGAGAAGGGCGGGATATGGTGGTAAGACCTCTCCTCAAGAAGCCTGCCTTGGACCCGGCTGTGTTGAATAACTTTCGTCCGGTCTCCAACCTTCGCTTTCTTGCGAAGGTTGCTGAGAGTGTGGTGGCGCATCAGCTCCCTCTGGTCCTGGATGAAGCGGATTATCTAGACCCGTACCAATCGGGCTTCAGGCCCAGGTACAGCACGGAGACGGCATTGGTCGCGCTGGTGAATGATCTCTGGAGGGCTCGGGACAGGGGATATTCCTCTGTCCTAGTCCTATTAGATCTCTCAGCGGCTTTCGATACCATCAACCATGGTATCCTGCTGCGGCGTCTCAGGGGATTGGGAGTGGGAGGCACGGTTCTTCAGTGGTTCTCCTCCTATCTCCTGGGACGCTCGCAGTTGGTGTTGGCAGGGGGGCAGAGGTCGACTGCAAGGCCTCTCGTTTGTGGAGTCCCTCAGGGGTCGGTCCTCTCGCCTCTCCTGTTCAACATCTACATGAAACCGCTGGGTGAGATCATTCGTGGTTTTGGAGTTGGGTGTCATCAGTATGCTGATGATGCCTAACTTTTCATTTCGACCCCAAACCACCCCAGTGATGCCCTCGATGTGATGTGCCGATGCCTGGAGGTGGTCCGGGTCTGGATGGGGAGGAACAGGCTTTGACTCAACCCGGACAAGACTGAGTGGCTGTGTGTACCGGCATCTCGGGATATTCAAGATATCCCACCCCTCACTATGGGGGGTGAGTTATTACCTCCTGTAGATAGGGCTCGCAACTTGGGAGTCCTCCTAGATTCACAGCTCTCCCTAGAAGACCATATAGTAGCTGTGACTAGGGGGGCCTTCGCCCAGGTTCGCCTGGTGCGCCAGTTGCGGCCCTATCTAGACCGAGATGCCTTACGTACGGTCACTCATGCGCTCGTGACCTCTCGTCTTGACTACTGCAACGCTCTCTACATGGGGCTACCCTTGAAGACCACTCGGAGGCTCCAACTGGTACAGAATGCAGCCGCGAGAGTTGTATTGGTAGTTTCCCGATACTCCCATGTCACACCTTTGCTCCGTGAGCTGCATTGGCTTCCAGTTGTCTTCCGAGTGAGGTTCAAGGTGTTAGTAATGACCTATAAAGCCCTACATGGCATGGGTCCGGAATACCTTGGTGAGCACCTGCAGCCGGCGTCAACTTCCCTCCACCCAGTACGCTCCCACAGAGAGGGCCTCCTCAGGGTGCCACCGGTCAAAGAATGCTGACTGGTGGCCCCCAGGGGGAGGGCGTTCTCTGTGGGTGCACCAGATTTATGGAACCATCTTCCGGTCGAGCTCCGGATGGCGCCCGATCTCCGCTCCTTCCGGCGCGATCTTAAAACCCATCTCTTTAAACAAGCTGGCCTGGCCTGATGGGACGGGGTGGGATTTTTATAAATAGACTTCAATTTTTAATCTGTATTAATGTATTATGGGCATTGTTTAATTACTTTTTAATAATTTTTAATTTTTGTATCTAGTTTTTATGTATTGCCCTGTTCACTGCCCTGAGTCCTTCGGGAGAAGGGCGGTATATAACTTAAATAAATAAATAAATAAATATAAATGGAATTAAAATAAATAAATAAAAAATACCCAAAGAATAATAATGTGAGTAGGACACTTTACTTACTTTACCACCTGAATTGGGTTTATCACTCTTCACTCTATTTTTAATAGCCTACCCTGCCCATGGATCACCAAGACCCATACTTTCTTAATTTAGAAACTGAAAAAGTATCTCTCCTTCATGTTGCACCTGTGAACTTACATTAGTTCTCTATGCAGTGTCCATGAAAGGTTATATAGTGACCTCTTTGAGAAAACTTCCTTCTCTATCTGATTCAGAATTGTCACTATGTTCAAATATGTTCTTACCACTTGATGGACTTTGCATTATTGTGTATGTGTGTGTGTGTGTGAGAGAGAGAGAAACATTTGTGGACCTAATTAAGCTGTTGAGTCTCCATTTAACCAAATCTATATTTGACAAAACGTATCTTGTTCCCTGAAGTGTTTTACATAGTCTATTTTTTTTCTGAATTTTAATAAACTTTCCTCATTTATTTTCTTTTCTGTGGATTTAGACTGGACGTATATATGCAGATACTTACCTGCAAACAGAAATAAACATTCTAATTGTAGTGTATGCAGCTTAGCATACATGTGTGACAGCTACTGAAGGAGGCACGGAGCTGGACAGCTCTGGGCAGGAACAGTGTTCGGCGAGAAAGCAGGATTTAAAGGGACAGTGTTCGGCGGGAGAGCCAGATTTAAAGGGATTGGCTGACCTGCTGGCGCGAAGCAGGGGTTTAACTCTATTATACCTGGCCAGGTATTCACCTGGCCAGGTATAAAGGTGACTGGTACCCTTTGTTCCTCCATTCTGGACCACGTTTCCCTCCTAATAAAGTCATGCACGCTTGAAGTCTGAGTCTCTTGATCCTGGAACCCGACACAACAATTGGCGACAAAGGTGGGATACTGTTCCAAAGGGCGGTAGGACACCCCGTCTGGCAGGGAATCATCGCCTGAAGCAGAAGAGGATTGATCGGATCATTCGAGATGTCTCAGGACGGTCAGGCTCCCATGGCTCAGGTTGGTCAAGCCTCAATGGCACCAGCTGGGTTAGCTCAAGCCCCCATGGCACCAGTCGGTTTAGCTCCTGTTTTCAATAGCGCCCAGCCCCAAGAATGGGAAGTGTTCGTGGGGCAGCTAGAGTTTTATTTCATAGTAAACCACATTACTGAGGACAGGATTAAGGTGGCCGCCCTACTCAGCACATGCGGAAAGGACATTTATAAACTGGCAGTGGGTCTGTGCTCACCCACGGCCATTGGGGAGGTGAAGTTAGATGACCTCATTGACAAACTGAATCAGCATTTTAACCTGCACATGTCGGAAATGGCATGGACATTTGAGTTTGTAAAGAGGAACCAGCTGCCGGGTGAATTGGGGTCAGCATTCATGGCTGCAGTCCGACAGGTGGCTCGCCTTTGCAACTTTGACAATTTAGAAAGGAGGTTGCAGGACAGAATCACCTTCGGCCTCAGGGACCAGAAACTGAGGCAGAAGCTGCTGGCCAGACCAGGTCTGACTCTCAAGCAAGTTCAGGAGGAAGTACTGGCCTGGGAGTTAGCTGAGAAGCCAGAGCCAACTGAGACCAACCGAGGCAATCAGAGTATCACCGTCCATCAGACACATGGGGCCGAAGAGAGCAGCACAGGTGATCTGGAGATGGAGGTGGGTGCGCTACAGCTCAGAGCCCCCCACCCGATGGGACAGCGTGATAGCCCAAGGGGTTAACGGACCACAGCTGTGGCCAACGGCCAGGGCAGGAAATGCTTCGGTTGTAAGTGCAGCTCGACCAAGCAGAAATGTGGCAGCTGTGGGAGGAACCATCATTGTTCTGCCTGCAAGTTCAGAACGGCCAAATGTCGAGCGTGTGGCAAGATGGGACACATCACATCCGTTTGCTGGAGTCGGAACCGGGACACGCTGCACAAGGTGGATGCTGAAGCTCACCTAGCGTCAGGTACTGGGGCTCTGAAACACACTGTGTCCATCAGCCACACAGAGAGCAGAGGGGCGGTGTGTAATACGGGGGCTCGACAATCACTCATCCCCAAAATTAAGCTTAGTGGTGCATCTCCAAGGGGTTCCCTGTAAAATGGAGCTGGATTCCAGTTCCGCTGTCTCAGTCATTTTGTACGAGACCTATAAGTTAATTTGCAGCCGGAGCGGTCAGTGGGTTCCCTTGAGACCATCTAGCATCACCCTCACCGATTTTCAGAATTCCCCAATACAAGTCCGGTGGGAGGCTACTTTTCCTGTGAGGTACAGGGAGTTCCAGGGGCCCTTGGACGTCCTAGTGGTCAAGGGACAAAGGACTAGCTTGCTGGGGTTGAGCTGGTTCAAAGCACTGGGAATTCACATTATCGGAATTCACCAGACACAGTCCCAAGTGCAAAGCATCGAATCTGTGTGTAAGGCTTTTGCAGAAGTGTTTGATGGAATGCTGGGAAGATACACAGGTCCACCAATCACATTCAAATTGAACCCTAACATACAACCCATTAAAATAAAGCCACGGAGGGTACCGTTCACATTAAAGCACAAAAAATTGAGCGGGAACTCGTGGCGCAGGGGGTGCTGCATCCAGTTGAGGGAGCAGAGTGGGAAACCCCCATTGTCACGCCTCTCAAGGCAAATGGTGATGTCAGAATTTGAGCTGATTATAAATGCTCAATCAATAAAGCGTTAAACCCACACGCATACCCTGTGCCTATGGTCAGCAGCATCCTCGCATCACTCCAGGGAGGCGCAATCTTCGCCAAGCTGGATCTTGCTCAGGGTTACTTACAGCTCCCGGTCAGCCCAGAGACCGCCACTGCACAAACAATAGTCACCCACAAGGGGGTGTTCCGGGTAGACCGGTTGCAGTTCGGAGTTAGCATAGCTCCAGGCATCTTTCAAAAGGTGATGGAGCATACACTAAAGGGTATACTGGGAGTCTGCCCATACTTTGACGATGTCCTTATAGCAGGGGACTCAGAGGAGGTTCTGGCAGAATGTCTGCGGGCAGTTTTGGGAAGATTCCGTGCTGCTGGCCTTAAGCTCAAGAGGGATAAGTGCAGCATTGGGGTGCCAGAGACAGAATTTTTGGGGTTTAGAATTGATGCTCAGTGAGTTCACCCCGCAGCATCTAAGGTGAAAGCAATCAAAGAGGCACCCACGCCAAAAAATAAGGTGGAGTTGCAAGCCTTCCTGGGGTTACTTAACTTTTATCACGCTTTTTTTACCCTACAAGGCATCTATTGCTGAACCTTTGCACAGGTTATTGGACAAACACTCCACATGGAACTGGACAAAAACACATGATTCCAGCTTCCTGGCACTAAAAAACCTCCTGGCAAGCAATGCCGCAGTTACCCATTTCATAGAAACCAAATCAATTTGCATTGCTTGTGATGCATCCCCCTATGGAGTGGGGGCTGTATTGAGCCACCTGGAAGAGGATGGCAGAGAAGTCCCTATTGCTTATTACTCTAGGACGTTGTCAGTGGCAGAGAGGAATTATGCACAAATAGACAAGGAAGCCCTGGCAATAGTTGCTGGAGTAAAGAAATTCCACAACTATTTGTATGGTAGGGATTTCACTATTTTCACAGATCATAAAACGTTACTTGGTCTGTTCACCACAGACAAGCAAACCCCACAGATCATGTCACCCAGAATGCTCCGGTGGTCCATTTTCCTTTCAGCCTACTCCTGTAAACTAGTACACAAGCTGGGCAAGGAAATGGGCCACGCTGACGGCCTAAGCAGACTGCCCTTAAACAATACGGAACCAGACCCAGCACCTGCAGCTCAAATACTGAACATTCAGGATCTGCCAGAGTGTCCTCTCAGTGCCACTGACATCACAGCTGAAATGGCAACAGATAAAATATTAAGTAGGGTCCATACGTGGGTGACCACGGGGTGGCAAGACAAATCTCCTGGGCCAGAATTCACGGCATATTTCACCAGGCGGCACGAGTTGTCATCGCACAGGGGCTGCCTATTGTGGGGTTGCAGGGTCATCATACCTCACACATTGAGACACAAGGTGTTACACTCATTACACGAGGGTCACCCTGGGGTAGTGCGGATGAAGGTGTTGGCAAGAAGTTATCTGTGGTGGCCGGGCCTGGACAAGGATATTGAGAACCAGGTAGCAGGCTGCTACACCTGCCAAAAATCATGGCCACCACAGCCCCATGCCCCAGTCCACAAATGGGAAGAAACACACACACCCTGGTCCAGGATTCACATTGACTATGCTGCCCCCTTGCACAAATTCTTGGTAGTGATTGACAGTCACTCCAAATGGTTGGAGGTGGTACCTGTCAGTAGCATGACCATAACAGGGACAGTCCAGGTGCTCTTGGGGCTCTTTGCCACTCATGGCCTTCCTGATGTATTGGTCTCTGACAACAATCCACAATTTACCTCCTCGGAATTCCAGGCCTTTCTGAAGACCCATGGGATTAGACACGTCACCTCTGCTCCCTTTCACCCTTTGACTAATGGCTTGGCTGAATTCATGGTGTGTAGCACAAAAGATACACTGAAGCGCATCATCCAAGGAAACTGGAAACAATGCTTGGCCAAATTTTTACTACATCAACACACCACTCCCTGCACTGCTACCGGGAAGAGCCCAGCAGAACTCCGTTGGAGATGGCGCCTCACAAACGCCTTGGACAGACTACACCCTGACAGAGTAGCAGCAGTCACATACCACCCAAAAGTCACCAGGGAACTTTCAAAGGGGGACTCTGTGTGGGTAAGGAACTACAGCTCTGGGGATGCAGGGGTGCAGGGAGAAGTGGTGGAGCGAACGGGGCCACTGTCTTACATCGTAGGGGTGGAGGGGAGCCTCCAGTGGAGGAGACACATTGATCAGCTCAGGCGTCAAGCACCTGAATAAGGTCCTGACAGCAACATTCTGGGGCCCCTAGCTGATCCTGAGTCCACTCAGAGGGTTCAGAGGGACGCAATAATCAGGGAAGTATTTCCCAATATAGGGGGGTCGGAACAATCCTGACCCCACCAACACCTGGACCTGAGTGACGGAACTACCTCAGCTGGAGGAAGCCCTGGGAGCCCACAGAACCACAGGACCCAGGTGGACCAGCAGTCCTCCTCACCGGGAACATCATCACCTGAATTGGGGAAAATCCCCAGCGCTAGGCCAGAGTACTTCAAAAGCAACACCGGGCCTAAGGGGAAAGAACCCATGAGGCATTCTGGCAGGACCCACAGGACTCCTGCCTATCTCTCAGAATATGTACTAATGTGAGGTGGCAGGGGAAGATTGTGGGAAATCAATGTGTATATAGAATATGGGGGGGATGAGAAGTTGGAAATGGAAGTAGGGTATTATTCTGGCTATGGGGGAAGGGGTGTAGTGTATGCAGCTTAGCATACATGTGTGACAGCTACTGAAGGAGGCGTGGAGCTGGACAGCTGCGGGCAGGAACAGCGTTTGGCGGGAAAGCAGGATTTAAAGGGATTGGCTGACCCTCCGGCACGAAGCAGGGGTTTAACTCTATTGGCCAGGTATTCACCTGGCCAGGCATAAAGGTGACTGGTACCCTTTGTTCCTCCATTCTGGACCACGTTTCCCTCCTAATAAAGTCATGCACGCTTGAAGTCTGAGTCTCTTGATCCTGGAACCCGACACAACAGTAATGTAGAGAAAAATACAATTTATTTTTTCTATATTTCATGTTTCTAGACCACTTCTCCCCCTCAAGAAGGGATGATGGATAGTATATGGTATTGAGGGAAGTCAGCACCCCAGATAAGGAAATATTAAAAGGGAAGAAAAATATATTTCCTAAAAAGAAATTGAAGAACCAAGAAAGCATGCCCAGTTTGCTTAATAGCCCTAGCTCTCCCTCCCACAAGTTCTATAGTCATGCAAATGTAAGCCACCAAGAAGGCTGGAGCTAGAAACTTAGGAAGACAAAGACCTAACATCTACATATTCCAGCCCCAGGGAAGCAGGGGCTGGGGCATACCCACAACTATCAAGAATCCTAGGCCACACCTGGACTCAGGTCAGTATACGTGACACAGGAAATAGCCTCAAACAGGAACCGGAAATAACTCCAAACAATAGAGTCAAGGGGGTATAAAAACCCACTACCCCCATGTGTTCAGTCCTTTTCTTTTGGATCCATACTTCTGTCTGGCTTTCCTCTGTAATAAACTGTAACCTTCTTCCTAAAGCAGTCATCATGTTGTTTATCCCTGGCTTGGATGGAACCATGATGAAGATTTTTCTTCTTACAGTATAATCAATATGTAAAACATCAAATACACTTAACAATAAAATATTGCAATTAATTTACATTTTTTTTAAAATTATAAGATTTTAACTACATAATTTATATCATCAGCTGACATTGGCAATTGTTCAATGTGCTAATTATTAATTGTTGGTGGATAATTTTAAAGTACAAATTTCTCTATTTTTGATTATTTTGCTGTAAGGTGAACTGAATAATTTCCCATATTTACGTAAAATAAATATATAAATAAATTAAATTATAGTTAAAAGGAGCAAATAGTGTTCCATGAGCAAATGGAACACTATTCATTAGTGTATGCATTTCTAAAGCAATCTCTTGTTTGTTGTGCTAGATCACTAATTCCGGTTAGTTCTTTACACTGCGAAATAGGATACTCTCATAGTAGTGGAATCTATTTCACCATCTTTCACTTAATCATCACGTTTTTCTGTTGTGTAGGTCGATCTGATTTTACTCACTAGAAAAAGGAAATAGAGTCTCAAGATAAATGTGAAAGATTTCTAGAATATCCTAACTGGAGGACATCAAGAATGGAGAAGATTGGACTACAGACATCAAGTCAAGAAACTGAGAGGAAGGCTTACAAAATAGAGTTTCTTAAGGAAATCTTTCTAGATTTACAGGAAGCACATACTAGCAGAGAAAAAAAAAGGGGTGGGGGAGAAGCACGTCCAGGTACCTTTATGAAAGCTATCCATCAAATGTCAAAGCTGATAATCAATTTTTTGTCACAATGAACTGATAAAAGTATTCAGTAATAATGTCATGGGGAAAAATTTGTGTTGGAACTCATAATGCTCAGCCTTGATATCAAGAGAATTCATAAAAGCTCAATACCCCTGTAGCCCTTGGAGGCACAATTTCTCATCCGCAAGATATGGAATAATTCCTTCTCTTTTATTTCATTTATTTATATATTTAACACTAAAAGGAGTACAAAAATATTCCCCCAAAGATGGAGGTGGGGGAAATATTGGCACTTTTTGTTGTCGTTGGAATAGTATTTTTTTTTTTAAAAAGATTCCAACTTTTTGCAAGTGAACATTAGCACTCATTTAGGTTGCCAATATCACAATGTTATGGTGATTTCTCTCACATCATGCAAATGGCAGCATAATGTCTACTCCTCTTGAAATGTAAAATCAAATCAGCATTCAAATGCTACAAGGCTGTGATGAGCTTGGAAATAAATATGCAGAAGCATATAACGGGGAGGGGGGAACTGAGGCAATCAAGGAGAGCCAGCGTCCTAGCTTGGACTATAAATCTTTGTCTGTTTCAATTGTAGAGCTGGCTGAATCAGTATAAAATTCGAGCTGGGATGTCATCAATTTCTGTTAACCTCTCTATTCCTCTTTGTGTTGGCAGCATGTTGATGGATTGGTTTTGTCACTTGTGCTCAACTCACAGTATGTTAACATGGAAAGGTGTAGTCAGGTTATGAAGAAGGGTTATTGCTGTCCGAGCTGTGACTTGGACTTACTATCTTCTCTAGTATCACAAAGTCTTCCTGGCTGTAGAACTAAGAAACAACAGCCTTTTCATTGGTTAGAGCTTTTTTTTTTTAAAAAAAAATCAAAATATATCTCTTTCTATCTCCCCTCCTTTTACCATCAGAACCTAGAGGTGAGTTTACTGTCCTTCCCATAAGCTGGAATAGAAGGAGGAAGGAAGGAAGATTTCATTTCAGTTAAAGGTAAAGGTAAAGGTTCCCCCGCACATGTGTGCTAGTCGTTTCCAACTCTGGAGGCCGGTGCTCATCTCCATTTCAAAGCCGAAGAGCCAGCACATGTCCGAGGACGTCTCCGTGGTCATGTGGCTGGCATGACTAGACGCCAAAGTCACATGGAACGCTGTTACCTTCCCACCATAGTGGTCCCTATATTTCTACTTGCATTTTTTACGTGCTTTCGAACTGCTAGGTTGGCAGAAGCTGGGACGAGTAACAGGCGCTCACTCTGTTATGCAGAACTTGGGATTCAACCCGCCAAACTGCCGACCATTTGATCGACAAGCTCAGCGTCCTAACCCACTGAGCCACCACATCCCATTTCAGTTACAGTGGCATTAATAGTAAATAAAACCACTTGACAAGTCAAAAATTAAGGCTAAATTGAAATGGTATTCAGCTAAAGCTACACTGACCCAGTCCACAAGGGGGACACATAAGCAGTTCACACAATACACAAAGTCATAAAGTGGGTTGTTGCTTTTGGCTTAGTAGTTGATGTATGAACTCTTCAAGATAAGCATTATGTGTGAAACAGGACACATTTACTTTCCCAACAAACCATCATTAAGTAAATGCTGGTTTATTGAAGTATGAGTGCAGCTCTAGTGAATTCAGATCTTGCACAATCTAGAATGTTTAGAGCAATTTAATCAACAGTACAGAGCTGATTGGGTAAAGAGCTGTATTCAGTCAACTCATTAGCAAGTGTGGGCAATGCTTATTTAAAACACTAGATGGCTAGTTTAGTCTAGTGCAGACATGTCAAACTCATGACATCATGTGATGTTGTGTGACATATTGGAGCTTTTTCTCCATTGCCGGCAATGGTGTAGGCAAGGTTTCCTGATGATGCGTCCGGCCCGCGGGCCGGCAGTTTGACACCCCTGGTCTGTTGGCTAAGCCTCCAGTCAAGAAACTGGTTAACTACAAGTTCTACTCTTGCCTTAGGCATGAAAGTCAGTTGGATGACTTAGGGCCAGTCACTATCTTTCAGCACAAACTTACCTCACAGGATTGTTGTTGTAGGGAAAATAAGAGGAGGAAGGAGTACCAATATGAATTTATTATAAAAATAATAAAGGTGAGATAAAAACAACTAAAAAAATTATTATGCTCTCTGGTTGAGTCAGACTTTCCCATGTTCTCTCTTTGAATGTTGGATTGGCTTCCTCAAACTTAAAAAGGAAAACTGTTTAAAGGTACAGTCACTCTAATACTGATACCTATATTGTAAATTTTCTAGCTAACTCTCTGTAACATTAGCTATTCCCACTAATATGGGGAAACTGATATTATGGTGACCACCTTCTTCTCCTTAGAAGATAGGAGGTATATATAGTGAAGACTCTTAGTAGTATATTATTAAAATTTGGATTGCATTGCCATCAGTTAGATATTATCATCAGACAGAATGTGATTACCTTGGGAAATTGATTTAGGTTTTCTTGAAAGAGCAGCAAAATTTGGTTTACATTTGCTTATATTTGTACTATTCATGATAATGTGTAATTTTTCTGTTTTAGGGGCAAAATGGCCACTTCAGCTTTTATGCATCACAGCTTAGTAGGAAAAGCGATTGAATTTGCTTTTCTTATCAGGCAATATACTGTATATGTTGAGCTGGCCTTATCCCTTAGGACTTTATTAATGATACCCTGATTTGTTTCTTCTTGTCCTTTAGATAGAGATGGTAATACTTAATTTGTCTATTGTCTTAAATCTTCAATAGGCTGGAAGACAGTTATTAAACAAAACTCAATACCAACAACATGGCATGAAGGAGTTTAGATAAATGGTTGTTGAAGATGGAAATCTGACATACAATAACTACAAAAACAGACTTTTTTGTAACATGCCTTTTTTGTGTGTGGGGAGAGTAAACACAGCTTTGTCACTGGAAACTGTAGTGGTCTCAGAAGCAGAATGGACAATGCTATAATCTTCAGCTTAGTTTTGCTCTCCCCTTGACAGCAATAATTTGGCCAAAGATACCCATGACTTGGTAATCTCCCAACTGGATGATTATACTGTAATGCAGGATATATGAGGCTGCTTTTGAAGATGGCTCAGAAGCTTCAGTTGTTACAGAATTCTACTGCCAGGATTCTGACTGGCACAAACTACTTTAATTATATTATTTTGCTAGTGTTAAAAGATACTACTCTGGCTGCTTTGCTACTTCTGATTCCAATTCAAAGCCTTCAAAATGACTTTAATCTCCAAGTGGCTTAGGATTTAGGACCTAATAGTAATACTTTATATGTCATTCTCTCCATTCTTAGAAATCATCTACTGAGGTCTTTCTCTTGGCTTCTTCTCACTTAAGCTATAAAAAGCTCAATTGGTAGGTCACTAATACTGCACAAAATCCATTTTATTTTATAAGGGAATTCCCTCCCTCCCCACCCCTGTGATGCTGTTTATGCTGCATGCTTTTCTTTTTATGCATACTTTAAAAATGAAATTGCAACATGGTTCTCAGGGTGCAGGTAATCTTCCTCCATTTTCTACAATATGTAAGAACTTGACATGAGCATGACATTTTTGGAAGAAAGATTTGGGAATCCTGGTTTGAACAAATACAAATTGATGAAAATTTACCTATAGTATTTCGAGAGTTGGGAAGAACAATGCAACTGCTCTGTTGGTACTCTCTGAAGAATCCAGCCTCACTGTCTCTCATCACTTACAGTCCTACTGGTGGAGATGTGAGAGTCATGTTTGAATTTATTTATTTTTTTAAGAGAAAAAAATCTCTACTGTTGTAACCAGCAGGAAAGCAGCCTAAGGACTTGTCTAATTTCCCTTTCTGCTCCTGGGGTCAGACATGGCAGAGGACTGGGAGGCAGTGCCATCTTTTGGATCACATGGACACACAAACACATACAAAACTATATAGCAACAGATGCATGTACTGTATTCAAGCCCACAATGACAATAAGCAACTATGTTTACAGACACAGTTCTATAAATTGCATGAAATCAAGTGATCTACTCTCAACTATTTTTTTTAACAAGGTGTCCCTTTTCTATCGTTTCCTTAAAGGTCCATGTTTTCAATTACATAATGACATACAAATGAAATGCATTTTCCAATTTCAACCTGCACAAGTGTCAGTTATCAAGTTTCCCTGCTAGTCCCACGAGGCTGCCCATAGCATTGCTGGAAAGGAGATTGCTGTACATAGTTTACAATATTTACTCCAAGAAACTCCTATTAAAATAAGATCAGCCGTTAAGGTTAATGATTATTATTTAGGATTTGCATTGCGATCATGCCCAGAGGCTCAACACAGGGTCAGGCATAGCCTTGCTTGGAATGTAGCTTTCTAACAACAAAGATCTCCCAATCCCATTTCCATAGATTTGAAGATTTCGGAGGCCAGGAGAAACCATTAGACTAATATTTTCTAATGTTCTGCATGAAATGCAGTATAGTCATTTATCAGGAAAGCAAAGCCATCAGCCCAATAAAAATGGTGAGTCCTGTTATAAAACACACTTGGAATGATACATATATTTATTGTCTTGATCAGTTCACAGAACAAATTATGGTCAGGCATTTTCCTTGCAATTTCATTATATTGCTATGCATCATCCCTCTTGCACCTATGTCTGATTAGGGCCAAATGACAAAACTGACTAAGGGAATCTGTAATTAGATGGGGAAGGAGCATAGTTCAGGGGTAGAGCACATGTTCTGCACCCGGAAATCCTA
Organism: Vipera ursinii; assembly: GCF_947247035.1. Lineage (NCBI taxonomy): Eukaryota > Metazoa > Chordata > Lepidosauria > Squamata > Viperidae > Vipera > Vipera ursinii. The sequence continues at coordinate 37,700,148 of NC_139512.1, forward strand.
GGTTCAATCTTGTTAAAAATTATCAGAGAGTAGGTGGCAGAGGGGACCCTGTCTTAAATTTGGAAAAGTCACCATCTGCTAAGCTTAGAGAAGAATAGGCCTAACTATGTCTGGACCGTTTAACAATCTGCTTCTGAAAGCAGATTTGCCATTTTGCCCTATGAATCCTTAAGAAATTTCATCTGATTGGACATGGGAACAGATTAAAGCAGCGAAAGCATTCTTGCTATTGTTCTGATTTCACATGGCTATTTCAGAAAGTATCCTGAAGAAAACTCAGCCCAGTTGTAAATCTAAATTACATAATACTTTTTTAATATATTAAAATACAATATAAATATTAAACAAAAGCAACCTCTCCTGTTCCAGTAATGTGTGTAGCTGCCTGGTTTTTTTTAGGAAGAGAAAACAATAGCTGGGTTTTATGCTACTATCATGTAAATATCATAATTTAGTCCAACAGGATCGGTGGTGGAATTCTTTATAATCCCTCATCAGAGAAACAAGGTTTTCCAGTTTTAGTGGACACTGGAGATCTGCATAATGTACAGGTAAAAGAAAACATTCCCTCCCTGGAAAAAAAAATCAGATACTATTTCCCTTGGACAGAACTTGCTGAGAAGGCAATCACTCTATAAATATTTCAATATATAACTTTTGATGTGTGATATGTGTGGTTTATGTGTATGAGAGGCTGGCATGACTTTTCCTTTAGATGAGACCTTTTCTCTGTGCAAAGTAGAGAGAAAGGAGCCCTATGGGTCATAATTCCACACTGAACTATATATACAATACACTTCCGTACAGACAAACAGACACAGATATACATACTTCCCAGTATCAGGAATTCTCTTTTTAATCAGAACAATAAGAGCTGATTTATTTGCATATCATTGTTTTTTATTTCATGTGCTCAGTTCAACTGAAAATCAGAAGTCTGGAAGCATGACTCACAAAAACTCATTCATTTTAACAAAAGTTGTTAGTCTTACTCTATGATGGCAAATAGACTACTATTTGCCATCATAGAGTAACACAGCTGCCCAGCTATCAAGTCTGCAAAAATAGTACGAAGTGGTCCATGAAAACTTCAATTTTCGGACTTCCGGTGGCGGCGCGGCGCCGAAGACAGCCTTCCCGGGCTGCCCGCGGCTCAGCTTTTTGTTTTTTCGCCCGAAACAGCGCCGATCAGCTGTTTGGGCGAAATTGAAGCCCCTCCTCGGGAGAAGAGGAGGGGGTGAGGCCCCAGGTAGGGGTAGAGTTCTCCGGGGCCGCCTGAGCTTGGAGCTTGGGCGGCTGAAGGATCGAACTCCCCCGAAGCCTGGGTTGCTCCCAGCTGGCCGGCGTCTCTGCTCCGAACTTCTTGGAGCAGAGCCAGGCGTCTGCGAACCATCCCTGCCTGAAGAAAGGACTATGATTTAAAGGAGCAGGCAGAGCGGTACAAGAGACAAAGGTGAAGAGGTTTATTTTACTATACTCTCGAGCTTGTTGGACTTTTTAAACTTTAAGTGAAAGTGCGTCATAATTGAGGACTAAAAGATGGCGGCGAAACCTCCCCCTAAAACTCTTCGGAGTGGTGGATCCTCGCCGGTGCAACAATCATCATTACAGGCATTGCACCCTCCTGAAGCGCTGACATCGAAGGATTTACGAGATGCTCTGGATAAACTTTTGGAATCAATTAATCAATCAATGGGTGATAAATTTGTGCAGATGGAGGAGTAATTGGAGAAATTGGAGGAGAGAATGGAAGAGAGGATGGAACAGAAGTTCAGCGTGATGAAGGTAGACATTTTGTCTTCAGTGCATAAAGTGGCGGAATGTGTGGAAGAATTAGATGAAAAAATGGATGATCTGGCTCAAAGGAATGCTATATTAGAAGTAAAAGCACGGGAGAATGAAAATGCAAGAGACAAAGTGGAAAAGGAGTTAAGCTTAGCCCAATATTACCAGATGCAGTTTGCTATCAGAATTAGAGGTTTAAAAGAGGATATCAAAGAAGATTTAAAGCAGCTGATCTCTGAGGCTCTTGAAGTGGTATTAAACCAGCCAGCATCTGAAATAAGAGCAGCTATGGATAAAGTGTTCCGGGTGAATTCATGGATTGCCAGACAGAGAAAGTTGCCTAGAGATGTGGTGGTTTATTTTGCAAAAAGAGAGATCAGAGATCAAGTTATACAAGCTGCCTATGATGCTAAAGTGGTGATTGCTGAACAAGAAGTCTTGGTTTTAAAAGAAATCCCTCCAAGGATTTTAAGGGGAAGGAAGGACTATACATTTCTCGTGCATGAGCTTAAGCAAAGAGATATAAGGTTCAGATGGGAGATTCCAGAGGGGCTGATGGTGATGCATGAAGGTAAAAGGTACCGGCTGATTACTGTGAAGCAAGCGCGTGATTTCTACAACAATGTCTTAAAAGCAACCCCATTAACACTTCTGGAAGCTGGAAAGGGATCTGGAGAAGGAGAACATCAAGAGGATGAAACAGAGGAAAGTGGTGTTGGAGGAGATCAAGCTACAACTTCTTTGGATGATCCTAGAGAGCAAAGAGTAACGCGTGCTGCTTTAAAACGAGCAAAGAAAATAAAAGAACAAGATCAGCAAAAGTCTTCAGATTCTTCACAACATACATATAGTCAAGCTGTGGGAGGAGCATGGCCTAAAGAAGTTAGTCCTATCAAAGCTGTGGTCCAAGAGCTTTTGGAGGATATGCATGGCAACTAAATTTCTAACATGGAATGTTAATGGACTAAATTCACCGCAGAAGAGGAAGAAAGTTTTTCAATATTTAAAACAATTTAAGATAGATGTTATACGTTTGCAAGAAACGCATATTAGAGTTTTGGATCAAAAGCATTTACTGAACTCGAGACTGGGTACGCATTTTGTTGCCTCTGCAGAGAATAAGAAAAATGGAGTGGTTGTTTATGTTAAAAGTGCCTTAACAGCAGACTTAATTGAAGCAGATAAGCATGGAAGATATGTTATGATTGAGCTGTTGTTAGAAGGTAAAAAGACGCTTCTAGTTGGATTATATGCACCTAACCAACAACAAGCTGATTTTTTTAGCTTACTCCACACAAAGCTTACCCAGTTGGATTATAAATCTTTTATTTTTATGGGAGACTGGAATGGTGTTCTGGATGTACAGTTGGATAAGGCTGGAGCTTTTAAGCGCATTCCAAGTCATGCTAGACTGCCTAAATCTTTTTTTGAAATGAAGGATGACCTGGAATTGCGAGATATCTGGCGTGAGAGACACTTGCAGGAGAAGGATTATACTTTTTATTCTGACAGACACCAATCTTTTTCGAGGATTGATTTTATTTTGTTGACTAATGATTTTTTTTTGAGAACTAAAAAGGTGAAGATATGTGCAAGAACTATCTCTGACCACAGTCCAGTTTGGTTGGAGATTGATAAGGAGAAAAGAGACAGGCGCTCGTGGCGCGTAAATGAGAATTTGTTTAGAAATCAGAGAAATGTGGAAGAATGTAAACAGTGGATGAAGGATTTTTTTGAGATTAATATGAATAAGGGTACCTCTATGGATATGGTTTGGGATGCTAGCAAGGCCTATATGAGAGGAGTGTTGATATATATGAATAATAGACATAGACGTGCAGTGGAAACTAGAAGGAAAGAACTGGAGAATGAAATAAAGGAAAAAGAAAAGGCTTTGATTTTGAATTCAGAGGATGTGAAGATCAAGGAGGCTTGTTGTTGTTAGCTGCGAAGTCGTGTCCGACTCATCGCGACCCTATGGACAACATTCCTCCAGGCCTTCCTGTCTTCTACCATCTTCTGGAGTCCATTTAAACTCACGCCTACTGCTTCAGTGACTCCATCCAGCCACCTCATTCTCTGTCGTCCCCTTCTTCTATTGCCCTCGATCTTTCCCAGCATTAGGCTCTTCTCCAGTGAGTCCTTCCTTCTCATTAGGTGGCCAAAGTATTTGAGTTTTAGCTTCAGGATCTGGCCTTCTAAAGAGCAGTCAGGATTGATCTCCTCTAGGACTGACCGGTTTGATCGCCTTGCAGTCCAAGGGACTCGCAGGAGTCTTCTCCAGCACCATAGTTCAAAGGCCTCAATTCTTTGGCGCTCAGCCTTTCTTATGGTCCAACTTTCACTGCCATACATTGCAACTGGGAAGACCATAGCCTTGACTATACGCACTTTTGTTGACAGGGTGAGGTCTCTGCTTTTTAGTGTGCTGTCTAGATTTGCCATGGCTTTCCTTCCCAGGAGCAAGCGTCTTTTAATTTCTTGGCTACAGTCCCCATCTGCAGTGATCCAAGGAGGCTATTAGACTGTTAAGAGGACAATTTGATAAATTAATGGCAGATCAAGTGGCAACCAATCTGCGGTTTGCTAGGCACAATACTTTTTGCAACGCTAATAAACTAGGCAGATGGTTAGCCTATAGACTGAGGAAAAAACAAAGGGCCTCTAATATAGACAAGATTGAGTATAAAGGAAGGGTTGTGTTTCAACAGAATCTTATTAAGGATGCTTTTGTGGATTTTTATTCGAAATTATATATTAAAGAGGAAATTAATGTAAAAGATATTGATAAATACTTGGAGAATGCTAGCATCCCGGTTCTTACGCAAGCACAAAAAGAGGGGATTAATCAACTGATTACAGAAGAAGAAATTCTTACAGCAATTAAGGAACTGAAGGTCGATAAGGCGCCAGGCACGGATGGCTTGACTGCGGCCTTTTATAAAAATTTACAATTTGAGATGATAAAGCCGTTAAAGGAACTGTTTCAGACAATTCAGAGGGGGGGAAAGGTGCCACCATCTTGGAAGACAGCTTTTATCTCTTTGATTCCGAAGGAAGACCAGGATGCTACTCAAGTTAAAAATTACAGACCGATATCGCTTTTAAATACAGATTATAAGATATTTGCTAAGGTTTTGGCTAATAGACTGATGAGGGTTCTGCAACAGGTGATTCATGGGGATCAAACGGGGTTTATTAGTGGTAGGCAAATGAAAAATAATGTGAGACATATAGTTGATGTGTTAGAGTTTTTGGAAAGGCACAACCAGATCTCTGCAGCGCTAATCTTTTTAGATGCTGAAAAGGCTTTTGATCAATTGAATTGGCAATTTTTGTTGAAAGTTTTAGATAAAATGGATTTTGGGGAAAAATTTTTACAGCCGATTAGGGCATTATATCAAAAACAAACTGCCTGAATCATAGTTAACAATAGCCTGACAGCAGCATGTAATATTGAGAAGGGCACAAGGCAAGGGTGTCCATTATCGCCCTTGTTATTTGTGTTAACATTAGAGATATTATTGGTTAAGATTCGGAACTCGGGAAAAATTAAGGGGATACAAGTTGGAGATCAGGACTATACATTGAGAGCATTTGCAGATGATCTGGTTGTTACAGTGACCCAGCCAGAGAACTCTGTTGTGGACCTGATGGAGATAATAACACAATATGGGAAGGTTTCTGGATTTAAAGTAAATACACAGAAAACTAAAATTTTGGCTAGAAAGATGAGAGTTTCACAGAAGGCTTTCTTAGAAGGATTAACTGGATTTGAGATTGTTAAAAGGGTTAAATATTTGGGGGTGATTTTGTCGCCCTCTAATACAAAGCTATATAAAAATAATTATGAAAAACTATGGGGGAAAATTCAAAAAGAATTGGAGAGTTGGCAAAAATTGCAATTGTCTTTGTTGGGACGGATTGCAGCAGTGAAAATGAATGTCCTGCCCAAATTTTTATTTTTATTTCAAATGATACCGATTCTTAAGAAAGACTCTAACTTGGAGGAATGGCAGCGTGGTATCAATAAATTTGTGTGGGCAGGGAAAAAGCCACGAGTTAAACTTAAGATTATGCAGGATACTCGTGAGAGAGGTGGCCTTAAATTGCCAAATTTTAAATTATACTATGAAGCTGCTGCATTAGTAGGAATAAGCGATTGGATTAACTTGACGCAACTGAGGTTATTAAATCTTGAGGGCCATGATTTGTTGTTTGGCTGGCATGCATATTTGTTGTATGATAAGAAGGTAGATACTGTGTTTAGGATGCATATTTTAAGACAGGCATTGCTGAGAGTTTGGAAGAAGTATAGACATAAGTTAAGCAGCAAGATACCATTGTGGGCAATTCCAAAACACGCAATAGAAAATATACATGCTGGTTTCAAACATGATGTGACTACGTAAAAGGAAATTTTAAGCCTGGAAAGGAATGTTTGGTGTTTGAAATCATATAGCCTCTTGCGAGAAGAGAAGGTTGTTCAAACTTGGTTTCAATATATTCAATTACGGGCCAGGTGGAAAGAAGATCAGAAAAATGGATTTACAATGTCTGATGAAAATTTGATAAAGCAGATTAGAAATCAGGGACCAGCACATATTAAACGGATATATCTTGCATTGATAGAGATTGACTCGGAAACAGAGCTTGTAAAGGATTGTATGATAAAATGGGCCCAAAACATCCAGGAAGTTATTACAATGGACACGTGGGAAAAGATTTGGGTGAGGAACGTAAAATTTACCCAAGCTCAAAATCTAAGAGAGAACTTTTACAAAATGTTTTATAGATGGCATTTAGATCCTAAAAAGCTTGCAAGTATGTATCCGAATTATCAGCCTAAATGTTGGAGGTGTGGTGATGAAGATGCAACATATTTTCACATATGGTGGACATGTAAGAAGGTTAAGACTTTTTGGATAAAAGTCTGGTGGAATATGCAGAAGATTTTTAAACAGAGGATAAAGTTTTGTCCGCAACTTTTTTTGTTGGGAATAATTGCAGACGTTACAGTTGTGGACACCAAGCTGATGTTGAACTTAATCACGGCGGCTAGACTTTTGATAGGCCAATATTGGAAGAAAGAGGAACTGCCGACCGTAGAAGAGTGGACTTTAAAGGTTTCCGACCTGGCAGAGATGGCGAAGATTTCGGCCTATTTGAAAGATCATTCGCAAGAACGTTATATTATGGAATGGAGAAAATGGATTGAGTTTATCCAGAACAAGTATAGGGTTAAGAAGTTTTATGTAGCATTCGAATAAGTCTTCTTTCGTTTTTTTTTCTTTTTTATTCTAGTTTTTTATATATATTTAATATTGTTAAGGTGTGTCTTATCCTATATAAGCTAGAGAGTGATGGACTTTAGAATTTATAGTTGTTAGTATATGGTTGTTTATGATTGCCTTTTTATATATATACCTTGTATTTAGCTCTGGGAAGTCGGGGGGGGAGGGGGGGAGGGAGAGGGGGAGGGAGGGAGGTTGGGGGGAGGTAGGGGGTAGTAGGGAGGGGGAAGGGGTTTTTTTTAAAGGAAAACTGTATTTTAAAACTTTTCAATAAAAAAAAAGAAAACTTCAATTTTCATTTTTTCACATTTTTCACTAAGAAGATACAAATGTTAAACCTGTGAAATATATAATTCCTTCCAAAAAAACGGTTGCCCTTCTCAAAATATTAAAATTGGGGTAGAACATTTTTCACCCTGACCTTTTGTGATGACATCAAGTCACTGCACAGTTGCACTATGATGGTCAGACCCCCTTGCCCCAAAATTATTGCCAATCCCAGCAGTGCTTGCAGCTGATCTGGGGGTTTAGTTTTTTTTTTTTAAAAAAACATTTTTGTAAGGTAATGAATGGATTGGAAGAGAGTTGATTAAATTAAATTAAATTTAAAAAGATTAAATTTCTTTCTATTTACTTTGTTTCAGGATTCCCTTGTCCAGCATAAGAGGTATTTTTTTTTTCATCAGTTACCAGTGGTAAAGATTATTCTTGTATTATTCACATATGTCTATTTAGCAGACAAAATGAACCACATTATTATTTATATTGTGAAATTTCATCCTTACCCAGGCAAGTGACATACTGTCATATAAAATGCATTGATTTATTATTATTTTTACAGTAAGTGATTTATTTTATTGGTAATTTTAACAAGGTATAGGGATACATATTTAGTTGGTTTTGCCAATTTGGTTATCATACTTTGATTAATTTTTATTTAGTTATACTTTTACAACCCCTTCATGGATTACTGCCTTGTAGTGGCGAAGGGGCTTGCATAATTCGATGAAGCTATGAGCTATGTCAAGCACTGCCACCCAAGACAGACAGGTCATAGCAAAGAGTTCTGACAAAACGTGATCCACTGGAGAAGGAAATGGCTATCTACTCCAGTATCTTTGCCATGAAAACCCCATGGACAGTACCAAAAGGAAAAAAAAAGATATGATGCTGGAAGATGAGCCCCTCAGGTTGGAAGGCATCCAATATGCTACTGGGGAAGAGCAGAGGGCTAGTACTAGTAGCGCCAGAAAGAATGAAGCGACTGGGCCAGAGCCAAAAGGACAGTCAGCTGTGGATGTATCTCATGGTGAAAGGAAAGTCCGATGCTGTAAAGATTTTTTCTCCATAGGAACTTGGAAGGTAAGATCCATAAATCAAGGCAAGCTGGACGTGGTCAAACAAGAGATGACAAGACTGAACATCGACATCTTAGAAATCAGGGAACTAAAATGGACAGGAATGGGTGAATTTAATTCAGATGACCATCAGGTATATTACTGCAAGCAAGAATCCCACAGATGAAATGGAGTAGCCTACATAGTCAATAAAAGTGTAGGAAAAACAATACGGGGATACAATCCGCAAAATGATCTCAGTTTGAATCCAAGGCAAACCATTCAATAACACAGTAGTCCAAGTCTATACCCCAACCACCAGTGCTGAAGAGGATGAAATTGACCGGTTCTATGAAGCCCTACAGCATCTTATAGAAGTAACACCAAAAAATGATGTCCTTATCATCATGGGGGATTGGAATGATAAAGTAGGAAGCCAAATGATAACCGGAATAACAGGCAAATTTGGCCTTGAAATACAAAATGCAGGGCTCAGGCTGACAGAATTTTGTCAAGAGAATACAATGGTCATAGCAAACACTCTTTTTCAACAACCCAAGAGATGGCTCTGCACATGGACATCACCAGACAGTCAACACAGAAATCAGATTGACTATGTGCTCTGCAGCCAAAGATGGAGATGCTCTATACAGTCAGTAAAAACAAGACCAGGAGTTGACTGTGGCTCAGACCATGAGCTTCTCATTGCAAAATTTAGGCTTAAACTGAAGAAAGTAGGGGAAAGCACTAGGCCACTCAGATATGAACTAAATCATATCCCTGTTGAATATACAGTAGAGGTGACAAATAGATTTAAGGAATTAGATCTGATAGACAGAGTGCCTGAAAAATTATGGATGGAGGTTCGCAACATTGTACAAGAAGGAGCAACTAAAACCATCCCAAAGAAAAAGAAATGCAGGAAAGCAAAATGGCTGTCTGAGGAAGCTTTGCAAATAGCTGAGGAAAAAAGGGAAGTGAAAGGCAAGGGAGAAAAATAAAGATACACCCAATTGAATGCAGAATTCCAGAGAATAGCTAGAAGAGATAAGAATGCCTTCTTAAATGAACAGTGCAAAGAAATAGAAGAAAACAATAGAATAGGGAGGGACAGAGATGTCTTCAAGAAAATTGGAGAGATGAAGGGAACATTTCATGCAAAAATGGGCATGATAAAGGAACAAAATGGCAGAAGAGATTAAGAAGAGGTGGCAAAATTACACAGAAGAACTATATAAGAATGAGCTTAATGTCCCAGATAACCACAATTGGCTGGTCACTGACCCTGAGCCAGACATCCTAGAATGTGAAGTGAAGTGGGCCTTAGGAAATCTGAGCAACAACAAAACTAGTGGAGGTGACAGTATTCCAGCTGAGCTATTCAAAATCTTAAAAGACCATGCAGTAAAAGTGCTACACTCAATTTGCCAGCAAATTTGGAAAAGTCAACAGTGGCCACAGGATTGGAAAAGATCAGTTTACATTCCAATTCCAAAGAAAGGCAGTGCCAAAGAATGTTCAAACTATTGCACCATTGCACTCACTTCACATGCTAGTAAAGTTATGCTTAAAATCCTACAAGATAGACTGCAGCAGTATGTGGATCGAGAACTACCAGAAGTACAGGCAGGATTTCGAAGAGGGAGAGGAACTAGAGATCAAATTGCCAACATATGCTAGATCATGGAGAAAACTAGGGAGTTCCAGAAAAACATCTACTTCTGCTTCATTGACTATGCTAAAGCATTTGATTGTGTGGATCACAACAAACTGTGGCAAGTTCTTAAAGTGATGGGCGTACCAGACCATCTTATTTGTCTCTTGAGAAACCTATATGCGGGTCAAGAAGCAACAGTGAGAACTGGACATGGAACCACTGATTGGTTCAAAATTGGGAAAGGAGTCTGGCAAGGCTGTATACTGTCGCCCTGCCTGTTTAACTTATATGCAGAGCACATCATGAGAAAGGCAGGGCTAGATGAATCAAAAGTTGGAATTAAGATTGCCAGAAGAAATATCAACAACCTAAGATATGCAGATGATACCACTCTAATGGCAGAAAGGGAAGAGGAACTAAAGAGCCTCTTGTTGCGGGTGAAGAAGGAGAGTGCAAAAGTTGTCTTGAAAGTCAACATTAAGAAAACCAAGATCATGGCATCCGGCCCTCTCAATTCCTGGCAAATAGATGGGGAAAAATGGAGATAGTGACAGATTTTATTTTCCTGGGCTCCAAGATCACCACAGATAGGGACTGCAGCCAAGAAATTAAAAGACGCTTGCTCCTAGGGAGGAAAGCTATAGCAAATCTAGACAGCATACTAAAAAACAGACATCACCCTGCCCACAAAAGTACGTAGAGTCAATGCTATGGTCTTTCCAGTTGCAATGTATGGCTGTGAAAGTTGGACCATAAGAAAGGCTGAGTGCCAAAGAATTGAAGCCTTTGAACTATGGTGCTGGAGAAGAGTCCTGCGAGTCCTTTGGACTGCAAGGTGATCAAACAATCAGTCCTAGAGGAGATCAACCCTGACTGCTCTTTAGAAGGCTAGATCCTGAAGTTGAAACTCAAATACTTTGGCCACCTAATGAGAAGGAAGGACTCACTGGAGAAGAGCCTAATTTTGGGAAAGGTTGAGGGCAATAGAAGAAGGGGATGACAGAGAATGAGGTGGCTGGATGGAGTCACTGAAGTAGTAGGTGTGAGCTTAAAAGGACTCCAGAAGATGGTAGAGGACAGGAAGGCCTGGAGGAATGTTGTCCATGGGGTCACGTTGGATATGACTTTGCAACTAACAACAAGTTTTACAAATTTTGTAAATTTATTGTGTGAATATTTGCTTTACTGATTGTCTTTGACATTCTGAATTTTTCATTAGTTTTTGCATTAGCAGTTTGTTATATGCCTTGATGGAAAGTGCATTATGAATAATAAACAATATTAATAATTAGCAGCAGTGAAGTTTGTGAAATTTAAACTATTGGAAAATTTTAAGTATTTGAAATAAAATGTGATAGTCCTGGTCTTGACTGAGCTGCCACACTATTGCTAAATTTAAAGCAGCAAATAGAATCCATTTGTAGTCTCTAGTCACATGACATTCCTAGGAACAAGGACAGTTACCATATCCTTGAGCGGTGCCCATGCCTCCAAACAGATTTAAAATCAAAATATGATTTTGCAAAGATGTCTTATTACTAAATTTACTAAATTTAGTAAAGCGCTACATTTATTTGAATGCATAGAATAATGCATTTGAATAAAACAGAGGCATTTTTTTATTTGCAGGGAGCTTACCTTGCAATATAAAGCTTTTCAGATGGCCTCCTGTCTTGTTAACTGTCTAATATGAAGCCTGCTCATTTTAACAAATTATTAAAAGGGTTTTTTTCCTGAGCCATGAAAACTCATGCCCCCATGATGCTAAATTTGCCCCTCATGATGCTAAATTTGCTCTAATTCCAAAATACAGCTTGCATGTAAATATAATTTAAAGGGAAAATTAATACTATTTGTGAGGCACTAATCATGATGATCCCTCAGATAAAGCCAGCATTATTCTAAATGGAATTGGCTTGTTGTGTTGAGGGGGTGTTTGCTACCTAAGACAGAAGAACAGGCTATGTCATAAATGTCTCCTAAACTCCCCCCCGCCCTCTCACCAAAATAGATTTCTTGGATGTTTCTTCCCCCCCCCAAGAACCAGGGTCAGGAAGAATGCACCCCAAAGGTAGTTGGAGGGAAGAAAAATAACAAGGCATCATAGTATCTGGGGACTACTGCATTGTTCACAGCCTTTTTCTGTAATCATAAGTGCATTGCTCAGCTGCCTTGGTAATTTACATAATACCATCCTGACAGGTTCAGTTCAGTTATCCATCACCTCTGGGATTGTGTTTTCTGGTCTTTTCCTTTATTTCCCTTTCAGACCCGCTGCTTCTCTCTCTCCTCTTTCTTTCTCCCTCTCCTCTCTTTTTCTTTTCTGACTCTTCTCATCTACAACCCCAGTTGTCTTGTATTTGATCAAGGAACAACTACAACAATAGTAAAAATAAATTGATTTCACATCATTTCAGTCCCTCCTGTTCAAGCAACAGAATAAGATCTCTGATAATAAGCAAATAAAATGTACACATGTACCTATGCCCAGAGAAAACATATCTATATTCCTCCAAACTGTGTTTGCTTTCAACAACAGAACTGTATCTTTTATTTAATTTTTTCAGTGGGGTTAATTATAATAAACTTGAAATTTCAGTTGAAATTTTCTCCTAGGTAAGTCTAAGCAATGAAAAAGATTTAGATGTGCTTTGAAACCTTTGTCAGGGCAATGCTAAGTACCCTTATCAAGAAGAATATGTTACATGGTGTTTCTGTGTAGGAAAAAGCTACAGGTGAAACTTGAAAAATTAGAATATCGTGCAAAAGTTCATTTATTTCAGTAATGCAACTTAAAAGGGGAAACTAATATATGAGATAGACTCATTACATGCAAAGCAAGATAGTTCAAGCCCTGATTTGTCATAATTGTGATGATTATGGCATACAGCTCATGAAAACCCCAAATCCACAATCTCAGAAAATTAGAATATTGTGAAAAGGTGCAATATTCTAGGCTCAAAGTGTCCCACTCTAATCAGCTAATTAAGCCATAACACGTGCAAAGGGTTCCTGAGCCTTTAAATGGTCTCTCAGTCTGGTTCAGTAGGAATCACAATCATGGGGAAGACTGCTGATCTGACAGTTGTGCAGAAAACCATCATTGACACCCTCCATAAGGAGGGAAAGCCTCAAAAGGTAATTGCAAAAGAAGTTGGATGTTCCCAAAATGCTGTATCAAACCACATTAATAGAAAGTTATGTGGAAGGGAAAAGTGTGGAAGAAAAAAGTGCACAAGCAGCAGGGATGACCGCAGCCTGGAGAGGATTGTCAGGAAAAGGCCATTCAAAAGTGTCGGGGACTTTCACAAGGAGTGGACTGAGGCTGGAGTCAGTGCATCAAGAGCCACCACACACAGACGGATCCTGGACATGGGCTTCAAATGTCGTATTCCTCTTGTCAAGCCACTCCTGAACAACAAACAATGTCAGAAGTGTCTTACCTGGGCTAAAGAAAAACAGACCTGGTCTGTCGCTCAGTGGTCCAAAGTCCTCTTTTCTGATGAGAGCAACTTTTGCATCTCATTTGGAAACCAAAGACCCAGAGTCTGGAGGAAGAATGGAGAGGCACACACTGCATGATGCTTGAAGTCCAGTGTGAAGTTTCCACAGTCTGTGTTGATTTGGGGAGCCATGTCATCTGCTGGTGTTGGTCCACTATGCTTCATTAAGTCCAGGGTCAATGCAGCCATCTACCAGGAGATTTTGGAGCACTTCATGCTTCCTTCCACAGACAAGCTTTATGGGGATGCTGACTTCATTTTCCAGCAGGACTTGGCACCTGCCCACACTGCCAAAAACACCAAAACCTGATTAAATGACCATGGGATTACTGTGCTTGATTGGCCAGCAAACTCACCTGACCTGAACCCCATAGAGAATCTATGGGGCATTGCCAAGAGAAAGATGAGAGACATGAGACCGAACAATGCAGAAGAGCTGGAGGCCACTATTGAAGCATCCTGGTCTTCCATAACACCTCAGCAGTGCCACAGGCTGACAGCTTCCATGCCACGCCGCATTGAGGCAGTAATTGCTGCAAAAGGGGCCCAAACCAAGTACTGAGCACATATGCGTGCTTATACTTTTCAGAGGTCCGATATTGTTCTATGTACACTCCTTGTTTTATTGATTGCATGTAATATTCTAATTTTCTGAGATTGTGGATTTGGGGTTTTCATGAGCTGTATGCCATAATCATCACAATTATGACAAATCATGGCTTGAACTACCTTGCTTTGCATGTAGTGAGTCTATCTCATATATTAGTTTCCCTTTTTAAGGTGCATTACTAAAATAAATGAACTTTTGCACGATATTCTAATTTTTCGAGTTTCACCTGTAAGTGTGTCTGAGAGTTAGAAGCCTGATACAAACATAATAGATTTTAATTCCATGCAGAATCTTGCCTGTCATCAAATGAATTTATGTGTGACCATTCTATGGTCATGGTAATTATCAAGATTGCCATGTGGGATTTATTTTGTTATATTTTTGGTTCTTTAGGCATTAAGTGAGACAAAGTGTTGAAACAGCAAACAAGTTTATTAACTCAGAACAGAAGCAACCATAATAGCTGCTGCACAGCTATTTATACAGTTAGCCTCTAGGTGGTGACCAATAGGTTTAAAGTAACAGTTTCCCACCCCAAACCTAATTATCAGCCTGGAGACAGCAAGTCTGGCTTTCAATAACAGCAACTGTTATGCAACAGAGAAATCTAGGTCAGATATTTAGCAAGTGATCAGACATTAAGCAAGTGATTTAAAACAATTACGGCCAATACATTACACCCTGTCGGGTGTTCTGTCAGAGTGTTTAAGCTGCTCTGATGGCCTGCTGTCATGTGGGCCCTGTGTTTGGCCCTCTTGGGAGTCCTGAGCCAGCAATTGATTCCCTAGCCACCGACGCCGCTGGTCAATATGCCAGTGAATGACTCGCACACGTTCCAGGACCACCTCATAGGAGAGTGGTCCTGACACCTTAACAACCACTGTTGCCACCCACAAAGCCTCTTGCCTGTAATTCAAAACTAAACCCGGTCACCCACTTGTAAGCTTCTTGGTGTCTTTGGCTGTGCAGTGTCTGAGGTGACCCTGTCGGGGTGTAGCCTGTCCAGTTTGGTCATCAAGCATCAACCCCATTGGAGGTCAGCTGGGCTCCTGCCCATGGTGGTGCAAGGTGTTGTGCGCTGACAGAGTAGGAAATCGGCCAGTCTGTGGTGCCAGTCCCCTGTGACGATCCGTTTCAGGGATTCCTTGGTGGTGTGGACATGCGTTCCACTTGACTGTTTGATGTCGGGTAAAAGGGAGCTGACGTGGCATTCCTTATGAGATTTGCCCTGAGGAAGGCCTGGAATTTTGAAGCGGTGAACTGAGCCCCATTGTCTGAGAATAAGATGTGTGGAATCCCGTGTGTTTCAAATATTCTGTGCAGTTCCTGGATGGTCCTGGCAGTAGTCATAGTGGGCATTGGTGCAACATCTAACCACTTAGAGTGGCTATCAACCACTATTAAAAACAGCTGTCCCTGAAAGGGTCCAGCAAAATCAATGTGGATTCTTGACCACAGTGTGTGAGTGTTCTCCCATCAGTGGACAGGGGCCTGCGGCATCTCCAGTCTGGATTTTTGGCATGTGTAGCAACCATGTACTTGGGCCTCAATAGCTTTATCTAGCCCTGGCCACCAAAGGTATCTCCTCACCATCTGGACTATTCCCGGATGGCCTTTGTGCAGAGACTCAAGAACTCTGGGCCTTAAAGAGCTGGGGACAATGACCCTACTTCCCCAAAGAATGCACCCTTTATGAGCTGAAAGCTCATCTCTCCTCATGAAGAAACTCTGAAATTCTGGCTCTGGACATTTGTCCAACCATCCTGTGTGTACCCAATTTAACACGCAGCTAAGTGTTTTGTCAGCTCCTGTCTCAGCAGCTATGTCTCCAGCATGGAGAGGAGACTCTGGCAAATCCTGTATAGCCAGGATGCATGTAGCCAGAGCTGGATCTGGCTCCACATGTGGCAAGGGCAATCTGCTAAGGCCATCTGCATGGCCCAATTCTTTGCCCGGTTGGTGAATCAACCTGTAGGTGTAGGCTGAAAGGAATATAGACCACCTCAGCATTCAAGGAGACAGAGTCTGAGGTGTCTGCTTGTTCATAGTGAACAACCCTAGAAGTGGCTTGTGGTCTGTAAAGACCGTGGAGTGGCAGCCAGACAAGTAGTCATGGAACTGTTTTTTTACTCTGGTCACAATGGCCAAGGCCTCCTTGTCAATCTTTGTGTAATTGTGCTCTGCAGATGACAGGGTCCTAGAATAGTAGGGGATGGGAGACTGTTTCTCATCAGCCCCAACCCCATATGGTGATGCATCACATGCGATGCAGACTGGCAACTTCTCATTAAAATGAGTGAGTACAGAGTTCGAGGACAACAGTGATTTGACTGCCTGAAAACTGCTTTTGTGGACACTGATCCACTGCCACTGCGACTTTTTGTCTAAGAGCCAGTGTAATGGCTCTGCCACTGCAGCCTTATGTGGGAGGAATGCATGATAAAAATTAGGAAGGCCCAAGAAGGGTTGAAGCTCTCCTTTGGACTTCGGACTTGGGGCCTACTGAATCACTTTTATCTTGCAGTCAGCCAGATGAATGCCATTGGCATCGATGCAGAACCCCAGGAACTCAGTTGACTCTACCCTAATCTTGCACTTATCTTTTTTTAATTTAAGTCCTGCTGACCAGAACTGCTGAAGGATGGCTCTAAGTCATTCAGCCAGTACCTCTACAGATTCCCCTGCAATGAGTACATCATTGAAGTAGGGGAAGACCCCTGGATTGCCCTTGAGCATGTGCTCCATCACTCCCTGGAAAATCCCTGGGGCTACACTCACTCCAAACTGTAGGCGCTTGACCTTGAAGGCCCCCCGATGGGTGACAATGGTTTGGGCAGTTGCCATGGCCTCATCCACTGGCAGCTGTTGGTAGGCCTGTGCCAAAATTTGGCTAACAACTGGCACTGGGTATGCATGCTGTTGACGTGCCCGGTTAATGGTACACTTATAGTCAGCACATATGTGGACTTCTCCATTGGCCTTAAGTGGTGTTACTATGGGGGTCTCCCACACCCCACTGTCTACAGGCTGCAATATCCCCTGACTGACTAGCTTGTCCAGCTCTGCGTCGATTTTGGGTTTTAAAGCAAAAGGCACTCGACAAGACTTGACCCAAATTGGCGTTACCAGGGGATCAAGCTTGAAAGCTATTGGAGGACCCTTGTACTCCTCTAGGTTTGAACTGAAAACATCCACGAACTCTTGGCAGACTGAAGACAAGTCTGCTGCTTGTGTTCAGTGAATGCCGGTTACTTGAATGCCCAATGCATCAAACCAATCGAGCCCTATTGGCATTGGCCTTCCACCACTACAACATCTAGTGGGCCTGCAACCCCCTTGAAATTCACCAGAAGTGTGGCTTTGCGCTTGACCGCCACTTGGGAGTTTTGGAAGTCTGTGAGCAGTAGATTAGATGGCTGAAGTTTGACCCATCTGTTGCTGTGGTTAGAAATGTGCCTGAATGTCCTTTTGGAGATGATGGACATGGCTGAGCCTATGTCCAGTTCCATTTTGCATGGAACTCCCTGAAGCTTGACCTGAAATTGAAGCTTCTGTTTAAGGGGGTGATGGGCACCAGTGCGAAACATGTTCCTCCGGCTGGAGCAGAAGCCTACTTGGTGTTGCCCCAGGGCCCGGTACCTCTCCTGACTGGGTCTTCCTGTGGATGGTCCCTCTGGCGACCTCGGCAGATGGCGGCAATGTGGCCTGGTTTGCTGCAAGCCTGACATGTGGCTGTTCGGAATCGGCATCCCACGCGTTGATGGCGGCCTCCACAGCCCATGCATCTAAGGAACGGAACTGCCTTCTCAGCTGGCCACAGTCCCTTCTCCTGGTGCTTCTGTAGCTTGTCGACTTCATAGTCTGAGTTGGTGACTTCCATCCATTTGGCATCCTCATGGTGGATGGCTTTGGTGCTTGAAATGCTTTTGGAGGGCCACAGCGCTTTAATGGCCACTCTGGCAGCTTCGTCTGCCATGAACTCCTTCAAGGCCTCCTGTAGCGAGAGAGTCTCCTTGGCAAACAGTTTTTCTTGGTGTTCTCAGTTCTGGAGTCCACAGACTAAACGGTCTTTTAGTCTCTCCTCCAAATCCACAAAATTTCAGAGTCAGGACGCTTGACAGAGAGCGGCGATGAATTCTGTAGTGGACTCACTGGGTTGTTGCTCCCACTGCTCAAAAGCGTGCCTCCATGCTATGTCAGATAATTTGGGCTCGAAGTGGTCTCAGGGCCTAATTTAGATTGGAATCATAACACAACAAGCAAGGGAAGCCTGAATCCTCTTTCATGAGCTATTCAGGTTTTCTTTAAACCCTGTGCGCTAACAGCAGTGTCAGTTTTTTTTTTAAAAAAAGTTGTCTAGTTCTCCCACATTTTGTCTAGTTCTTTAGTTTCACTGAGACTCAGGATATCATTCACTGAATATCTGAATATACAGTTTAGAGCACTTCCAAAATTTCCAATTCTTCTTTTCAGTCTTCCAGTAAATAAGGAACAAAATGAATCATTTATTCTCTGTCTTAAACGTCTACAGAGCCTGCAGTGATAGAAAGCATCTTATTTCTACCACATACAAAAGGTAATAAAATAAATTATGTGTGCCCCATCTAATCCCCTACCTCCTGTAGATGCATTTGTCTGATCACATAAAAAAGAAGAAAAAAACAAAAGGAAAGAACAGTAGTTCCCATGAAGGGCACTGCAAAAACTCAAACTTCCTTTCCTTTCAAAAACCTGAATCCCAGGAGCCAGGATGTTTGGTGAGACAAAAGTTCCTGAAATGTTTCAGTAGACCTTCCACAAAAGCTACAACATTTCCCAGAAAGTACCAGTTTTGCTGCTGTTTCAAATATATCACAGCTAAGCCAGAAATAAATCAATTCTTCTGACAAAAAATGGCAATGGTGTGCAATCACACAAGTGTGGAGCCAATTTCTCAAGTGGTTCAAGGAGCACACAGGAAATTTCCCTAACCACAGCTACTAGAGATAATTCTGACCAGAAAGACATGATCAATTTCAAACTGGAATGGTATGTTCCCCCTATTCTTCACAGGTGTTCAACTGAATGATCTGAAGGGGAGTTGTACTTTTGCTTCCATCAACATGCATCTATCCCTCTGCTTTGTTTAATTCCTGTACTTCAGGAAGAATTGTACTGACCTTCAAACAATCACACTTACAGTTCCTTATCTGAAATATAAGCACTGAACAGAATAAAGATCATGGATATGTGTGTGGCTTCTTTTACTCCTCAGTTTGTACTCTGCATACATTCAGATGGACATGCAGCTTCTGAATAGGGCTTCTTTTCAATGGGAAAGTCTGTAATATCCAATGGAAGTTGAATGGGACTTATTTTAAGGATGTCTTTGTAAACCACCCCACATCCTTTAGCATATTGGAAAAGAGGACATTATTTTTATAGAAAAGGTGGGTAACTGGTTAGATGTCTGTCTACTTTAGAATTGTTGGTTGCACTGTGTCTCCAGAGGTTTAAATGTAGGTCTTTCCCAGTTCTTTTCAGACAGGCTGAAGATCTTTTATATGCAAAGGATTTGCTCTGTCATTCAGCTACAGCCCCCCTATGGCTTTATTTTCTTACAGAGAAATATGCATTCCTTTTTCTAGGTAACCTTTCTCAAATCTCAATAGTTAAAAGATTTGGAGATGCTTGCCAGAGTTTTATTTTTTTAAAAAAAAAACACCTTAATTCTTACTTGACAGCTAAGAATATGTGGAAAAGTATACATTTCAAAGATGTCAGGAAGAAAAACCTCAGCTTCTGTCTTTTAAACACTCAAAAACTACTCATAGTTTCGATATAGAATGCACTGTGTGTATGCGTTTTTAAATTTTTAATAGGTATGTGAAGTCCCAGAAACTCCATCTGGAATTTATGCCCATGGAGTCACTCTCATCAAACAACTAATATTATGTTGCTGTCAGTTAGCATTTCTACCTATTACTGCATGATTAAAAGGCAGAGAGAGTGACTTTCCCCTGATTTTTTTTTTAAAGTGAGACTTTGTTACTGCATTATTTTGTTTGCACAGTATCTGCGTTTGTGTAAGCTTCAGAGGTTAACAAACAGGAAATGCAGAATGATTGGGTGCCTATCCATGAAAAGGGGAACAAATAAGGTAGGGGAGGATGAGTCCAGTTCTTTTCTCTTATTATGAAATAACTTTATTAGTCTTGGGCTTATACACAAATTGAATTAAAGAACAAATGCCTACAGTTCATTTTGTATTTTGGATGGACACCTCACTAACTTTCTCTTCTGATAAAAAAAGCTATTAGCTCTTGTCAGGGCTGATGGCGATGGTGCAGACAATGGGGCTGTAGAAGAGAATAAAGGAGATCATTTTTATTGAAATAAGAATGAAATGATAGTGTCAGAGGCTGAGGCTGAGAGATAAAATATTACATCTAATAAACATGCTACATATGGGATTAGACAAGGGCCACAGAACAACGGGAGCTATAAGAAAACAATGACATTAATATTGAAGAAATAATGACTAAAGTACCCACTATGATAGAAGTCTGAATTTTAATGAGAAGAATGCAAGACAGAGAAAATCAAATGTGATGCTAAGATGACATATCTGTGCACATTGGACTTGAACATTAAAACTTTGAATGGGCAGAATTGTCCAATTGAAATGAATAGCATTGTTTAGATAAGCAAATTCTTAGGTAAACTGCATTAATGACAGTATTTACAAGAACCTATATAATTAGATATTGGTAGGAGATTAGGTGTCTTGATGATATTTCATGAGTTCCTGGGGTTTAAATCAAAATCAGGATGGGATTTGGATGACTGCTTATACAATGCTCAAAAAGAGGAAATTGATTTCTTTTCTTCTCCTCCTCCTCCTAAGACAAAAATGTCATTTGCATAAAATGTATAATGGGTAATCCTATTAATTGCAACCCAGTTATAGACTCTCAGTTATAGGGTCATAGATGGACTATCCTTGTCTTAGTATGTTAATGTGTTTCTGCTCAATGAATGTCAAGAGGTATGCCTGGGTTGGCACATACCTTGATTACTGCTAGGCCAGATTTTGACCTGTCTGGGTTGAAGGAGAGAGCCAGGAGTCAGGCCATACTTATTGCACTGGCTGTGCCTGCCTTGGTTGAGAATTTTGCGGCAGTTTGGGGCAGTTTTGTGTTGATTAGGATTTTGCTGCATATGTATCTCCTCTCAAGGACTTTTCCTATAGCTGGTCAATGATGCTGAGGGACTCCAATTTCATGTTGATGATGGAGGTCTTCTGCTCATTGTGATGCTATTTGACTCTGGCAGCTTTCCATCTGAGAGAATGCTGGCATTTTGGAGGTGTTGGCATTCATTAGGAAAAGAAGGAGGTAACAGTAGAGTGGCAGGCTACTGTGGATTCTTTCTCTCCACAAAGGCCATTTTATTTTATTTTATTTATTTTATTTTATTGCATTTATATACCGCCCTTTCCCTGAGGACTCAGGGTGGTTTACAGGGAGTTAAAAATCAACCATACAAAAGTTAAAACCCAATTTAAAAATATTAACATTTTGCCTTCTCTATTGCCAATTCTGCGGAAGAAGTTGATTTTCATAATCCATTTTATCGTGGATCCCATCTATTGGCTAAGTTGTCTCTGAGGGTTTCCTGCTGAAGCCTGATTCTCCCCTCTGTGTGACAGACAGATGAAGGGATTGGCAGGACTGGGGGTGAATGGAAGGGGAGCTTTTTATCAGTTGGTAAGAGCAGCAGAGGAGGGGCTTCTGTGAGTGAGAATATTGTAAGTGTGTTTATGGATGGATTGGAGAAGTGGCCAATCAGGATATCCTAATTGAATAGTCAGTAGCAACAGGATTTATTTATTTATTATTTATTAATTTTATTTGTATACCGCATGGCAAAAATTCTGCACAGTTCCTGGATGGTCCTGGCAGTAGTCATAGCTGGGACAGGTGCTACCTCTAGCCACTTAGAGTAACTGTCCAAAACAATGAGAAACACCTGTCCTTGGAAGGGTCCTGCATAGTCTATATGAACTCGAGACCAGGGAGTTTGCATGGTCTCCCAGCGATATACTGGAGCTTGAGGCATTTCAGGTCTGGTCTCCTGGCAGACCTGGCATCTTTTTACTTGAGCCTCTGTGTCCTTATCCAACCCTGGCCACCACAGGTAGCTTCTCGCGAGTGCCTTCATCCTGACTATTCCAGGATGTCCCTCGTGCAGAGATTCTTAATGTGTATGGGACTATTACCCAACTTCAACCCTTGTGAGCTGTGAGCTGACAGCTTATCTTGTCTTCTGATGAAACTGTGAAATTCTGGGCCTGGTCTGGTTTTAAGCCACCCCCTCAACACCCAGCTCAGGACACAACTGAGTGTTTTGTCAGTGGCTTTTTCAGCAGCCACATCCCATGTGAAGGGGAGAATCAGGAAGGTCCTGTATTGCCAGGATACGTGCAGCAGGTGAAGGGTCAGGATCTGTTTGAGGCAGGGGCAGACTAGTACATTTCCTTGCCTGGCTTATGACTAGTCTGTAATTGTAGGCTGCCATGAAGATCGACCATCTCAGCATCCTCGGGGAAAGGATCTGAGGGGTTTGCTTGTCTGCAGTAAACACACCTAGAAGAGGCTTATAATGTGTGAAAACAGTGAATGGGCGACCATAAAGGAAATCGTGGAATTTCTTTATTTCAGCTACTATTGCTAATGCCTCCTTGTCAATTTGTGCATAATTTCTTTCTGCAGGGGAAAGTGTTCTTGAATATTACACTATGGTTGCTTGCTGCCCATCAGCCATTAAATGACTCAAAACTGCTCCTATGCCATACAATGAAGCATTGCATGCAATACTGACAGGCAGTTTCTCATTGAAGTGTGTTAACACTGACTCTGATGATAACAATGCCTTGACTGCTTTGAAGCTTTTTTTGTGGATGCTAGTCCACAGCCATGGTGCCCTTTTATCCAGAAGCCTATGCAGAGGCTCTGCCAATGCTGCCTTATGAGGCAGGAATGCATGGTAGAAGTTAAGTAACCCTAAAAATGCCTGCAGCTCTCCCTTTGTCTTAGGTCTGGGAGCCTGCTATATAGCTTTGAGCTTTGAGTCAGTGGGGTGGATTCCAGCAGCATCTATCTGTAATCCCAGGAACTCAGTAGAGTTCACTCCTATCTGACATTTATCTCTTTTAAGCTTCAACCCTGCTTTGCGGAAGGATTGAAGAACTGCTCTGAGACGTTCTGCTAACATTTCTGCTGATTCTCCAGCAATTAGAACATCATCCAAGACACACACCTGGAATATTCTTGAGTGTACATTCCATTACACTCTGAAACAGTCCTGGGGGGACACTTACCCCAAACTGCAGGCGGCGAACCCTAAATACCCCTCTGCGTAACTATAGTTTGTGCCTCTACACTGGCATCATCCACAGGCAGTTGCTGATATGCCTGTGCGAGGTCCAGCTTAGTGAATAAGTGACCTCCCTGTAGTGATGCCAGGATGTGGCTAACTACAGGGACTGGGTACGCATGCTGCTGAAGTGCCTTATTAATGGTGCACTTATAATCATTGCAGATGCGCACATCTCCATTTGGCTTAACAGTTGTGACTATGGGGTTTTCTCACAGACTGCTATCTACAGGTTGCAGCACTTCCTGCTGCATTAACTTATCTAACTCTGCATCTATCTTTGGTTTTAAGCCAAAAGGCACTCTGCGAGGCTTGATCCTGATTGGTGTTACTGCTGGATCAAGGTGGAGGGAGATTGGTGCTCCTTTGTATTTGCATAAACTGGGGCTGAATATGTCAGCAAATTCCTGGCACACAGCTGCCAGGTCAGCATTTCGAGTGCTGTTGATACCAGTTACATGGATGCCTAGGGCATCAAACCAGTTGAGCCCAAACTGGTGTGCTGGCCTTTGACTACCATGACGTTGAAGGGACCCTCAAACCCTTTGAAGCTGACTTTCACTGTAGCTTCGCCTTTAACTGCTATGCGGGAATTTTGAAAGTCTGTCATCACAAGATTTGACAGCTTGAGTTTGACTCATTTCCCACCTTGTCTGCAGATGTAATTAAAAGTTTTATAGGAGATTATGAACCAGGCTGACCCAGTGTCCAGTTCCATCGAACACAGAACCCCCTGTATCCTGACCCTGAGTCTTAGCTTTTCTTTGAGAGGGCAATGGGCTCCTGTTCTAAAAATATTCCTCCTCCCGGAGCAGTATCTGACACTGTTTTGCCCTGGGGCCCATTTACCTCTCCTGGGAATGTCTTCAGGCTGAGCTTCCCTCTGGCAACCTTTACAGATGATGGCAATGTGCTCCTGTTTGCCACAGGCTCGACACACTCTAGTGCGGAACCTGCACTCTGATTGCTGGTGACATTCTCTGCAGCCTGCACAGCTAGGGAAGAAGACTGCCTTGTCAGATGGCCGCTGCCTTCTTCTTGGTAGCTTCTCCACCTGGTCAATCTCATGATCTTCATCCGGGTCATCTGTTCTATCTGTGGCTTTGTGGTGAACAGCTGTCTGACTGGGGAGAGTCTTTGGAGGTCGCAGAGCCTTCACTATTCCACCGGCAGCCTCTTCTGCCATGACCTCTTTTAATGCTTCCTGGAACGTCAAGGCTTCCTTTGAAAAAAGCTTCTGCTGTAAGTCTCTGTTTCTTCGGCCAATCCTCTAAATCTGGGAATTCACAGAGTGTGGATGCCTGCCTTAGGGCAGCCATGAATTCAGCTGCTGACTCCTCAGGCTGTTTGAATGCATGCCGCCAAGCAATAATGGACAGCCGGGGGTCAAAATGTTCTTTTAGCCTCCTCTTCAGATCAGCATGGTGACTGATTCTAAGCTGGCTGGGGCTATCAGGTTCTCCACGATGTCGAAGGTTGCCTGACCACACATGCAGAGCAGGGTTTCAGCCTTCAGTCCATTGTCTCTCACCTGGTTGCCCTGCAGGTAATTCTCTACCCTGGAGACGTAGGAGCTCCATTGTTCAGGATGAGAAACATCAAATTCATTCAGCTTGTCCACTTTGGCCATAGCTGACACCCACTAGGTCTTGGTCAGATGCCTTCTGCTGCTAAGGAGCTGCTGTGTGAATCCTGGGGACAGATCCTTTAGGAAGACTGTGCCTCCAGTGTGGCTTACTGGCAGGCAGGGTGGGGACGTGGTCCCTACCAGGGCTCTTGTGCCTGGTCTCACACCCAAGTGACTTCTGGCTCAAGTGCTTCAGCTCTTTCTTAGCAGTATGCCACCTTAGCAGTATCGCCACTGTTAAATACGAGATAGATGAGGCACTGATCAGACCAAAGGTTAAAGCAACAGCTCTTTATTGAAGGAACACAGAAGTAAGTCTAACAGCCACTTGGCTTCTATTTATACCGGACTGCCACTAGGCAGCAACCAATGAATTTAAAGCACCATTTTGCCACCCAAAGTGCAGGCTTGTAGCTAACATGAAAACAGTTAGAGACTTGATTTAAACATATTCAGCTAACAGCTTATAACTGCCATTAGAAATTGGGACAATACACAACAGATAGGATAAACTGGGATTGAGCTACAAGGGGTTAAAAAAAGGAAATAGAAAATTTTGTGATATGTGAACTTCATTAAAAATAAATAGGAAAATTCCAATTGTCAGTTTTTAAATCTGTAGTACAAATTCAATTTTTTGAATACCAGACCATTGAAAAAAATATGATGCTGAATTTTAGAGAGAATCATTTTTGCATTAGGACTTCTGGCTCATGATTACCTACACCAGGCGTGTCAAACTCAATTTCATTGAAGGCCGCATCAGCATTGCGGTTGCCCTCAGGGGGCCGGGTGGGTATGGCCTGGGTGGGCGTGGCTAGAGTGCGTATGGCCTACTGGGTGGGCATGGCCAGCTCTACATCATTCGCATCAAAGGTGCCTATGGGGGTCCGGGCAGGAGTGGGACAGATCTGAGGGTCTCTGGCAGAAGGAGGGTCTCTGGGCCAGGGCCAAGGCAGTGGGGGTCATTCCCTCACTGTTTCCAGGATGGCTTCGTTGGCCACATGAAACCACTTCGTGGGCCGGATTCGGCCCCCGGGCCTTGTGTTTGACATGTCTGACCTACTCATTTCAGAACTGCATTAATTTTGGATCTATAGCCAAAGAAGGCTAAATAGCCCTAGAAACATTGACTTGTTTTTTAGACTTACGCCATTGACTCAATTAAAGATTCAAATATTCTGTTTTCAGAAAACATTCTGGAAACAGGCGGTTTTCCATATTAGTTTTCAAGCTAGGGACCCTCTGTGCATAATGGAAGGGGAATACTCCATGGTGCATAGTCACCAGACAGGGAGTGCTGACTATAGATTAATAGACCAGAGTACTCTTCCCTTTTACAATTTATTCATAGAAACAGATTTTTGATGCCACAATTTTCCAGTCTCACTTTTTTTTATTAAAAAAATCCACAAACATTCATGCAGAGTTTGGGGTAAATGAGGACTGTACTTACTGTTCAAACATTATGTGGTTTGTATTAAGTCCTTTTAATCTTTTAAAAATGTTTGCAGAACCAAGAATGAGGGAGAACTAATATTAGTGCCAGTTTCTAGTGGTTTCTAAAGTCAAATCAAGGCACTTTTAGTTCAGTTTAACTTGAGACTGATAAAACACAGCCACACAGTCATACACCCACAAACATTTTGGCATGGTATGAGAACTTTATAAGAACTTTTTAAAAACTGAATCAACTTATTTGATTATGTTATTTAAATATTATGAACAGAAATGACTACAAATCTTAAATTTGAGTTATATGTGTGTTTTTAATAATAATAGTAATAATAATAATAATAATAATTAATAATAATAATAATAATAATAATAATAATAATAATAATAATAATAATAATAATAATAATAATAATAATAATAATAATAATATTGGAAGGGACCTTCTTGGAGGTCATCTAGTCCAACCCCCTGCTCAGGCAGGAAACCCTATACCATTTCAGACAAATGGCTGTCCAGTCTCTTCTTAAAAACTTCCAGTGTTGGAGCATTCACAGCTTCTGGAAGCAGGTTGTTCCACTGATTAAGTGTTCTAACTGTCAGGAAGTTTCTCCTTAGTTCTAGGTTGCTTCTCTCCTTGATTAGTTTCCATCCATTGCTTCTTGTCCTGCCTTTGGGTGATTTGGAGAATAGCTTGAGTCCCTCTTCTTTGTGGCAGCCCATGAGATATTGGAACACTGCTATCATGTCCCCCCTAGTCCTTCTCTTCATTAAACTAGACATACCCAATTCCAGCAGCCATTCCTCATATGTTTTAGTCTCCAGTCCCCTAATCATCTTTGTTGCTCTTCTCTGTACTCTTTCTAGAGTCTCAACATCTTTTTTACATCGTGGTGACCAAACCTGAATGCAGAATTCCAAGTGTGGCCTTACCAAGGCATTGTAAAGTGGTATTAATACTTCACGTGATCTTGATTCTATTCCTCTGTTAATGCAGCCTAGCACTGTGTTGGCTTTTTTGGCAGCTGCAGCACACTGCTAGCTGATATTTAAGTGATTGTCCACTAGGACTCCGAGATCCCTCTCACAGTTACTACTATTGAGCAAGGTACCCCCTATACTATACCTGTACATTTGGTTTTTCTTGCCTAAATGTAGAACCTTACTTTTTCACCGTTGAATTTCATTTTGTTAGATAGCGCCCAGTGTTCAAGTCTGTCCATATCCTCCTGTATCTTAAGCCTATCTTCTGGAGTATTGGCTATTCCTGCCAGCTTGGTGTTGTCTGCAAATTTGATGAGTTCCCCATTTATCCCTTCATCCAAATCATTGATGAAAATGTTGAAGAGCACTGGATCTTTTGTTGGATCTTAGCATGTCACATGGCTTAAGAATGTTGACCATTATTATAATTGATGTAGCTTTCATTTTTGCTTTACTTTCTTCTCCCACCCCACCATTTAAATTCATTTTTGCACCACCTTTACATTGCCTATCCTTAGAAGATGATACTATGTCAAGTCTCCTCTTTGCAGCTGATTTTATTCAAAATCTAGTGGAAAGATAAAGAACCATAATGAAGGAGCTTTGAAGCTGTCCACAGAGGAACAGTTACAAAGTTCACCCGATCATAATCTTTTCCCCAATAGTGAGGTATATTTTATTTCTATTAGAATAATAATGATAATGTGTACATTTGTATCTATGTGCAAATTAGCATGTGCAAATTTCCTGAAAATTTTTTGCTTTATTTTGTTCCCCCAGCCCTTTTTAAAAAATGGCTTATTTGTTTTCTTCTGTGCTTAAAGTGGCCACGCAGTACTTGTTCCCTAGGTAGTCCTAGAGACTTTTGTGTGGTGATAGCTGCTTAACTATTTAATAATAGTGGTACTAATTAAGTAGTGGGATTTGTTTGCTAGGGAACTGGGCTCAAATATTGTTTGGATCATTATAAAAATGGGACTGACAATTTATTATTATAGTTCATTTGTTTCCAGTTCTAGCCTAAGTGATCTGGGAATTCATTTAAAGGCACAACGTGAAGTGGCCTTGCCAGAAAGCTGCCCTTTCAAGTCTTACTTCTAGAAATTAATGGGATGGGGAAGCCCATCAACCCAGAGATGCTATGAAGTATGATCTGATTTCAAACAAAGGAAGACCATGAACTGCATGTGGCATGTTTCCTATAGGCAGTTTTAGATAAAGTGTTGGAATATTCATGACAGCTGACAGGTTAGGGAGGCTCATTCACTGAATGCCAGGAAGATCAAGCCAGTTCAAAGCAGAGACACATTTTGTTTTATATTACTATTAGTGCCAGTGTTAATAAGAGGAGGGATTTGTCAAGATAGCAAAATAAGTGAAAGTATCTTTCGCATTACAGCCATTATCATCTTTCAATAAACACAAATATAATTCACAGGTTCATCAGGTAAGAAACCCACATCTTTGTCCTCCTTGCCCTTACCTTTGAATGGCAGGTGACTGTTCACCAATGTTGCAGGACACAAGAGATGAATCGGTGAAATATTCCAGAGGCTGATGTCTCTGCAGCCCCATGAGACTCAGAGAGAGAGCTCCTTCCACCTCCCTTCCCACATCTCTTTCAGTCTTTAAATAATGAGTAGCACAAAATGTATGAGACAACATGTCTCTGGGTCTCTTTTGAAACATTTTTTCCTCCTCCATTACCTTGTTAGCCATGTTCAGCAACAGCATGTATTCAAACAGGTCAGACTATATTCACAGAAAAAAGAAAAGCAAGAAGAGATCCTTCTCCAAATAAACAAAAAACAGGAAGGAAGGAAGGAAGGAAGGAAGGAAGGAAGGAAGGAAGGAAGGAAGGAAGGAAGGAAGGAAGGAAGGGACTGTAGTTACTCATCCATAATCAATTTTCTCAAACATGTACCATTCCAATAGGCTGCACTACTTAGAAGTTTGGTTTTCTGGGCTTCTGGAAATCAGTATCATGTTCAATCTGTTATGTATGCAGGCACCTGCATAGCAACAGCCACCAGGGGGCGTTGGCTTGAACGGTTTTAGTTGGAAACCCAGTTTTGGTGGGAAACCTAGGGCCAACCCCATTGGCTGTCCGCTTACCTGGCCAGGTATTTAAGGAGGCCAGGTAACCCTCAGTTCCCCAGTTCACTACCCCCTTCCAATAAAGAGCTGAACTCACACACCGGCTGGCGTCTCTTCCTTGCGTCGGACCCACTACACAATACAACCAGTATTTATTGTTCTGAGGAACCCTTTATGGCAGGAGTCCCCAACCCTCAGTCTGTGGACCAGTACCAGGTCGCGGCACACCAGCAACCGGTCCACACAAACAAGCAAAGCCCCATCTGCAGGATGCAGGCAGCACACAAAAAGACACACACTCTGGTCTGTGGAAAAACCTCTCTCCACGGAATCGGTCCCTGGTGGCCAAAGCATTGGGGCCTCTGCTTTAAAAATGGGGTTGGTGGATGCTTAGAGCTTCCTTGGAGATATTGATTTGGATTGGTCTCTCTTGTCTGCTTTGTTGTACTGCTTTGCAGGGCAAAGTAATATTATTTAATATCACTTCTAGTCACCTCTAGGCAAGATGGATGGCATACGTCTAATAAATAAATGTAATATATGGTAAGTATTTTCCCCTTGTCATTTGGAGAACTTTTAGATGTTACATAATGCAATCTTGTTGTGTTAATGTCTGATAACATAAGGACTTTGCCAGCTGTGCTAAATATGTAGGTAATATTTTCTTTTTTGCTTAAGTAGGATGCATTTATTATTAATTTATTACACTTATTTCCTCCAACATTTCAAGTGAGAGAATATGATTCTTTCTCCTCTCCCACTGTATTGTTATAATATTTCCATCAAATAGCATAAGCAGAAATAAATATCCTGGAACTTGCTAAATATATGACTTTTGTTTTTAGTTTAATAAAAGATGGTACAGATACATCAATCCAAGGAAAAGGGAACCAAACCTAAACATTATCTAGATATGATTTATTGCAAAATTATTGTCTTAGTAAAATCTCTTGGTGAATTTCACAAAGAACATTCAGAAAGTTTTGAAGAGCGTTTGTGCCTCAGCTTTTGAGGAGAAATGGGTAAACTGTGCAGTGCCATGATCCTAAAATTATATATATATATATATATATATATATATATATATATATATATATATATATATATATATATGTATGTATGTATGTATGTATGTATGTATGTATGTATGTGTGTTGTTAGTTGCGAAGTCATGTCTGACCCATCGAGACCCCATGGACAATGTTTTTGCAGGCCTTCATGTCCGCTACCATCTTCTGGAGTCCATTTAAGTGCTCTCTCTCTCTTTCCATAGTTTGAAAACTCCTAGATTAAACTGCACAACAGTTTATAACAAATCATTTAAATATAGATAACATAAAGAAATCCTATGCATGTCTGTACTGAATTAAGTTCCACCAAGTTTGCAGCCTTGTAAAATCAATTTTTTTAGATCATTGGAGAATATCCATAACTTGGGAAGAGAGAATGGCTGAGCTTGTCGATCTGAAGGTCGGCAGTTTGGCGGGTCGAATCCCGAGTGCCGCGGAACAGAGTGAGCGCCTGTTACTCGTCCCAGCTTCTGCCAACCTAGCAGTTCGAAAGCACGTAAAAACGCAAGTAGAAAAATAGGGACCACTCCGGTAAGAAGGTAACAGCGTTCCGTGCGCCTTTGGCGTCTAGTCATGCCGGCCACATGACCACGGAGACGTCCTCGGACAAGCGCTGGCTCTTCGGCTTTGAAACGGAGATGAGCACCGGCCCCTAGAGTCGGAAACGACTAGCACGCATGTGCGGGGGAACCTTTACCTTTACCTTTAGATTCAGAAAATAATAATGAATGATGACTGAAGCAGGTGGTCTTCTCAGCTGCAATTGCTTGGAAGGATTATAGAATTACTGTTTGCTGAACAATGAAATTAAAATTTCTGTATAGTTAGAAACTTTACATATTTGATGTTCTCAACAGTGTACTACACTGCAGTTGTATCTTGCAGAAATGAAATTACAGTTCCCAAACAGGAGAAGCCTGGGATATAGGAGCAGGAGTTCACATCCCCATCTTAGCCCTATGAATATAATTTTATAGCACTCAGGGACTTTACTCAGAAGCATAATGGTTTTCTATTATTTTATCCAGCATTCCCACAAGAGATCTCAGTGTTAAAAGTAACTTTGCATTGAAGTTGTAAAGCAACAGAAATGATCAAGAATCTTTAAGAATTTGTTTTCAAACCTTTTAATTGCTGACTGATTAATAATAAGCTATGTTTTACAAATAAGTTCATCTAATACATTAAATATAAATTAAATAAATCACATTATGGCTGGACTTTGCACTATGTGTGTATTCAAAAGCTGTGTTTACACATTTATCCATGGTCTATTCAGTTACCCAATATCTGACTTCATGCAACATACTGAATTCTAAATTTAGCAAATAGGCTGCATTCTAGACTAGAATATGTTTAGCTGAATTGAGTTTCAATGATTCACGTAAGCAAGGGCAGACCATGTATTGAACATTAGAGGGATAACTGAAAAATGGAGATTAAATATCAGTGTGAAGTCCATTCCTGAAAGCAATCAAGCCAAGAAGACAGAAATTGGTAGCAGTGCTGATTCTGCATAAGGCAATTCTTTATTGTAATGATAGAAATGATATTTTAATTATTATTTTGGGAGTTTCAAGGTCTTATGACCCATAATATTCCCTTAATTCCTACCCCAAATGGAAAAAAAACCCTGAAACTTTCTTTAGATTTGGCTTTTTTAAAAAGGCTGTTATCGATACCTTACAACCCTTCAAGGTGAAAGTACCTATTTCATCTTTACTTTCACTCAGCCTCCCTCTGATGCCTAATAAAGACCTGCTACCTGTGTTGATAGTATAGCAGCAATTCTGCATCCTACCTATGCAAGAACACTGCTACAACAGGAACCCAGGGCTGGAAAACAGAATCAAACAAGAATTCCCCCTATGGGGGCCATAGACAATTTCTTGAAGCACCAAATATAATACACTTGAAGCAGAATTTACTGGAGCTGTGTCATAATATCTAATTCATTAATAAAACACTACTGCAAGGAAACTTTAGAATCACAAAGTTTCATTTATTTATTTATGAAATTGGGTGCTAGGTATAGGGGTGAGGAGAGAGAAAGTTTAAATTATTTTAAAAATAATAAAGGGATATTAAATAAGATAGATAGATGATAGATAGATAGATAGATAGATAGATGATAGATGATAGATGATAGATGATAGATAGATAGATAGATAGATAGATAGATAGATAGATAGATAGATAGATAGATAATTGATGAAGCTACTGCACCATTAACAAGAAGCCCTGGGGAAAACAGCCCAACTTACCATATATATGGTTTTTATGAAAATAAATAACAGTCTGATTAAGCAATCATGGCAAATGAACATTTAATTTATTAAAAATGTTTTACTGTTGCTTCTTTAAAGCTCCCAGATTAGCATAACATCTTTAATGGGCTCTCAAAGTACAACAACTCTTAGAGAGGATGACAAATATTTGTACGTATTTCCAAAATCTCTGCCTGTCTTCAAAAAAATCCCCAACATTATCCTTCTCTGTTTTTATATGTGTGTGTGTATATATATGCATATACACGCTGAATAAAATTAGCCATTAAAAAGACAGTTCCCAGATATAGGATGTGTTATGAGTTCTGATTTTAATGGGGAAGCATGTGCATGAAGGAATCCCCAGTGACATCTTAAAATTATCTTGTTTATATATTGGAGTAGAGAAGAGAATGTGAGGAGTTAAAGAGACTTTAATTCTGGAGAAGAGATATGAGCTGACTGTTTAATGGTCCCTGTTTAATGCTAGGCCACACAGGCAAATGTTGCTGTGTATTATCTAGAGACCTGTTAGACGAAGATATTTATTAATTGGTCTGATGCAAACTGGGACGGACATGTGGGAAATGCAAAATAAAAAGAGAAGTTTACAGCATTAGCAGGAGTTTCAAGCTGGCTGTTTTCAGCCTTCCTTTTGATATAGTTATTTCAAAAGTCTGCTCTAAGAAAACAAGAGTCCAAAAGGATATATTCCAACAGTGTCCAGTACAATAGTACGACTATACTGTCTTGCTCTCACATATCTCTGCAATTGGTATTCATTTTGGTCCTGATATTGGAGATGATGAATATGATTTGCAATTTTCAATAGCTATACCTGTAAGGAGTTGATCTAAATTATTATAAATGTTATCTGTGTTGATAAACCTCAGTGCACTTTGTTGAAATGAATTCCACAAACAATTAAGCCCTATATAAATAAGATACTTGTTTTAACTACATAGAATTTCTCACCATTCAACTTCTACTATTATGAATAGATATGGGTGACCTTACTCTGTTTTACAGCCCACCATTTTTTTTCTGGCAAATCACTGGTCTGTTTTTCCCCTTTTTAATTACAAACCTGAGGAAATTAATTTATTTTAAATCTCCCTCCTCCTCCTCCTCACCACCACCACTACCACCATCATCACCATCATCACCAAGATGAAAGATCTAGGTTTTGCTAGAAAACTTTTCATTTATTTTTTAACTGTGTTTCAATACT
Organism: Vipera ursinii; assembly: GCF_947247035.1. Classification (NCBI taxonomy): domain Eukaryota; kingdom Metazoa; phylum Chordata; class Lepidosauria; order Squamata; family Viperidae; genus Vipera; species Vipera ursinii. The sequence goes on from NC_139512.1 coordinate 37,734,482, forward strand.
TAAAATGATTTTTCTTCTAAAAAGAAAAAGAAAGGAAACAGACATACTAAGAGTAAGTCTATAACACTAGCTAATACTAGTGTTTCCATAATTAATACAAAAGATAGCAATATAAAAGAATATGCTTCTAGAAGCTAGCTGGTAGTTAAAAATTGAAAACTCAAATTCTTCAGATGGCAAGTGTACCATTCATTCAAGTGACAAGGTAGTCTAAGACTGAGTGCCAAATAATCCTATGGGGAAGACAGTCAGGAAGAGTTCAGTGACATAAAAAAAAGAATGCTGAGAGCAATACAATGAAAGTGAAGACACTGAACATTGAAGAATTTGTGCCTAGAATGTGACTGTCCTAAAAAAAACAATGTTCAAGGATACTTGGCAAGACGGAGTTTGACATTCTTCAGAAAAGGAAATAGAGCAATGGATTTTGTAAGGAAGCATTTCAGTCAGAAATGCCAGTGTTCTGGATTCCATTCTTATAGATTTTAATTTCATATTATTTCTGGATCAACCCAGAAAAGCTACAACTTGAGCCCAGAGGTCCCCTTATTATTCTACCATGTCTCTATCTAGAGACATTTTCCATATCTCTAGACAGAGTTGAAAAGAAAAAAATAATAAAGTATTGTAAGAATATTCTGCATATCCTAGAGATATTGGGTTTTTCTGAATTGCTTGCCAAAATTAGCAAGCAAAAATTTATGGAAGGTAGAAATGGACAATGTCACCCTCTATAAATCTCATACTCCCCTTCAAAGTGACCTCAGAGAATGTATCTGTGTTTCTTTTCTGATGAGTTTTCCCCCCCCTTATGTTGGCCCAGGTATTCCTACCTGGGCTAGAGTGCTTCAGTTTGTTGCATGCTGACCTCAGCAGTTCGTTGGCCTGTTTTGTTTGTTTTTTTTCAGAAAAAGGACAGTTTCTCCAACTGGGCCAGCACTTATCATAGTTTCTATATGCCCCCTTATCAGCTGGTTGGTTGGTTGGAAATTGGTTGTTTTAAACCTAACATTTTTTAAAAATTACTTTTGTTCTTGAGTAACTTTCTATGTGATTTGTTTTAATTTAAATAAGTTTAATGGCTTAGCATGTTATAGTTTTCCAGTCACCTGAAGTAGAAGACCAAATAGTACATATGGACTATATCAAAATTAGGAGAGAATTCTACCCCTCTCAGTTAACTGAAAAATATGACAACTCACTAGACTTATTATTTTTTTAAAAAAACCTCAATGAAAACTTACCTACTCAAGAAATAAAATCATATTTCAAAAAAACAATCTGCCAGGGTTCAAACTGGCACCCTTTGTTATGGTAAGTATTATTTTATTAACTCTAATAAAAGGAGTATGAAATTATATTACTACCTGGAAGATGTAATATTTTTAAGCCTCCTGATATGTAGGAATCTCCCTTATATGTAGGAATATCTTCCTGATATAAGAGCCCTGGTGGTGCAGTGGTTAGAATGCAATATTATAGGCAAACTCTGCCCACAGCCTGGAGTTTGACACTGATGGGCTCAAGGTGGACTCAGCCTTCCATCTTTCCAAGGTCAGTAAAATGAGAACCCAGGCTGCTGCAGGCAATATGCTGACATTGTAAACCACCCAGGAAGTGCTTTCTATAAAGCTCTATGGGGTGTTATATAAGTCTATTGCTATTGCTATATGTTTGCAGAATGCTTTAATATATATAAAGAACGAAGCTGAAGCCACCAGCCTGAGGATGACGGATGAGATTTCGTCGAAACATTGCTCTTATACCTTCAATTCTACGTGGGAAAAAACCCAAATGACCAAAGATCTACACACACACACACACACACACACACACACACACACACATGCTTTCCCATCTTTCTCTTCCAAGAAAGCAATAGCCTGTGACTTTCATGTTGGTTTTTTGGATTGCTAACAAAGAATTAAAGGGAGACCGATATAGCTATTTCAAACTTATTTGTTCTCATCAGTCAGCCACACCCTTCTGAGATTCGAACCTGGGTTGATTGCACATTAGGCAATTGTTCTAACCCTTAGGCCACAGGCTCTTTCTTGCTTTGTTAGTTTACACAAATATGAGCTGTCACTGCTGTGACTATTGCCTGTGGATGGCCTTGGGTTAGGCCAAAACAGGAAATAAGATTTGTCCCATGTTTGGGGCCTAGTAAGGTATTCCAAATACTTGACAAACACTTAACACATATCTCCTTTGCTTCTCAGCTAACAAAGCGAGAAAGAGCCAGTGGCCTAAAGGTTAGAACAATTGCCTAAGGTGCAATCGGCCCAGGTTTGAATCTCAGTCTCCCTTTTTAAAGGGAGACTGAGATTCAAACCTGGGCCGATTGCACCTTAGGCAATTGTTCTAACCTTTAGGCCACTGGCTCTTTCTCGCTTTGTTAGCTGAGAAGCAAGGGAGATATGTGTTAAGTGTTTGTCAAGTATATATATATAACAAAGAATTAAAGGGAGACTGAGATTCAAACCTGGGCCGATTGCACCTTAGGCAATTGTTCTAACCTTTAGGCCACTGGCTCTTTCTCGCTTTGTTAGCTGAGAAGCAAGGGAGATATGTGTTAAGTGTTTGTCAAGTATTTGGAATACCTTACTAGGCCCCAAACATGGGACAAATCTTATTTCCTGTTTTGGCCTAACCCAAGGCCATCCACAGGCAATAGTTACAGCAGTGACAGCTCATATTTGTGTAAACTAACAAAGCAAGAAAGAGCCTGTGGCCTAAGGGTTAGAACAATTGCCTAATGTGCAATCAACCCAGGTTCGAATCTCAGAAGGGTGTGGCTGACTGATGAGAACAAATAAGTTTGAAATAGCTATATCGGTCTCCCTTTAATTCTTTGTTAGCAATCCAAAAAACCAACATGAAAGTCACAGGCTATTGCTTTCTTGGAAGAGAAAGATGGGAAAGCATAAGGAAATTGTCCAACGAGATATAGTAGTTTACAATCTAGATTGAATATCTTCAAGTTGTAGCTAGAGTCAGGATAGAATTTTCTTAAAGTAGTTTAAAGTCAAGCCATCAGAAGATAAAAGCAACTAAATGCTAAGTGTGAATAGGACCACTATTTATAAAAAGGTAGGAAATGTTTACTGGGTTGGGAGGGACTTACTCTATTTTGTGTCCTACATGGAGCTACAGAGATGCATGGCGCACACACACACACCAGTTGTCTTCCGGGTGAGGTTCAAGGTTCAAGGTCCTGGTCATGATCTTTAAGTCCTTACATGGCATGGGTCCGGGTTACCTCGGGGACCACCTGCTGCCGGCGTCAACTTCTCTCTGCCCAGTACGTGCCCACAGAGAGGGCCTCCTCAGGGTGCCTCCGGTCAGGGAATGTCGACTGGTGGCCCCCAGGGGGAGGGCCTTCTCTGTGGGCGCTCCGGCATTATGGAACCAACTGCCGGTTGAGCTCCGGATGGCATCAGACCTCCGATCCTTCCGCCGCGGGCTGAAGACCTACTTATTTGAATTAGCTGGACTGGCCTGATGGGGGAATATGGGTTTTTAAATTGGTTTTTTAGTACTTTATTATTGTTGTTTTTTAACTGGGCACTGGTTTAATTTCCTTTTAACTTTTGTATCGTTATTTATATATGCCCTGTGAACCGCCCTGAGTCCCTAGGGAGAAGGGCGGTATAGAAATCAAATAAAACTAAACTAAACTAAACACACTAGAAAGAGTGAAGCTGAGGCATAGTGAGGAATGGGCAAGGAGCTTGGTGAGAAGGATTGTAAATTCTCTTTGTCCAAAAGTCCTCCCTATTTTGAGGAAACGTCCAGACTCTGAATTATTCCTGTGCTACTTCATGGATTGTAATAGGTTTTGTTTTGTTTTGAAGAAGACAGGTGAGGGAAAGAAGGGAGAAAGGTGAATTTTTCTCTGTGCCTTTATTTTGCCTGTTGTGGTTGGTCTGTCACTAGCAGAGTTTTAGTAAGCTCTTAACTTTTGACACTGAGATATTCTAAATGCAGAATTAATATTTCTAAGCAATAGAAATATGAACTTTCTTTCTAGATACAGTATTCAGGAAGCAGGTAGGCCATAACATCCCTCCAGCTGCATAACATTTATAAGCACTGTGTCTGTTTATTCTCCTATCATGAAAAAAAAATCTTTTGCCATTGCTATACAAGAACTGCATAAACAATATGGCTTGGGGGGAGGGTGATTTTTCCATAACAATTGCTTCCAACTTTTAATACAACTACATTTTATTCTCTTTCTTGCACATGTTCAAATATGTTCTGTGCTTTAAATTCAATGTACCAAGGAAATTTTGACATATATTTATAAAGGCAGAAACTATTGCAATGATTGTGAAGACAATATTGCTGTCCAGTCTGTATGAAGCAGAAAACATAAGAGTTTGATCTTCATAAGCAATAATGACCCTCCTGTGCAGCTAGAGATGTGCATTTTAAGAGATAATCAGACAAACTGATTCCATTATAAAAAAGATGCATGGTTTCAATTTTATTTTATTTTTTCACATACATTTTGTCTAATTATTTCTGGCATTTATCACCCTATAGTCAAGATTTTCCAGGAGGGGTGGGGGAGTGGGAGTTTATCGCTATTAAACTGGGAACAAACTGAAGCTGTTCTATAAACCGAAAGCACTAAAATAAAATGAAAGGCATTAAACTAATTAGGAAGAATTACAGTGAAGTCTGTCTCTTTCTTGCTTTTTTGGGGGGGAGAGGAAGATCAACCAATAAAAAATATTATATTTCCCCAGTATTAACTGGATGCTCTTAACAAAATTAATGTTGTCTTTTAATTAATGTGAGGATGAAGACTTATTCTGCTGGTCTTGTAATCCTTTATATGTTGCAAGGTAGTCTGAATGTATAGACTATCTTGCAGAATATTGTCCAAAACAAAGCAGAAACATGGTTTTGACTATGCTGAGCTAACTCCCCAGGTTGTAGAGTGTCTTCATATATGATTTGAAGGCATGATTTCTTTCTCATGTAGAAAAAGATAAACTTGCCTGGATAGAATGCTTAGCTTTAAAATCCTTAGTACTCTCTAAGGTTGTTGTTGTTTTTGTTGTTTGATTGAGGACATTTCATTACCCAACTAGATAATATCATCACTGCTAATAAGTGTGGGGTTTTCTCTTTGGTGGTTTCTTGATTGGGGTATAGTTTTTTGCTTGATTGCTATTTAGTGTTAATCCCTGCTTTTTTAGGTATTAGTTGCTGGAGATAATATATTCTGCTTTTTCTGTTTCCTTCTTATCTTTTTATTGTCTCTTCTGAATGATGTGTAAATGTAGTTTACAGCATCTGTTTTCAGCATTTCATACGGATTGGTGGTACCTGGGCAGGGATTTTAAGTCAACTACCCTCATTCATAGGAAGGCAAGGCTGATTTACTTCATTTTGAAATAAAGTGAAAGTAACATAAATTACTATTTAAAAGCTCATTTCCTAATTTTACTCTCTTAGGATGTACTAGCCCACATCTTCCCCACCACCACACAGGGTTTCCTGAGGTCTTTCTCACATACTATTACAGCATACAATTTTATTTTCATTGATGGCTCTTCTTTGCTGGAAGAGTTTAATACAGATCTAGACTGCAAACTGTCTGGAAAATTGTAACTACATGTAATCTGCTTTTTACAGGTGGCTGGACTAGACATCCTCTCAACATTATAATTCTAGATGTTGAGTTTATTTGATAGTGGGTAAATTTTATTCTTACGTTCTCTGAAGGTATATTATTATTATTTTCATTTATAAAATAAGTAAACTTCAGCTATTGTGAATGTGTGGAAATCTGCATTAATACAGATGGGTTCAAAATAATATACCTGCTCGTTTAGTCTCTCCAAGCCTCTCACAGTCTATCTTAATAGCTATGCATCATTGCTGATCTATCATAAATCCATTCTGATAGGCTTTGGATGAGTTATATAGATCATGTTTTGTTTGAAACTATTGTATGATATGATTTTTTTTCCCAAATGCACACAATCAAAACCATTCTTGTAGATATAGAATATTTATGGGACCCTTTCAATTAATTTATAAAAAAACCCCATAAAAATGCATGCTGGTGAATTGAGTCTTTAGGGATAGCAATTGTATCCTCAGTCATATGCTAAAGGCAATTATTGTTGTTTCTAGCTGTAATAAAAAAAAATAACCAAAACAGATAGAATTGTCTTCATTGAAATTGAGCTGAAACTCCCACTGTGGAAATAATCAGAAAATTAAAAGCTTTGCAATCTTGCAAATAACATTGCAACTTAATATTATTGGAACATAACATTATTATCTCTTTTATAGGAAAAAACAAACATTAAAATGTTTGCAAACAATGCTGTGATCTCCTAGCAGCACCTTCTTAGTTGAGAAAAAGGACAAAAGAAACCTGGGAGGCTGGGAGGAAGAGCACCCCTCGCAATAACTTTCTATAGTTGACCTGGGATTTCTGAGAAATGTACAGCAATGGCGGATTGCATGTGGGATGCTCCGTTGGGTCCACATCTTGTTCACCGAAAGTTGAACTCTACTTTTGTGGTATCTCTGTTGCATCTTACACTTCACTGCCTGTCTGTACGATGTCAGTAACAAATTATATAGCACATATCTGATATGTCACTAAAGATGTACTGTCTTGGGAAGAGCTAGCCAGTAAATAGCAAACATGAACAATGCTGGTGTTTTTCATTACTGTTAGTGTCCCCTTTGCTAATCTGAGCATCGACATCATAGAATTTTAGAAAAACAGAGTGGGTTATTATTATTTTTCTGGCTGGAAAAAGGCAAGGAAACAAAGGCAGGAGGTCAGAGGATGAAAGAAAAGATAGTAGCAATAGCAATGTTACTTAGACTTATATACTGCTTCACAGTGCTTTATAGCTCTCTCTGAGCAGTTTACAGAGTCAGCATATTGCCCCCAGCAATCTGGGCCCTCATTTTACTGACCTTGAAAGGATAGAAGGCTGAATCAACCTTGAGCTGGTGAAGATCAAACTCCTGGCAGTGAGATGAATTAGCCTGCAATACTGCATTCTAACCACTGTGCCACCATGGCACTTGAGGATCTTGGCAGCACCTGGTAAGGAGAGAGAAATCATCTCTTAAAAATGGTTTGACAAAACACATGCCCAACAATGAGATGCCAGGAGAGCATCAATTAGGGTTGCGTCTATTTCACCAGACTCAAGAGAAAGAAAGCAGGTGACAGTGCAGGACTTGGGTGCTTCTCTCTCTCTCCTACTGGGATCTTGAGTTAGAAGGCAGGCACTCTTGGGTAGGCACTCTTGTTATTTTTGTTCCCTGGTGTAGAGCAGGGGAGGAAGTGAAGCTCTGGCCATTTGAAAAGTGACCATTGCCTGAGCTACTTCAACAGATTTTTGCCTATTTTGGGAAGGTGAAGTCTGAATACAGATTTGGTCCATAGAATTCAACATCTAATAAATGGAGTCTGTTAGACCAAATTTTTATTTTACTTTTTTTTGGGGGGGGGTAGTTATCTAAAACTCATAAAGAAAAACACTGGCATCTGCCAGGAGAAAGTATAATAGAAAAAATAAAGCAGATAAGGTTGGATCAAGAAGATACATACCAATCACAATAAATATGATAGATATTATAAACCAATAGAACTGTGTAAAAATTCCAGATTTTCATTGCCCAAATACAAATAATCATAACCCCAAATTCCCTATACACATATGCCCTTTGGACTTTGGTCACCTTTATCAAGATATGATAGATAATATAGCCAGGAGGATTGTTTCAGTTCTTTGCCTGGCCAAAACAATTCTCTTCATAGTTATGCTGAATCTAGTTGAAAGGAACCTGTCAAGGGCTGTGCATTCTTCAATTACACTTCCCCTCATCTTTAAATTAGACTTTGATGATTACTTATAAGCTCTTATGTCCTAAAGCCTACAGTGACATTAAGCAGATGTGATGGAGCAATGACCTATGAGTAACATTAGGATATGACCCATAATATTTTGAGTCTTGAAGAGCTTGAACATTAGCTAGTATTTTCATACCTCCTTGAGAAAAATTAAACAACATGCTACCAATTACATATTATTTTGCAAAACAAAGGAAATCAAGGATGGAGAATAAAGACTGTGGATTATTAGGAGTCATTTTAACAAGACTCACAGGTAGAGATTAGACCTACTCCACTCTATAGATACCTGCAGTTTAAGGTATAATCATTTTTAAGGTTATTTTTACTCCTCCAAAACCTAAAATAGTGGTAGATTCTGATAGGGTGAATTTATCCAGAAATAATCCCACAGAGGGACCGAGAGGTTGAAAAGATGCCAGTGAAAAGGTGCACCAACAAGAGAAGAAATTTCTTTCCAACCATTGTTCAGTATAAAGCATGATTGGAGTGATAAGATCTTATTTTTGGTTTAAGTTTATTCTGTTACTCAGTTTGGTTTCTGGGTAACATCAGACTAGTTTTATCTGGAGGTGTATTCTGAAAGATGGAGATTGAGAATTAGATAAAGAGACGAAGAGATACTATCACAATAGTGAGGAATATAAGAGATCAATGCAAACTCTACATCAATGAAATGTAGATGTTGATTCTGAATCTTTTAACCCTTGGTGCAAAACCTTGATGCTTGTTGATATAAGTTAGTTTAAGACCCTCCATGATTTTGTGGTGGAAGAGCAAGTCAATATGGCACATGTTACTGAATTCTGCTATGTCAATTTTAGTTCATTTTATTCTGATTAAGTTTGAATTATTTATTTTTTAAGAAATGTATCCATTACAGAAAATAATTCTTGCCCCAAAGAACAGATTTAATATATCATATTAAACATATTTCATACATAGCTATGTCAACAGATTTCTTTGGTGGAGTGATGACAGTTATCTCAATTCTACTGTTGGAAAAAATATATATTCCTTACCATGGCTTCACTTCCTTCAGCTTGGACATTAAAGGTAGGCTTCATATCTTTATATTATTTCTAAGAGGCAAATTGCTATCACACTTTTTCACTGAGTTTTGTTTCTTACACTGAGGCAACTTATATGGAGAGAATGCTTTGAGTACTTTATGAGTAGCATTCTACAGAAGGATTCATTGATATCTTCATCAAGTCTTTAAAAGATAATGGCCTACTTCTTTCTTACACAAGGTTTAATTCCTTGCATTCTGGGAAACCCTCTACTAAGCTAGCATCATCAAGAAACGAGGTAGCTTAAGTGTACACTCAACAGGCAGCTCCAAAAAAATCCAGGCAGTTTCCTGTCAAGTAGTACAACCTTTTAAAAAGCAAAACATTGTAGGCCTGAAGATAAGCCTTTCTTCTCTAGTATATGGTCCCTCATTTGATGCTTGTCATGCATTAGGCAGCACTTGAAAGCAGGTGGTGGGTCCTTTATTCTTCTTAAATTAACCTGGTCCAGGAAAAGCTATTCGTGGAAGCACTGACTCACCATTTGCAAGCTTTTGCATATCTGAATCAGGTTCAATTAATCTAGAAGACCTGAACTTGACATGCCCATCCCTTTCTGTTTCTGTTTCTGTTTCTGTGTTTTGGTTATGTCTTGAAGCCAAGGCCATGAACAATTAAAGATATGATGAGTTGTCAAACTCTCACAATGAACTATACTGAACATAAGTCCATGCCTATGAGATGGAAATAGTAGAATTGGGTTATTTTTCTCTAACAGGATTGTATCTGCTGGATGTCATCTATCAATATCACAACTATTTTACTGGCCAGACTCTACTATTAGTATAGTGTCTTTACCAGAAAAGCCCAAATATTTTTAATCAATTTTTTATTTTATTCAAAACATTAAACTACAAATTCCAAAAAAGGGAAAAAATACAAAAACAAAACAAAGCTAAACAAGATTGCACCCAAAAAAGTCCATAAAAACCAAACCAAAACAGACATATACATAAATTGTCCCCCCCAGCTGATTATTGATACATGTATTTCAAAGATACTAACTCTTTCTCCCTCGTGAAGCAGGCACATAATTTATAAATTTCTCCAACACTGTTTACCCAACCCCCTTAACCTGACATATATCTACTATATGAAAACACAGTTAACAGGTAAAACCAAGAGCTAAATTAAACTTCAAAACCTTCTGTAACAACCTTTTTCTTGTATTTCACTCATAGAAAGTCCACAGTGGCTTCTGGTCTACCATAAATCACCACAATCATTGTCTTTGGTCCATCTAGGATTAAATATCCCTGACTGATTCTTAATAATAAGGTTTTTCCTTAAGATATTAATCAGAATGTTTTATAACAGTTGGATTTTATTTCCCCAAATCATAAGCTTCTATTGTATCTATCTCCACAGCATTTGTAGAAAAGTCCAAAGTTTTATGTATTCCTAGAAAATACCTCCAGTTTATAGGTGCATCTATGAGCATCACTGCTGTTTATGTCCAGTCGCAATAGTTTACAGGCTGTTGGCAAAAGTCATCAATTTTTCTTTGGGGGTTATCAGCAATATGAAAGAGACACCCATCTAGCAATAGCAATAGCCCTTAGACTTATATACCACTTCACGGTGCTTTACAGCACTCTCTAAGTAGTTTACAAAGTCAGCATATTGCCCCCAACAATCTCGGTCCTCATTTTACTGACCTTGGAAGGATGGAAGGCTGAGTCAAACTTGAGCCAGTCAGGATCGAACTCCTGGCTGTGGACAGAATTAGCCTGCAATACTGCATTCTAACCACTGTGTTCCCATGACTCATCTACTCTGCAAAGCCCTGCTAACTGCACCAAAATATAATCTTTGTTTGTAGAGAAGTTAACTGTGCAGGTAAAATCAAACAGCTGTAAGAATTCCTGGATGGTACACTCTTTTATCTCATTTGAATATGAGATATGAAAAGGCATTGGTGGCTCCTGAAGATTATTTGTTCTGAAGACTGAAATCATATAAACTTTTTCCCATGTCATCATCTTAAGAGATGTTAAAAACAGGTTATCAAATCCTGTTATGCTTCAAGAATTTTGTATTCCTTTGTTTTCAAAAACATACATATACACAACAACCTGAAGGCTTGAGTCTAAACATTAAATAAAAGCAGTGGCTCCTCTTTTCTAAGCACTTTTGATGCATTTCAAAGAGGCTGTTAACAGGATGAGGGGTATTTTCAGAATTGTCCTCAATCCCAAATCCATATGCTACTTAGACCAGGTTGTCAAACTGGCGGCCTGTGCGCCGGGTGCATCATGCGCAGGCCACGCCCACCCAGCTCCACAAAGGCAAACAATGTTGTGATGTCACAATACGTCACGTGAAGTGATTGAGTTTGACATCCATGCCTTAGACTGATCCACCTATCCTTAATATGTCTAAAATGAGGAAATAAAAAACAAATGTATAATATTCCTGAATATTTAGCCGGTGCAACAAATGGCTATTTTTGTGGTCACATGTCATTATCATTAAGGTCAAGAAATGGCATATAGGCTATAAGAAATGTCAAGCCCTATAGGTTTTTTTAAAAAAATCTACATTAAATGTTCAAATTGGATACCATTATCATTTTCTTCTAAAAATTCCTTACACATTTGATGCATTATTTTGAACATCTCTAGGTACAGTAGTATTTTTTAAAAGGGATAGGCTTATGGGACCTGTGATACACTCTGTGTATGCATGGATGGATGTGTGTGTGTGTGTTAAGCATGCATATGTGCACCAGTACTTTCAAGATGTTAGCACAATGGGTTACCAATGTATGCTAGAGGATCAATTTGTTCATGAAATAGCCTTTCCCTAAAAACCCAAATGTCATGTGCTTTTTAGAAAAAAATAAAATAAAGTAGCTTAAAGATACAACAAATTCAATGCTTGCCCTATTGGTGCCCTTTCACCCCTTTCCCATACACATGCAAACAAACATACACACTTTTTAATGCAATAGGTAAGACATAACATCAAGGCAGTTAGGGAATAAGCAAATGAGTCTCGTTGAAACAAATATTTGTATTTTGAATAAGGGTGAGCAAATCAGTTACTTTCAGTATCAGTCACTTTCTCATAAGTTTGTCCCCTTTTCCAAAACGTTGCGCAAAGATATGTATGTTTCTTCAAATCTGTACACTTGTATGTTCATTTTCCCTAGCAAAAACACCTCGGTATGTAATTTGGGGTATCCTGTTTGATGATGGGTCTTTTGTACATACATGCCCCTTCTCCCCCCCCCCAATTTTGGTATCTGTTAATATTCTCTACATTTTCTCTAAGCTGTCACTTGCATTAAACAATTTAGAAAAGTACATATACAAGCTTGGAAATAGGTTTGGAGAATATAAATTGGGTACCTTCACATTATGGTGCAAACTGATCAAGTTTTTAATGTTGAGAGCTCTGAAAGAAATAATGCCTTGTTAAGAAACCCGGAGGTAGCAAAGGCGACAAGGATGCCTATTGCCAGGGAACAGGCATAGCGGGGAATATGCAAGACACTTAATGTTAGCTTCTGTGTAAAGGAAAACGACAGGAAGAAGAGGAGGTGGAGTTAGACTTGGCAAGTTCTGTGAGGATTGCCAATGTGTGTGGCTGGCTGTGACAAGAATGAACCATCTTGCTGGCACCTTTTCTGTCAGGGAAGGCAATACAAGCCAATATAAAGTGGATTAAGAGGATTGAAAGAACAAAATAGAGAAACAAGCTGTTCTTTAAAAAAAAACAATATAGGGAAAGAGAGTGAAATATATATCGTTTAAACTATGGGCCTCTATTTTTTTAAAGGAACAGAGGACAACATGATCTATCAAATACTATGTCTGTTTCATAGTTAGCCCTGGTTATTTTTCCTAGGCATTAGTTCCACATGCACAGTAGTACAATGGAGAATCATTTCCACTGCTAGAATGGAAAAGGATTTATTTTGTTATATAGGTATATATGCTTACTCAGTTTTATGCATGTCTTCAAAACATGTTTACTTACAGGAAACCATGGGAAAGTTCCTTTACATTGCTACTTGCCTAGAGCAAATTTATGTGCTTAGAAATAAATCCCATTCTCCACAGTAAAAAAAAAATACAAAACTTTCTGACTAAATCTGCATATGCTTATAGCTTTAATATAAAGTGGAATATTAGATTAACATAGTTGACCATTTACCAAGTTATAATATACAATGCTATACTTTGTTGTTGTTAGCTGCGAAGTCGTGTCCGACCCATCGCAACCCTATGGACAACGTTCCTCCAGGCCTTCCTGTCCTCTACCATCTTCTGGAGTCCATTTAGGCTCTTTTAAGAATTTGCATAGCTCAGCTGGAATACTGTCACCTCCACTAGCTTTGTTGTTGCTCAGATTTCCTAAGGCCCACTTCACTTCACATTCTAGGATGTCTGGCTTGGGGTCAGTGACCAGCCAATCATGGTTATCTGGGACATTAAGCTCATTCACCTCCACTAGCTTTGTTGTTGCTCAGCTTTTTTAAGGCCCACTTCACTTCACATTCTAGGATGTCTGGCTTGAGGTCAGTGACCACCTCATTGTGATTATTAGGGATGTTAAGCTCATTCTTGTATAGTTCTTCTGTGTAATTTTGCCACCTCTTCTTAATCTCTTCTGCCTATGTTAGGTCCCTGCCATTTTGGTCCTTTATCATGCCCATTTTTGCATGAAACGTTCCCTACATCTCTCCAATTTTCTTGTAAAGATCTCTGGTCCTCCCTATTCTATTGTTTTCTTCTATTTCTTTGCACTGTTCATTTAAGAAGGCATTCTTATCTCTTCTAGCTATTCTCTGGAATTCTGCATTCAATTGGGCATATCTTTCTTTTTCTCCCTTGCCTTTCGCTTCCCTCCTTTCCTCAGCTACAGTATTTGCATAGCTTCCTCAGACAACCATTTTGCTTTCTTGCATTTCTTTTTCTTTGGGATGGTTTTGGTTGCTACCTGTTGTACCATGTTGCGAACCTCTGTCCATATTTCTTCAGGCACTCTGTCTATCAGATCTAATTCCTTAAATCTATTTGTCACCTCTACTGTATATTCGTCAGGGACATGATTTAGTTCATACCTGAGTGGCCTAGTGCTTTTTCCTACTTTCTTCAGTTTAAGCCTAAACTTTGCAACGAGAAGCTCATGGTCTGAGCCACAGTCAGCTCCTGGTCTTGTTTTTACTGACTGTATAGAGCTTCTCCATCTTTGGCTGCAGAGCATATAGTCAATCTGATTTCTGTGTTGACCGTCTGGTGATGTCCATGTGTAGAGCCATCTCTTGGGTTGTTGGAAAAGAGTGTTTGCTATGACCATCATATTCTCTTGACAAAATTCTATCAGCCTGTGCCCTGCTTCATTTTGTACTCCAAGGCCAAACTTGCCTGTTATTCTGGTTATCTTTTGGTTTCCTACTTTAGCATTCCAATCCCCCATGATGATAAGGACATCATTTTTTGGTGTTAATTGTATAAGGTGCTGTAGGGCTTCATAGAACCAGTCAATTTCATCCTCTTCAGCACTGGTGTTTGGGGCATAGACTTGGACCACTGTGATATTGAATGGTTTGCTTTGGATTCGAACTGAGATCATTCTGTCATTTTGAGGATTGTATCCTAGTATTGGATTTCTTATTCTTTTATTGACTATGAAGGCTACTCTATTTCTTCTGAGGGATTCTTGCCTGCAGTAGTATAGCTGATGGTCATCTGAATTAAATTCACCCATTCCTGTCCATTTTAGTTCGCTGATACCTAAGATGTCGATGTCCAGTCTTGTCATATTTTGTTTGACCACGTCCAGCTTTCCTTGATTCATGGATCTTACCTTCCAGGTTCCTATGGAGAAAAAATCTTTACAGCATCGGACTTTCCTTTCACCACCAGACACATCCACAGCTGAGCGTCCTTTCGGCTTTGGCCCAGTCGCTTCATTCTTTCTGGCACTACTAGTACTAGCCCTCTGCTCTTCCCCAGTAGCATATTGGACGCCTTCCGACCTGAGGGGCTCATCTTCCAGCATCATATCATTTTGCCTTTTGGTACTGTCCATAGGGTTTTCATGGCAAAGATACTGGAGTGGGTTGCCATTTCCTTCTCCAATGGATCATGTTTTGTGAGAACTCTCTGCTATAACCTTTCCGTCTTGGGTGGCCCTGCACGGCATAGCTCATAGCTTCATTGAATTACGCAAGCCCCTTCGCCACAACAAGGCAGCAATCCATGAAGGGGAATGGTATACTACATATGTGCAAATAAGCACTCAGTAATCCAATTGTCTTTAAGAATTTCCTTAGATCAAACAGGATAAATAAAATGAAATATAAAATAACAACAACAACAACCACTATAACCTGCAATGACAATGTGCAAGATCATAGCTATTTTGGAAAATACCTTTTCTACAGTTTGAATTTTAAGGTGTTTTTCATAGTAAATATAGAGTAACACAAGAAAAAATAGTGAACTCATCAATTACATTTTGAAATTTAATGAGAAAGATATATGAAACCCAGATAAGTGTAAAAATAATCATGATGACAGGTTAAAAAAAACCATTACAGAAATGGTAAAGTAGTAAAAAAGGCTATGCTACCTTTTAAAAATTGAAGAAAGAGGACCTATTGAAGCTAATTAATCATACTTTTATTTATTTTTTTAAAAATATCTGTACATGGTGGGGGCAGGTTGTTTTAGTCTCCAGTGGGTTGGAATTTCAGCAGGGGGGGCAGAATTGAATTTATTTGGCCCTTCAGGGAAAGGGGGTAAGTTTATAAACCTCAGTGAAAAGGAACTATTCCTTAAAAAAAACTACTTCAAATTGTTCCTTTTCTACTGTATTTCAGCCAGCTGACCTTGAGGGATTCAAAGATGTTGTGGAAAGACTGTGATCTCAAATGAATTTGAATTTTGAACTGAGAAGTGCACTCTTGTATTTTTGTTCCTATGTTGTATATGAAATGAATGAGGGGAGGAATGATCCAAATAAAGAGAATGATTTTTTTTTCAAACATTTTAAGTAAATTTACTAATAAAAATGATCTAAAGTACAAATTCTTCTCGTGGCAGGAAGCAGGAGAAATAAGGTTTTTATATCCTTCTAATATGGGCAAGTATTGTTGACCTGTTTATTTGTTTATGTATTTATTTTAAACAATTCTTTCATTATGCATGAAGACTAAATAAAAATGATAACGAGTGTGCATGCGAACATGATATACATGGAGAGGAAGCCTTCAGGATCAACTAAAAGATAAAGTAGATATTTTACAGTGGGTTTATGTACCTAAAAGCACATATACCGTATTATCTATACCTCTGAATGGCTTCTGCACATTATAGTACATTAAGCTTTCAGTGATTGGATACTTATTAGCTACCCAAGTCTTTATTGTTCTGGGGCTGTGCTTCTACCATTTGGCATTCAGCACTTTGCATAATGAATAAATTATAGTTGCGAGAACGGACATCACCATATGGGGGTAATTTGTACTTTGACAGAAGGAGAGGGCTCCTGAACTGGTCCTAAAGGAAAGCTCAACAATCTTCAAAAATCCCTCTAATTTTTTCCCATTATTTACTTTCAAAAGGACTTCTGCATTCCCAGTATATGCTGATAGGAGCTTTTGAATAGCAGCAAGCTGGGGACCATGCATAAAAGTACTAATTTTAATTGCAGGGTTTCTTAGATGCAGATGAGACGGTAGAGGCTGATTAACACCTTCACTGCTAGGGGTATTTTATAACCACCACATGCTACTGGAAGTTGAGGATTAGCTAAACTATTTTAAGCTTAAATAAGTGAACAATTTCATCAGACCATATGAAGGAGTTTTTAAAAGGGAGGTTTGAGGAGGGCAGCATTGTTTAGAATGTTGTCAGCTCTTTAATTCTTATCTTCTCATGTGATACTCAGGCTTAAAAGCCAGAATTAGTTAAGAATAGTAACATATACATGACAATTGACCAAAGTTGCTGAAAGACTGATCAACCTCTCCTGCCAACTCCCCTAAAAGCCTCTGGGGATTATTTTAAATCATGATGCTGTGGTGTTCCCAGGAATACTATGTCTGAGGAATAGAGTGGATTATTAATATGTGTGTGTTGTGTGTGGATAGAGAGAGCAAGGGAGAGAGGAAAAAAGGAAAAAGGGGAAAAGATGGACATGGACATCTTTGCATACACTGTTTTTAAAATTAGATGGCTATTCTGAAAATTGACTGAAAACAATAATCCACCTTATCCAAGACTCTCTGAAGCTGTTGGGCAACCACCTTCTCAACCACCTTACCCATCCATTTCCTCTGGCCCAACAAGTTCAAATCATTCCAAGACTCCTCTCCAGGCATCTCCTCTGAGCCCTCTCTGGCCAGCATCCAATTGAGAGTGAAGTCAAACAACTTATTGTGAGAGATACTGAACTAATTCTTTTGCATGCCCCGTGTGTGTGTGTGTGTGTGTGTGTGTGTGTGTGTGTGTGTGAGAGAGAGAGAGAGAGAGAGAGAGAGAGAGAGACAGAGAGAGAGAGAGAGTTCTTTCTAAGGAGGCACATGTTATCCAAAACCGAGCTGCATGACTGCTATCTGTAGACACTAAGGGCAGAGAAATATTGACACTTTGACATTACCACCACAAGTACAACTTAATACCAGCTGTAAACTATGTCCAGTTGAGTTAATCTTTTATAGAATGCTAGTAATGCTCTAGATGCCTCTTCTCTTGTTTCAGCTCCCTTAATTCCTCCCTTAATTCCTCCATGAACCATGATGGGATTCATGAAAGGAAAGAGGTCACATAGGTGTGATCCATTCCAAATCTTTAGCTTCCCTCTTATTCTAAACTGTGAAAAAGGCTTCAGATGGACCATGCAGAAGACCAGCAGGAACAACCCCCAACTCCCTCTGAAAACCATCTGGGTCCCTCAGTCATTGGGAATGGACTAATTTCATGGGTCCAGCCTACCTGCAGCAGATGGTGGTATCAGAGAATCCCATGGTAACCAGGGCATGATCTGATCATGGCAATGGAGACACCAGAAGCTTCCCCTGTTTCAGATAGACTTTCAAATAGTCACTGCTCTGCTAGAAAATGGTATCTGAGGTGTAATCCGTGTCAGTCTCTGGATGACTCGAAGTATATTTGTGGCCATCCTGATGGCCATGATTTCCTGACTTGCCACAAACTCTATTCCCAGAGAAGGCAGAAGACCATAAGTCTGAGGAACTCCATTGCCAACCTTGAGATGGAGTTAAAGAGCTCAGGCAGGGAGGATGCTATATAGCAGGGAGGCTGGTACAAAACCAGTCACAACTGTTCCCTAGAGCCCAGCTTAGTGAACTGGGCCTCACTGAAATCCATAAATGACTCCCAGATGACAATTGCCACAATGTTACCTTTACCTGAGGTCTTGGCTGATGTCATACCCCAAATCCAGCTGGGCAATTGCAGATGCAGGATATTTTATTGTAGCCTGACATAGCATTTAAAAGGAGCATCCAAAAGCTGAATAATTAAACAATAATCATTTCCTACTCACACTGAAAGTGAAGAAGAACTAAAGAGCCTCTTGTTGCAGGTGAAGAAGGAGAGTGCAAAACTTGGGTTGAAACTTAACATTAAGAAAACCAAGATCATGGCATCTGGCCCTCTCAATTCCTGGCAAATAGATGGGGAAGAAATGGAGGTAGTGACAGATTTTATTTTCCTGGGCTCCAAGATCACTGCAGATGGGGACTGTAGCCAAGAAATTAAAAGACGTTTGCTCCTGGGGAGGAAAGCCATGGCAAATCTAGACAGCACACTAAAAAGCAGAGACATCACCCTGTCAACAAAAGTGCGTATAGTCAAGGCTATGGTCTTTCCAGTTGCAATGTATGGTAGTGAAAGTTGGACCATAAGAAAGGCTGAGCGCCAAAGAATTGAGGCCTTTGAACTGTGGTGCTGGAGAAGACTCCTGCGAGTCCCTTGGACTGCAAGGCGATCAAACCGGTCAGTCCTAGAGGAGATCAACCCTGACTGCTCTTTAGAAGGCCAGATCCTGAAGTTGAAACTCAAATACTTTGGCCACCTAATGAGGAGGAAGGACTCACTGGAGAAAAGCCTAATGCTGGGGAAGATCGAGGGCAATAGAAGAAGGGGACGACAGAGAATGAGGTGGCTGGATGGAGTCACTGAAGCAGTAGGCGTGAGCTTAAATGGACTCCAGAAGATGGTAGAGGACAGGAAGGCCTGGAGGAATGTTGTCCATAGGGTCGCGATGGGTCGGACACGACTTCGCAGCTAACAACAACAACAACTCACACTGAGTGTTATGGAATGTGAAATAGTTACCATAGGTAGGCACATCCTTGCAACAACCTCCTATGAGATAACAAAGTGTATCTAAGGATTCTTAGACCTAAAATATTCACAGTTGCTGTCCTACTGTTTTGGTTAATACCTATTAATGTTTTAATAACTGTTATCTGCTGCCCTTTCTTAAGAAATATTGCTTCTTTTCAAGGCAAACATTTATCTGAAAGAATATCACACATTGCAGGAACACCACTCCATGGACCTAAAAATAAAAATAAAAAATAAAAACCCCCGAAACCCTACATAGATATCAATTCAAAAACATTTTTAGGCCAGGACTGAATTCATCTGTGAGTAGGTGGAAATTTGTTAAAAAGATCTCAGCGGGTTTTATCATCATTTATCCTCTCTTTGTTATCAGAAAAGACTGGAAATGAATGATGGTGTCTTGCAGACATTACTTATCAGCATCCTCTGGTTGCTTTTCATGATGGATGAAACTGGGCTACTTGCACTACACTCTGATATCTATATATAAATAAAATATAGTGTTATTATAGTTAAATATATTGTATCTTTCAGTCTGTTTTGAGTAATGACAAGTCTTTAGTTTTCTCGGCAACATTTTTGGAAATGGTTTGCCACTGCTTTCTTCCTAGGCCTGTAAAAGAGTGATTAGCCAAAGTTCCCCCACTGACTTCCATGTTTAAGACAAGACTAGACCTTGGTGTCTATCCCTCCTGGTCCAGTTCCTTAGCTACTAAACCAGACGAGCTCTCAGTAATTATACAGTATATTATTTTTTCAGATAAATCATATGGTTTTTAAGTAGTTGATAGCTGAAATGACACTGAAATCATTGCACCCCCTGAAGCTGAGCCAAGCTATAAATGTGAGTGCTCTGCATCTCTGAGACAAGTGAAGCCAAGTGTTCCTATGGAGTATCCTTGGAGAAGAAGCTGAGCTGGTAAAGGCAAATCTGGAGGGTCTCTCAAGCATGTTAAAAAGATACCAGAAGTAAATCTTACAGAATATAAAACAAAATTCAGGAAAAATCTATTAAGATACAAGTTTTGAACTTTTTTTTTAATCCGATAAAGGTGGACTGCAATATTTCCTTCAGTGGCAGGGTTCACATTGCTTTTCAAGCTACAAGTTGCTAAATCATAATTTGTTGAAATACAAACTACAAATACAAAATGAAAAGTGCAACTAAACAAGGAATGCAGAATATAATGGTTGATTCATATGACATCCTAAGTCATTAATTAAAAATTGTGTTTTGGTTTAACGCAATGTGAATACAGTCAATGAAGACAGATTCTACGTGCAGTATTTCTAATGGCTAATAGTGATAAAAGGAACAAAATATAAACAAGGTAATGAATTGGACCTGAAAATGAAACCAAATCCAATGAGGTTAATGAAGATATATAGACACAACATCTTACCAGAACCTCATCTGGATTGTTGTTCTGGCAGCTATGATTGGTTTTAATCTATTTTTTTTAAATGAAAGTAGTCCTAGCTACAATGAATTGCAGCAATGTTCTCATTTTTGCATCAACTGCCAAAACTGGAGATTTACATATGACTTTTTAACTGATGAGTGCAATTCCTAAATATTATATTCAAATTATAAGTAACGTTGTAGTTTTAGCTAAACACAAACAATATGTTGCACATGCACTAATTATCAGAATTGGACATTTAAATGAAAGGAGTTGAAATTTAGAGTAAGTATAGGTGGCACATTTTCATTTTTTAACATCAAAAAAGTCAAAGATACACTAATTTTCTAGACAGGCTAATATCTAACACCTAAAAAGAGACTACATTCCCCCCCCCCAAAAAAAAAGAAAAAAGAAAAAAAGAAACAGTTTGAAATGTTTGCTTGAATAAATTGTAAAACAAAGGAAAGGGAAAGTGTAAATGTTGTTTTAAGTAACTTTTTTTCTGTTTTCTTTCTTACTTTTTGGGGGGTTTGTGTGTGAAAGTAAATTTATGTTCTGTTGATTGGTACTTTGGTATTTGGCAAGACTATAAATAGAACTTCTGTGTTAGACATGACCAGGGGGAGAATATAACATAAATAAAATATTAACCTAATTAAGGACTATTTTCTTCTTACTTAAGGAACATTTTAAGATCTTACACATCAGTGCAAAAAAATCCTTAAAATAGCTATTTTTGAAGAAAGGGAGAAATGCTGAGATTTTCAGAACAGAAAAATCACGCTTCTTGTGATCTGTTGAATGCCAGAAACATTACGGAAAGACTGAATATATTGGCTTCTTTGTGAATATTGTTTTTATATATCAGCAAGTTGCTTGTGTATTACTATACATGTAGAAAGCCCTAGAGTTATTAATATTGCTAAAACAAAGCAAGATATAAAGGCCTGACCATTCCCGGGAATCCAAACCAATCACATCTGCAACAAGTCACAATAATACCAAAATGGTAACACACTTATGACAATTGCATTATAGAAATGCCTCAGCTATAGAGTTTCATCTTGACATTTGATCCAAGGACATAAGTCATGGAATTTTCAACACAATAGACCTTTCATCTCTCTTGAAATGCCCATGATCCCATTTAAGCCACCCAGTCTTTTCTCAAAGAAAGTCAGCATTTCTATAATAATATTAAAATAACTTTAGACTGACAGTGTTCATCTATTGGTCAAAGTGAGATACCCTGGTATATTCAGTCCCATTACCTCAAACACACTTTGATGATCACACACTCATGATGATTTTTCATAGGGAACAATTCATAGAGCTGATTTGATATCATATAAACAGCCTTGAATGTAAAGTATGAGATCTTATCTTAATTCTGCACAACCACCTTCTGCCCATCACTAACATCTCTTTATCAGAATTTCCTATCTGTATCTATTCTGGGGAACTCTAAAGATATGAATGTCCTCTATTAAGCAAACATATAAGGCCCAAACTAGAAAAAGGGCTGTATGAATGTGCATGGCCTTGTCAATTACATTGAACTGACACACAATTTCCAGTCAATCAATGTTCATTTACATTTCCCTTTAAAGAAAACAGTCTATTTTGTTACTAGAAAAGATCAATCCATGGGTATTAGGGGCATTTTCAATGGAGTAAAAGAGGCAAGTGAATGTGCTTCATTTTTCATGTTATCATTCTGCAAATGTTGTGAATGATGTATAATTTACATTATTTCTGCAATGATTTTATGAAGCATGTGATATACTGGCTTATACTGATATACTGATGACTTACATTGGTTGCCTATGATGGATACAGTCAAGTACTACTCTCTGGGAAGACTCACATATATTCATGCTCCAACACTGTCATTTGAATTTCATAACCCATTTTCAATATATACCTTTACTTCTGCCCTATCTTAAACAACAATTATCAAGTTCCTTTAAAACATGGTTAAATTCTTCATATACAATTATTTCCTTTTTTATGGTGACAGGGAAATCATGAATAGTTCTTTTTAAAGATTTTTTAATGCAGAACATGATGTGCTTTCTAAAAATGAAAATATCTAAAAGTGACACAAATGATGATTCCATTGCAATTAGATTAAATTTAACAAAAAGTGATTTTTAAAAATCAACCAAAAGAGAAAAATAAGAACATAATTTACATCCTGCCATAATACCTTTAATAACATCAAATAACAACAACTGCTTATTCCAGGTCCTTAAAAGACTTGATGGATATAAATGGAAGACCTAGTCTAAACATCTGGTTGATTGTGCAATGAAACATAAGAAAGAAAAATAATAATAAAGCCAGAATTGAGAAGATAGCAACAGACAACAAATATTGTTTCAGCAAAGAAGTTGAAGAAACAGTGGACCACCTATTAGCAGCTGAAAGATCTCACAGACTGACTATAAACAAAAGCATTACAAAGTAGCAACAATAGTCCTCTGGAAGATCTTCAAGAAGTGTCATTTGCCTTCATACAAGGTAGGCCTAGGAGGACCACAACATTTTCTAAGAAATAGAAAATGAACAAGCCAAAGTGCTCTGAGATTTTAAAATTCAAACAGACAAGTACCTGCCACATAACACACCAGATTTAACAACTATTGATAAAAGAAAAACAAAGAAGTTTGGATAGTGGATGTGGCAGTACTTGGAGAGAACAGAAGAGAAGAGGAAGAATTGGAGAAAATTCACAAAATACAAAGATCTGAAAACAGAAGTAGAATGACTATGGCAAGAAATAAAGATGGTACCAATAATGATAGGCACCTTGGGTGCAATCCCAAAACATCTGGAGCACCATTTGAACATCATTGTCAAAGACAAAATCATAATCATTTAATTGGAAAAGACAGCTTTACTTGGAACAGCTTGCATCTGACAACTATACTTTAAACACATCAGACAATAACATCTACCTATCCCAAGTCCAGCTTTTCTTGGCATAGCTTACATTCTGTATTGATACCTTTGACACCATATAACCTCTTGTATAATACCTTTTAAATCTGGTTTATGATAACAATCTTAAAAATAACTTCTGAGTGCATTGTTTCCAAATATCCTTGAATTCATTCAGAATTAGAACATTTTCCCCCATTTTGTATTAGTGGGTCACTTCTCCTTTAATTACAAGCTAATTCTTTCTGATTCCTTCTGTCCACCCTTCAGAGGCCCCATTACATCATTTCTCACTAATCAACAGCATTTTCTAAGCGAAATTTTCTTATGCCTAATTTCAAAATCTTCATATATTATTTATATAATTCTAAACAACAACATTTTACCACAGGAAAGATCCTTGTAATTTATTTCAAAGTCTTATTTCCAATCCATCTGGTTCCTTAGTCCATTTATAACTTATAACATCCTTGACTTGCATAAAACTTCTTTTGCTAAGGATTGAAGGAGATATATCCAGTGTAATGGAGCTTGCCATTCTGAAAGTTCCTAATATAAAAAAGCAATTAAGAAGCAGTTTTCAGAAATGATTAAGAAAGGAAATATGCAAACATTGTATCTATAAATGTGCCAACCATTACTTGAGCAAAGATGATGATCCCTCAGCCCCCAGAGCTCTAAAATCATCCCAAGACAGCTATCTTACAGCTCTAAATAAATAAATAAATAAATAAACCTTTATTGTCAAAGTACAACATGTGTACATTGAGATTAGCTGAGCCTCCCCCCCCTGCTCTCTCCCCCCAACACACAGTGACAACAAACCCTCCATCCCACCACACTATGTGAACCAACTACACCACACACCGGCCTCCCAAGTCAATTCTGCATAAGATTATGTCCCATTTAAAAGCCTAACAGCCCACGGATAAAAGCTATTTTTCAGCCTGTTGGTACGGCTGGCTATATTCCTATATCTCCTACCGGATGGTAGGAGAGTAAAGAGATACCGTCCAGGGTGTGAGTCATCCCTGAGAATCTTCCTCACTCTTCCAAGGCAACGAGCCCTAGCGATGTCATCCAGTGGTGTCAGGGAACAGCCCACAATGTCTTGTGCTGTGCTCACTATCCTCTGTAATACTTTCCTATCCGTGGCTGTCAGACCAGCATACCAAACCACAATACCATACGAGAGGACGCTCTCTATAGTAGACCGGTAAAAGAGGGTCATTAGCTGTTGTTCTACCCTGTTCTTCCACAAGACCCTAAGAAAGTGAAGCCTCTGTTGGGCCTTTCTAGCCACCTGAGTTGTGTTAACTTTCCAGGTCAGATCTTCACAGAGGTAGACTCCCAGAAATTTAAAGGAGGAAACTCTCTCTACACAGTTCTCTCCGATGTAAAGTGGGGCAGGTTCCTCCTTTTTTCTCCGGAAGTCTAACACCATCTCTTTCGTCTTGCCGATGTTTAGGTGCAAGTTGTTGTTACTACACCATATGGATAGTTTTTGTACCTCCGCCCTATATGCTGTCTCATCCCCACCTGTAATAAGACCCACCACAGTTGTATCATCTGCGAACTTGATTATCGCAGTGGATGGGTCAGATGATACACAATCATAAGTGTATAAAGAGTACAGGTAGGGGCTAAGCACACAGCCCTGTGGCGTGCCGGTGCAAAACTTCAGGGGGGTGGACAAAGCAGAGCCGACCCTCACTGTTTGTAACCGATCCCTAAGAAAGTCTTGAATCCAATCGCAGATGGCGGGGGAGAATTTCAAGTCAGTCAGCTTCTCGATGAGAATGCTCGGCAAAATGGTGTTGAAAGCCGAGCTGTAGTCAACAAAAAGCATCCTGACGCAACTTCCAGGCTTCTGGAGATGACTTGCTACAGCCCCCAGAGCTCTAAAATCTTCCCAAGACAGCTATCTTACAGCTCTACCCCCAAAATAAGCCCTAGCTTGATTTTTTGGGGGTGGGCCTAATATAAGCCCTACCCCCAAAATAAGCCCTAGTTTGGGGGCGAGGCCCATATCTAAAAATGAAGCTAGGGCAGGGGTGGAGCTGCCCGTGTACCCACTTACCTGTCAGCCAGGCCTCTCCTCGCTGGCCCAATTCCTCTGCAGCATATTCTGCAGCCAGGCCTGCATTTCTCACTCACAGGCCTTTCTGGAAGGCCACTGCAGCTGAGAACTGAGCTATGGATTCAATTTATAGCTCCATTCTGCAAGACCTCTGCAGCCGAGATGGAGTCAATCCATAGCTCGGTACTCAGCTGAATAAGTCTTTGTGAAAGGCCTGACTGCAAAATGCAGCTGCAGACTGAAGCTGCTCCTTCAGCTGCAGAAGAAGTGGACCGGCTGTGTGGGGCTGTAGGTGCCAGAGGTGAGTATAAAAGACATTCCCTGAAAATAAGACCTGTGCCTCTTTTGGAGGCAAAAAATAAAGTAAAACCCAATAGCTATTACTTACTAAGGTTATGAAGATTTATAAAACGAAAATACAAAGGCAAAAGCTGTGTTAAATCCTGCTCAATCTCTGGTAGTCCTCCATGTGACTTTCTTTGCAACAATATGGAGATGGCTACTATTGCTTCCTTCTATTATTTTAACATCCCAATCTATCCTATAACTCACCCAAATACTATCCACCTGTACCAGATCCAGCCAGGACAGTTAGGTCCTGCCATCTGCTAGCATATACAGGGAGTGCAGAATTATTAGGCAAATGAGTATTTTGACCACATCATCCTCTTTATGCATGTTGTCTTACTCCAAGCTGTATAGGCTCGAAAGCCTACTACCAATTAAGCATATTAGGTGATGTGCATCTCTGTAATGAGAAGGGGTGTGGTCTAATGACATCAACACCCTGTATCAGGTGTGCATAATTATTAGGCAACTTCCTTTCCTTTGGCAAAATGGGTCAAAAGAAGGACTTGACAGGCTCAGAAAAGTCAAAAATAGTGAGATATCTTGCAGAGGGATGCAGCACTCTTAAAATTGCAAAGCTTCTGAAGCGTGATCATCGAACAATCAAGCGTTTCATTCAAAATAGTCAACAGGGTCGCAAGAAGCGTGTGGAGAAACCAAGGCGCAAAATAACTGCCCATGAACTGAGAAAAGTCAAGCGTGCAGCTGCCAAGATGCCACTTGCCACCAGTTTGGCCATATTTCAGAGCTGCAACATCACTGGAGTGCCCAAAAGCACAAGGTGTGCAATACTCAGAGACATGGCCAAGGTAAGAAAGGCTGAAAGACGACCACCACTGAACAAGACACACAAGCTGAAACGTCAAGACTGGGCCAAGAAATATCTCAAGACTGATTTTTCTAAGGTTTTATGGACTGATGAAATGAGAGTGAGTCTTGATGGGCCAGATGGATGGGCCCGTGGCTGGATTGGTAAAGGGCAGAGAGCTCCAGTCCGACTCAGACGCCAGCAAGGTGGAGGTGGAGTACTGGTTTGGGCTGGTATCATCAAAGATGAGCTTGTGGGGCCTTTTCGGGTTGAGGATGGAGTCAAGCTCAACTCCCAGTCCTACTGCCAGTTTCTGGAAGACACCTTCTTCAAGCAGTGGTACAGGAAGAAGTCTGCATCCTTCAAGAAAAACATGATTTTCATGCAGGACAATGCTCCATCACACGCGTCCAAGTACTCCACAGCGTGGCTGGCAAGAAAGGGTATAAAAGAAGGAAATCTAATGACATGGCCTCCTTGTTCACCTGATCTGAACCCCATTGAGAACCTGTGGTCCATCATCAAATGTGAGATTTACAAGGAGGGAAAACAGTACACCTCTCTGAACAGTGTCTGGGAGGCTGTGGTTGCTGCTGCACGCAATGTTGATGGTGAACAGATCAAAACACTGACAGAATCCATGGATGGCAGGCTTTTGAGTGTCCTTGCAAAGAAAGGTGGCTATATTGGTCACTGATTTGTTTTTGTTATGTTTTTGAATGTCAGAAATGTATATTTGTGAATGTTGAGATGTTATATTGGTTTCACTGGTAAAAATAAATAATTGAAATGGGTATATATTTGTTTTTTGTTAAGTTGCCTAATAATTATGCACAGTAATAGTCACCTGCACACACAGATATCCCCCTAAAATAGCTATAACTAAAAACAAACTAAAAACTACTTCCAAAAATATTCAGCTTTGATATTAATGAGTTTTTTGGGTTCATTGAGAACATGGTTGTTGTTCAATAATAAAATTAATCCTCAAAAATACAACTTGCCTAATAATTCTGCACTCCCTGTAAAAGCCAAGAGACATATGGATTTCTCTAATTATGTTTCTGTAACAATAGTGCACACACACACACATTACATACACACAAAAGATACCTGCTCTGCCAACATTTGTCTCTAAATTGGGGTGTGGAATCACCTGTTTTAAGATGCTTTTTCTCATATGAAATTAGTTTGTACTAAATTTAAATTGCACTCAGTCATCTGCTAAAGAACAATTATTTTAAGGGGGAGAGGGTGGACAGAGAGGAAGCTTCATTGTTTACCAGGAGTAATTGTGAAGCGATTGGGATGAAATTTGTTCAGGAAAATTTGAAAACCCCACCCTTACTTGTTTTTATTTTACTAAAGTTGTTGACCTGAATGTATACTTTTATAAATATACACCTCTTAGATGACCATTTCCAGAAGCATAAATCAGAAATAGTTTTAAAGATTCTTGTGACCCAAAAGAGGGTTAAGATGTAGCTAACTTGTCATTGTGCACAGGTGTGTGTAGTCATACTGAGATTTAAATTAATGTGGAGCTATTTAAATCACAATTTCATTTCTATCCAGATTTGCATTTGCAACATGGATAAGTACCTACAGCTGACTATAATGCTTCTGCTTAATGGCCCTTCTCTATAAAAAAAGAAAAGAGAGAGAGAGAGAGAGAGAGAAGGAGGGGGGGAGACAGAAGGAGGGGAAAAAGAGAGTAAGCTAGAATAGAATTCCAGGGGAAAACGCATTGTATTAAACAAAAAAGTGCTTAGACTGATTATGGAGACTGCTGTTAGCTTATAGTTTTGGGGAAAAAAATTGAACCTTATTTTCAGGTATGCCAAGATGCTAGTTTAGAGTAACGGTATGATGATTTCTTTAGAGGTAGGGAGTGACTGTCCAAACTGCCAAGTCCAGATTTTGTTCCCCTTACTTGCTGAGATTATTATTGGCAGCACATGCTGGCAATTGAAACTGGAATTCTTTCTATGCAAAAAGAATTACTGCAATAACTGCAATTACCAGTTAACCAGTCTTTCCTTGGCAATCCCAATCCTAAAACGGACTAGGTTCTCTTGTTAGGCTAAGCCATCATTTTCTAAACTATGGTTTGGTAACTGGGTTCACATACACTAAAACATTTCATGTAGTTATAAATCACAATGACTGGATTCATACAAAATGAATTAAGCTTATCTTTGATAACTCCAATAGCATTTTATATATTAATTTAATTCCACGTAAATACACTTACATGGAATCAGTACAAACCATAATGATAAAAATGTGATACATGCATTGTGGCATGGTGTTTATGTCATAATACTACAAGGCACATTTCATTGTTCCCCCCTTCTCCAACTACTCCAAGACCTATTAGTAGAATAATAATAATGATAATAATAATAATAATAATAATAATAATAATAATAATAATAATAATAATAATAATAATAATAATAAGTAGTAGTTGGAAGGGACCTTGGAGGTCATCTAGTCCAACCCCCTGCTCAGTTAGGAAACCCTATACCATTTCAGGCAAATGGCTGTCCAGTCTCTTCTTAAAAACCTCCAGTGTTGGAGCATTCACCACCTCTGGAGGCAGGTTGTTCCACTGGTTAATTGTTCTAACAGTCAGGAAGTTTCTCCTTAGTTCTAGGTTGCTTCTCTCCTTGACTAGTTTCCATCCATTGCTTCTTGTCCTGCTTTCAGGTGCTTTGGAGAATAGCTTGACTCCCTCTTCTTTGTGGCAGCCCCTGAGATATTGGAACACTGCTATCATGTCACCCCTCACCCTTCTCTTCGCTAAACTACACATACCCAATTCCAGCAACCATTCCCTATATGTTTTAACCTCCAGTCCCCCAATCATCTTTGTTGCTCTTCTCTGTACCCTTTCTAGAGTCTCGACATCTTTTTTACATCGTGGTGACCAAAACTGGATGCAGTATTCCAGGTGTGGCCTTACCAAAGCATTGTAAGGTGGTATTAGTACTTCACGTGATCTTGATTCTATCCCTCTGTCAATGCAGCCTAGCACTGTGTTGGCTTTTTTGGCAGCTGCAGCACACTGCTGGCTCATATTTAAGTGATTGTCTACTAGGACTCCGATATCCCTCACAATTACTACTATTGAGCAAGGTACCACCTATACTATACCTGTGCATTTGATTTTTCCTGCCTAAATGTAGAACCTTACTTTTTTCACCATTGAATTTCATTTTGTTAGATAGCGCCCAGTGTTCGAGTCTGTCCAGATCCTCCTGTATTTTAAGCCTATTTTCTGGAGTATTGGCTATTCGTGCCAGCTTGGTGTCGTCTGCAAATTTGATGAGTTCCCCGTCTATCCCGTCATCCAAATCATTAATGAAGATATTGAAGAGCACTGGGCCCAGAACAGAGCCCTGGGGCACCCCACTACACACTTCCTTCCATGTAGATGCAGTTCCATTGAGGACCACACGCTGAGTACGGCCTGTCAGCCAGCTACAAATCCATCTGGTGGTGATGCTATCTAACCCACATTTTTCTATCTTATCAAGTAGTAGGTTGTGATCTACTTTATCAAATGCCTTACTGAAGTCCAAGTAAATTATATCTACAGCATTCCTCTGGTCCACTAATTTTGTCACTTGGTCAAAGAATGTGATAAGATTCATCTGGCATGATCTGTTTTTGACAAACCCATGTTGACTTTTAGTGATGACTTTGTTTGCATCTAGGTGTTCGCTGATTTGTTGTTTGATTATCTTTTCCAGAATCTTCCCAGGTATTGAGGTCAGGCTGATAGGTCTGTAGTTTCCAGGATCTATTTTTTCCCTTTTTTGAAGATGGGAACTACATCAGCTCTCTTCCAGTCCTCTGGTAGTTCCCCAGTGCTCCAGGATCTTTGAAAAATATAGTTCAGTGGTTCTGAGATCACATCTGCCAGTTCCTTGGGAACTTTGGGGTGTGATCCATCTGGTCCTGGTGATTTGAACTCATGTAGGCTGGACAGGTGTTCACTTACCATTTTTTTGCCTATCTTAACTTGCGTTTCTATTTTGTTTTTTATGGCACTGGTTTTGGTAGGTTGGACGGAGATCATACTGCTTACAAAGAGAAAAGAGAAGATGGATATATTAAACCAGGACTGTACTTCTCAACCTCAGTAACTTTAAGATGTGTAGACTTCAATTCCCAGATTGGCATGACAGGGGATTTCTGGCAGTTAAACTCCACACATCTTATAGTTGCTGAGGTTGAGAAGCATTATACATTATATTATTTATAATTGCATAACAGCCACAAACAGAAATGGATTTGAATAAGAGGAAGATAATGCAAAACCTGTCTGATATCAAAGTTACATTTAAGCAAAATTTTAAAATAGAATCTAATATCTATACTATCAAAGGGAGACAGAACAAGAAGAAGTAGGAAAAAAAGCAAAAATTTGGAAAAATAAATAAAAGGGGGATGAAATGAAAAGTGTGTTAAAGGAATTTTTTTATATTTTTCAGAAGTGAATTTCAGATAGTATCTTTCTTTCTCTCAGCATTCTTTAAATTAGGGCTAAGGAACTTGTGGCCCATTAGAAGGTGCTCAACACCACCTTCAGCAACATCTGGAAATCATAGATTTTTCAATCACTTTGACAGGTACCTTGCCAGCCACAATATGAAGCCTATAAGCTCCCCATAGCGTTTTGGCCATGTAGCTCTTCCTGTGTCAGATCACAACACAAACAATTAAATACTTCTTTCTATGACACATTCTATTCTGCACAAAGTTCCTTCTAGCACAATAGGGGGTGGGGTGGAATATTGCATTTTATATACATACATCCTGTCTATCCCAAAATACACTCCAGTACTGATGAATTACTTGCAATAATACAATTCTTAAAGCAAGAAGTGGCAGGGTCTAAATTGAGACTACTTTCTAAGCAGAGTAAAAGCACTTTTATTCATTTTAATTATATCTCATTTTTTTCCCTTTAAAAATTCATCATGGCTTGGGGCTCCTAAATAGGAGAGTCTCTTTATTTATCTAGAGTGAGAAAGGGTTGCAATTTAACCAAGCAGCAGGAGAATACTAGAACAGTCTAGCTACTTGTAATGAAATCTGTATGGGTACAGAATGGATAATTTGGGATAACCCATTTTGTCTAGGTTCAAAATCTTCTGCAAAGCTGCACATTCAATATTTTTAGAAAAATCAGTTGTACTACTAAGAGCACAGTGCTACTCTGGCAACAACATCAAATACCTTTGGCACTTAGGTGGGAAATGGGGAGGGTCTATAAACATCTGTGATTGATAAGTCTGCCCTCAAATCAAAACTGCAATCAGAATACTATTTGTATTCTGGAGAAATGTTTCTCTCTGTTTGTGTTTAAACATGTGTTTATTCTAGAAAGACAAATCCCTTAAAAAAGAGATGTAGTACGATCTAAAATATTTCTCTTTTAAAGTCAGATGTAATACCTTAGAAACAGATATAATATTATAGTCTGCCTTTCTTTTTTTTCCCCCACCCAAAATCATGTTTGATTTGGTTAATCTAGGTTGAACAGTAGATTAACAGTGGAAGCTCTTTTAAGTAAAAACACTTCGGTATGAATGAGATCACGTCCAATTCAACTTTAAAAAGAAAGGAATATTATGAAAAGCCATGTTCTCTCTTTTGGTATTATTCAAATGAATGGGCACAAAGAGACCATGTAGATGATGGTGTTTTTCCCCCCTCTTTAATTGACCTGGATTTTGCTCATCTACAGCAGGTTATGTTTTCTTATTGTAGAAGTTTTCATCCTTAGTAAAATCATTCCATTCACTAATGAGCTCTATCTCAATATAACAGGAAGACAGCTTTTAAAATTCCCACTGTTTCTCCCCATTAATTTGAATAGAAGCAAAGGGACATCTTTTAAAGTTTATCAGTCAGATTTCACTGAATCTCATTAAGAAATGATTTTATTCAAGAGAGCCTGCAGAACCAAGCCACAACCCAGATTAGTGTGATTAAACCTGATATATCAGGCATGCTTTCCTACTGCCATAGCACTGTCAGTGGCAGGATTCCCACACATTCATTTTCAAAAGGTTGGCAAGGAAGGAGGCTTCTGATTAGGGGCAAGTCCTGATCATGGAATGTTCCTTTGTATGTTCACAATGATCACTTCTCACCTAGCTTCCACTTTAAAAAAATAATAATTTGCATAACAGAGGATGTATAGAGAAAGGATAATCCTTTTCAGGTGCCTTTTGTCAAATATTTCATACTAGGATTGCACTGTCACTCATTAATTTGCAATGAAGGGTGTGTGCAGGGAGGGTAAAAAAAGTCAAGATGGCTGCACTGCACAATTGAAGCATAACGGTGTTATGTACTGAGTGTTTGGGGGTTTAATCACATGTGCTGCTGGAGAACTAACGGTTCTCCGGCAACCCAGAGAGGATGTCTCCAGTCCTGGCAGCAGTTAACGTGGAGGGAATAATGGGTTCAATCTGATTGGCTGTTCAGAGAATGTGGACTATATATATTGTGCAACGTTACCCCAAAGCCCCAGTACAGTACAGGTTCATTTACAATAAAGCTATGATTCTTCTGTACTCATCTGCCTGGCGTCTTTCCTGCTCTTCAAAACCCATAACACAACAGTGGCGATGAAGGTGGGATTCTGCTTCACCTTAAAGAACTGAACTTGCGAGGGGTCGGCTTTACGTGCTGGTGGAAAGAGGCATCTTTCCCCCCCCCCTTCCTCGGCTGGCTAGCAAAACTACGCTAGTGGCCATTTGCTCAGAATCACCCATCTGAGCTCGAGAAGCAGGATCAGAAATGCAGGAATTAGTCAAGATGCCAAAGGTCGGCAAATTAAGGGAGTTTGACATTTGCCACCCCAAAGAATGGCCATCGTATCTCTCTCAAGAATTACTTAAGGGAAAATCAGATCGCTGAAGATGGGCTCAAAGCTGCAACGCTGCTATGTGTCTGTGGGCCAGCAACATTCGACCTTGCAGAAAACCTGTTTGCCCCCATGCCAATCGAACCAGTATCATTTGCCTACCTCAAACAAAAACTTAACAGACATTTTAAGCCAAAAATGTCAGAAATGGCATGGAGATTCAAGTTTGACCAGAGGGTGCAACGTCCAGGAGAATTGGCGTCAGAATACATTGCAGGCCTGTGCCAGGCCGCACGTCTTTGCAAATTCTCAAACCTTGAAGAATGCCTGAGAGATCGGCTCGTTTGCGGCCTCAGAGACAAAGCCCTCCAACAGAGACTATTCACCAGACCCAATTTAACATTCTCGGAGGCACAAGACAAAATAATGGCCAACAAAGCAGCCAGAGGAGCCATGCAAGTAGTGCAAACCGCCCAACCTCTCAAGGTTGAAGAAACCATTCACCACAAGGTCACTAAATTTGGCAGCGAACCAGCAGTGGAAGAAGAAATGGAGACAGACAAGCTACAGAAACAGCCAGGCGCACAAGAACGCAGAAAGCAACAAAAAGAAAACACTTACAAGGCAGTTCTCTTCTCTAGATGTATGGGGTGTAGAGGCAACCATTCCTGCACAAACTGCAGATTCCGTATGGCCACGTGCAGGGCCTGTGGTAGGACCGGACACATTGCAGTCGTATGCCGGGCTCGCCAGAGAGACAGAAAACCCAAGCAACAGTCGGGGGAACCAACAAGGAGAGGTACCGGGGCCCAGGGTCCAACCAGTGTGGTTTTTTTCAAAAGTCGAAGAAGTATTTGCCTCACAGGGGCTTGTTGTCCCCTTAAATCTAAACTTAAGCTCTCCATTGAACTGCAAGGCATTCCATGCAAAATGGAATTGGACTCCGGTTCAGCAGTCTCAATCATTTCACATGAGACATTTAAATATGTCTGTAAAAGCAGCAATCACTGGGTTAAATTGAAGCCCTCGAGCATTATCTTAACCAACTTTCAGAATGCCCAAGTTAAAATTAAGGGGGAGGCCACCCTATCAGTAAAATTTAAAGCGTTTTGGGGGCACCTGGATGTCATAGTAGTAGAGGGTCAAAGAACAAGTCTTATAGAACTTGACTGGTTTGAGGCTTTAGGAATTCAGATAACAGGCATCAACCGAATGCAGAGTACTGACCTCAGAGTTGTCTGGGAAGAATACGCAGATGTGTTTGATTCTAAATTAGGAACTTATACCAGCCCACCTATTTCATTTAAATTACACCCCCAATGTAGTACCAATCAGAGTCAAACCGCGCAGAGTTCCTTTTGCATTAAAACATAAAATTGATTCAGAAATTGATAAATTAGTAGAACAAGGGGTATTACAGCCTGTTGAAGGGGGAGAGTGTGAGACCCCTATCGTCACCCCACTTAAACCAAATGGAGAGGTTCACATTTGCGTGGACTACAAATGTACCCTAAACAAAGCTTTAAACCAGCATGCCTACCTGGTTCTGATAGTCAGCCATATTTTAGCCTCTTTGCAAGGGGGCGCCATTTCCTCTAAGCTCGATTTAGTGCAGGCGTATCAACAACTGCCGGTAGATGAGGCCACAGCAGCGGCCCAAACAATAGTGACACATAGAGGAGCTTTCAAAGTCAAACGGTTGCAGTTTGGCATAAACGTAGCACCAGGGATATTCCAAGATATCATGGAATGCACCCTCAAGGGCATTCAAGGTGTTTGCCCATATTTTGATGGTGTTCTCATTGCCGGAGAATCTGCAGAAGTATTAGCAAATAGGCTCAGGGCTGTCTTACAAAGACTTCACAATGCGGGCCTTAAACTGAAAAAGAATAAATGTAATATCGGGGTCTCATCAACGGAATTTTGGGGGTTCTGTATCAATGCCAGTGGAATCCACCCCGCAGAATCAAAGGTAAAGGCCATCAAAATGGCTCCTAGTCCCAAAAACAAAGCAGAATTACAAGCATTTTTGGGTTTACTGAACTTTTATCACACATTTCTACCTCATAAGGCAGCTATAGCAGAGCCTCTCCACAGGCTACTCGATAAGAAAGCTGTATGGCAATGGACTAGTGTACATGAAAAGAGTTTTCAGGACCTTAAGGCCCTCTTATTAGAAAAATCCACAGTCACTCATCACATAGAGTCTAAACCTGTATGTCTTGCATGTGATGCATCTCCTTATGGGGTGGGGGCAGTTTTAAGCCACATAGAAAAGAATTGGGAACAAGTTCTCATAGCATTCTATTCCAGAACTTTATCTGCTGCTGAACGCAATTATGCACAAATTGACAAAGAAGCCTTAGCCATAGTGGCTGGGGTCAAAAAATGTCATGATTATTTATATGGAAGAAATTTCACTGTGTACACTGATCACAAACCCCTTTTTGGATTATTTACAACAGATAAACAACCCCCCCACACATATCATCCCCAAAGATGCTCAGGTGGTCTATATTTCTGTCTGCTTATAAATTCAAGTTAATTCACAAACCTGGAAAGGAAATGAGCCATGCAGATGGTCTCAGTAGACTACCACTGCCACTTATAGATCCTGACCCAGCACCTGCTGCAAGAATATTATCCATACAAGATTTGCCTGAATGCCCCCTCCATGCTGGGGACATTGCTGCTGAAATGGCCACAGATAGAATTCTAAGCAGAGTATTGTCATGGGTATTCACGGGATGTTTAGAGAAAAGTCCAGGCCCTGAATTCCAAAGTTACTTTGTTAGAAGGCATGAATTGTCTGCAAATAAAGGATGTTTGCTTTGGGGAAACAGAGTCATTATTTCCTCAGTATTAAGAGATAGAGTATTAAAGTCCTTGCATGAAGGACACCCAGGCATAGTGCGCATGAAAGCATTAGCTAGAAGCTACCTTTGGTGGCCAGGTTTAAATAAGGCTGTTGAGGAGCAAGTACACGGGTGCTATATCTGCCAAAGGACAAGGCCTGAAATGCCCCAAGCATCTTCTCCCATAGATGGGAGGAGACTCATACTCCCTGGTCCAGGATTCATATTGAATATGCTGG
Source organism: Vipera ursinii (assembly GCF_947247035.1). Classification (NCBI taxonomy): domain Eukaryota; kingdom Metazoa; phylum Chordata; class Lepidosauria; order Squamata; family Viperidae; genus Vipera; species Vipera ursinii. The sequence goes on from NC_139512.1 coordinate 37,771,360, forward strand.
GCCTTTTCAAGGACAGCTCTTCTTGGTAGTAGTGGATAGCCACTCAAAATGGCTGGAAGCAATTTTGGTTCCTAATATGACTACTGCTAGGACCATCCAGGTGTTGAGAAAACTCTTTGCTACACATGGGCTCCCTGATGTCATGGTTTCAGATAATGGGGCTCAAATTACTGCTGCTGAGTTTCAGGTTTTCCTCAGAGCGAATCTAATCAGACATGCCACATCTGCTCCCTTCCACCCATCATCGAACGGGCAAGCTGAACGAATGGTGAGGACAACCAAGGACGCCCTCAAGTGCATCATCACAGGCAATTGGCATCATAGACTGGCAGACTTTTTACTCTGCCAACACTCTACACCCTGCACAGCTACAGGTAAAAGTCCGGCAGAGCTTCGTTGGGGTAGACATCTCATCACTAAACTAGACAGACTTCATTCAGACAGAGTGGCATCAGATGCTTCTCAACCCAAACCCCCGAGGGGGCTATAGTCTGGTGATTTGGTTTGGGCCAGAAATTATGAACCTGGACACTTGTGGGTCCCGGGACAGGTGGTTGACAAAACTGGACCCCTATCTTACACAGTAGGGGTGGAGGGAGGGCAACTGGTCAGACGGCATGTTGACCAGTTAAGGAAAAGATTTCCAGAATGGTCACTTAGTGAGAACTTTGGCACAAGTCCCTCCCGTAGTTCTCCAGCTGGCACACAAGCTAGCTCTCAAACATACCACCAGCATTTTCAGCACACAGCAGAATTTGGGTCCGAGGAGGACCAAGACAACTCTGAGGTGCAACATGGGACCCCTGATCAGTCGGATCAGCCAAGCATCAGTCTGCTCCAAGTCTTGACTTTGGGGTGGGCCAACCTGGAGAGGCCAGCCAGAGCAGTTCTCCGTCCTCAGATTCTACAGCACAGGAGAACATGAATTCACATGGCATGCCAGATAAGTTGGTAGACCACAAAGTGGTTGGAACCCCAAGATGTTCCTCATGGCCACACAAGCCTCCTGCATACCTTACAGACTATGTTGTTAAATAAAGGACAATGTATTGTGTAAAATGATTACCAGTTCTTAGGTATGCCTGCTCACTTAGACGTTCTTTAATTTCTTTGTAGCTATCATAATGTACTATTAGGTACTGTAACAGTACTGGAAGAACAGCAAAACTGTCATTAGTCTCATTGCTTGCAGTTTGTGCATAACACGTCCGAGAAGGTCGTGTTATGAATCTACTACCTTGAATGGGGTCAAAAATTCACTTATATATTGGAAGTTGGGAGTGAATTGAATTCTTTAAACTTGTAAGGGTTATATTATTTGTTCTTCAAAGGGGAAGGGGTGTTATGTACTGAGATTTTGGGGGTTTAATCACATGTGCTGCTGGAGAACTAATGGTTCTCCAGCAACCCAGACAGGACGTCTCCAGTCCTGTCAGCAGTTAACGTGGCGGGAATAATGGATTCAATCTGATTGGTTGTTCAGAGCATTTGGACTATATACAGTCATGGCCGAAATTGTTGGCACCCCAGAAATTTTTCCAGAAAATCAAGTATTTCTCACAGAAAATTATTGCAGGAACACATGTTTTGCTATACACAGGTTTATTCTCTTTGTGTGTATTGGAAGACAACAAAAATGGGAGGAAAAAAAGCAAATTGGACATAATGTCAAACAAAACTCCAAAAATGGGCCGGACAAAATTATTGGCACCCTTTCAAAATTATGGATAAACAAGATTGTTTCAAGCATGTGATGCTCCTTGAAACTCACCTGGGGCAAGTAACAGGTGTGGGCAATATAAAAATCACACCTGAAAGCAGATAAAAAGGAGAGAAGTTCACTTAGTCTTTGCATTGTGTGTCTGTGTGTGCCACACTAAGCATAGACAACAGACCGAGGAGAAGAGAACTGTCTGAGGACTTGAGAACCAAAACTGTGGACAAATATCACCAATCTCAAGGTTACAAGTCCATCTCCAGAGATCTAGATTTGCCTTTGTCCACAGTGCGCAACATTATCAAGAAGTTTGCAACCCATTGCACTGTAGCGAATCTCCCTGGTCGTGGACGGAAGAGAAAAATTGATGAAAGTTTGCAACGCAGGATAGTCCGGATGGTGGATAAGCGGCCCTAAACAAGTTCCAAAGGAATGCAAGCTGTCCTGCAGGATCAGGGAGCATCAGTGTCAGCGTGAACTATTCGTCGACATTTAAATGAAATGAAACGCTATGGCAGGAGACCCAGGAGGACCCCACTGCTGACACAGAGACATAAAAAAGCAAGATTACAGTTTGCCAAAATGTACTCGAGTAAGCCAAAATCCTTCTGGGAAAATGTCTTCTGGACAGATGAGACCAAGATAGAGCTTTTTGGTAAAGCACATCATTCTACTGTTTACCGAAAATGAAATGAGGTGTACAAAGAAAAGAACACAGTACCTACAGTGAAATATGGTGGAGGTTCAATGATGTTTTGGGGTTGTTTTGCTGCCTCTGGCACTGGGTGCCTTGAATGTGTGCAAGGCATCATGAAATCTGAGGATTACCAAAGGATTTTGGGTCGCACTGTAGAGCCCAGTGTCAGAAAGCTGGATTTGCGTCCGAGATCTTGGGTCTTCCAGCAGGACAATGACCCCAAACATACGTCAAAAAGCACCCAGAAATGGATGGCAAGAAAGTGCTGGAGAGTTCTGAAGTGGCCAGCAATGAGTCCAGATCTGAATCCCATTGAACACCTGTGGAGAGATCTTAAAATTGCTGTTGGGAAAAGGCGCCCTTCCAATAAGAGAGACCTGAGCAGTTTGCAAAGGAAGAGTGGTCCAAAATTCTGGGTGAGAGGTGTAAGAAGCTTATTGATGGTTATAGGAAGCAACTGATTTCAGTTATTTTTTCCAAAGGGTGTGCAACCAAATATTAAGTTAAGGGTGCCAATAATTTTGTCCGGCCCATTTTTGGAGTTTTGTTTGACATTATGTCCAATTTGCTTTTTTTCCTCCCTTTTTTTGTTGTGTTCCAATACACACAAAGGGAATAAACCTGTGTATAGCAAAACATGTGTTCCTGCAATACTTTTCTGTGAGAAATACTTGATTTTCTGGAAAAATTTCTGGGGTGCCAACAATTTCGGCCATGACTGTATATTGTGCAACGTTACCCCAAAGCCCCAGTACAGTACAGGTTCAGTTACAATAAAGCTATGATTCTTCTGTACTCATCTGCCTGGCATCTTTCCTGCTCTTCAGAACCCACAACACAACAACAAACATAAAAAAGGGCTGGTAGCCACTGACATTTTAACCCTTTTAACCCACCCCCCCACTGTAGGTTTCTCTGTTTACCTGCTATGTTAACTAGTTTCTGTCAACCATTTCATCTACCACTTTGCCTGCAGAGGCAATGATTTTATTTATTACTGTATTGATTTAGTTCTCCCATTTAGCCAATTATCAGAAAAGATTGCTCGGTGAAGAAATACAACAAAAGCTACCTTGAAACTATCAAAAATCAAAGTACAATATAGAAAATCATAATGGAGTCCCATGGCAGAAATTTAAACAACAGACCTTGCTGGTGATATTAGAAGAAGAAAAATGAGAATTGGGAGTTTGGGGGATTTAAAGTTAAGTAAGATTACATAATTTTGTGGTTTTTACAGTGTAATCCCATTGTGTATTTCTATATAAACCCTTCATCAAAATGCTGTATTGATAGATTATATAAGTATTGTAATGTAATTTTATTGTCCCAAATCTGCTTTTACCATAATATTTTCACAATAGATAAGGAGTAAGGAGTGTGGCCATTGATAACCAGTTCTATTGTAGCAAAGCAAATAAGGGAGGAAGGATTTCAAAGATGTGGCAATGTCATCCACTTTTCATCTGTAATACATTTCATCTCTTTTTTCTTCTTATGAACTGCTTTCTCCATGATTCTGATAAGAGAAACATATATTGGGATCTCTGCAGGAAACAATTTATGATAATATTAATAATCCCCCAGTGGAGCACTCTCTTAACGTGGTTATAAGGCTTGGGTGTTCTGAGGACAATGAGAGCTATACCAAGGTATGACAATTCTGAACAAATCTTATCAGAAGGGTCAGAGTTTGTCTCCCATAAACAATATGGTAAGATGTAATTTATAGAAACCCACACTGAAATGGTTGCCACTCAGGTCAACAAAGACCATGTTAAGTGCTGGAGTTCCTGGATATCTGGTGACAAATGGGCTACATGACTCAGGACAGTTGACTGAGTAATCCCAGCTGCAGCTGCTGGACTATGTTATTGAAAATATATAAAGACAAAAAACAAACAAGATATTTAATTTGCAGAAGTTTTCAGATATCCTCCTCTTCTTGGGCTTTATCTGTAATAACCCAAGGGACCATTTTTCCCTGGTTGTTTCTATCCATCCAATCTGATCTGGCAGGATGAGTTGGAATCACCACAAAACATGTCCTGTTGGCCAAGGAATGGCACGGCCCAGGAGGGTGCGTCTTTCCTGCCATAGCACCTGTCCTATGGAACATTCTCCTTCTGGAAATTAGGGTAGGAAACCAGACAAATTTAAAATTTCTGTCTCTCAATTTCACTTTTGCTTTCCCTAATTGGCATAAGAGGCATAAAGTCTTTCTTTACCCTATTATATTTTCATATTCTTGAACAGTTTTGATTAATGTATTGTGTTAATATTCTTTTATTGCTGCCTTCTATCATGTTTATATTCTTCCTTTAAATAGACTGACAGAGCAGTTTTTCTCCTGATTTTTAAGACAGCTTTTGTCTAAACTACTATTTATCATTCATCTCAATATCTTAATATCCAGAATAGTTAATTCATTTTATTCATGTTTGTATGAATGCTATATTGTATCGTACTATTTTTAAAATATTGCTATATGATGGTGATTGGCCAAAATAAAATCTTTCTCTCTTTCCCTCCCAGAAGCATTTGCTCCCACTGTAACTATCTGCGAGGAAGTAACCATCAATTAGCTATCCTGCTTAATTCAGAGTTGAGCAGGCACTTCATTAAGCATGGTCATCTGCTTTCTTGATATTCAAAGTCCTCGATTGCTTTAATGACTCTTATTCCTATGAATCAATCAATATAGAGTAATATTAGTACAAGACATCATTGTAAAGCAGACTTTGTTCTCTTCACAACTATAGGTAATTATTTTAGTAGACTTTTCCATTGACTTGTGCCTTAATTTGGAAATTTGAAAATTAGTTCAGATTTGAAGGAAAGCTAAGTGTTCTGCCATTCTTCTCATCAAAAAACATGATTCCCCCCCTCAAAGCAGTGACAATAAACTGACCATAATCTAAAATCAATTTATAGAGTCCTGCCTATTTTCATGGGATCCTAATTCCTAATCAATCCATTCCTGTGGGAATTTGTTGAACCTTTATGCTTAATAATGGAATATGTAGGAAAATGCCATTTTTAATTACCACTGATTTATCCACCCTCATTGTGTATAGTTCTTGAGAGATTTCAGTTAAATGTGTAACTTTTCTTTCAAACTCAGTAGTAACTAATATCCTTAAGTTTTACACCCTTATCACAATAATGAAAAGAATATTTCTTAGTTAGCAGGATCCAGGAAGACTATGAAGAGAAACTGGAACTGGATGCTTTCACATCTCTGCTGGTGACAACTTGATACAAAGGGTGCATGGGTAGTTAACTGTTGAAAATTAGTGGCATGTCTGTTTTGTATATTTGAGAAACTGGAATTCAGTTGATGGATAAACCCCTCAATAGCTATGGAAAATATTCCTGGATCCATCAGCACTCTCTTGGAAAAGAAATGAATCCAACTGAATAGTTATATTTATCAGTAACCTTGCCCCAAATGCTTCCTTCTTTGACAGTCACTGCTAGCATAATCACTGAACATGGGAATCTTTTTTTATCTGCTTTATCTCCAAGAGCTTAAATTGATGTATTTAGCACTGTTCGTATTTTCTCCAGAGGAAAGCTTCTTTGTGTTGTTAGGCTGAGAAATACGACTGGGCCCAAATCTCCCAGTTTACCTTCCATGACTGAAGATGGATTTGAGCCTGCCTGATTCTTTCTAGTCCTTCTATAACATTTTAACCATATCACCCTGGAAAGAATATATTAGTTCTACACAAAAACAGATTGACTTTTCATGACATCACTTCACACTGCTAAGAAATTTGACAGATTTCCAGTTATGTCAGTAGAGGTTGGATTAAAAACTAGTCACAAGGCTGTGAGGCAAATGTGTGATGTAGCTCTCAATAGACAAGCCTTGGCAAAATGAATCTATTAATGGGAGGGAATGTACAGCCATTGTTCCTGTTCATACCACAACATACGAAATGCGGGGATTAAAAAAAGAGTAAAGATTTATGCTAATATTCTCTATATGAGTATGTGTTCTATAATAGAAATATTGGCTATGTCTTTAATAAAATGATCCCTTAACAAAAATAACAAATGAAGGAAAACCTCAAATGAGGCCTGTTGTTAAGTATGGTTTATAGCAAAATTGATTTATTTGGTAAGGCTGTGTTGCAAAAAAAAATGGAAGGAAGGAAGGAAGGAAGGAAGGAAGGAAGGAAGGAAGGAAGGAAGGAAGGAAGGAAGGAAGGAAGGAAGGAAATTATCTATGTAACTTCTTTCCTTCCTTCCTTCCTTCCTTCCTTCCTTCCTTCCTTCCTTCCTTCCTTCCTTCCTTCCTTCCTTCCTTCCTTCCTTCCTTCCTTCCACTATTTACTTTAGAGTCAACAGATAGCCAACAGGGGTTCTTGATTTAGAAATGGCTATTACATGGCACGCAAGATAGAGCTATGTGCTGGTTATCCTGGCAATGTTTTCCACTTGCTCTTTGAGCAAGAACTGTGTGTCTAAGAGGACTTTCAGATTAAATACTAACTCTGCATGGAGAGTGCAAATTCACCTTCCATTAAAAATAAAATATTACTGGTATTGATTGGCTTGTTAGCTAGCTATTCTATTTTCCAGCTGTAAAGCTTAAGCCTGTTCTTACTCAGTCCCATCCAGATAATTATCAGGTGCTTGCTAATCTTTTATAAAACAAGATAAATAGAAAAAGTAATGTTCTCTGTAGTGTCTCTCTCTCTCTCTCTCTCTCTCTCTCTCTCTCTCTCTCTCTCTCTCTCTCTCTCTCTCAATTTGCATGGTCAGCAACCTTCAAAATCACAATAATATGACTTCTTTAAAAGAAGTTGGTAGATTAAAATACTGAGCTTAATTGTGCATAAACTTTGAGAGAAGTATATTATATAAAAATAATGAAATATTCTTTGGTCATGCAGATGTGCCTTAAAGATGTATCAGGTCATTACAATAATAGAATGATGATTTGTGCTTTATCAGTGTTCAAACTTTTGCTGTATCTGTTTTATGAAAAAATGAATCTTTTGTTAATAAACATTAATTTGAAAAGCAGGTTAAAGATAGGACAACTCATTTTATAATACTCTGTTTAGTATTTTAATAATAAGTAATATCAATAACAGTGAATAATAGACATTCAGCATTTCTAAAGCAACTGGTTGTGGTTCTCAAACACTGTTAAGCAGAGACCATCATATCATATCTGAAGTATTACAGTGGTGATGCATTGCTAAGGAGTTTTGCAATAAATGAGTCAAAATTCAGTTCAGTGTAATATTGTTATGCAATAACGTGCTATAGATACATTGGTATCAATACAAAAACCCACATGAGAATAAAAATTACCCTGCGAAGATCCTAGATCTATGGAGAAGTAAGTCTGTCTCAGTTTAGTGGGGTCTCTTCCTAAATAAGTACATATAAGATCACTATCTGAATGGTCTGGAAGAAGAAAAAGGTCTATACAATGACAAGATAAGCTTCTAAATTCATAATTTCTATGAGTTTTTTAACTGTTGCACTATAATCAAAATTAAATCCTTGGAGAATAGAATGGTTTGCATCACATTTAAAATTCTGACAAAAAGTTCATGGCTAAAGAAAAAGTACAAATGAAATGTACAGATCATTTGAATGAAAAAATGTTTTTTAATTGGTCCAATCAATTTTGAAAAGCAGATTTCAATTGACTTTACATATATATAGTATACTCCCACTTTTTTTACTGGTATATAGCCTGATCAACTTAGTGAATTATAGTTAGCATCCTCCATTTTCAAGCATATGGCTTTTGTCTTATTTTGTTTTATTTTTGATTCTTTACAGATTTTTTTTAATGGTCTTATGGCTGTTTTTTATCTATAGCTTTATTAAATGAAAAGCTTCAATAAAATGCAATCTAACATAAAATGGAAAAGGAGAAGGAAATAAAAAAGTTATCAAGTGGCAAAAAGAAACATAAAACAAATATATACAAAAAGTGACCTCTGAATTTCTTCAGTACAGAAGCAATTATAAAATACCACAACCTGTATCTAAATTTAAGCAAGTAATATCAACACATAATAACTTTTAAGATGTTAATAATCTAGATTCAATTTTTTAAAAGCAAAAATATTTTTATGTGTGTGCTCAAACTTCATTTTTAACAGTGCCTTTTTTTATAAAGCTCTGATACCTTCTACAACACCTAACTAGATGCTGCTTTTTGTAAAAATATTGGGAAAGATACTGTATCATCAAGAGATTTCCCAGTGGATAACAAAGGAAAAAGACAATGTTCATGGTTAAGAATTATACTAGAGACAAAATTCCTTAAAAGGGCCAGTATATGTTATCTTGGAAATCAGATGGTTAAGTAGGGTTACCATATTTGGCTGCAAAACTCCAGATGACTTCTAGATGACGACCACAAGGTATAGAAAACGCTAGGGATCTAGGGATCATATGGACTTCTGAAACCCAGATATACACAAGTAGCCCTAATATTAAAATGAGATAAAACTCCCCAGGTTCTCTCTCAGTTTGGAGAAGAAGCAAGCAAGTAAGCAGGCATGCAGGCAAGCAAATGAATAAATATTGTTTTAAAGCAGTGACAGTTTAATGTAGCAGAAAATTGGGACATACGTGTTGAACCAGTAACACTCTGGTGTTCGTCATCAATAATTAAAAATAACGGTCTTGTAGAAAGCTTTACTCTAAGTGTGGCCTTTTTAACCATATTCCATTCTGCAAAGGGGTTTGGCACATTGACAGACCCAGAGTATAAATATATGGCAGGGAAAAGCTGCAATTGCTCCAGCGTAGAGAAGGAACAGGCAAGCAAGGAGTTAAGAGTAAGAAAGTGAGTAGTGATGTCCTTTCTTGCTAACCTTCCACTCCCTTGTCTTCCATCCAATAAATAATCCTAACTTATTTTGGCAGCCCCGCCTCTATTTTTTCAGGGGTTCCTGGCATTCTTTCTCTGTCCACATCAAAGCAGAGATCAGTGTCAGAGAGGCAACCCCCAGTATGAGCAAAATCTCTCAGGGCTTATCCTGATTAATTGGTTTTGGTTTTGCTTGGAGTATTGTTTTGTTTTGAGGTTTTCTTTGCATCCTAAGTGCATCCAAAGATGTTGGGAGGGGGGGATTGCTTTTGCCAACATGTATTTGGGAAGAATGGAGTTATACCACTTGCATTGGCTAGGAAAGGTAAAGGTAAAGCAGTTCAGGTGTTATATTCCAAACTGCATCTTTCTATCTTCACCCTTCTTTTCCCCTCCTATAAGAAAAATATTATTAAAATTATAAAAAAATAACATTACGCTATAATAACAGTTGAATAAAAGGCAATGGTGATGATGTGTTTCCAGAGGCAGACGTGCATTTCTGCTTTTTACCAGTCTTTCGGAAAGGTAAATAAAGACAAGCAACTGCAGCTGTAAATGAAACATTCTCACTTTGTTTTGGTTAAGAGAGATAGCTACTGAAACTGCAAATCCTGGTTAATACTGATCTTTTCAAGAGCTGTCAGGATCTATTTTACTTTATTACATTTGTAGAAATGTGGTGATATGATGGAAAATGCCGGGTGGGGGTTGGGATGGGTGGGAAGGGGGCATATTTTGTTATGGCAAATCACGGCTGCAAAAGCATGCCTCGTACTGCTATTTGCCTCTCTGTCTCTGTCTATATCAACTCCACATGCTGCTCTGGTGGCCTGCTTTGTACTTAATATAACTTGTCAAAACACATCTATCAGATATATGAAAAGAAAATCCTGGGTGGTCAGGCTAGCCGATGCCTAGCGTGGATTTGGACTGCCTTTTTATTTTTTATTTTTATAGTTAAACACACACACACACACACACACACACACATACACACACACACACAAGACCACAGAATGCTCTCCTTCATGAGATTTAGACAAACTGCAGGATTCATTGTTGTGTAACCAGATTTTTTAAAAGCATTACACACACACATACTGTTTTGCTAGTAAGCCATTTCTGTTTATTTAAATCCCACATGCTGCACTTTTATGTGGCGTCACAGTTATTTTTAAAAGCTGTCTTTTTTTTAATGGTGTTGCCATTTTTTAAAATTAAGATTATTAACAAAAACATTTTGTTATTTTTCAGGGAAGATTGCTCTGATTTGGGAATTAAATGATCTTTCACAAACTTCTGAGAAACCCCAAGAGGCTCTGAAAAAAATGGCCAAAGAGCATATTTAGTTTCTAACACAAAGAAAAAGTAGAAGAAATGAGTGAGAGTGGATATTTATATAAGTGAATTATAAATTTAGTTTAAATCTTCTTCTCCTTAGATTTATATCTCATCTTCTCCTGGGAAGTCACAGCACCCTGGCTGGTTTTTTGGTCAGTTTCCATAGCTAAGAGTGGACCTAACCTTAAACACAGTCTTAATAATCACAACTCATATCCAGTATCAACGCATATCCATTATCACCACATATCCAGTATCATAGCAGAATAGCAGTCCTGTTCTGATAAGCATCTAATGAGCCTTAAGTAATTGATTATTTATAGCTTTATTCTAAAAGTGTATTTTTTCATAGATTGGAAAAGAAAGAAATATATTTGAATGCCTAAGGGAAGCACAGATCATGCATAGCAGTATCTTTGTAATATCAAGTTTACTTGATTGAAAAACATGTGGGAATCAATTGATCAGGCAATCACTACCTGGTGTTGATACTCTGTACCAAAACAATCTGTCAAGCCTCTTATACCATGTTCTCTGATTTGGAAGGGAGACACTATTAACTTCTTTGTTTCAAGCAGTTAAATTCCTCATGGTGATTTGCTCATGAAATAAATGCAGATAAATTCCAATCCAGTTCCAATGATAAGTATTTCCTTGTAACAACCAGTGGTTCCAGGTGCAGATTTTCACTTTTATTTGAATGACACAATGCAAATGAAGTAAGCAAGATGGGATTTTCTACAGCTATCATGAAAATAATGAATTCAGAGCATGGAAATCTTTCTTGCCACATCAGGATGATAGTTTAGGTTTAAAGTACGAATGCCAAACAATTCTAGAATTTAGCAGTCAAACGTATTCCTTAAAAAAGAAAAATCTCTGACTAGTATTCTTGGCTGGAACAAAGATCTGTATAGCCTGTTTAGCTGATGCTTATGGTTCCTACATTCTTGTGATTCTATTTTTGCCTGATAACTTAAAATTAGAAGTATGATGGGAAATGTCTGACTATCTTTGTGACAATGTGATGCAGTATTCAAGATTCTCTTTTGTCCCAAAGGGCAGGAATAGAGGAATTACCTAACAGTTTGAGTTGTCAACCAATGGAATGCATTGACTCTAAATCTGGTGTGTTGCATTCACTGGATAGATACCTAACCAATATGTCATAACAGATCCTGCATTGCACAAGGAGTTGCATTAGGTGATCACCAAGATATTTCCAACTCTGTGGTTTTGATATGTAACATCTCTATGCAGTCAAGGGCAAAAATCCAGAAATCTGGACTTAGGTATAATTGAGATATCTAAAAATCAATGATTGAAGCTTACTTCAGGCAAAGCTATGTTTGTTAGATAATGCCATGGGATAATGTCATTAGATAATAGCCATGAGAATGTTAACTGACCTTTTCAAATGAGTTTAGAGTCCCATTTGAGATCAATTTTTCTAAATGCTCCAGGTAACCTTACTGGGTGAATGGCTGGAAGGGACAAGATCTTCACTGATATGACAATCTTCTATTTTACTGTTGACTTGAGTCTGACTTTACATTGTTTAGTTTAATATGCTTGGTTTGGAAACTGCTTTGGAGGCTACTGATTAATTGAAAAGGGAAATATATATCTACTTCATTATTTAATTAACAGCACTACTTCAAATTCATAAAAAAACATAGAATTTTGGCCTTTTCCTTTTCTCTTCTTCCTTATTTTAAACACTGCCCTCGCTCCCAATTCTGCTCTAGGCATTAGTCTAAAACTTAACAAAACAATTTGAGGCATATACTGTAAAAGTTGCTTTATAGAGATGGGGAAATTGCTGTACTCTTTTGATTTATAAAAATAGTACTGTCAAAAGAATTTTTTAAAATAAATAAATAATTGGACTACACCAGTGGTGGGATTCAGCCTGTTCGCACCATTTTGGTAGAACTGGTAGCTAAGTTTTTGTTGCCCAGGCCCAGAGTGGACTTCTGGAAGCAGCATCCACACAGAGAACTGGTTGTTCACATATTTGAATCCCACCACTGGACTACACCATACCTTCCATTCCAAAGTTTAAAGGCTTCCTTGAAAAGGGAAGAGGATTTATTCTTGAAGGAATATTGTGTCCCCATTTAAAAGCACAGGGCTAGGTCAGGAGTGTTATATATTTCTTCTTCAGTCCAGTGTGCTTGATCATCTTGAGCTGATGTAGAAACTCTCTTGACATTCCTCTACAGGTAGATCCAATGGAAAAGAAGTCTGCTGATAAACAGAATAACTATTGATCTGATCATCTCTTCAGTTGAATTCATATAACTTAAGTTTATGATTGCCAATCAATAAATGCAGCAAGATTTACCTGAAAGATTGAAATTTTACTGAAAATGCTTAGGAAAAAAATCTTCTGATGTAGAATAAGAATCAAGAACATATGTATTTTTGAAGGCTATATTGATCTACTAACAGGAAAAAATAAAGTGAGAACAGTTTGAAATCATTATGGTCAGAAAAAATTGTTTTTTAAAAAAATAGCTCTCCTTCAAAATGAAAACTGTTAAAAAAAGAACAATTTTAATTAAATTCTCATAGGCATACTATATTATTCTTATATTTATTTGGTTTATGAGAAAGTCAAGGTGTGTGTATAAATGCCCTCTCTTTTATGGTAAATCATTTTTTCAACATTTTTCAGTCTTCCTGGCTTCTTGCCATTCATTTCAATCCCAAGGGGACACTTAATTTGGGGCATTTACAGTAGTGATTCTACTGTCATTGTTAATAAGTAACCCTGCCCTTAATAAAGAAATTATTTTTTCCAAAGAAATTTGGGGAAATCATTTATCCTATTTCCCTGCTCACAAATCTGATAGAAAATTTTGGCAGGTTATTTATGTCCAATTCCAGTTTGAAGCAATCTGTCTAAAACTCTTCATAGGTGTTAGTAATGGTTGTAATAGATACAAGAAAAGTCTTCTTTGAGAAGTATTATACTGTTGCTGACTTTATGAATGCACCTTTCTTCAAGGCAATACAAAAGTATTTTGCTATCTTCTAGCAAGTTTGGTTATTTATTTATTTTGCATGATTTCTAAATCTACTCTATAGCCCTGGGCTTCTCTCTGTAGCTTCTGAGCCTAGGCAAAGCTAGCCAGTTAAGCCAAATTTTTAATGAGAGATTTTTCTAAGAAAAGTTATTGCTATTCCCTTGCATCAAAATAAGGTCTTAGCTACTGGCAACTCCTCTGTCTATGAAAGTCTCAAGGCTCCCCCCGCCCTTCCTATAAATGGATCATTGTATTACTTGCTTTTGAAATGGAAGAGAATTTTAACATGTGTAGAGTATGTCTATGCATATATTTTAATTCTTCAGGAAACAGTGGCTCACTGTGTTCACATAATGGGTTAAGCCATAGTGTAGTTTGGTTTTCTTGCTCTGATTTATTAGGATGAGTGAATCTACCTAGCACAATATACCTTGTGAGCTTGGCCATTATGGATTTTTTTTCAACCACAATGTTAAAATCCTAGCTTAATGCAATGTGTGAATCAGATGAAAGAATTCAAGGAAAAACAAAGAAACAGTTGCCTTTCAAAAAAGCACACCTTTGGGACAACCATGACCTGGATGACTGAAAATCTTCATAGACATCATTATTAATAAAAATATTAAGGCTAATCTTTAGCAGTTATCTACCATCCTAGGTAGCTAATAGAATAGAATAGAGATCATTTGATCAATTAAATCATTAATGAATGGATAGTTCTTCTCTCTGCTTCTGTTTGGCAGTCATTTACTTCCTTATTTCATCTCACTTTTTCTTATAATCCCTCAATTTGGGGATGCCTTTGGAAATGTTGTTGTTGGTAGGGTTGGCAAGTATAAAAATGAAAAGAGGGTCATATAACTAGAGAAGAATACCAGCAAATAGCCCGAAACTGCAAAGACTGCATCTAGAAGGCTCAGAATGTAGTAAATATGAGAGTCATCTAGGTATCCTGGAGTGTCAGTGCTTAAGTATGAGTCAGTAGTGTGCCAAAAAAGCCAATGTGGTTCTAAGCTGCACAAACAGAAGGACAGCATCTAGATCATAGGAGATGGAAGTATCTTTCTCTACACTGCACCAGTGAGCCCACATTTAGAATATTGCTTCCTGTTCTGGTCACCACAATACAAAAGATGCTGAGGCCCTAGAAAGAGTGCAGAGAACAGCAACTTAGATGATAAATGGTCCGGAGGCTAAATTATATGATGAATAAATAAAGGAACTAGATAATGATAGTAGTCTTCCAATACTTGAAGGACTGTCATAAGGAAGAAGGAATCAATTTATTTTTATAGCACCTGAGAGCAGGACAAGAAGCAATAGGTGGAAGCTCATCAGATGGAGATTCTACCTGGAAATAAGGAGAAATTTCCTGACAGTGAAAACAATCAGTGGAAGAGCTTGCTTCTTGGAATGGTGGGTGTTCCATCGCTGGAGGTTTTCAAGAAAAGATTGGACAAAGATTTGTCTGGGATGGTATATGGACTTCTGTCTTGGGTAGAGCTCTAAGGTCCCTTCCAGCCCTATATATGACTCTATGATAAGTTAATTTTGTTGTTCTTTTGCACTGATTTTTGGTATATGTCTTTTTGAAAATTCATGTGCATTTTCTCCCAGTTATGCTTTCCCTAACACACACATTTTTACATCCAAATGCCTTTCAACACATTCTAGAATTGCTTATGCATATTTATACATATATTCATTAGAGAACTGCAGTGCAAAATTTGTAAATGTGTGGATATTCATATAGTTTGAATTTGAATTAAAATGGAAACAACAAATTTTCCCATCATTTTTTACTTTTAGTTGCTAGTTTTGTAATGCTTCAAGTTTTACTTCCTTTTCTAGAAATTGTTACACCTTTAAGGACCAGATGTTTTGCTGGGGATATGTGAAGACATTACAGTGTCTTTTTTCCATGCTTAAAACATCCAAAGGGTATGATTTGGATCAAAACTCTACTGCCAAGGAACTATTTTCCCCCTACTGTGTTGCAAAAGAAGCAAGCTAGCAAACAAACAAACAAAAGTGCAGTGATATATGATACATCTCTGTCCCAATGTCTGACTTGGTCCAGAATAGGGAGTTTTCAAGTTTCCCTGTAGGCAATTAGATATGTGTAAATTCTAAGACACCATTAAGTCTGCTACAGATTCATTTTAAAAACTGTTAAAGAAAGCCAATTATCAATTTTTGCTTGTCTACTATATTTTAACTGAACAACTATCATCTTAATATTTAAGTTAATGGAAGATCAGCTCTTGCAGAAAAAAAAATAATAGAGAATATAGGAAGCAAAGAAAGTCTTTGGAGACTGTGCATTTGAGTACTGCCTTAGTTATGAAGCTGTGAGATTTAAGGACAGTTACTTTCTCTTACATACTGAAGTTAAAGATCAAATAATTTGGCCACCAAATGAGAAGAGAGGACTCATTGGAAAACACCTTGATGCCAGAAATGATTGAAGGCAAAAGGAGAAGGGGATGGCAGAGGATGAAATGATTGGATAGTGTCATCAATACAATAAACATGAATTTAGGCAAACTCTGGGAGTGAGTGGAGGATGGGGGGGACTGGCTTGCTATGGTCCATGGAATTGTGGGGAGCAGGCACAACTTAGCAACTGAACAACAGTAACAAAACAATTTTCTCATAAGAAAGGGGCATTGGAAACATACCTTTGAACACTCAGGGAATTGCCAGAAGTCAACATTGACTTGAAAGCCCAACCCCACCCCAAAAAGGGGGGGAATCAAAATTGCCTTTGCAGAAGTTTGTGAATAGGTATTTGTGAACAGGTATTTTTCAGTATTTTATAGAATTCATAGAATCATAGTATTGGAAGAGTCCAACCCCCACCCATAGCCATCGGGGAACACATTTTAAGAAAGAAAATTCACCCTAGAACTGTTCAATATTACTGTTGATTGATATAGGGTTAGTCAAAATATATCGAAAAGGAGTGGGAGAATATGAAGGAACAGGCTTTAGAATAAGTTCATGAATGAATCTGTATGTGAAAGAGGACTATTCTATTTCAAATATATATATTTATAGGCATTTTTAAAAAAACAAATTGAAAATAAATAGCATTCACATCTTATTGTTTTTAGGCATATGGCCAGAGGAAATATTTAGCAAAAATGGGGACAGAGATTCTATATTTCAGGTATTAATTTCAACAAACAAATAGCAGCTCCATCAAATGAAAACCCAGTATCTCATAACAGCTCCTGACAAATAGTTGCCAACATTCCAGCTCGCCTCAATTGCAGAAGTAGGTGATCACATAAATTATGTGGTTCCGTGGGCCAATGATGACCTAATTCCCATGCTAAGGTAAGTAGTAAAATTAATTTCCTCAGGAGTTGAAACTCAATTAATATGTTGATGTCAGGTAAATAGGGTTCTCCAACTTAATTTCTCACACAAGATTAGAAGTCTTAATAGGCAGAGTTGTTTAACACTTCAGTGAAACAGATGAGCCATCACGATAAAGGGTGGTGGTGACTGTCCACTGCCAGAGGTTCATTTACATTTGAGAAACATAACTCTAAATCCCTTAAACAATAACTAGGACAAAAAAGGTGGTAATTAATTTGTATCTACCTTCTTCAGGGGCAACAGAACAAAGAATGAAAAGAAAAAGGGTTTTTTAGAATCTTACTTTTTCCTCAACCGTAAGAAAGAAAAATGTCTATATATCCAAATGATAGATTTTAGAATGAAAGATGGATCTAATAGCACCATGGTACTGCCATTTTGAGAGCCAATTTTATCTAGTGGTTAAAGGACCAGCTAGAAAGCAGGAGACAGTGAGTTCTAGTTCCACCTTAGCCATGAAAGCCAGCTGGATGACCTTGATCCAGTCACTCTTTGTCAGCCCAACTCACCTAACAGGGTTGTTGTTGTGGGGAAATTAGGAAGAGGAAGGTGTGTTGGATATATTCATCACCTTGAGCTATTTGTAAAAATAAGAAAGGTAGGATACACATCAATCAATCAACCAATAAAAATAATGAAAAAAGAACTAAAGAATGTCAGTTAAAAAAAACGTTTCCTAACCAATTACTTTAAATGGAAATATACAATTGTGTAGGGAAATACACAATTATTAATACCTCACTATAAGACTGCATTCAGATGACCCCTTTTCCTGAGTTTCTTTCAGATCATACTGAACACTGTCCTCTGACACCAATGTTTGTGCTCAAGGGAATATAACTGAAGCCACAAAAGAGAACAGATAGCCGTGGAATGCCCAGCACTGTATTCTCTTCTATGGAACAAAAGTTTTTGGGGGGAGAAAATGTGTGAATATTTTCATACATAACCTGCAATCATGTAGGTTAAGCTGTTTTTTCACTAAGAATGCAATAATCATACAGTTGCTTTAAAAGTTATAGTATGTCAATAAGTGCTATAGTCTGTAGTGCTATACGGGTAGAGAATTAGAATATTTTTGTCTCTTAACCAAAATCATAGCACAAGCATGGTTTATTGTAAACATGATTATTCAGTAATTGGACAAGCCTAAAATATCTTGGATGCAGTCTTGATCCAAGGACTGGCAGCTTATTGATTATATCATTCTTTGGCAATGTTGCCCACAGACGGCAAGAATCATGAAAACTGCACTCAGAACAGACTGCTGGACCCACTTCCATAGAACAGGCTCCAAATAACTGATCCAGCTCCATTGTTGGAAAATTGGCCCAGTGCCTGCTGGGCTCTTGTACACAAAATGCTCTAAAGATCCAAAGATGGATAATGTAGCTTCACCATTAAAGTTCTGTTGAAAAGTGCAATTCTTCCGATGACAAAATGGATAGCTTGTCACTGGAAAAAGCCTTATACTAAGTAAACTTTAGGTCCATCTGGCATTGCTACCCCCTGCAGGGTTTCAGACAGAATTAAACATAAAATCCTGTGCATGTAAAACATGTACTCTACACACAAAGCTAAAACTTTCCTCCACTGATGAGTCCCTAGGACACGCTAAAATAACAAATAACCAGCCATAGCTCAGTGGCAAAGTGCACGCTCTGCATGCAGAAGTCGTAGGTTCAATTCCTGGCATTGTCAAAATGGGAATTAGAAATATTCCTCTGCTGCTGCTGCAAGTGGAAATAAATGATGCTGGAAGGAGCAATTTTTGTCTGCAATATCACTCTTGATACAGCTCTCAAACAATTGAGCCAAGTTCTTCAACTGGCATTTTGCCAACAAATCAGGCAGTCTGTCCTCCAAGGCCTAGGTCATGACATGTCTGAATTCTTTCAGATGGCCATCCAAGTTAAAGCAGATTCAGCATGTACTATAAAGGGCTGAAATCCAAATGAGTTCATTTATCTATTTTAGAAACAGTTCACAGGCAGATCTGCCCAACCTTGTCTTTATCTGTCTGCTCAGAAACCTGATTACCAACACATCTTAGATCGTATCTTCTGCTTTTTGTCTGCATTAAAATTATAGCCAGATATCTTTAGATACTATGGCTTGTGTCTGAGCTTGGATTAGGCTCCAGAGAAGCCAATGTTTTCAAGTTTTTTATATCTGTGTGGGCCTTACAAAATTAGGAAGAGAGTGGGAAGGAGGGAGAGAAAGAGGGAGGGGGAAATGTCTCCTTTATTTCCACTTTATTCTTTAAATTGAGTGAGTGAGACTGCAAGTTGTGAACCTTTACTGGGTGCTGAAAGTATGGTGGTATTTCTATTAACCATATTTTGGAACTTTTTATTCAGTCCAACTCAGAATAAAAAGATGTTACACAATGTCTATGGCTTAGACATGGTACATTTGGGATAACAACATACAGTAGATTGCCTAAACACTGTATCATGAAATTATGACTGGAAGATTTTGTGAACTAGACAAAAACCGTGATCATATTCTATCTTGTAAGTTAACAAGTTTGGAAAAGCTTTAGCCTTCCTAATTGATCTTGTGCTAATCTTGGAAGCT
This sequence comes from Vipera ursinii, assembly GCF_947247035.1. Taxonomy (NCBI): domain Eukaryota; kingdom Metazoa; phylum Chordata; class Lepidosauria; order Squamata; family Viperidae; genus Vipera; species Vipera ursinii. The sequence goes on from NC_139512.1 coordinate 37,790,970, forward strand.
ACAAGTAAATTTGCTCCTTTTGATTAAAAATCACTATGTGAATGCTGAGAATTAATTTAGTATTGAAAGGAACAAACAACATACTGGCACTTTTAATTTCATGTTACACTTTCCCTGATTTATTTCTGCCAGTGGTTCTCAAAGTAAAATACAAACCGTAGCTAGCAATTTTTCTGCACATTTATCCTGGACATTTTGCAGAAAGAAATCTAAGGGAAGGAAGACTTAGCATGTTACAGCAATGTCCTTCTCCTTCCTTTGAGGATAGTCCGTATTTTATTGTGAACTTGTGTGACTGCCTTTTCATTCCGTTGATTTAATTTAATTAACCTCTGTGAAGTAGAGACTTAAAGATTGCTAAACTAAGTCTCCCAAGATTCCTAGTTGACAAAATATATGGCACAGAATCAAAAGCAAATATCTGTGTCATACTCAGTGATGGACTGCTGTAAAAGACACAGCAAAGATCAAAACGTCTTAGGCATTAAAAAAAATCCTATAAAGATTTATCATAATGGTGAGATGCATTAAGACAGCCCACAATAAAGAATTAAGTCTTGTCTTTGGAGTTGCCATGAGATTTTCTGATAATGGGATTCTGTAATTTTAAGAATGCAATGTGATATATGAAAATAATAATTTGGAAAATCCACACTCTACCTTTCAAGGTCTAATCTAATGTATCTTTGATTTACTCCTTAAAAAAAAAGAAGAAAAAGAAAGCTATAAACAAGGTCATGTTTATAGAGTTACTTTATCTCCGGCAGATGTTAAAATAGCCAGTACTCTTCTCAAAGCTCAATTTATATTCTAAAGCCTTTGATAACATAAGAAAATAACAATGCTTCCTGAGACGGGAGTTGCTAGAAGTGATTACCTGTTGGCCTCATTTTGTGTGTTTGAATGATCCAAGAAGAACAGTGTAAATTAGGGTTGGGTCAGCAGAATGGAAAATTTCTATAGATTTATGGGAACAAATGAGGAAACATCCAGCATTCTCACTGGGCATTTCATTTCACTTGTGTTCTTTTGCAGTATAGACTGTCAGAAACTTCTCTATTTTGTCACTCACTTTTCTCCTGGAGATGTCAGAATTTGAATCAGATCTTTTACATATAAACCATATGGTTTGTTGAGGAACTATAACTCTTTGAACTATGTAACCAAATGTTCACCATTACCTGACAAAGGATGTATGTCTCCCGGTAACCTATGCCTCCCCAACAGATCACCTAGAAGATTTTTTAAAAAAATAAAAATAAAAGATTTGACATGATATGGTATTATTGAACTGCAAGCCGCAGCCAATTAATGGGAATGTGGGAAGGAAATGCTGGATATGATGCCTTGTTGTTATTATTATTATTATTATTTATTAAATTTTTATACCGCCCTTCTCCCGAAGGACTCAGGGCGGTGAACAGGGCATATCTTAAAACTACAAAAATACAAAAAATAAAAAAGAATTAAATTATTGCCCACAATAAAAACAATGAAATATATATAAATATTAAAACCCTAAGTGATTCCCCATCAGGCCAGGCCAGCTTGTTCAAATAAATGGGTCTTTAACCCGCGACGGGTTGTTTGTCAATAGCAACAGATTCTCATGCTATGCATTGAACTGTTCAGTATTTCTTATAACTATCTTGTAAAATTGGCCATTTGTATTACCTCTATATTATGTGGAAGGATCAGAGTGTGTGAAAAGCAGGGCTTGCCTATGTCACAGAATGAGTTTGCTGCTCAGATGAGAGAGATCTGAAGCAAGCAGAGGCAGACATGGCCATAGTCTGTTTTGACTCCCTTTGGCATAAACTGCTAGGTGGCAGGGAGGTGCTAAAGAAGAGGTGTGTAACTTACTTTGATGCTCTCAAGTTCAGTGGAAGATGTTCTTTCATTGCAAAGGTTAAAATAAGCACTTCTCCAACAGCTTCAGTACATGGAATAGGAGGAGTGCCAGGTTGTCTTTCATCTCAGGACCCATAGGTCTTGGGAAGTTCCTGGAGACAGGGAAATATCTGGCTTATTCTTTTAGTTACATTGCTACTTCAGGCTCTAGACTTCAAGGATCTGGTGATACCAGTGAGTAACACTTTTGGGGTTACTTTTCACATTATAGTCTCCACCATGTGATAGTTTCCATTCTTTTGCATTTTGAAAATAGTAATATTCCTCTTTAATATATGTCAACTACTGGTACATTCCAATATTTTTCAGGACCTGAATAATGTATAAAAAATGACAGTTCTGGGATTGTCCCCCCCTCCCCAGGTCAAATTCAAAAGTGAAAAAATCAGCTTACATAAGGGGGAAAAAAGCAGGATTGTGGTTTAGGTATGTCATCTACTTTAAAAACAGTACCGTTGAATTGGTTCAGGAAGTGTGTGCACTTTTATTTTATTTTTATTTATTTTAATTCCATTTATATCCCGCCCTTCTCCGAAGACTCAGGGCAGCTTACAATCTTAGCAGTAGCCTTCATTCTATGTATATGCCTGCTTATTAGGGCTTTCACACACACACCAAGCGGCATTATTACAAAGTCAGCTTATTGCCCCCAACAATCTGGGTCCTCATTTACCTACCTCGGAAGGATGGAAGGCTGAGTCAACCTTGAGCCTGGTGGGATGCGAACCTGCACTAATTGCAGGCAGCTGGTGTTACTTAAGGAGGCACAAAGACAACCATTAAGGGCATGAGAAATTTTGAAAATAGATATGCAGGTATTCTTTTTAGAATTTATTCACTGAATAAAAAGAACCCTAGAAAACAAAAATATATAAATATTTAATCTGGATCCTCTAAAAAAAATAGGCATCAATGAAAGACTGATAATCTTGCTTTGCTTGTATTGCCTAGACATATTCTGAAGACAGCATCAATAAAAGATGATCAATCAGTACATAAATTGTACAGGATGCAACAGTACCGCCTCCATTGCTCTTTCTTCCTCTTGGTGTGAAACCAGTTTTTGGCATCCTTGACTCGATGGTCCATTTGTCTACATTGCTATTTTGGTTTTCAATCCATCTGCTTGCCTTTCTATCCGTCTGTCTATTAATTGCTTGCTATCTGCCCATAACTTTATCTGTGGGCTTCAGTTGATTTCCGACACATTTCTTTCTCTGTATTGGATATAGAAGAAACTGGAAAGGGAGCCTATAAATTGTCCAGAGCTTACTTTTAGCTGCAGAGCTACTTCCCATATTTCAAAGCATTGGCAGAAGATGATGCAAATTGGCTATTGCTCTCTTGTCCCTTATTTTATGTGGTAGTACAGGAAGAAAAATTTGCATATCTTTTCTGTAGTGAGAAAAGCAAACTTTCTGGAGTTTCTGGATATGATTGCGGCAGAAATCTGTTGACCCTGAGATAGATATCATCAATTCAGTCTATTTTGGATCTGCGTCAGTTTTAGATGTGTAGAGCTGTTCTTTCTTGTGTTCCTAACTTTATCATTTTATAAAATCTGCACAAAATTGTGTATTTCATTTTGAATTCCTGTTTGAATAAAATACATGTTTCCTAACATATTTTGTCCTAACATTATGTATTTGTGTACTTGGAAAAAAATGAGATCACAATAACTTTAGAGAGTCAGATCAAGTCAATTTATTGCAAAATGTTAGTAGAAGTAAAATATGAAGCATTATTAATCTAAACTTAAATGAAAGTAAGAAAAAAAGGAAGATGTTTTAATAATGACATTCCAAACCACCTTGGGCACAAAACTGTTCTGAACATAGTAGGGTTTACTTCTGAGTAAGCCTGCATAGATTATGATGCATACCTGATGTTCCATTTAAGTACCTTGATAACATTTATATATGCAGAACATGATTTATACAAGCTGGATTTCAGCCAGGAAATAGGCAACAGTTTTTGTGAAGGTGCCAGAGGTAAATAGATATGTAATTCCAGCCCTTAAAAGCCCTGCTTTTGTTTTGTTTTTTGGGTGTTTTTTTTTTTTTGCTCTTTTGGCAAAAAAGGGAGCTTGGTGTGTTCAGTTCTGCTTATCCTTCTTAAAAGATGTTCTTCCTACAGCTTTATCATGTGCCATGTTCAACGTCTTCTTTATTTGTATTTCCCCTCCTATATTTCATAAATCCCAGGATTTCCCTCCTTTCATCCAGAAGCTGCTACTAAGAAAATAAAACAGAGCTTCCCCCCCTATTAAATTGTAGGTGAATGGATTTCAGTGGAACTTGCAGCAATCCATTTAAGCCTGAGTTCTTTGATTAAGAGAGATCTCACCTCATTAGCTTCAGTGGAACTCTAAAACCCCCTCTATTGTTTCTGGTTGGGAAGAAGAACACCAATGATTTCTGTAAAAAAATATCCTGTAAATAGATGAACCTAATGCCCATGAAAACATACTCTGATAGGTGTTGTTATAATGGCATAGGATAATAAGACCACCCTTAAAGTTAAAGATATTTACCTAAGCAAAGGGGGGTAGATTCCAGCCCCCAAATAATCCAACCCTGGAAAGTAAGATAATTTCTGCACAGAAACTAACAAAGGAAGGTACCCTCCTAAGAAAGGGACACTTGGAGAATTATGAATGCCCTGGTTGCACAGTGATTAAGGGCATTATTACAGGCCATCTCTGCCCACAGCCTGGAGTTCGATCCTGATGGGGCTCAAGGCTGACTCAGCCTTCCATCTTTCTGAGGTTGGTAAAATGAGGATTCAGGTTGTTGGGGGCAATATGGAAATTTAGAATAGAATAGAGCTGGAAGAGGCCTTGGAGGTCTTATAGTCCAGGGCTTTTCAACCAGCGGTATGGGTACCACCTGTGGTACATTGGCATCTGGCAGGTGGTACCTGACCATCTTAGAAAAAATGTAGCGGGGGAGGGGAATGAGCTGAACTGGTGGTAGCACTGCAGAAGCCTGAGCGAGAGATGGCTGAAGCTGCAGGGCTGTCAGGGCTCAGTGGAAAAGCCAGGATCAGCGCCAGGCTCCAGCTAGAGCTCAGTGCTGATTCTGGCGCTTCTTCTGAGCCTAGAAGAAGCACCAATCAGCTGGAATGTTGCAGCATCTCCAGGGTCTTGTGATTTACATTCAGATGCTTGGCAACTGATTCATATTTATGATGGTCACAGTGTCCCAAGGTCATGTGAAGTGACCAAAACCTGCTGCAACCACCCAGCGGGGGGGGAATAAAAACCAAACATCCCCCTACCCCACCTCTGCTGCCAATCTTCAACAGAAATGCTTACAATGAAAACTTCAAACAGGAGGAAGAGCGCTGCCGGGCAGGCAGGCAGGTTTCCTGCTCGGCTGTGGCTTGGGAGGCACTTTTTTCAGTGCCATTGTAACTTCGAACAGTCACTAAGTGAACTGTTGTAAGTCCAAGACTACCTGTACTTCATCACTTTTTTCTTTTCTTTCTTTTCTTTCTTTTTTTTTTGGTCATCAATTTTTTGACACCTTGCTAGGCGACCGGTGGTACTTGGATGTTGCTATATCCTAAAAGTGGTACAATGGGCGAAAAAGTTGAAAAGCCCTGTTCTAGTCCAGCCCCCTGCTCAAGCAGGAGGACCTATACCATCTCAGACAAGTGACTGTCTAGCCTATTTTTAAAAATCTCCAGTGATGGAGCGCCCACGATTTCTGGGGGCAAGCTATTCTACTGGTTAATTGTCCTCACTGTCAGGAAGTTTCTCCTTAATTCCAGGTTGCTTCTCTCTTTGATCAGTGTCCAACCATTGCTTCTTGTCCTGCCCTCTGGTGCTTTAGTGAATAATGTGACCCCCTCTTCTTTGTGGCAGCCCCCAAAATACTGGAATACTGCTATCATGTCTCCCCTATTTCTTCTTTTCTTTAGACTAGCCAAACCCAAGTCCTGCAGCCGTTCTTCATATGTTTTAGTCTCCAGGCCTTTGATCATCTTAGTTGCTCTTCTCTGAATTTTTTCCAAACTCTGAACATCTTTTTTGTGATATGGTAACCAAAAGTGGCAATAGTATTCCAGGTGTGGTCTTACTAGGGTTTTATAAAGCAGTACTAATACCTCGTGTGATCTTGATTCTATGCCTCTGTTTATACAACCCAGGATTGTATTAGCTTTTTTGGCGGTGGCTGGTTCATGGTTAACTGATCGTCTACTAGGACTCCAAGGTCCCTCTCACAGTTACTGTTTTTAAGCCAGGTCTTGCCCAATCTGTACTTGTACCTTTGATTTTTCCTGCCTAAATGTAAAACTTTGCTTTACTCCACATTGAAACTCATTTTGTTGGACAGGGCCCATTATTCAAGTTTGCAAGATATTTTTGGATCCTGAGTTTGTCTTCTGGGGTGTTGGCTACTCCTGCCAGTTTAGTGTCATCTGCAAATTTGATGAGTTCCCCTTTAATTCTCTCATCTAAGTCATTGATGAAGATATTGACTCAGCCTTCCATCCTTCCGAGGTAGGTAAAATGAGGACCCAGATTGTTGGGGGCAATAAGCTGACTTTGTAATAATGCTGCTTGGAGGGGGGAAAGCCCTAATAAGCAGGCATATACATAGAATGAAGGTTATTGCTAAGCACATTGATTTGTGCTTTAGATTGTAAGCCGCCCTGAGTCTTCGGAGAAGGGTGGGATATGAATGGGATTAAAAAAATATTAAAAAGTACTGGGCCTAAGACAGAACCTTGTGGTACCCTACTGCTTACTTCTCTCCATGTGGATGTAGTGCCATTGAGGACTACTCATTGAGTACAGTTTGCCAGCCAGCTACAGATCCATCTAGTGGTGATGTTGTCTATTCCACCTTTTTCTAGCTTACCAAGGAGTAGGTTGTGGTTTACTTTATCTAATGCCTTATTGAAATCTACGTATACTACATCCACAGTATTTCGCTGGTTTATTAGTTTAGTCACTTTGTTGAAGAATGAAATAAGATTGGTTTGGCATGCTCTGTTTTTAACAAACCATGCTGGCTACTAGTTATAATTTTTTTTGCTTCTAGGTCTTTGCAGATCTGTTTTTCTGATTATCTTTTCTAGGATCTTACCAGGAATTGGTGTTAAACTGATTGGTCTGTAGTTTCCTGGGTCTGTTTCTCCCCCCACTGTCTTGAAGATGGGAATCACATCAACTCTTTTCCAATCCTCAGGTTCTTCCCCAGTGCTCCAGGATTATTGAAAGATATGGTGCAATGAGATAAAATCTGCCAGCTCCTTCAGAACTCTGGGATGTAATCTGTCAGGCCCTGGTGATTTACATTCAAGATCTTTGTGCAGCCATGCTGGTTTCTTCTTGAATTTCTGGTTTTTCTTTTTCAGTGGTATTGAGCTGGGCTGAGCTTTTATGATTGCATTTTTCAGAGTTTCCCACACTTCTTGGGTTGTTTTCCCCTTTAGGATTTTCATCCATGAGATCTTTCCTAGGTTCTCTTTGAGTTTGTTAAAGTCAGCTCTTTTGAAGTTTAAGACACTGGTTGGATTGTTTTCTGTTGTTAGTGTTTGTTATATTAAATTCCAGTATGACATGGTCACTTTTGCCCAAGTTTCCGGCAACTTCAACTCCCTCTATCACTTCTTCTCTATTATTTAGAATTAGGTCCAGTATAGCTTGACTTCTAGTTCCTTCCTCCACTTTTGGGATGACAAAGTTGTTGGCTAGGTTAGTTAGGAATCTGTTTGGTCTGCTGCTTGCTGCAGAGTTTGTCTCCTAGTTCATATCTGGACAGTTGAAGTCTCCCATTACTACTGTGGCATGCTTCCTACATACATTTGTTAGCTGGCAAAGAGTTCATCTATTTCTTCTGATTGGTTGGGTGGCCTGTAATATACACCTATGGTAATGTCACTTTTTTTCTCTTTTATATTGACCCATATACATTCTGGAGAGATTTTATCTTGGATCATGTGCATTTTTGTAAATATGTGGTGTTCTTTTACATATAGTGCAAGTCCCCTCTTCTTTTTGTAGTCCGTTTCTTTTGAACATTTGTATCCATCCATTAGTCCATACCATTCCTAGGTTTTGTCCCACCAGGTTTCTGTAAACCCAACTATGTCATACACTCCCTCATGTACTATAGCTTCTAGTTCACCCTGTTTGTTCCCCAAGCTTTGAGCATTTGTATATAAGTATTTAAGACTTTTATGCCTGTTCATGGGCATGTTTCCTGCATCTCCTGATTGTTATTTGGGTTTTTCTTTTTTCTCGTCTCTGTCTACCTCATTGTTTGATTTGTTTTCTTGGGATTTATGATTGTTTTTGGGTTCTAGAGATTCTAAAGATAGGTCACCTCCCCCTTCAACTTTAGTTTAAAGCCCTCCTGATTAGTTAGGCCTTTTTCTGAGTAATTTTTTCCCTGCTTTCATGAGGTGCAGCTCATCCCTTTCCAGGAGTCCTTTACATAGGAAATGCAGTCCATGATCCAGGAAAAAAAAAAGTTTTCTTGGTGGCATCAACCCTTCAGCCAAAGGTTTATTTCTAAAATTCTTTTTCCCTCAATGGGTGTTGGCCTTTCATTGGGAGTATGGATGAGAACACTATTTGTGTTCCTAGCTTCTTAACTTTATTGCCTAGTTGTTTGTAATCTCACTATTGTACTCAGGTTCTGTGTTGTGTCATTCGTCCCAATGTGGAGGAGGAGGAAAGGTAGTAATCAGTAAGCCTAATTATTGTTCTGTACCAGCCTGCTACCGGCCCTACAGAAAAGGCAGGGACAACCCCTTTACAAACGGCAAGAGGCTGGAATAAAGCCTGCCAAATTTATTAACATAAAACAGAGCAAAACAAGACACCAACCATGAAACAGGAGCTATGAAACAAGAACTAGTCAAGCGATTGCCTTCAGCAAACCAGCCCTCCCACGCATTCCCCTTTTATACAGTTCAGGGTGTGGCTTTTCTCTGCCTCCTTCCGAGGTGCCCCATTGCCTTCCTCTGTTTACTCCTGATTGACTGCCTCCTGCGTCGGGCGTCCTTGAACAGGGCCAGCTGTGGGTCATCTTCATCCACGCTGTCAGGCTCATACAGCTGGGTCTCCGTTGTGACCAGGTGGGAGGGGCCTGGCTGAGGGCTCTGCGGAGCCTCAAGGCCATCATCAGCAAGCTCTTCAACACCCCCTCCTCCTCCTCTGAGTCGTCCGACCCAACTGCCGAACCCACAGGCTGACCCTGAATCACAACAATTATTTTGGTTAGATTCTCAGCCACATCTTTGATTTTTGCTCCAGGGAGACAACATACTTCCCTGGATTGCATGTCTGGTCTGCAGATGGATGATTCCATTCCTTTGAGGATAGAATCTCCTATTACCTTCCTTGTGGGGGGGATGCCATCTGGGGTGCTTTTCTGTTTATCTCTGGTGTGTTTGTTGATGTAACTTTTTAAAGGCATTTTTGAAGTGACTTTTTTAGGGATATTTGAAGTTGTTTCTTTGCTGGGCATCTGCATGCTTTCTTTGAGGGGGAAGTTGCGGGTCTGTGTGTTTCCATCTAAGGGGAGAAATTGATTGTTGAGTTTTAGTGGGGCTCTTCTGGTTGGGTTGGATTAGGCAAAAGGAGTTTGTTAGTTGTATGCTGCTTCTTTCTTTGAGTATTGTATTTCCTTCTATGTGTGACATACCTCCACTTGTCTTCCTCCAAGGGTTTATCAGTAGGGTCAAATCCTCTGGGAGTTATTTGTTCATTAATTGGTTTGGTTTGGATATAGCTTTCTTTTGTAGATTGGGGTTTGGCTAGAGTTGCCTCTAAGTTCCTTAATTTTTCCTCCAGTAGTTTACATAGTTTACATCTAATGCATGTATAGTTTGTGTGTTCTTTGGGCTTAGCACATACATGGAACATGTACTGCATACCACAATAGTATCAGTCACCTGTTCTGTGAGCTTGTTCTTTGAAAATCCCTTTTTGGTTTTTGCAATCTGCAGGCCCTGGTCTACTACTATCCATAGCACTTGGTCTACTGCCATCTGTAGGCCCTAGTCTGTAGCACCTGGTCTGCTGCCGGTTGTAGGCCCAAATCTACCGCTGTCCATAGCACTTGGTCTGCTTCTGTTTGTAGGACCTGGTCTACTGTGCTGGAGCATTCCACCCCCCGCCTCACCAACAGCTCTACCACCATGTGGCTCCCGTTTGCCGGTCTGTCGCACCGGTGTTATGCTTCCTTCAGCAAACAGGGCTGCTTGGACGGTTCACAGTAAGCTCTCCTCTTCTCTCTTCTCCTCTTTTCTCCTCTCTCTTCTCTCCCTGGCTGGATCTCCTCCCTTCTCCACTATCTCACCGGCCCTCCTGTTTTTCCTGTCTGCCAATTGTTGCGCTGCCTTCAGTCAGCTTTCCTCTCCCTCCCACAGCTGATTCTCCTGTCTGCTCTGCAGATCCCTCTTCACTTTTTCTCTTCTTCAATCTTTTTTTATTTTTCTGACTTACCTTTCCAATTTTGCCTTTTTCTCCTATCGTTTTGTCTTAGTTTAGGATAACTTAGTTTAATAGCAACTTCTCTTCCCACAATGTAACCAAACCTCCTCTGTAGCCGCCATCCTAGAATTTCCATAATGCTTCAATATTGTAAAAACCACCCAAAGAGTACAGTAAAACACTAAGGGGCAGTATACAAGCTTAAAATGCTATGCTAAAATGTTAAATGCTAAATTTAGGAGAGTTCTATCCTCTATTCTTGATCCCAGATACATGTGCAATGCATGCATCTGCATCCTTAGCCACAGTTTTCTGTATATGATGCTTATAAAAAAGGTAAAGGTAAAGGTTCCCCCGCACATGCGTGCTAGTCGTTTCCGACTCTAGGGGCCGGTGCTCATCTCCGTTTCAAAGCCGAAGAGCCAGCGCTTGTCCAAGGATGTCTCCGTGGTCATGTGGCCGGCATGACTAGATAGGCATTGATTAATCATTGCCCCTGTGCTCCCACCTCATAGAACAGAAAGATTCTTGCATTATGACCAATACCAAGTTGTCATAGCAATTATAGTAGAAAATATTTGGAAGGCACTGAGTTCCCTGCCATTCCCTCAGGGGATTTTTCTCATTGATTCCCATTACTTTTTTGGTGCCTCTGGCTATTAATCAATTATTATGTCTTGTAACTCAACCCTTTCCTTAGTTCTTAACATCTAATTTGTTTAAGCTGCTCTAGATGTGTCAGGAGATATTATTCCTTAGGTCCATCTTATTGATACAACTGTGTAAGGAAAATATGTTTGGGACAGAGAGTTGCCCCTCTTTATAGTTCCCTCTCAACCTGAAGGTTGTTTCTTCACCTTCATCTGAACCCTATCAAAATTTTTATAACCCATTCATATCTCCATTTCCTTAAAGGAAGCCATTTTGAGTGTATATGTACTTGTGCTGGTCCAAGGGCTTTTAGGATTAGTAGTACATGCTTTTTAAAAATCAGAGCAGCTGATATTTCTTTCATGATAGTAGAAAAGGGAATTGGGATTTGGTTTTCCTTATTCTTAAAGTGTCCAAGACTGTTCTTAGTTCAATCCAAACAATAACAGTATGTAATCAGTTTGAAAACGGCACAGTAACTCTTCTGCTCTACTGATGTATTTTGGTTCAAAAAGGTTGGATAGCAATGACTGACATCAGCTCAGTATATGAACTTGAACCATTCTGAACTGTTATTTTGGAACCCAATACAATTTCCCTGTTGCTGAATGT